>NC_053201.1:10010000-10653057 GCF_905163445.1 Pararge aegeria | reverse complement strand
TCGAAATACATTTCACCTGTGAAGAAGAGATATTTGCTAGCAGCAATACGCTAAGACTGCAGATAATGATAAAACTGACAGGTCAAATCGTGGGAGGGGTACCTTAATTAACCTGCAAGACGGATTTCAAAAGCGCCCATTTCTCTTTTCCAAATTGATTCATCATCGGGTCTGCTCTCAGAATGACAAGGGTTCATAGTCTACCGCGCTGGTTCAGTACGGATTGGTAGACTTCACACGCCGTTGAGAACAATATGGAGAACTCTCAGGCGTGCAGGTTTCTTACCGATGTTTTCCTTCACTATTAAAGCAAGTTATATTTAAAATGCTTAAATTAATTTACTTAAATTAAAAAGCACAATACCACAAAGTCAGTGGTGTGAACTCGATGTCCACGAAAGGAAACACCGCTTCGTACCGCACCGCATCCCTACTAATATTATAAATGTGAATGTAAGTTTGTTTGTTACGCTTTCATGCAAAAACTACTCACGAAACTTTTTACACATATTCCTGAAGGTATTAGAAGTAACATAGGGTGCTTTTTATCATGAAATTAAGCTCAGTTCTCGTGGGAGAGGGGACAAAGGTTTTTGACGATTTTACACCAGGCTTAGCTATCCTAAATACATAAAGTGCTGCCACATTTATGAGGCACATGACTTTCGTGAAAAAAACAAAAGCAGACGAAGTCGCGAGTAACAGCTAGTATAATATTACTCAAAATTCAAAATTCAAAATTCAAAATTAATTTATTTCAAGTAGGCCCAATATAAGCACTTTTGAAACGTCAAGTCTGTCTGTGTGTAGTGACTCTACCACCGGTTGGGAAGGCAGATTCTACCGAGATTCTAAAGAAACAAGTCAATAGTTTCACTTCGTAGGATGCGAGATAGCCAGAGTTCTGTCATTGTCCTTAACTAAAACGTGTTCCCTAATATGGAACTAATTCAAAAACACGATACTAAATATACGTCCAGTAACAAAGATAATTTTAACACCATTGCCTTTAAAGCCACGAACTCGGATTCTGATTTTCGCGGCGTCTTTGATTGTATTTTATCTTCTTTGAGACTTGATTTAGACTTCGGCCTCTTGATTGTGATGCATGAGTCATACAATCTGTTATAACTTATAAAACACTAGCTGTGAGTCATAACTTACAATCAAACATAACTTATAAAACACTAGCTGTTGCCCGCATTCTTTGTCCGCGTTTATTACGGTTTTATACGAAACCCGTGGGAACCGTTTTTTCCATGATATAAAAAATGCTATGTTACTCTACGTTCTCTCAACTAACTCCTCGTCAAAAATCAAGTTAATCGATTATTTAGGTTACTTAGGCGAGCAGCAAGGACAAACAAACAAACGCACTTTCTCATTTAATATCAATAAAGATGACAGTCTCATCCAGATCGCCTCGGAGATATTGTAATGATATCAGTTATCAACTAGCATGTAACCTAGGAGTAAGAATCCAAACTTCCATACTAATATTATAAATACGAAAGTGAGTCTGTTTGTATATTTCTCCAAATAAATAAATAAATATACGTTATGTATTTATGTTATATATTTTATTTGTATTTATATGTAATATATTTATATAAATATATATATATATATATATATATATTATAGTTATATTTATATATAAATATATATATATATATATATATATAACAACGTGGAAAATGTTTGTTTGATGAGCATGAATGTTTTTCAGTGTCTGGGTGTTTATATGTATATTCTAAGTATTTATGTATATTATTCATAAAAATATTCATCAGTCATCTTAGTACCCATAACACAAGCTACGCTTACTTTGGGGCTAGATGGCGATGTGTGTAGCACCCCCTCTATGCACGCCACTGGGGGTGACAAGTATATTCTGAACTATATTAATATGGATAGAAAAATAAAAATGTTCAACTATCGGTAACCATTGAGTTAATTACATCGATATCAAGTTTATGGGCTTGAGTATTTGATATTTCACTCGTGAACATATAGGCCGAGCCCTTACCTAAAGTTTACGATGCCATTACCAAACGTACGAGCACTCAGGTCGGGATTTGTAGCCTAATTTGGCAAATAGCGGTCGGAAGTTGACTTAAAATAACTGACTCGCATTTGTGTCAAATGAACCTTTTTAGCGTACTTTATAAAGTAAAGCCTGCGATTTGTCAATCTTTTATACGTAAGTTTTTATGCTTATGTCCGCCGAAGAAGACCCTCCCTGGGCCACGACGTACCCAGAAGCGTGCCGGAACAACAGCATGCCAGCCATTCCGAGGACTTTACAATGGGTGACGAACCACCCCGTTTCATCACCCACAAGTCCTCCGAGCACAGCAGGAGTTAAAGGGGATGAGAAAAATAAAAATATGTTTATTTCAGAACATCGCTACTTCAAATAGATTCTGTTTTTTCAAACAAGGACTGCATTCTTTTAACGGACGAACTACGAGTAGTTATAGTTCTCGGTGTTTATATATATATATTATAAGTATTTATGTGTATTATTCATAAAAAATATTCATCAGTTATCTTTGTACCCATAACACAAGCTACGCTTACTTTGGGACTAGATGGCGATGGGTGTATTGTCGTAGTACATTTATTTATTATCTGTTACCCACGGTAGCACGGTGCACGGTAAGCATAAGATGGAGACACAAATTATATCCCTCGATTATATCCCTTGACAAGGGATAAAATTAACATGTCCACCTGCCAAAGAGACGCAACTCGCGTAGTTGATGATAACGGATGCGTTTATTTTTACACTTTATTATTTACACTTGGACGAGAAAGCTTATAGAGATAATAAAGCTATGGGAGAAGATAAAATTTTATCCTTTCCCCGAGAAGAAAAATGTCTCCTTCCTATGATAGCCGGGCCGTTGAGAGTGATAGATATTTGCTTTTAAACCCAGGAGCTAAATCTATGATACAAACATACTTGCTTAGAACAAAATTGAGAATTTCCATACGTAATTCGAAACCCTGAAAACAACATTGAAAACATATTCCCTGTTAGGTGAATTTTAACTTTGAACCGACCAAAATACGGCTTAAACTTAATTGAAAGCCGGTTGCCGTTTTCCGTTCCCCATATCGCCTGATTAACCTTGACTGAGCGGAGGTTGAGCGTAAATTGAATTGGCATTTGTTGGACCTGCTCTTCGTAATACAGTGAGGGGTAGATAAGGGGAGAAAGATTTACAAAGTAATTGAAACCCTCAGTGTCGCAAGTTAAGGTTCAAAATTGGATCACTCAGGGTTTCATTGTCGCATAAGTGACAATTCCTTTTGTACCGTTTAAAGCTCTCTTTGATAGATTTCTGTACTTTTGAAAAAGAATTCCGAATGTATCCGGTTATACAAAATTTCATTCGCATTTTTCAGCGACCTAGAAAAGCCTCACCAAAACCTTTTAATCTTTTAAGAAAAGTCTAATTTTAGACGTTTAAAGGCGAATGGTGCGTAACTTTTTTAATCCATTTTCCTTGAGGCGTTTTTATATAATAAAGCTTATAGCTTAGCATCATTTGCCGTGCTAACCTTGTTTACTGAAGTGAGCTTAAGAACACTTATTATACTGAGGAATATAATAGCGATTATTTTTTATACATACAACCTTGACAGCAAGCTCACCTGGAAAGTGATGATGCAGTCAGCGGGCTAACCTACTAGGAGTACAGCAGCTATGTTAAATAACGGCCGATTGGCGCAGTGGGCAGCGACCCTGCTTTCTGAGTCTAAGGCCGTGGGTTGTATTCCCACAACTGGACAATGTTTGTGTGAGGAACATGAATGTTTTTCAGTGTCTGGGTGTTTATTTATATATTATAAGTATTCATGTATGTTTTTCACAAAATTATTCATCAGTTATCTTAGTATCCATAACAAAAGCTACGCTTACCGATGTTAAATGGCGATGTGTGTATTGTCGTAGTATATTTATTTATTTATTATTTATTTAGCTTTTCCTAATCGCTTTAAATGAACGTTTAATCGTTTAGCGGCGCGTCTTTATCTGTAGGGTGGAAACTAGCCACAGCCGATGCCTGCGACCAGACCAGAGAAAAACTTAAAATGATACATTCCTAAATTTTCCGCGCTACTGCGGCAGACAGGTTGTCAAAACCTCACTAATGGCAGTGGAACGGCTGGGTCCTAATCCACATATAGAATAGTATGTCTCATCATCAACAGATTCGTGTCCACTGCTGGCCATGGGTATTTTGTATGAAGTTTCAAAGTCCATGGTCTTGAGTTGTTTCGAGTGGCTCTTAGCGACTCGTTAACCAACCCTGTGTTTACCGTAGCGAGGTCGCCATTCCAGCACCTCATAGGACTCTAACGTTCATCAGTTCCTCGAGCTTAATGTCGCACCCATTGCCACCTCAGCTTCACAACTTGTTGAACTATTTCGGTAAAAGTTCTTCAACAGATCTCTTCATTTGATAACGGCGAGACAGAACATAGCTCACTCCATCGCCCCACTGAGTGACTCTGAGCCATCTTCACTTATTATTTTCCTATAATACGTGTGACGGTTAAATGAGATACCAAAATATAAATTATATTTTAATAATCAAAACGCAAATAACAATGGCATTGTTATTAAACAGGTTCTTTATAAACAAAAACATCTTTTGAAGACACTCTCTACAATTTTAAATACATATTTATAGCATACTTATTAATACCCTACTGTTATTATTAAAAAACAATTTACACATTATATTATTACACAATTACAACAATTTAATTTAAAATTAGAATACGTAGTTTCTGTTGCACTTATTATCTATGGCACGTAATAAATATACTTTTTTTATCTAATGTAATATATATTTCGTTTTCTTTATTCCTAATAGCGTTTTTAAATAAAATTTATATCGATTCATCAATTATTTAATATATCTCTCATGTTTTCTATTTTTTCTATTCTTTACAATAATCGCAAGACCAAAGGATTTTATAGCTCTTTTCTTTATTAACTCCTTTATGTAACTTTGGACCGATTGTACCGCGGTTTGGATAGATACGCTAGCCAAATATACTGCTCTCGTAAAAGAAGAGTCAAAAATAATTCTCCCTTTTTTACAATGTAGTTTAGAAAAGGATAGCACTATTTTAAGAGTTCAAGCCAATCTAGTTTATTTTAGAGATTAATGGACAATAGAACTGACACCAACAACATTTTTTCGTCTTGCATGTATGTCCGACAAAAATGAATCTTTAATATATATTTTTTTTCAAATGCAATCTAATTTCTTTGAAATGTATTTCTTCACGACTATCAAATCAGTCTAACTGATTCCATTCAATATATTTAACGAGTATGTGAGTAAAAGCTGAGAAGCTGTTAAATCTTTTATGAAGGCGTTAATCTGATTGTTCAATAAAAGTCGGTACCGAAATTGCGACCTATAACATAGAATAGATAATAGCACTGTATGTACAAAAGGTTCTCTTCGCTGTCAAACAAAAAGCAATGTTTAACAGCTTAGTGAAAGGTTGAACTTAGCTCGCAGCCCGGTAACGCGGAACACGTAATATTTACCTACACTTCGATAGTGCAAGCTAAATTGAACCTTAATACAACATCATATTGATCATATCGCAATAACCGTATACTGTCATACAGACAATTCTCAGTTAAATATTTAGGTCAGAACAGTCTTAATCGCCGAACGACCTTGGCGCGTAGGGGTGAATTAGGTTACACGGTTAAACTCATTTCGCATAACGCGCTTAAAGTGCGGAACGAAATAGGTCTGATATTATCTCTTTGTACCCTTTGTATAATAGGGATACTTGCAGGCTATTTAATTCTTGAAGGCCTTAGTCGTATTTAAGTTGATTGCAGACTGACGCAAGATCCGCGCAATCCGCAAAAGAGTAAAGAGCTCTCGTTTTTATGTTCGATTATTCATTATTTTTTTTATTTCTACTCTTTGCTTGCACACCACTTATAGTTATAGAAATAAATGGAAAATAGTTACAGAATAACAGAAGCAGAATACGCAAGGCTTAACGGAAGGTTATATCAGACCGCATCTAGCACAGCGGTTAAAGGCTAATGAACTGTATGTAATTCAAAATTCATTTATTTCAATTGATAATGTCAAGTCAGTCTGTTTGTAGTGACTCCACCACCGGTTCGGAAAGCAGATTGCTCATTTTCAACAATATTTTACAGTTTACAATCTTTAAAATTAGTAGGTTATACTGTTCAACTCACTGGCGTCACAACGTTACTTTTACTGTACGAGTGACATGTAAAAAGCAAGCTCACTCCCAACTTGTGACCTAAGCTTAATGCACTAGTATATAACAATGTTGTCAATAAAAGTACACCACTGTTTCTTTTAAATTAAGCAGATGTTTCTTTTGGCTTATTAATATCACTAAAAGCAATATTATATTGAAATAGCACACCTTAAGTCAATAAAATAAGGATTATTTTTCTGAAACGACGAAGAAAGCCAACAATATTAAAATAATTCTGATTAAAGTGATGATAATAAATTAAACGCCAGAGAGTTACAAAACCAAAAATATTTTTTACATTTAGACATTTTTATTTAAAGTTTTTATTTGTGAATATACGTAAAAGATTAACTTCAAGTTGTTCATTTCCTTGAAGTCCGTTCTCACTTGACTTTGAGATATTTCATTAGATTTAACGAGAGTTTTTTTGGCAAGACATCGAAAAGATACTAATAGTGTAAAACTCTAAAAGGAACATAAATGCTTTAAGACGTGAGTTTATTTATACAAAAAGGAACAGAATGTGATTTTAAGACGCAAAAGGCTACTCCGTAAAATATGGTATTGGTGATACGTTGTCAACTAATCATACCCTTGTAACACAATTTGACAACGCTGGTAGTAGGTACATTCGTTACCAAATTTTGTATGAAGGTAATTCTATGCAAGCGAAAGCAACTGTCAAAAGAGCTCACACTCAATGCTATTAAAACTCACCTGCAATTTATTACGTCAGCTTCGGTATCATAGAGAGCTGTCCTTTTGATTTAAAACCATTAGTGTTACGGTTGTTTATGATTTATTGCATTTCCGATCGCTCAAATTAGAACTAAAAACAATATATACATAAAGGTACTAGCTACTTACGTAAATCTTAAAAAAATACATCAAACCTACATAATATTTTCAACTCAATTTACATAATCAAACAGCACCTTTTTTTATAGTAGAGTCCTTTCTCCCCGGTTTCAAAACCAACGAACATAATATGAAATATTTTAAAAATATACATACAGGTAAGTTCTCACTTCTTTCTCAATTTATTCGAACTTTCCAGCCAAATTCCCGTTATAGAGATAATGGCTAGAAAATTTAATTAAAAAGAAAGAAACTTTTCATGCTTCCTACAACGGCAAAAATAATTTTAACCAGTACTTTTTCTCTCTTGTACATAGTCTTTTACACCAGTGTTATTCTCTTAAGACCATATCTGCTGTTTCTTCTTGCAATACTTGAAATATTTCTGATAGGTGGTACTCATCAACAGCACTTCCTTAAGCACTCACCAACCTTAGCTTCTGCTACCACTTCAGCTGGCCCAACGTATCTAGTGGTAGGCACATGAACCTTCTTCTTTCTCCTTCTGATTATATGCGTAAAGAAGCACTTCTAGTTGATGCCTTCTTTTCTCCAAAGACTTCTCCGTCACATCATCATCTTCCAATAATAATCATTTCTGTACACACTTATCATCACCTACCCTGATACATCCCACAACTTCTCCGTCAAGTTGTGATCTCAACAACTATGCATAACGTAATCGTTCTCAAAACAATACACCTTATAATTCATCCTCGACTGCTACGTTTCTACTATAAGTACTTCGTATTGCAATCTAGCACTCATTTTCTATCGTTCACTATTACTGACTGGAACATAATTGACAAATGCACAAATAAGATTCTCAAAGTATCTCTCAACAAAATCCAGGATTCGTATGTTCAATAACACATCTCTTGCAATACTTCTTAACTGCTCTGTATCCTCTTAGCGTCACTGGTGTATCTTGGATATTTAACTGTGTCAGACCTCGGCAGTAGTACGCAACTGCTTCTAAACCATCATCACCTATTAGCTCGCAGCCTCGCAGAGCCAGTTTCTTTAAGTTTGGACAGCATCGTGCTAGTATCTGGAAGAAATGAGATTTTTAATTTAAGTCCGCCTAAGTAATAATTTTTTTTTTTTTTATGTTTTCACTCTGGAAATAATACATAATCATCACCCTGGCTCTCAACAGGGCACGGGTCTCCTTCCACAATAGGTAGGGGTTAAAGCCGCAGTCCACCAGGCTGGCCCAGTGTGGATGGGTGATTGGAAACAAATAAATATATCTCTTTAATACTCTTTTAGTTAACTTAGATATATATATATATATAATTAAAATTTAAAAAGAGTATACTGATTTAAACCAATTTCAGATACTAAAAGTTTGATAAATTGATTAGTCAAAATAAATAATTTTTTTCTACATTTTAATCCGTGCACAAAAGAGAATGAGTTAATTTTTACCTACTGTTGCAACAGACTTCAATGAACGTTTTTTAGAATAAATGTATTTGAAGGCTTATCCAAAATTTTGGCAGGTCCTTTTTGATAAGGGTTGGATTATCCCGACGAACTTGCCGTTGGATTGTAATTAAAAAAAAAATTGTGATTACTACATTCTATCAGTTTTTGGTTTTCATTGTTGAAGTGAATTTTAAACTAAATAACTGCTTGTTGGAACAGATACGTGAATAATAGTAGTATTAATAACATATCGACTATGCATTTAATAATAGCGTTTTCAAGAAGTACGGAAACTCTTCCATATGGTATTTAAAAACGTGTTACCATATTACGAAATAATGTTGCAGAGTGCATAAGTATATTTAATAACACATCACCCTGTAGAAATATTAAATCAAAAAAAGCATATATAGTGCAACCTCAATATAAAAAATCGGAGGGGAACAAGAAAATATTCTTAATATCAAGTAATTCGTTCAACTGAGGTTTGTTATGTTGAGGTTAGATTGGTCTAAAATTCGTTATAAAGAGGTAAAAGAACTTTTACGTTTCTGAGCCATTTTAACTTAAATCTTTAACAATAGTGACGAGCAGAGGTGTTTACATTACTTTCCATCAAAACAACAATGATTACTGTACAAACAAAAGCGTGTCGAAACATGTCGAGACATGAATCACATTAGGTATAAGATTAAGAGTTATATTATTTGTGGAAACTTTATATAAAGGTTTTGGGTTGGCAAAATTCGTTAATGAGAGGTACGAATACTTTTTCTTGATAGTTGAAAATTCGTTATAAAGAGGTTGTACGCAAAGAATGTTCGCAATGTAAAGGTATATTTTATATTGACTCTTCTGGACAATTCAAGGGGATTACGAAGAATTTGTTAAATCGAGGAAGTCGTTATATTGAGGTACGTTATATTAAGGTTGAACTGTATATTTTTCTGTACAAAATAGATTACATACACACACATAGATTAGTATACACTTTTGACAACTCCATTGAAGATAAAAATCGACTTGCGCTTAGTGCCTACGCTACGCAACGCATACCTAAAAAAGTGACAGGAGTCACTAGATTTTAATTTTGCATGTGATGTTAGAGCTGTATTGGATTTCTTTCTGTAAAAACTATACCAGTTGTTTACTCACAAACTATTAACGTTTCGGTTTCACAGATAAGTTTACACGTTGTATAAACGCTCCCTTTAGTATTTACCTGTAGCCCGGCTTCAGATACATCAGTTGCCCCTAAATCAAGAGCCCTTAACCTCGAACAGCCCCTGCCGATCGCTTCCACGCCGTCGTCACCGAGAGCGCCGCATCCTCTCGCGTTAAGATAACGCAGTTTATAGCAACGCCGTGCTAAAGTCCTTATACCAGAATCTGATACCTGGAAGCCGTATAGTCAAAATTAATGAAATGTTTCAAACATATCAATATTCAAATCTTCAGTAAATGGAATTGCAGTTTTCTGTTATGGCCAGATAAAAGAGAGAACTGAATTTCATAAAATATTACATGGCGAAAATATCTGGTTTTATTATTTTGACTATATCAGAAAGCAAACCAATATAAATAATACATAAGTTATAAACAGAATTAAACTAAAAGTAGATAAAGATGACTTTAAGGCACTTAATTCACGGATTTATTTTCAATCAAATTATCCAACACACCGCTCCAAATTATTAAAAAAAACAGTTAGTACGTAGTTGCAGTTATAAAAAGTTTGACTCTATCACGGTGGACTCTCGCTAACAAAAAGTTTCATTATCTTACCTGAGAACATTTAGCGACAGAAATATATCGTAACGCTTGTCCCAACTTCGCCAACTCATACAGACCGAAGTCCGTGACTCCCGTACAGTCAGAAACACTCAACTCTTTGAGTGCGCAATATGAAGGTATCCACCGAACACCGGCATCTGAAAGAATTCAATTAAACCTTGTTAATCTTAACTTATATTAAAAGTATTTATATAAGTTATTATTATATACTTACTATAAAAGGTAATTGCATAATATTAAAAGGATAATAACAGACACGCTAATTGTTGAGGGCAGTATTGAGCATTGATTTATATTTTTACAGCCTAATGTCGGAAACTAAGATCAACTTTTTAAAAATCCTAAAAACTCAAGTACCTACCTGCTTTTGAAAATACACAAAACGTGCTGGCCAATCCAATATAAGTTACATGTGACGAAGTGAAGGTAAACAATATAAACTATACAACTTGTAACCGAATTACGAAATAATGTCGAAGAATTCATAAGTATATTACATAAGGAATCACCTATTTCGTCACCGAATCTCCTAGTCAGCATATTTGATTTTCCATACAAACGAATTCAAATTTATGGCAACCCTATTGAAGATAAAAAACCGAAACGCGCATAGTACCTATATAGACTACGCTATGCGACGCGTACTTAATAAAGTGACACGAGTCACGTGATTTTAATTTTGCATGTGTTGTCACGGCTGTATGTCATTTCTTTCAGTAAAAACTATGGCAGTGGTTTACTAAAAAAATTTTAGGTTTCACAGATAAGTCTCAGAGACATAAATTTACTATAAACTCTGTGTAGTATTATTTCGGTTCTCATTTACACGTTGTATTAAAGCAAGAACTTTTTAACCCTTTTTACGAAAATTTCTAGGACGGAGGAGTATGAAATTACATAAACTTATAGTTTAGATAGAGAAGAAGTGAAGAATGCTATGTTTTTTACTTACCTGTGACTAGAGTGCACCTTCTGAGGTAAAGATATTGCAATGACGGGCATGTGTGTAGCAAGGCACATAGGCCAGCGTCGGTAACTGCGCTACAATCAGTTAAGTCTATGTATTCTATCGGCGGTCTTCTCGTAGTTAGTCGACTCTCTAACCACGCCCACTCTGGCCAGTCCACGTTCGGACAACCTGAAATATAAACAAATGTTAATAAATCATGGATAAGTAATAGGAACCAATCCGCACTGGGGCAGCGTTGTTAAATACGGCCTTAACCTCCTTGTCATGGGTCTCCCATTATGATATGATATGATATGATGAAGTAATAGAGAGTTAAGATTTCCAGACGAATCATAAATAGATCTCGATAGATATAATAATTCAATATTTAAACTAGAACTATTATTAGGAGCATAAAAAGCAGCGTAATGGCAATATAATACTTCCAGATTTTTTACCCAGTTATATTCTTTTAATTATTTTCAATCAAACAATATACTCGAAATAGAAACTTTGTTCTTGATTAATAAGACTATTAATTTCCATCAAAGAATGAACTTTTAAAGCAGAATTTCGTTTGGCTCTTGGAATTATGACTTTCGAGATTGACTCGATTCGTAACTTGTTTACGGCTGCGGTATTGTAAACAACCGCTTAATTTTGAATTGTAAAGTTTTCTGATCATTTAATTAGCTAAAGTTCTGTTGTAGTCGTCGTTCGTGATTGCATTAAATTAATCATAACAGTGAAGCGGTGATAGCCCAGCAGGATTTCGACTAACTACACTTCGGGGGGTGAGTTCGAATACCAGCACGCACTTGCAGCAGTTATGTGCATTTTTTAAGCAATTACAATATCACTTGCTTCAACTGTGACGGAAAACATCGCGAGGAAAACTGCATGCCCGAGAGTTCTACATAGTGTTCTCAAAGGTATGTGAAGGCCACTAATCCGCACCAGCCAGCGTGGTAGCCTTAACACATTGTGAGAGGAGACCTGTGGCCTATAGTCGGCCGGTAATGGGTTGGTATGATGACAATCATGTCTAAACGAAACCTATATTAGGATATTAGATGTACAACTACAAGATCAAAAGCTCAGTACCATTTGTAACTTGTAATATTTGTAATTGTAATTTATATTTAATTTTTATTTTTAAAAAATATTTGCACACTGTCTGTGACAGTCGATTGTGAAGAGTCTGTTTAATGAAATGTGTAATTGTTATGTACCCACAAGTTGGCGAATTAATAAATATTACTAATATTAATGATAATTTACTTGAGGTTGTCCGGTGGACTACGGCTTTAACCCCTTCTCAATGTGGGAGGAGACCCGTGCCCTATAGTGGGCCAGTAACGGGTTGATATGATGAATCATAAAAGTCACAAATACTTATTCTTGGTTGGCAAATGTACAAACAAATTTTTTTATCATCTGAGCACCACTCATAAATTTCAAAATAAAATGTGCAAAGTTATAAAATGACTTCAACAAACGAACTTAATACGCCCGAATCCAGTGAACTTGTCATCAGTCTGTTTCTGAGTACCTACTAAATAACCGAATCAAAATAGATCCAACCGTTTATTGTCATAACATCATTAGCCTGTAACATCTGCTGGGCAAAGACCTCCTCTCTCATTGGATAGAGCATAGACTTACCCACGCTGCCAAATGCGGATTGGTAGGCTGGAAAGACTATTATCTTGTGATAATTAACTGATGGTAATAATGAATACCGATGGTCTTGCGATATTACCGAGACAGCGGTTTTTGCTTTAACAAATGGGCATTTTTGCTTATGTAATGGCACTTTTGATGCGTACATAAACAACATAAAAATATGTACATTGTATGTAAGTTAAACTTACCTGTAAGGTCTATATGCCTTAAGTCGACCAAGTCCGTGATAACCGGCGCAAGTGCCCTAGCGTCCATAGTATTGGATCCTGTTAAAGCTAAATGCGTTAAGTTTCTGAAGGTTGCTACTAGCAGCTGTGCACCTGCCACTGTCACCTGGAATAATAAGTAAATAAATAAATATACAACGACAATACACACATCGCTATCTAGCCCCAAAGTAAGCGTAGCTTTATGGGTACTAAGATATCTGATGAATATTTTTATGAATATAATACACATAAATACTTATAATATAAACACCCAGACACTGAAAAACATTCATGTTCACCACACAAACATATTTCCAGTTGTGGGAATCGAACCCACGGCCTTGGACGCGGAAAGCAGGATCACTGCCCACTGCGCCAATCGGCTGTCAAATATAAATAATAAAAGCATAAAATTATTGACGTAGTAGGTTATGCGGAATTTTAAAAGACCGCCATTATTAGATGAAAAACTTAAGGTAACTTTATGCTTATGTTTAAACGCTGGTGTAATTACTCGCACATGAAGTTTAACATCTACGTCTCAAATTGGTGTCCATCAAATTAAACGGCGGCACTTTTCAGGTCGTGTCCCACGCATATCCTGCGAAGTTTTGCTCGGGTCACTTACGCGTTTTCACTTACCATCAGGTGGGCCATCTGCTTTTTTGTGCTGTCGTTATTATAAAAAAAAAGCGACCAAGAAACTCAGCAATTTTCTTTTCTAGCATCAACAATTTAAATTTTAAAATTAATTATTTGTAGTAATTTAAGTGACAAACACACACACACATAGCCAAAGGTATGGACCGTCTACATTACTAGGTAATAAAAGAAAACCCGATATCATTTTGAACGCCGACAAAACCTGCCAAGTATGGTTGAGTTAGACAAATGTCTAAACATCCAGCCGCGTCGAATGCCAAGATTTCGGACGCGTTATACCGTTACTAATGGTTACTAATGAGACCGGGCACACAATGAAAGAAAGAGAAATATTGGGTGCCAATTGGATAAAATAGTGGCGATAGCGGTGTATATGACCTCTATGACGCAATTAATATGTAGCTCTGATATCAATTCCAATTTCCTGAGTTATATTAATAGAATAAATACTACTCAATGCATCATAATCGTGGACTCAAGAGCTAGCCTGCAAATGAGTACATTTGCAGGCTAGCTCTTGAGTCCACGAAAGCTTGCGAAAGTTATTAAGCCGATATCCCTAGGTTTCTGTGTGGCATCTACCTGAACGATAAATCACTTGGTCTTTGTCGGTAGGGTCGTAACTAGCAAGCAACTGGCAAAGTTTCCCAGACTAGAACACAGAAAATTCAGCAAATATAAATTGTCGTCATCTAAGGAGGCCACGATTCTCCCTACCAGGGACTGCCCACTTATATGATCACAAAGAAGGTGGTAGAAGGCGCAGATATTCATGTACACCGCTATATATAGACCAATGAGTGGGCAGAGTGGGGCTTGAAAGAGCAAATAACCGCAATGCTAGCCACCATCTGAGACGCAGATGCCTCCGCTCTTTAGTGGAAATTTTCCCCGTTCTCAGTTCTCAGAGCTAGTCTGGCGAAGTACCACCACTAATTTCTACGGCAAAGCCATGCTGTCCTCCGGTCTGAAGGGCTTGGTTGTCGGTGTAATTACAGGCAGGAGTGGCTTAACGCCTACGCATCAGTTTGATGAATTCAGGGCGCCGTGTTGCAGGACGGGTTCCTTGCCTGCCTTACAGCGAAGCGTTGCTTTGTTTATAGGCGATAGTTTCCTTCTTACCATTAGGTGGGATATTCTTTGGCCCATCTATTATTATAATGACAAAGAAAACATATAAGGAGGAGATGTCTCTTAAAAAGTTCAAAGTTTGTATTAAACGTAAGCTTATAGGAAAGTCCTATTATAGTATAAAGGACTACGTAATCGATAAAAAAGCTTGGGTGTGAATTATTGCTCTAACCAGGCTGCTTTTCTAATAATTTTAAATGTCATTGTGAGATGGTGATAACAAAAAAAAACACCCGGCTAAGTTTGTTGTGGGCTTCTTATTAGACAGGGACGCGTTTGGAACCCTCGTAGCTTTAGTTTTAAGTTTACGAAAGTGGTTATCGCCATCATCTCACTACCGTGTAATCCATATGTACGCATCAAAAGTGCCACATATGGGCCTACTTGAATAAAAATATTTTTGACTTTGACTTTGACTATACCCTGAGGCTTCCCAGTGCGATTGTTCTGTTTCCGGACGGGATACGTAAAGACAGGGAAGTTGCACTTTTTGGTGACAATATGAAAAGTTTCCTTACAGCACAGGTCTTCGTCCGCCACTCCCTCACAGCGCTGACGCAGGGTCCAGCCCTGGCACCAGCACATCTAGCTGCAACTTCCAAGGGGCCAGCTGCTCTTATCCTCTTCCAAGGTTCCGGCCTTGCTGACAGCCTGGCGACGAAGCGCGACCATCGCCGACACACGCGGGACATCCGGCAGAGATCCGATACCTGAAATCACGAAAGTATTCCTTAATTTAATTTGTTTACTTTTATGCATCAGATCGTCATCATCAGCCTATTAATATGTAACAACTGGGCACAAAAATTATTAGGTATTGTTCTGAATAACATTTTATGCAATTAAATGTTAATGTTATAGATTTTTAGTACCAGCCTGGACTTAGAAAATTGGTGGTGTTAACCCCTGTGCATCAGAGAGCCGTTAAGCCGACGTTTCCGGTTATTATCACTAGCTTGTCGTTAAAGCCCACCAACAAAAATTGGAGCAGAGTGGTGGGTCTATGCTCTTAAACCGTATCTCCCATGCGATAACATGATTACTATTACATGTTTATAATAATAACTGGGATGTAACAGCTTTACCGAAGAATGGATGCGAGCGCTGAGAGGTCGACGACATCGGGAGGTAAGAAGTCATGAGTGGCTTATATTCAAATGGTGCAAATTCTGGTGTTCGTAAATATATAAACTTAACAAAATTTACAAGGGTGACCACAATTTATGGACCTGTCAATCTAGTTTATTGATTTTTGCCCATCAGAATTGGCACCACTTGCTTGTTCAAACAAGAATCTTACCTCAAGATAAGATAATATTTTTAGCCATAAAGCATCAGTCAGGGTGTTGTCTCTCCGCCTCCTCGAAGGCGGTCCGCAGTCCGCTAAGGTGTGGTAGCCCTGGTCTAAGCTGAGCTCGCTCAGGTCAGCTGCGAGGGAGAGGGCAGGCTCTGGTGGGGGTGGAGGCCTCCGTCTTGCGCCCCCGCACACCCCTGGCCCGGAGCAACTCCCCGTCGACATGGCGCAGGTAATCTGTAAAAGAAGCTTCCATTATTATTCAATTGTTTTTGTAACAAATAACCTTAATACTAAGAATGTTAAGTTCATAATCAACAATACAACAAAATAATCCGGGGATAAGCATAATTCGAAATTTAAATAGCAGAATTCAGACTTCCTTGTAAACATTATGGATAACTGTCAGGCATGCAGGTTCCCTCACGATGCTTTCCTTCTCCGTTAGATAATAAATTCGTAAAGTAAAAGGTGAGGGATCGAATAACTACGATACAGTGCCAAAGAGTCATACAAAGAGAGAAAAAAAATCAATCAGAAATCGTATACGGTAAAATTTCTAGCAAAAACTACATTAAATGGCATACTTATTACTGAAAAAGATGAAAAGCAACATAAGCTAATTTTTATCCGAGTAAAACCAACAGTTTGTAATTCCCCGTGATACTTAAACGCGTACGTATTATAATATTCGGTACCTAATAGCTATATCGTTATTTTATAGGTAGTTGGTGTGGTCATTTGAAATGGACTTGCCTGAGAAGCGAATGGTGTGGTTTAATACACTTGCCTAAAAAATGCCGATCTAGCCTAACAGAGGTCTAACCTAAAAGATCCTCATCAATCAGTCTCACATCTTACCTCAATCAGATAACAACAATGAGACGTTCAAAATAGAGGGTTCAAGTAATCTGTCTATATGGATTTGCTTAGTAATCCCGCTATATGTTAAGGCACTCATGTTCTCTAGACCTTGCCTCCCCTTGAGTTTGTATACCGAGATTTGACCTTTAATTCTAAAAGAGAGTACATCTGCAAGTTTGGAATCTGTATATCCGTTCATAAGGAGCCATCTAGCTAAATGCTAGCTTATAATCCACTATGAGGTAGCCCTCTACTACAATCTCGACTTTTGGTAGACTAGCAGTGTATTATGAAAATTAAGCTTAATTTGCTATACTCCGCGAACAGCAGCAGAATCTGTATAGTGTAATTTATAATTACTTCAATCCGTTTACTCCATACCAAAAAAATTCATTGTAAAGTCAACATCTCCATAATGCTCCGGTTTCGGAGCGAAACGTGCGTAGAGGGTACATTGCCGAGGATCTTTTTGGTGTGGAGTAACGGATTGAAATAATTATGAATTACACATTCTGCTGCTTACAGATTCTGCTGCTGTTCGCGGAGTATAGCAAATTAAGCTTAATTTTCTTAATATATTATGGATTTCCGCAAAGTAACGCCTGCTTCTATCCAATATCCAAGACTAGCAGTGCCCCACGCATTTGTTCACGTATGAGTCTACAAAGGCGTGGGGCACTGCTACTCGTGCTATAAATTACTATAAATTATTGACATTATGGTGAACTTTTTTTAGAACTTTTAAAGAAGAACATTCCTTTCTAGATTATTTTGGCGTAACTTTAACCGTTGACATGGCACGCATAGAAAGCTCTACGCTCCGCTTTATTGGTCGTAGCGTGATGTTATATGGTTTATAATCTTCCTCGATAAATACACTATCCAACACAAAAATACTTTTTCAGTTCGTACAGTTTCTGAGATTCAGCCAATCAAACTCTTTAGCCGTATAATATAAGTAGAGATCACTAATGAATCTTAATCTTCAGTGAAAGCATACTTAAAGATAAAACATGTTATAATGCCTTTACGTCTGACAGTAGCGAGAGATGAAAAATAGGGCATATTTAAACGAAAAGGTTTCAACCCACATTAGGGTATTTTAGAGACAATTGGGATCCCCCAAGTAAACGTAGCAATAATACGTAATAAATGCTTTTATTTCAGGCCAAATACCCATATGACAAAAATTAAAACAAATACGGTAACGATTAAACTAATATAAATTAAATTAAATTAAAATTATAATGAAATTACAAAATAAAATCATCAAAAACAATGCAACTAAATAAAAAAATTAAAATAAAAAAAATCAAGTTTGAATTTCAAATAATAATAGATAATTCTAACAACGTTTACTTCCGATTCACACTGCGATGCTTTTTCAACCAATGCCGGAAGAAAGTGATATCAAGTGCTCTTACATTGCCCCGAGAATCCCATAGCATCTAGATGGTTACGGGCTGACCTGTTGGCAGTTTTATTAAATCCATACAATCAGTTTCTTCGCGATACGTACCGGAACGCTAAGTCGCTTGCCGGCACTTCTTTGTCGGTTGGGTTGTAACTAGCGACTCTCAAAGACTCCCAACAGACCAGAGAAAATACAGAAATTATGAATTCTCAAACCGCCCCTGCCAAGGATTAAAGCCGGAACTTTCACTTGCCAAGGAGGTCGACAAATTCGGAAAATTCATTTGGGAAATTTATGTTCTGTTTTACTGAAATAGTTTATACCACCACTAAAAAGATAATAAAAAGTTTGAAAATTTACGATGCGTCATAATCTTCCCTCTTCACGATTCATAGTCTCATAGGACTATAAATACAGGGTGTTCTTTTTGGCCGTGGTCTATAATGTTGGATAGAGGCAGGCGTTACTTTGCGGAAATCCATAATATATTATGAAAATGAAGCTTAATTTGCAATTACTTCAATCCGTATACTCCACACCAAACAGATCCTCGGCAATGTACCCTCTACGCACGTTTGTCCAGGTGATGTTGACTTTACAATGAATAATCAATTATCATAATGATCTGTTTGGTGTGGAGTATACGGATTGAAGTAATTATAAATTACACCACACAGATTATCCTGCTGTTCGCGGAGTATAGCAAATTAAGTTTAATTTTCATAATATTACGTATATTAGTCTATAAGGCAATAATTGAAATTAACAAAAATTAACAAACTGAAAAAGCTCTACTACTTTTCAATTTGATATTTAATAAATATTTAATTTAAAATATAGATATATATATAGTTTTCCCAAATTGAATCTACACCGCGCTTACCACGACGCCAAGCTCGTGACTTTTATTCTCACCGCCACTTAAAAAAAAACCCCAACCTGTATAAAGGTATCCGCTAGAACTTAAGCAAATAAAATATCTCTTGATGCAACGGTGAAGGAAATAGTCCTGCATGCCTTAGAGTTCTCCATAATATTCTCAAAGGTGTTCACCAATCCGCACTGGGAAAGCGTGGTGGACTGCGGCCTTACCTAACTCCTTCTCATTGCCCTTCTCATTTACAATGGATCCGTGAACTGGTCTGGTATTAAGTTGATATGATGATGATGATGATGATGATATAAAGTATTCCCAAATTGAATCTTGTTTATTCCCACAGCGCACACCAAGGCACTAGAGAGGTCGGCAAGTTCGTGACATTTCATCTTATTTCCCTTTTAAAAAAAAGCCCATCCTGTATAATGGAACCCGCTAGAACTTTAACCAACATAAATATTCAATGAAATACGACAGAAGGAGTCCAACATTATGATTATGAAAATAAAACATCCAGGTAATGTTTATAAGACTGTCAAGATGTTGGTTACATAATTTATTGGACAATTAAATTTTCAAATTACTCTACGTATATAAACCGATGTAATTGCAGACCGTGCTCGGTAGGATCGCTTTATTTTACACTGCTCTCGCCCTGCGGCGTTGCCTAAGACAGCCAGCTTAATGTAGCATTTTTCTAAATTGCTTGTTAGAGGACATTCCATTTTTTTTTTGTTTCGCTACAAGTTACACCTTGATTGCAATCTTTCCTGGTGGTAAATAATGCAGTCTAAGATGCAGTTACTCTATAAAAACCGTACACCTTAACAGTTTGGGAACCGTACTCCTTAACTGTTTCTCGTGATTCCGCACTCAGGTATCCTTTAACACGGTCTCTCAGAGACCTTTATAATGCTACTTTTGCTGTGAATAGATGCCAGATCACGTTTCTATACGGCATCGTACCGGAACGCTAAATCGCTTGCCACCACGTCTTTTTCTAGCCACGTTTAAAGCCTCCCACGCGACCAGACCAAAGAAATTGTTAATTCCTAAATTTACCCGCGGATTGACCCGGACCTATCACTTTTCATCAGACGGTATTTACCTGTATACACAGTACTATCCACTGCGCAACGGGGGTCGTTAAAAATAGTTAACCTTTTCTACAAAAAGGACAGGCTTTGCTAAAATCAATAAATCAACATTTGGGCATCCATGGACTTGGCTTGAAATCAATAACTATGAAAGGTTTTGTCCTGACCTGGCCTGAACTTTGGTCCTTCAACTTACAGCACGCCTAGTATAGGCAGGAGACAGTTTTCTCCCCTGGGAAAGGACTCAGTTCACTTCTTTCAATAACAACAATATTTTATAAATATAAAATGCATATAAAACTTGACGCTACAGTCACGTCTCAGACTGATGTGAAAGGCATATACTTATTTCGGCATCGACGGTAGGAGAGCCGTAGCTTAATTGGAGAAAGTGCACAGGCCACGATTGCCAGAGAGTCGCAAGTTCAAATCCTGACGGTTCCGAATATTTCCAAAATATTTATGTGCATTTTAAATTTATAAAATTGATAAATCCTCCAAATGTAGGTAAAATACTAATAAAAATGTATAAAAAAAAACAACCATATTTTGAAAATATTAAGCAATAAATGGGAAAATCCCTTTATGGAGCACTGGGTTGGTATACACCAAGTGCTCTAGGAGCGAAGTACCTTAGGTAGGAGATTCCTAATTATTTATTATTTATAGGTTTGCCCAATTTCAATTTATAACATAGTAAATAAGATAATTGTTATTGTTGTAGCTATGGCGTTTTATCTGAATTAAACGTTATTATATAAATTTAGGGTTGTTTCGGGAGATCGCTTGAGACCGCCTTTGCGCATTTTTATTTCCAATATTTATTATTTATCCCTTAATTGTGTGCAATAAAGAATGTATCCATCTATCTATCTATATGTTTTACAGTTTTATTTTAATAACAGTTTTATCAACTCTTCGTGTAACAGTGATAAAAGTGGTTTATTGTTAAACGTGAAGACTATAATTAATTAAAAATATTCATATTAATCATTCATAATATAGCATGGAAAATAATAATATAAGATAAGTTGAGCCCGTAATGTCTCACAATGGATGTATAAATCAATCGCGGATGTCATCTGTGTCTGCTCGAACGGACGGGGAATCATCGAGGGTGCATCAACATCGGGATTATTGCGTAATGACAAATTGATCGAGATGCTGTTTTGCTTAACCAATTATGGTAACATTGTTGCGATCATTTTCTAATATTACCGACTAGCTGAATGTAGATCTGCGATGTTCTAATGGTTGGCAAGTTCAACTAGGCATCACTAGGTCCTGAGTGCGATTCCTAGGTCGGACTAAACATTTTTAGGTATTGAATGTCAATAGCCGCGCCTTAGAGAGCACGACAAACTGACAGGCTTGCAGCATATCCTGTATACATATAATTTTATATTTTTATTAAAATATGATTACCTGCAATTGGAGGAAATATCAAATAAATAAATAAATAAATATAAATAAATATACTACGACAATACACACATCGCCATCTAGCCCCTAAGTAAGCGTAGCTTGTGTTATGGGTACTAAGATGACTGATGAATATTTTTATGAATTATATATACATAAATACTTAGAAAATACATATAAACACCCAGACACTGAAAAACACTTAATGCTCATCACACAAACATTTTCCAGTTGTGGGAATCGAACCCACAAATATATAAATTATACAAACATTTTCGGAACCGGCTGGACTTCAACCCTCATCTTTCCGGCAATGACAGCCTGAGTGCTTGGCCAAGATGCCAAAATTATCATATGAGTTTTAATCAGCAGGTACTATCCCAACTGCTAGATTTTTATTTTATATATGTAAATGTAATATTATATATTAGCCGTGACTTTGCCCGCGCTTATTTTGACACTAAATCATAAGAAAAACAAAAAAATTTAAAATTACAATTTTGGCGTGCATCACACTTATAACACATGGTTATGAAAAATAGCTACATAATGTTCTCGAAGCAGTGTGAAGTCCACCAATCCGCACTAAATTAGCTTGGTAGACCGAGGATTACGGCCTTCTCTATAATCTTTCTAGCCGTTACGGAGAGTATACAAACGCTGTGAAACGAGAATTTTATATAATAGACTTATAATATTATGTATTTAGTATTCCCAGCACTAGAAACGGGTTCACTGAACTTTGAATATATAGACACATCTATATATGAATGCGACCACATGTTTCAGAGTGACACAGTTACATACAATGGACCAATCTACTCCATTGCACAACCTTACGAACAGTAGCAAGCAGCCATGCCGAGTTATAGGGTACACATAATATTTATAACATAGTGATATACAATCTTACGTAGTGAATGAAAAACATTGTTTTAGAATTACCTAAATCTTGTAACCTAACTAAACCTAACTTAACTAGATCGTACTGCTAGACTCTCCCAATTCTAGTGAAGTTAGCAAAGCATTTGCCAGCAGATCACAAATAAAAGGGAGTTCTCTTCGCATGCAGCTTAGTTCTAGAGTTCCTGATGCTTTTACGAATATTTCTGGCGTAGCTCCTCCAGACAAAAAATGAAAGTAGTGAACTGAGTCTGACTGAAAAATGTCTCCTGTCTATACTAGCAGTGTTGTAAGTTATTGGACCAAAGTTACGATAAAAGGGTGTAAAAAAAATGATCTGCTATCGGAAGTTAGCAAACGCCAACGGCAATGCCAGAATTATTCGTTAGAAGCATCAAGAAATCTAGAACTCAGCTGCATGCGAAGAGAACTCCCTTTTACTTGTGATCTGCTGGCAAATGCTCTGCTAACTTCACCAACACCAGTCCACCATTAGGGATTTGACTCAAGGACTTTGCCTATGATCTTTCAAAAAGTCGGAAGAGTATAAGAAGGATTTAAGTAGCAAGCAACGTCAACAACTTAAAAGGCACACACATGTTATTTATAACATATTGTTATGTAATGTTACATAGTATAAAATAAAGATAATTCAAAAATTTCTTAAACATCGTACTGCTCGATTCTCCCAGTCCACCAGTGCGATCTTTAGTCAAAGTGCTTGTTCCAAATCACTAACTGATATGTCGAAAGAGCAAAAGAAGGATGGCAGTAGCCAGTGGCGTGCACACAGAGTATGTACAGGGTATGCAGAAGATATTATAATAGAAGAAAATCTCCAATATGAGATAAATACTTGAAAGTAGGCTTTTAACATTTTTATAAATCGTACTGGAGAATTTCTTCATTGTGCATACCCCCTATGCACGTCACTGGCAGTAGCAAACAGCTACTTAAAAGGCACTCACGCTATTTACAAAATAGTGTAACGTAAACTTACGTAGTGCAAGGAAAATATCGTTCTAGAATCACCCAAAGATTTTACTGCTGGAACTCTTATAGTCCACGATCTTTAGTCAAAGTCCTTGAGTCAAATCACTCACTAGTCATTGCTAGGGTAGCTGTGATAATACTCTTAAGGCGCGTCACGCCTATAACATATCTTTTAAGACCACTATTTTGCTTTTCCGCAAGCCGTAACGTAAATGAAAATAAAACATTTTAAGAGCTAGGCTAAAGAGCTAAATTGTAACTGCATGTATAAAAAATCTTAGCGGGTAGTTAATCAAGTTGGTTTAGTTAATATCACTTACTTTTGGTAATAGTCGTTAAAGCCCACCAACCCGAATTGGAGCGTGGTGGTAGACCGAATACGCTCTATAAAACCATCTCTCCTATCAGAAACGAGGGTTGTGCCAGCTAAACGACGCTAATAGGTCTCGGATGATGAATAGTTAATCAAGCCAAATACAACCGCCCAAGCACTCCGGTCAGGTTTATAATATGATACCTCATTTTGGAGATTGCTCGATAAAAATAAAAAATTATGTATCGTTAGAGCAAAATCGGTCGTAAATCGGAAACAATCGGCATACGATATTTCAGCATCGATATCCCGGAGATCACGTATACGGAATCGAATAAATTGCGAATACCGAGTGTAGGCGGATGGCGGTTCGGTTTAAAGGAAAGGAGGCTGCGATTTTTAAGAAACACCATAGTTTCTCAAAACCCTTATATGTTAGAAAATAAAGACTATTATTGAATGGAGTTCAAGACAATGTTGTGTCTCATAATATTTATCGACATCAATCTCGGAGTATTCTGAACTCTCGAGAGCAATAAATCGTTTTATAATCATAGTGAAGACAGGATTGTAGGCGATGAATGATGCGGGGTCGTTGACCATCCTCTTAATATAATTATGTTATCTTGGCAATCTTCGCGAACGCCCGTAGGCTACGTCAAGTTCGTAAAACCAAAGGCTAAAATATTCTTCATATTAAACTTCAAATCCCATTAAGAATTCAAAAAAAATTAAATATATAACGAAAAATAAGTAAATATAATTAAAATAATCATTTATAAATTTGAAATTCTTTATTTTTTATTTTTATTTTTCCATTATTGTGACAAGCTTATTCGTTAACTTAAAATTAAATTCACAAGATGTTAAAACATTGTCAACACCTAAGTATAACATATTGACTGAAATGTGAAAAAAAAAACATTAATAAACTCTGCATACCAAAATGGCTTATCTAATATGTAATGGAGTTTTATCATTTTTAGATTATGGCTGATAATATTACTTAGAATACTGTGTATACTCAAAAGCTTAAAACCAGTCACTTCTTTATTTGCTCTGTATTCGGCTCAAACATTGCACTGATGTTGATGCAATTTGGCATATATATAGCTAGAGAGAATAGAATCCTAGAGATCCTACAAAGGATTTACAGCTAAACTGATCTATTGTATCCTGGAGTTGTGCAGGATACTTTTCATCCCAAGAAAACGACGGTTCCCGCGGGATTTAAATTAAAAAAAACGCGCCTAAATTCTACGTAGTCTACATCTATACTGATATAATAGAGAGGAAAGATTTTTTGTTTGTTTGTTTGTACTCAATAGGCTCCAAAAGTAGTGGACGGATTTTAAACATTTCTTCGCTAAAGGAAAGCTAAACTTCCACGAAGTAATATATGCTGTAATTTTTTTTTAAATAATGATGATCTTTAAGAAAATAACTTGAATGTTATCCAAAGTAGCATAATTTTGCTTCTGAAAGTCATTACTTAGCGTGCGCTGTGAAAACTATTCATAATACACAAAAATTATATACTACACAATTATTTATTTAAAAAGTCCGCGAGGGAATATATCTTTTATAGTTAAAGCACAATAGCAGCTTTTGTGTTCTAAAATTTTATTAGACCACCGATAGAAACAAAAGTTGGTAACATTAGTATCGCAGTATTAATTCTTATTCAAATAAATAGCTTTATCATCAAGCGTATTTATATTGCAGGAAAATACATTTTAATTCGTTCCAATCGGACATTTAATGTACTAAAAGTTATCGAGAGTTTAAAAATTTTTAGTAAGTACTAGGTGTACCTAAACAAAACAATTATTCTTGGAGATTAGGTGTATCTCTTTGAAAAAGTTCATTTCACAAACTACACCCGTTTTTTACGAGAATATGCCAGTTAAAAATATGATTTAATAAGACACAAACGTGTATAAAGCCGCGGGCAACAGCTGGTAACTTATAAATACGAATTAAAGTTTTATAGTTGGCCATAAATTCAAGCAATGACTAGTGACTCTTGCACTGGTAAAGATAGAGTAAGCACGGTCGAAGCCCTAGGATTTCGTGATTGGTTATCGAAGTTTTTAACCACTTTACCAACGATTCAGTTCTTTTAATCCGCTACAGGTTAGCCCTTTAACTGTTATCACAACTGATTGCAAGTGTTGAATGGTGACGCAGGCTAAGAGTGCAGCGGGCTAACCTGTTAGGGTATATACGTTATATTAAACCCGCACCCCTAATTGGTTTCAACGTTGCCATCGTACTGGAACGCTAAATCGCTATTTCCGTAGGGTAGTAACTAGCTGTTCCACGAGCGTCTAACAAATCCAACAAGAGGGGCATGCCGTGGTGGTTTTTTTTTTGGGTATACCGTAACGGACTACCGCCCATTAGAGGGGGGAGTCCCACATAATCTCCGTTCTGCCCAAGGGCCGGCGCGGCGGTAGCAATCCACCCGGTCAAAAAAAAGGTGGTAACTAGCTACGGCCGAAGCCTCTAGATCAGTCCATAATTACCCCTGCCGGATATCGAACCATGACCTTTAACTCATAAGACAACATCGCTCACAACTGCGCGAAGAAGGTCGTCGAAGGAGTTGATTGAAGTTCACCTTTAAACAATTATTGTTTGATCGATAACTCCCTATTAAAATGTCTTGCCACTACCAAGTTTACATTTAGGTTAATAACACGCTTTGCGATGGCGCCAAGTTGGCCCACGCATCGCCCTTGGCTGCAACTAGTATTTGCTTAAATTAACTTGTACTTACTGTCAAACACGTCGTGTAAACGTAAATGGATTTAATCGGCCATTTATGAAATGCTTTGATACGTTTGGGCGTAAGAATAGTCATTTTGTAACAGTAATTTTCGTAAAGTGGATGAATATTAAACTTTTCGGTACCTACTACTTTTAAACAAAGGTTTTAATAAAGGCATAAGACCCAGTGTACATAAAATTCACAAAATATATTGATGAGCATGAATGTTTTTCCGTGTCTTGGTTTTTTTCTGTATATTATAAGTATTTATGTATAATCATTATCATCACCATAATAATCTACTACCTACCCACTACGGGGCACGAGTCTCCTCGGGTTAAGGCCGTAGTCCACCACGCTGGCCCTGTGGGGATTGGTGGACTTCACACGCCTTTGAGAACGTTATGGAAAACTCTCAAATACGCAGGTTTCCTCACGATGTGTCCTTTGAACGTTGAAGCAAGTGATATTGTAATTCCTTAAAACGCACATGACTTAGAAAAGTTAGAGGTGCGTGCTGGCGTTCAAACTAGTCCCAACGAAAGTGAAGTCGAAGTGCTACCCACTGGGCTATCACATCATTTATGTATACCTATTAGGATTCATAAAAAAAACATTCATCAGTCATCTTAGTACCCATAACACAAGCTACGCTTACTTTGGGGCTAGATGGCGATGTGAGTATTCAAAGTCAAAGTCAATGTAATGTTGAATGAACGCTTCATTAATGCTGTGGTCTACCTGAATAAAACATGTAATAATTTAGTATTTTTCAATTTTTGTCTACATCAACGAGGTTGGTGAATACATCTTGTTATACTTCAACTCAATTAACTTATGATAAACGACTAAGACACCGGGAGGGATCTTTGCATCGTTCGAGTCCATGTAGGACTGCGGTGCATCGATAATGCAGTCGTATTTATACCAAAATACCCACAAACTCAATGTCATGAACATAAATATCTGGTAAATATGAATTTATAGTTATCAAAAGTTTAATTATTTACCCACTTTATAAATTTACTGTAACACGTAATACTAAAAGCCGAGGTAGGTATGTGTCAGAGGACAGCGTCGTTAAACTGATAACATCATTCGGTTAGCTATTCAGATCACGGACTCGGTCTCCATGCGAATGACAACTTTCACTGTATCGACATGTATAATATAAAACTACTAGTATAAAATGTATTCTAATATTATAAAGCAGACTTGTGTACGTATAGTAGACGTACGACGACCTCCTTGGCGCAACGGTGAGCGCTGTGAATTTAAGTAGGAAGTCCCGGGTTCTATTCCTGGCTGGGGCGATTTGGTGTTCCGATGCGATGTCGCGATAACAGGATAGCTCGCTACCATCTAAGACTGCATCATCACTTACCACCTGGTGAGATTGCAGTCACGGGCGAACTTGTAGTGAAATAAAAAAATTAAAATTTTTTCATCACCGTTTATTTTAGCGTTTTAATTGATGAGTCAAGCAAAGAAACCTGATGGTAAATGGTATATGGTAAACCATCGCCTATAAACCTAACAACTTTCGACGACCGATTGGCGCAGTTTGCAGCAACCCTGCTTTCTAAGCCCAGGGCCGTGGGTTCGATTCTCACAACAAGAAAATGTTTGTGCGATGAGCATGAATGTTTGTTAGTGTCTGGGTGTTTATATGTATATTCTAAGTATTTATGTTTATTATTGATAAAAATATTCATCAGTCGTCTTAGCACCCATAACACAAGCTACGCTTACTTTGGGGCTACGTGGCGGTGTATTGTCGTAGTATATTTATTTATTTATTTATTACTACATGGTTTAAGCCTCACATGCATATAATAACATCAGTAACTATTCCGGAACACATATTTTTTTTATTAGTTATAATTGCTGGACCAAGCAGATTTCCCACATTATGCTAAGTGGAAAACCGTTGCCTATAAACAGAGTAACAACACTTGTCAAGGAACACGTCCTGAAACGTGTCGCTCTGTGTCCATAAATCGAGACGTAGGTGCTAAGCCTGGAGATTGGGGGGGCTGCGTCGACCATGTGCGAAGTTTCCTGCCCTTTTCTTCATTTAATTTCTCCTGCAGGGCTAGCATAGGCAGTAGATAAAAATTATATCCCCCGATTATATCCCCTGACGGGGGATACAATTAACGCGTCCATCTGCTAAATCACGGGAACATGGAATAGGAGAAGTTTACCCCGGTCTATTATTACACATATATTGTTTGGATATTATTTCCACTTATGCGCTAGTACTCTGATCCCTACTAATATTTATAAATGTCATTGTTAGTTTGTTTGTTACGCTTTCACGCAAAAACTACTTAACCGATCCTCATGAAACTTTGTATATTGCATATTCTTGGAAGTGTTAGAAGTTATATAGGATACTTTTTATCCCGACATTAAGCTCGGCTTCTTTGGGAGAGAGGATGAAAGTGTTTGACGATTTTACAACTTAACTCCGACAAATTATACCCGACTTAAATAATTATTTTTGTACTATAGAGGTTATACTATGTGTTTAATGTTGCCCAAACTTTGTGTAGATCTGAATGTGGTTAGAGGACAGAACTCCTCAGCGGACAAAAGCAAACCCCTCATTTAAGTCTTAGCGATACTGAATACTTAATTTTTTTTTAAGAACTACATCTTTTTCTGCGTTTGATTTTGTTTTTTGAATGCAACATCAAAAAACAAAATCAAACGCAGACGAAGTCGTGGGCAACAGCTAGTAAACAATAAATATGTCAGAAAATTGAACGCCAGAAAGTAACAAACTGTTGGAAGCAATAAAATTTATTCTATTCTATTCTATTTATCAACCCATAACCTACTGCTACGGCTTCAAGGCACGGGTCACCTCAGAATGACGCGGCCTTAGGCCAAGCTGGACAAAAGCAGATTGATAGACTCTACACGTCTTTGAGAACATTATCAAGAACTGAGACTTCTTTAAAACATGAATACCTATTGTATATACCCTTGGCAATAACATAGCAAATACAAACGTGTGACTTTGTTAATAAAATTAACGCTGCGAAATTAATTTCAACTAACTAATTTCTCCATTTAATGATATTTTATTATTTAGATTAATATTTAATTATGTTTGTTGTACCACCTACTTATTTCTAATAACATTTTCTTGTACGCCTTTGGTTGCCTGGAAGAGATCGCTATTTAGCGATATATAACAAGATATAGATAGCTAACAAGACCCAAAAAAATGGTTTCTTACACACTTAAGTAACCTTCTAATTCAATTACAACATTATTTGTATAGTCTGTATTACTAATAGTACTTCACACAACTATTACATTATCTAATTAATCACTTGTTGACACTTATATTATTACTACGAATTGAAATATTGACTTATGCCGTGATGGGCATAATTGTACAACTTTGTAAACCATTCAAATTTAAACTCTATTATTATTTGCAATGGATATAAAATTTATAATAAATACACAAGTCGGGGGCTACAAGGGCAAGGCGTGGGCTTAGTGAATGTTGGCGCCAAAGTGTATTTCGGAATTCGAATTTATAGAAACGTCAAACTAATCAAAATGGCTGTAGCTGTATAATGTACTGTCATGTAAGTTGAGCGTTAATAATTGTTCCTATTTCATATTGCTCCTGTAGGCGCGGTAAAATTTTTTGTTTTTATTTTTTATATTGTATTCAGTTTTATCGAGTTCAGTTATTAGATTTTAAAATTAAATAAGGGCATTGATCTCCTCTGAGAATGGTGAGGGCTAAGGCTGTAGTCCACTACGCTGGCCAAGTGCGGATTTTTTTAAATCTTTTTTTAAGGGCTTTTACAGAAGTGCGGATTTGTAAACTCCACACGCCTTTGAGAACGTTGTCGAAAACTCTTAGGCATGCCGGTTTCCTTCAATCTTCCTACGATGTTTTCCTTCATTGTGAAAGTAATTGATATTTTAATTGATTCAATTAGAAAAAAAGCACATAACTATGAAAAGTTAGAAGCGTGTGCTCCGCAGCACATCGAACTAGGTTCCCAGGGAAGCTGAAACCCTAACCACACAAGCTAGATTGTACCAAGCTTAATCCTGGCCCTTCCTTTATCTATGCAATAGAAGCGTCTTGTAGCACTTTAAAGTACTACCCAATGAACACGTGTTGTAAAGTGTAATGTGTCCATTCGATTTGCGGATAGACTTTCCGATAACCCCCTGAGGGGTTGCTACGGCGTCACCGGGGGAGTGGTGGCGAGCGCGAAAGCTCGCGATGAGAAGAGCCCCAGGGCTCGACGACATCGGAGGGGACGTTGTAATGTGTGGCATAATGTATTAATAAATATAATTTATTTCTAACCAATAGGCTATCGACGCGTCAAATTGCATTCGTAAATCAAATTAGAAATTTCTTTATTCATGTACGAGTGTGTCAAAATTTATAGTAACGAATATCATTATGCTTAGTAGCGTAACTTATTATACGGAAAACTTTTGGATTCCCAAAACAACGTGAGTGTAACGTAAATAACTGCAACATGTTTGCAACTTTACCATTTTGCATTATCATATAGCAGATAATATCAGTATTATTATTTCTGCGTATTATAACTCCACGTAATACAGTGATTATACTTGTGTTTTCTAATTTATAATCAAGTTTTATACTACCTATAAGTTAAACCTATTATAATACCATATATTTTTAAGAAAGGTTCACCAGTAACTTTTTTGTAAGATCGCTTCTAATTTGACGGCCGATTGGCGCAGTGAGCAACCCTGCTTTCTGAGTCAAAGGCAGTCGGTTCGATTCCCACAACTGGAAAATGTTTGTGTGATGAATATGGATGTTTTTTCAGTGTCTGGCATGTGTCATCAGGCATCTTTGTACCCATAACACAAGCTACGCTTACTTTGGGGCTAGATGGCGATGTGGTAGTATATTTATTTAATACTTATTTACTAATTCTTCAAATAATTCTCGTAATTGTGGACACAGGAATTAAATATCAGAACTCCCGAGTATCTAACCACCTTAGACACGTAGATACAATACAATGTCTCGCATACTGACACTGGAGACTGTAGAATCTAATGGATATAATATTTCCAAGAACGAAAGCAGATACTTATTATGAGAAGTGCAGACGAAAATATTACCCATAATAATAGGAAACTTCATTGCATTATGTCCTTTAATACTGAGCTAATAAGGTATTTATTCTATTGGTATTCATTGGCGTTGTATTTGTCCTACCTTTAGAAATACATCCATTAACTAAGTGATGTCTAATACGTTTTACCTACTATTCATGCATTTTTCAAACGTCTAGACATTTAAAAGTACTTACGCTAGTAAATATATTGAAACGTAGATTTTAGGGAAACTTTTCTAGTGATGAACACATCGCTAGGCTGATTGAAAAATCTACACATATCAAATTTACTGCAAACCTTGAACATCAATTAGGTACTACATATATCTACTACTATCTACTATACTTTGAGATGTCTCTCAACAAGTTTACGTTTAAGTTACGGAAAAATCCTGTTATAATATTGAGGATTACTTAAACGATAATAAAGCTTGGGTGTGAATTGCTCTAGCTTCATAGCTTAATATAAATTTACCGGAAGATGGAGATAACAAAAAAAAATTTACCCGGCTAAGTTTGTTGTGGGCTCTTCTTAGACCAGGGCGCGTTTGGAAACCTCGTAGCTTTAGATTTAAGTTGGCGAACGAAGTTATCACCATCCCCTTACAATAATGTAACAAATATGTATGAACGCTTCATAAGTGCCAGTGATAGGCCTACATGAATCAAGAAATTTTGAATTTGAATTTGAATTTATATACATGAAAGTAGGTTTGATTGCCTGTCCCTACTTGATTTTTGCATAGTGTTAGTTGAAATGACTGAGAGTAACATAGATTTCTTTTAGTCCCAGGAAAAAAAACGGATTTATAAAATAACAGAACGTAAACCAAGAACGGGGGAAACGATGTTTTCCTTCGCAAAAAAAAAAACTAAGTTGAAGCGAGGGATATTTTATTTGCTTAAAACGCACATCCCTACTTCCCTACTAATATTTTAAATGTCAATGCAAGTTTGTTTGTTAAGATTTCACGCAAAAACTACTTAACCGATCCTCATAAAACTTTGTACACATATTCTTGGAAGTGTTAGAAGTAATATAAGATACTTTTTATCCCGACATTAAGCTCGGTTCCTTTAGGAGAGGGGATATAAGTGTTTGAATATTTTACACCATAACTCCGACAAATTATAACCATTTTAAATAATTATTTTTGTACTATAGAAGTTTTAATATGTGTTTAATTATGCCCAAACTGTGTAGATCTGATGAATGTGGTTTGAGATTGCGGACAGAACTCTCAGCAGACAGCAACAAACCCCTCATTTAAGGCTTAGCGATACTGAATACTTTAAATTTTTTTACAACTACAACTATATTGAATGCCTCATCAAAAAACAAAATCAAACGCAGACGAAGTCGCGGGCAACAGCTAGTAACTGATAACACTAGAGGTGCGATTCGAACTCCGCCCTCCGGAAGTGAAGTCAAAGTCCCACCAACTGGGTTGTCACCGCTTCCGCACTGCTTATAATTTTAATTTGGCATATTTTTCACGACATTACGTATTGATATTTATACTCCTTATAGACTTAATAGTGATTAATTTTGATAATTATTTAAGTTATTTAAAGCCTGACGCTACACACTAAATAAAATAAATGCTTCCAATCAAAAGTTTAGTTACATTTCATTGATGTTACATTAAAACACATCAGTAAATAAGATCCAAGTTTCGTTTAGTTCCTTAAACTCTTCATTCGACGATGTTGCAAGCTATTTGGTTCTAATAGGTAGTTACATAAAAAGTTAAAAATAAATACGCAAACGATTTCTTAACCATCAAAGCTCTTAATCATGAATAATTGATTAAACACGCCAATTTGTTCCACATTAGTTTTTGCTACGTAATATTTTAATCGCTCAGTGGATATTTAAAACATGACGGCGTTACTATATAGCGTGTCTGTATGTTTGCTTGTTACCTTTTTACGACGAGCCCTCTGCTAATTAGCAAACCATCCCCTTGGGAGAGGCCATTAGTCCAGCAGTAGACTATTACGGGCTATTGATGGGGGGTCTACCAACAGTGGTTTTTCTTTGAGTTGCCGCTCCAGTATCATGTATTTTTATTTACGTCCATATGGCCTATTAAGTTTCTGATAGGAGAGACGGTTTTAGAGTATAGACTCACAAAACTGACAAACTTAGATCAACGCCTAACTAACAAAATACGGGTAAACTTCGGCTAACAAACTAAGGTTGTTGGTCTGGGGTCTAACAGGGCACAGCCTAATGGGCTGGAAGACATCTTTCCACCATAGGTTTCCCCGACAGCCCTCTGTGCAGAGCATTCATGGATTCGTGGAGTCGGGCACGGGCGTGGTAGAACAACTTGAGATCTACCTTGGATCCCACGCCACTTTCTCAGAAATCCTTGACAACCTGGGCGGCCTGCTAAGCTTCTGGAACGAATCGAACGAGGCCGGCTTGAGTAGCAACATCGGAGAAGTTGGACGTATAACAAGCGATGCGCTTACGAAAACGGCCCAGTCTTAGAAGAAGAAGAAGAAGAACACTGCTCGAATGCGGGTTGGTGGGCTTAAACGATTTTTATCACAAGTTAGTGATAGTAACCGGAACTGACGGCTGTACGTGTTCTCGAAGGCAAAGAGGTTAACACTACCATTTTTCAAACACCGTGGTATTCAAACAATTTTCGATTCCTCCTCCTCTTTCGATTCCCGATATTCGAATCCAGAACCTCGAGATCCGTAGTTAAACATGCTAACAACTAGACACTTATGTGTCTTGTATCCAATACAAGACACATAAGTGACCTAACGTACTAAGAATGCAAAATGCTATCCCAATTGGACCACACCGCAGGATTATCGTCAAACGGTTGAATAATCTCAAATTAGTTTTGTCTCGCAATATCCATAACTTTACTTTTACATATTGCCATATTGCAATATCCCCGCCGCCGGCTCGTAATTTATGCCAATCGAACAAGTGACATTTTGGAATCCGTAACTTACACGAACATTGCTCGTTGTATCACGGAATTTTCTTTATGTTGCAATAACAAATATAAAATATTGTCTTCATCATCATGCGCAAAATTATGGAAAATGTGTGCATAAATTCTGTCTAGACAAAGACTTTTTAATGAACATGTTATGTGCGCATAAACTATAAACTATGTCTAGAAATAGCCTTGTTAATGAACATCTTACGTGTGCATAAACTATCTCTAGAAAAAGCCTTTTTAATTAACAGCTTACGTGTGCATAAACTTTGTCTAGAAAAAGCCTTTTTATCAAACATCTTTCTCGGCCTATCAATGTCCCACTTCTTGGCACAGGTCTCCTTTCTTACAAGTTTTAGAGCATACAAAAGACTTTGACTATTATTATCATATATTAGTGATAAAAATTTTATTCTAACATGAACAGTATACAACGTGTCAATGAAAACCGAAATATTACTTCACAGGCTTCAGAGTTACATTATGTACTGTCCCTGAGATTTATCTGTGAAAGCGAAAACCTAATAATTTGTAGGTCATAAATCATAAAATCGAGTGTAAGGTCGCGTAGCGTAGGTACTACGCGCGTTTCAGTCTTTCATCTATAATAGGGTTGTCAAAAATAAACACTTGGAATGTTTTGAATTCGTTTGCATTGGAAAATAAATATACTACTTTTGATTTTATATTTTTACAGGGTTATTATGGAATATTCTTATGCACGCTTCATAAGTATTTCGTAATTCAGTTACACTTTGTATATCCAAGCTGACTGACACACGCAATCGCTTTACTAAGTACTTTATTTTTCAAAGTTGACATTTTTAAAAGTTTATCCAGTCAAACGCGAACCCCAGCGAATATACGATGACCATCGATTTTTTTTTATCTGTACAACAGTGATGAACGAATTAAAGTATATTATTATTTAATTGCAAAAAACCGTGAGGTTGGAACTAAATAATAGGGCACTGACCTGAAATTACCGTTTCAATTTTAAGCACCATGTGACAGACGAGTTTCTGTGTAACTAATAATAGAGTTTTTTCTATCAATGAGCGGTGTGGTAGCAGTGGCTTGGGGTTCTATCTCTGGCATTCACCTGTAACTTTTCGAAGTTATGTGCGTTTTTAATTTTAGCTTTTTAAATTTTAGATTGATGATGATGTTGATGGTGGATTAATTCTAATTTTAGTTCCTTGGACACTCGTATCACATCGTCACACTTACAGCACCAAAATGGCGTCGTTCAATTGGAGACTAAAACAAAGTGACAGCGTCCGGTAATTATAATAGAGGTCAGTCCGATAGGGCTTTAAAACTAGTAATATTCGTTCTCTCAGATATTTGTTGAATAAAATCGGCCATCATAAGTCAGTTCGAGACCGCAGTACACGCAGGCTCTATTTCAACAATAGGTACGAACACCATATTTGGTCCGATTGCATCGAGACCCTTTCTACGTTCACCGATTAACTTCAATCTAACGTTGGGAAATCGTTTAGGAAACTGGCTTGCCAGTTACCACAGTTATCAGAATAACTGACATAACCATAGCTTATATCGGACATGGATTACGTACCTACAGCAATTTTTTCTCACCGGTCTTAATATTATGTTAACAACCGTTTAATTACTATTAATTATGAAATATGTTTTACAAATATAATTAAAAATTGAAGCTTTTATTATTTACACACTCAATTTTATTATCATATTATTTACATTATGGGCATATTTTACAACCTTCTTATAATGGATGGCTTATTCAAAAAAAAATTGTAATTGAAAAAAATTGTGACAGAACTTACGCTATCCGGCACTTGTCAGCAATTTTGAAAAAAAGGTAATCAATTCAATTAAACATTTGGCACATATGAGGTTATAGAAGAAGAAGAAGTCTTTATTGCACATACAAATAGAAAGCTAGCTTAACAAACGATAATACAAAATATTTGCGCAAAGGCGGCCTTATCGCTTGAAGCGATCACCTCCAGACAACCTTCGGTTGAAGAAACATGTAACATCAAACGGGATAGGAATACGCAAATTTATATATATTTAGAAGAAGTTTAATTACACACTGGAAAATAATTTCGAAAGAAATTACTAAAACAAAGCCTAAATTCGTTTACTCTAAACATAATACCTTTCGAAAGCGACGAATGTTTCGAGTGGTGTGTAATATTTTCGAGTAATATCAACCGAGTGGAAAGTAATATCAGATTACATTACAAGCGTGCTTTGATAGGTGACGTTTTGCGCATGTCTACTTTACAAGTGTATCTATTACTATTAGTCTCGCTCTACAAATCTTTGTAAATATACAACGTTGTATTCCTATGAACAAGTAATATTTTATACTTACTTATGTATACTTATAATAAAACTGTAACTGGAAGATTTCTGTACATTAAATATATTTTGAAAATATTGACCGGGGGATGCTTTATAATCGATAATGAGTCGGTTGAAGTCGATTTGATTTTTAAAAATCCAAATAAATCCAGACGTTGCGGGTACAGCTAGTGGTAAAAAATACATAGTGCATCTATACTCGGAAATGCGTTCTAGATACCGAAGTCTAGACTTTCCTAAAAACAAAATGGATATTTAACAGCTTTCGTTCACAATCCACATGGCAGTTGAATAAATCACTGACCCATTTGTATACCGGTTCTTTCTAACGTTATATGGTTTGGCAGTATAAAAACATAAAATGTCATTCGGGTTCAAAATAAACATCGTTTACGAAGTGTTATGGAGTTTTTTTTTTTGGCACAAGTCACAATTGCCTTCAGAATTCACAGGCAAGTCTAGTCGTGTGAAAGTCTTTATCTAATCAATTATCATTTGGATTAAATTTTTTCTAGAGCGGTGAGTAGTAACTTCGGGGGGCGAGTTCGAATCCCAACACGCACCCCTAACTTTTTTTAAGTTATGTGCGTTTTGAGCAATTAAAATATCACTTGCTCCAACGGTGAAGGAAAATATCGTGAGGAAACCTGCATGCCTGAGTGTTCTCCATAATTTTCACAAAAGCGCGTGGAGTCCACCAATCCATACTGGGCCAGCGGTGGACTACGGCCTTGCCTTTGTCATTGTGGGTTGAGACCCGCGCCCTTTAGTTTTTTTCGAGATATATAATTAAATATTTAATATTCAGTATCTTTCAAGTGTAGATAAAATGTCTTGAATACTAATATAAAAAGTAAAAAGCAATCACTCGTTTGAAGTGTCCATTGAAATATTTAACTTCAAAAGAAGACCGAAACTGTAATGTTTCCAACTAGAGGGCACTAACAGTCGCCATACTAAAACTCATATTAATAATTTAAGTATCGACGGTACAATCGACTGTTAGTTGATTAGCAAAGTACTCAAACCGCGATTACTAGAGAAATACGGGTTTGAATCCCGTGGTTCTGAATATTGTTACATGGATTTTTACATCTTATACAGATAGGTACATAAATCATTTGTGGAATTAAGTATATGCTATTCTAATAGCTGTGAGTTAAAGAAATATGTGAAATATAAACATTGAAATATAAAATAATTATGTTTTTTCAATGTGTCAATATTTTTTTGCACGTGTGTTCAAAATATGTTAAAAATCAAGTTTTGTTTATTTGTTCATAAATATCGTATTGTTTGTATACTCCTTGTTTTAAACGTGTTATATTCTCTTTGGTAGAGTATCATAGAGCAAAGCCTTATTATGGTATATAGTTTCTGCAGTGGCGTGCACAGGGTTTTTGACCAGGGTATGCATAAAGAAGGAAAATGGCATAAAATGGAAAATCCTTCCCCTTTACGAGTAATACAAAATTTTTAGGGTATGCAGTGCTTTTGTGCATGTATGAAGTGCACGCCACTGAGTTTCTGGATAATATTATAAAAGCGTTTCGTTTTTATTAATACAATGTATTAGGTTACTTTATTTAAAAAAAAGTTTTGTATGATTTTCCCGTACTGTACAGAAATTAAGACCATTCAATTATGCAAATAATTAATCGATGTATTTACTACATATTTTTATGTGACTGTAACTATCGAAATGTCGGGCCAGATTTCATACATCACCTTTAATATATATATATATATATATATATTAAAGGTGATTTATTCATTCAATCAAAATAATTTTGAATAACTAAATACCTCTATTAGTATTTCTCGTCAAACAGGGGATGAAAGTTTTCTCATCAGAAATTGTACCATATGATTTATCAGTATAGTGTACGTTACTCTACTAGTCAAACTATTTAGATACCCATATTGAGTGATTTATGAAAAAAATATGTAATCCCCTATTTTCTAGTGACGGCCATGTTGGACCGATTGTCATCAAACGTAGCATAAACTCCCGACTAATTCACCTTTTAAACAAAAAAAAAAAACAAAATTTAATTTGCGGACACACACAGACAGCCACGTAACACTTATAACACCTAGTCGTTTTTCTGTCAGTAAAACAGAAAAAATTTTCTGATTAAAAAAGTACTCTTTTGCATTATATCGTATTGTACGCCTGCACGGTTATTCCACAGTAAGCAGGTGAACCAGAGGCTGGCCTCTTTAACGTACTCAAAGAAAGCTCCGGTTAAATTAACTTTGTAATATGTAAACTAGATACGTGTACACATTTCGATAAGATAACTCGTATTAAGGTGGCTACGGGATTGAACACGGCTTAATTATGGGCGCTGTGTAAATGGATAAAATTAAGAATCATATATTTCACACATAATTTAGCCAGTTTATCAACGTGTTTCCGTGGATTTTAATGATCGCCCTCTAATATCAGGGCATCGTTGCGACAGGTGTCGATTATAATTACGACCGTGACTTCGTCTGTCCTTCTTTTACTTCCACTGGTAACCGCTTATTTATTTATTACTTTATTATTAAATAGCATAGGATATAGCATTTATTTTTATAAAGAAGCTACACTATCGAATTAGGGTCATGCATACTGTAATGATAGTGTTATAATAAGAATATAAACAAATAAATATTTTTTTTCCGGGGCTTAAAAAAATCTCTCTGATCTGATCTGATATGCATACATTAGATTTAATTGCATGCGAGTTATGTATGTGGAAATTTTGTCAAGATCAGTTTTGCTGCTAAGATGTATTATTATTATAATTATTGTTTGCGCAATGTATTTTTAAATCCTTCGGGAACTGTCCTCCGTGGGTTTCTCGAAATGAAAAGTATAGGTTTTTGGATGAGCAAGGCTGGCAAGCTACCAGCGGTTTAATTGAAATACCTTACTTATGTAACCACGGAATTCAAAAATTTTGCATAATGAATATAACTATTCAGTAAGAGCAATTTTAAATCACAGGGCAGGGCATCAGGACAGCATCAGGGCGTTTCCGGTCCTGATGCTTTTTAACGATAGAGAGGATAATAATTTCATCTTCGGGATGCAAGCTTTGTGCAAAAATTGTATCAAGAACGATGAAGTGGTTACGCTTAAAATAAGTAACCATCAAAGAATCAAAGAAACAAACAGACACACTTTTGCATTTATATGTTTCTTTAACAATAGTCTGAACAGTTAGATGTTCACAGGATCCATACACTGTTGAATTCAGTGAGCTTACAAAGTAACATTAAATCAATGGATGAAACGGTCAATCTATCGAAAGTGACGGGTTCACGTGTATGTCCATATACCTATATCGCAGATAATTTCGTAGATCTCATGTAATCTGGCGCGTTTTCTCATGCGCGTAAGTCTTGCACGAGTTTCTTGCTTTACCGTTTACATTTCGTCAGTTAAGCCACTTTCATAAGTTACTGGTACAAACGACATTTTGTATTCTGATTCTTACAGAACCAAAGAATACTTTAACCTAACAAGAAGCTGATATCACAATTATTGATTGCTGCATCGGATTATCTGACTTTTCACTGCGCCTATAAGGATCAAATTTATCTAATTAATAATCATTTGTTGGATCAAAAATGTTACACAGAATATCAATACAACAGTAGATGGAAAAAGAAAAACAACACAAAAAGTAATTTCACATGAATTAGTAAACATATTTGTAAAGCTTAAAAGTATAACAATTCGCCCAATATTTGCAAGCCTGTTTAGTGTGCGAAAGAGATGCCAAGACATCGTCCGCCTTTTACAATCTTTATTGGAGCATATATTCATATAGATCAGAAACAAAGTAGAATTTTCTTCAAACCAGAAGGGACAGTTATATGGAAATAAATGCCTTCCAATAACGGAGAGTTGATTTCCAGTCCTAATAAGAGGCTTCAATATGTGCGACTCGACATAATGTTACTTTCTATGCAAAGTACAGTAAGTAGTAAACAAATTGTAATGTTTGTTGGTTCGGTTCATGAAGCTGCATCGATTTATATGCAAAAATGCATCGTGATATTCTTAGAGCGTCAGCTTGTGTTACCTACATTCGCTTTATGCACCTGGATGGGCCGCTAAAATGCTATCTAGAATAACAAATAACTAAAGAGCTGGAAATTTTCAATTTTTACTAATATTGGCACTTTTTCGTGATGCAGAAGAGGGCAGATAAAATGGATCCGAGAGAATCATTTAAAGACTAGTTTAAAGATGTTGAAATAATGGCAGTCTTGAGAAAATGTAAGAAAAAATGTGACTGCAATTATTTAAACACTAGCAAAAATAAACTTGCAATGCCATATAATATATGGCATAATATATGGCCTGTGGGCTTCTTCTTAGACCAGGGCGCATTTAGAACCCCCTAGCTTCAGTTTAAACTTACCGAATATAGTTAGCGCCATCACCTCACTACCATGTACACATTTTTAGATGAGATTAACCATCTATGGGCTATTTTAATAAAAAAACGTGTGTGTGCTTATGTACACGCGTTAGAAGTTGTACTTCTTTGACGTAACAAGACCAACTCTTTTCTTAAATCTTATCTTTCGCCTTATTCTACGTTTGTAGAAAAAACGACACTAACGAAAGAAAAAAGGTATTGTTTGAATTATTGAAAGTCAACTGTCAAACCTTTTTAGGGAAACTAAAATGTTGACCATAGCTAACTTCATGATGTCGGTATTTTGTGACGGTGTGCGCGCGCATCGTAAAAATTTACTCTCACCATTTTTCCTAACGCGCCAAAAGTAATACAACTTCAAAAATATTTTACTGTGACTATGTTTCTGCGTTAATTAAGTAAGCAAATGATACAAACAGAAAAACTATGTGTAATTTGAGTCTTTGGACAAGCATTACATTTGTGCACGTAATAAGTGTTAGTTTTATATGATGGGCGGAGCATTTTCATAATTACTTAGCAGTAACTAACTAACGGGTATGACGACAAATTTGACGTTTTTTTCAATTAAAATGTAAAGTATTAAAGTATAATCCCGACGAACGGGTGAATTGATTTGAATTAAGTTAACAAGCGTATAAATTATATCCTTGAAAGTCACATGGAAAATTTATCCGAGCGATTTGCATACTACCCCGAGGATAAAATTCAAATAGGCAGTAGGTAAATGAAGCACGCAAGGAGCGTCCGCTTTTTGTAGCGATACTAATATTTTAATGGAAATAAATTCCATCGTCCCTAGCATATTTTATTTTGATGCGACGCCTACACCAATAAGGCAAGTAGGAAAGGAGTTACTTTACCGATCAGGTATTGTATTGATAGTAATGAAAAGATTTTGTTCCACAACTCTTGCCTGTGTTCAATACTTTTAAAGCAACAACTGTACAAAGTTGCGATGAAAAATACGCAGTGACAACCAGGACATCAGTTGCGATTCCATTTAGGGTCAAATGGTATCACAGATTATAATATAATGACCAACCAACCTGATTTTAAGTTGAAAACTATCGCCTATAAATAGAGAAACACTTCGCAGGGCATGCGACGAAAACTTCCTGCAACGTGCGCCCTGTGCCCATCAGCAAGAGGCGTGTTAAGCCTCATGTGCCTATAATTAAACCACAACAACGCCCTTCAGACCGTAACAAAGCATTTCTGCTTGGCTCTGTCACAAAAAGCTATACTTCTCTTGGATATGGAGGCTTAGTGGCAGAAATAACGATGCTAAAAACTTCGAAGTTTTGGCTCGTCGGTATGATGGTTAGGTAGTTTAATAGTTATACAATAGCAGCATTTTAGCGGCCAAAACGTGCATCTACGATTTTATATGTAACGTGGTGACTTTATTTCTATACATACTTACAAATAAAAATATATCATTTAAGTGTTTGTGTGTGATTTTGGAATTGGAATTCTGGAATTGGATTTGGAATTTTATCTGCTTTGATCTGATGAATGTCTTCAGCAATTGTTACCACCCGCACCGCTAGGATGTGGAACGCCCACCCGGCAACTGTGTTTCCTGCCAAGTATAATTTGGGTACCTTCAAGGCTACAGTGATTTTGACGGCCGATTGGCGCAGTGGGCAGTGATCCTGCTTTCTGAATCCAAGGCCGTGGCTTCGATGTGTGATGAACATGAATGTTTTCCAGTGTCTGGGAGTTCATCTATATATTACAAGTATTTATGTTTATTATTCATAAAAAAAATATATTGATCAGTCTACTGCTAACAAGCACCCATAACACAAGCTACGCTTACTTTGGGTTAGATGGCGATGTGTGTATTGTCGTAGAATATTTATTTATTATGTATTTATTTATTTACATTAGTTGGGAAAATGGATACAGTATGCGCCGTCGAATCCGCGGGCCCTTCTTGTATAAAATAAAAAGCTACAATTTATTTTCAATGTCGCCATTACTTTGATCGCCGGCAGCATAATCTCGTCTAAAGGGAAATAATGTATGCTTATTATTCGCAAACGTCCCTTCACCGTCCCTCTATACTCGTACCTTAGGCGTTATAAGAGTGCTGTAAAGTGTATAATATCCCATTGTAATTTACATAGAATTTTATCTACACTCCTAGTGTATTTTCACGGTAAATATATACTGTGATACAGTTATTATGCGATAAGGCTATATCACCCAGGCTATAAGGTATTCACTTGTCCGTGTCAGTGGAATGCTATTATCTCAGTCTTAATTCTAATATAATTTAGCGGGCTTACTATCACTACCATAAACAGTATTATTTTAATATTGTGGACGCTCTTTTTTTAGAATTATAATATTATAATTCTAAAAAAAGAGAATATTACATATGTAATATTCCGACAACCGACAAAGACGTATTGGGGGATTGGTTCAATTAATATAGCCCGCTACCATCATAGACATAAGTACATAATCACTTCGAACCTAAATTCAAAGGATATCATACCAAATGGGCATTTTAAAATAAAAATAAAAAATGATAAAGAAGAATAAGAGATAGAGAAAGAAGAGAGAAAAAAAAAGCCACCAGTAATTATTATGAAATATTATGAAAATTAAGCTTAATTTGCTATACTCCGCGAACAGCATGAGAATCTGTATGGTGTAATTTTAATTTCTTCAATCCGTATTCTCTTATCCGTATATTCTTGGAAGTGTTAGAAGTAATATAGAATACTTTATATCCCGACATTGAGCTCGGTTCCTTTGGGAGAGGGGATGAAAGTGATCGACGATTTTACACCATAACTACGACAAATTATAACCGATTTAAATAATTATTTTTGTACTATAGAGGTTATAATATGTGTTTAATTTTGCCCAAACTTTGTGTAGATCTGATGAATGTGGTTGGAGATAGAGGACAGAACTCCTCAGCGGCAAACCCCTCATTTAAGGCTTAGCGATACTGAATACTTTATTTTTTTTTAGATCTACAACTAAATTGAATGCCACATCAAAAAACAAAATCAAACGCGGACGAAGTCGCGGGCAACAGCTAGTTTACTATAAATGAATATCACAAAAAACAAAGCGGCAAAGTTGTTTCTTAAACTGAGCGGATGGGCAGTCAAACTGTTAAACCAAAGAACAATCCAAAGCCTACAACGTTTAATAACTTAACGCAAAGTTATGCAGCGGAGATTAAGCACGATTAGAACGTTTCAAAACGATTGGTTATAGTTAAGCGCTAGATTTCTTTGAAACTCCATATAAGTACAGTCTAGGACCAAACACGACTGGAATGCCGATTCGAGTCGTAAATCAGAGGTGACATAAAGTGACCGCTTTGATACGATTACGGGACTTAATAAAATTACCCCTAATACAGCTAGAGGTAGCATAAAAAGCAATAAATGCAGCAGACTTGCGACTAAGATGAATATGGAAGTCACTGGTATACTAGTTTCGCGTAGTTAGCTTTTTTTCCTACATTGAACACTTACAAATTTATTTAAATACTTCCAAGGTGGAAATTTTTTTTTTGCCTCACGAATCGACTACTTCGGGTTATTTCGAAGTTGCTATGACTGATGCTAGCAGAAAATGTGTTTTTTTTTTAATGCTAGCAATATTATATGTAGCAGGAGAGCTTTTTGGGACAGAACTCAGCCGGGGAAATACAATCGCGGGGCTTAATTACAGGCACTTAGTTAAAGGCTAGAACTTACGACGCCGCAGGTGGATGGACACAGGATGGCACGTTGTAGGACGTGTTCGTTGGATGCCCTGTAAAGTGTTGCTCTGTTTATAGTCGATGGTTTCTCAGCTAAATTCAAACAACGATTTTGGAACGTCAAGTCTGTCCGTTGGTTGTGACTCTACCACCGGTTCGGAAGGCAGATTCTACCGAGAAGCTGACAAGAAAAAAAATATATACTACGACAATACACACACGGCCATCCAGTCCCAAAGTAAGCGTAGCTTGTGTTATGGATACTAAGATAAGTGATTAATAATTTTTATACATAAACACTTATAATATATATACGAGTATATACAAACACCCAGACACTGAAAAACATTCATGTTCATCACAGAAATAATGTCCAGTTGTGGGAATCGAACCCACAGCCTTGGACTCAGAAAGCAGGGACGCTGCCCACTGCGCCAATTGGCCGTCAAAGAAGAAGAAACTCAGCAGTTGCTCTTTTCCAACATCAACTATTTACATTTACATTTTTACATTCATTTTTCTATCTTGCGGAGATCATAGTGGAGCCGTACGCTTCCAAGCAACCTTGTCATTAGGAAATACATCAATCGTTTAGTAACCTCGCTGTAATAAATGTGTTTTAACATATTCTTTAAATATTATGAATACTAAGCTTAATTTGCTATAGTCCGCGGAAAGCAGGAGAATGTGTATGGTCTAATTTATAATTTCTTCAATCCTTATACTCCACACTAAACAGATCTACGCACGTTTCGCTCCGAAACTGGAGCATCCTCAGGAGATGTCGACTTTACAATGAATAATCGTTGACTTAACAATGGATGTCCGCAAAGTAACGCCTGCTTCTATGCAATATATTCTTTAAACTTATGCATTGGTAGGTCCAAAATTACCTTATAAAAGCGTACAAACAATCCCTCAAATTAATTGCGTACCTTTCGCAGGCGATATTCAGATGAAACTAAATTATGACCATTTCTTGTGAGTCGACTATTTATCTGCACTTTTTGTTATACATAGATTAATATGTTGTCTAACATCAGGTAAGCCATTGGTCCGTTAATAAGTACTATAAAAAAAACGAGGCATAGCGATAAATCGCAGCGAACGATCGCACGTGATAATATGGATACGAAGAAGCGATGGATCGCTGCAATCTGTGTGCAACCGATCGCTGCAACTGATTGCTTGTGTATGGCGCGCTTTAGAAACAACAACTAAGTTCATAAGAAAGTAGCGAGTTTGCGGTAAACCAAGTGATAATCTCGACGCGGTCATGGGAACAGGCGGACAATTCTTCTTTACGACCATGCAGCCACATATTTTAGATGGCTTCGAAACCTTTGACGTTTTCATTTATGTGTCCACGTTCATGCGGGATCCGGTTCTTATTGTGCTTATTCATTTTAGATTTTACAACCTCCGCGTGACGTTAGAATGTAGGTATTTCACATCGTTATAAAATGTATGTATGTAAAAACTTTGGAGCGATCGATCGCCCAGTGGGTAGGATTTTGGCTTCACTTTCGGGGGCCTGAATTCAAATCCTCTAACTTTTCTAAGTTTTGTTAGTTTTTAGCAATTAAAATATCACTTGCTCGAATGGCGATGGAAAACAATCGTGTGGAAACCTACATGTCTCCGAGTACTTCAGGCAACCTTAGGATTAGGCAAACTAAAAAGAAAAACGAAAACCCTCCTCTATAATAGAAGAGAGTTGTATAACATAGACCCACCACGCAACTCCAATGCGGGATTGCGGGCTTTAACAATCATTTTTATCCACCAAAATGTGATAAACATCCTCGATAATTATTACGTGTCAGTAAAAATAACTGGGACAGAAAGCTTAGTGCTCCCCTGGGCACGGGGCGGGCCACTTCAATTTCTTTGCCCGTGTGGTGATGGCATCAGAATACACTTGTCACCAACCTGCTTCTTTCCGCGGATGTCGTACGAGGTTACTAAGAGGATATAACGGAGAGCGAGCAGCACCGTCCTCAATGCTACTACTACAATTCACCCGCCTACTCAGTTTGGTAATTATGGGCAAATCCTACGTTTGGAGAGGCCTTTAGTCCAACAGTGGACTGTATAGACTATTGATGGGGCTGGTACTAGAAATTATCAGAAAAATCCAATACCTAACAACGGCTGAACCGGGAATCAAACCTAGGAACTCGAGAGCCTCAATTTAACCGGCTAACCACTAGACTGGCCAGGCAATCATTTACAGCAATAATTGCTATATAGTGCTGTGAGTTCTTAAGAAAATTGAATAGAATAGAATAGAATAGAAAAACTTTATTGCAACACAACAAAAAAAAGGATAAATTCGCTTTCCTTGACATAACTACAGAGACATATCTCTATTTCAATGAAGTTATTTAATCAAATACATTTAACCAAAAGAAGAAAATTACAACTATTATACTATCCAAATCTGCTTTAATGCATACTTATCTATGAATCTTCTTTCGTCTTCTATGTTTTATCATTAAATGAAATTAAACAGTAGGTCCCGGGTTCGATCCCGGCAGGGCCAATTTGGGAATTTATCATTTCTGAATTTTCTCTGTTATGGTCGTGGAGGCTTTGGCCGTGGCTAGTTAACACCCTAGCAACTAAGACATGCAGCTAAGAAATGAGTGTTCCGGTGCGATGTTGCGTAGAAACCGATTAGGGTATGACTACCATACTTCACTTACCACCAGGTAAGATTGCAGTCAACCTGTTGTGGAACAAAAAAAAAGGTAACACCGTAGGGCACAGCTATTATTCAATAAAAACAAACTTAAATAGGTAGCTACCAATGTTATAACGGATCATGTAGATAACAATTACGAAACATAAAAGAATCTATTAAAACGATATTAGCACTATTGTTTTCCTGTTCTCTTTTTACATATTAATAGTTCAATTACCGTGATGGTCTCGACATTAAAATTCAACATGCGTGGCCAAACTCATTACTTCGCACTGCACGCTATCCGTGGGAACCGACGATATTTGGAGCAATTAATCTATAAAGCGTATTTGAGAGCTATTTCTACGTTATCAAATCGGGAAATTGGAGTTCGTAGAAGGACCCCTGTTACTGGAATCCCCTGGGCAGTAGCATTCATTCTTGAACTATGCTAGGCCTAACCTGAAGCATGTAATTTCAGGCGTTTAGAGTGTTCTAAAAGAGTAATTAACGTATTTCATCGTTTTTAGATAGTCTTCATGATTAAATGACACTTGCTCATATAAAAGATATACTAAATTGCATATACGACACTTGCTTCTTGTTTACGAGACGTACTAAACTTGCATAAAAGACGTTTGTTACCTATATACGACACCTAATTAACTGGCAAAAATGACACCTAACTTCCTTTATACGAGACGTACTAAAGTTCCATGAAAGACACTTGTGACCTGCATACGAAACCTACTAAACTTGCTAGACGACCCTTGATTCTTGTAAACGCGACGTACTAAACTTGCATAAAAGACGCTTGCGATCTGTACACAAGATGTATTAAACTTGCATAACAGACACTAGCGACCTGTATACGAAACCTACTAAACTTGCATAAAAGACGCTTGCCTATATACAAGACTAGCTAGCTCGAAGCTAATTTAACTGCAAGTATATCTTTAGGGAATTTTGCATTCTTCTCATCTCTATGTTTTCGTCTTAAGAAACGAGACTAAAAAACCCGTTTTTGATCAGACGGTGACGTAAGATTAGTAACCCAGGCAGGATATCGCACGAGTATTCGATCGATGTCTTTGACTTGACGTTTCAAAAGAATTTATATTAGGACCACTTACAATAAATGAATTTAAAAATTTTTAATTAGAGCAATAACATTCATTATTATAGTGGTGATAGGACTCTGGACTGCGGCTACACTTTCGAGGGGCAATTAAATATCACTTGCTTCAACGGTGAAGGAAAATATTGTTAGGAAACCGGAATGCCAAAGATCTCCCCATTCTATTCTCAAAGGCGTGGATAGTCCACCAATTGGCCAGCATGGTAGACTACGGCCTAGACCGTTCTCATTTTGGGAGGAGACAAGTGCCCTGAAGTGGGGCAAGCAATAGGTTAATATGATGAAGAACATTCACATTCATTATTAGCATGTGAATTCACATTTAGCTATTCACAAATAAAAGTAGTAAGAAGTTCATTTGCGCAATGAAACTACGCATACTGCTGCATTACGGATAACTTCTTTAAAAAGTTATCGTTAACTCTTCTTATCCGTCGTGTTAGGTACACGATATGACATACGATATATAAATCATACAAAGATAAAAAAAAAAGTCTACCAAGTACCAGTGTTTATTGTATTAGTACTAGAGCTTTTTGTATCAGAGCTCGTCCGAGGAAGCGTAGCATCAGGTTAATGGACTCAGGGCAACACTTTGCAGGACGTATTTGCTTGCATGCCCTGCGTAGAGTTTGTCGGTTTATAGGCGATGGTTTTTGACTTACCATGAGGTGGGCTATCTGCATAGTCCAACAATTATTAATTAATAAATAAAAATGTACAATAGCCGCAAAATGTAATAAAAAATCTTTTTTTGGTAAACGGAAAACCGTTTCATCTATTTACAGAGCATCAATTCCTGCAAGGAACGAGTTCTACATATTGATCCAATGTGTCCATCAACAAAAGGCCTAGGTGTTAGGACAAATCATTATTAATAATAAATAAATAATTAGCATTAATAAATAATAAAGGATTTGAAACTTACCCCGACTTGCTTTGTCACAAAAAACTGTATTGCAATTTTAAATCTCTGTTATCTAACGTTTTTAATGTGTAACGTGCAATGTTTTTAATGTGACAAAAGAAATATAACCTGCGGCCCAGTTGGCGCAGTTTGCAGCGACCCTGCTTTCTGAGTCCAAGGGCGTGGGTTCGATTCCCACTACTGGAAAATGTTTGTGTTATGAGCATGAATGTTTTTCAATGTCCGGGTGTTTATATGTATATTCTAAGTATTTATGTATATTATTTATAATAAAAATATTCATCAGTCATCTTAGTACCCATAACACAAGCTACGCTTACATTGGGGCTAGATGGCGATGTGTGTACTGCCGTAGTATATTTATTTTTTTATTTATTTATAAACATAAAAATTTAAATTCCATCCCTGTCTGTTACATTTTGATTAAGTATAACAACTTATATGCAAATACCGTCTTGTTATCCTTACCGAAACATGATTGAAAGCAGTTTGCCAATTCCTTGAACACAATTGTGCCCAATTGTGCATGATGACCTTATTTATTTATAACTGCCTCATTAGCCTAACAGTTTGCATATCCGGCTACTGATCATGACGGGGCTGGATTCGATTCCCGGGTAGAAGTAACAATTGCTAATCAATAAAGGTTTTTCTATCAACTACCAGCCCGGAGTAAGAAAATTGGCAGTGACGTTAAGCCATAAGTCTTAAAATTTTGAAACGATTCGATGACAGCAATGTAGTTTTTTGTTATTATACAACGTGTAAATGAAACCGAAATAATACTTCACAGCCTTTAGAGGAACATTACTGTCTTTGAGACTTATCTGTGAAACCGAATACTTAAAAGTTTTTGAGTGAACCACTGCCAACCAACTATGTAACTCCTGTCACTTTGTTAGGTACACGTTGCCTAGCGTAGGTACTATGCGCGTGTCGGTCTTTTATCTTCAATAGGGTTGTCATAAGTAAACACTTAAAATGTTTTGAATTCGTTTGTATGGAAAAATACATATGCTTCTTTGGATTTAATATTTTTACATAATATTACGTAAATCTGTAACACGTCGATAAATAAATTATGCGCCGCATAGATTAGCCTGCTTAGACTATAGCAAACTAGCGACTCCCTTGACTTATTATAAATAAACTAAATGTTCACTCAATATAATTATTATTATTATAACTCTTTATGAACCAGACTATTATTACTCTTTATACACCACATGAAAAATTACACAAGAAAAAAAGAAACATAAAAATAGAAGTAGAATACAAAAGGCGGCCTTCTCGCTTAGTAGCGATCTCTGCCAGAAAATATAAGTAAATTCTTCCCGTATCAACTTTCATCCTTTATACCAACTGTCGCATCCCCCACCCGCCCTTTTATTTTGTTTTACTGGTAGTCTTAGAGATTACCGCCTTCACACTTCAAACAAACACACACAAACAAACAAACTCTTATTCGCGCCACGCCATTACTATAGATTAAGCGAAATGTGTATTATCTGTCAAGTCTCAAAGTACTTAAAAATGGAGTACACCCACAGTACACCATTACTTTCTAATTAGTGGGCGTGGTGACTATCAATGATCACATGATACTAGTCTGCAACGTTTAGTAGATCGGACGTAGTAAAACTGTGTTATCAAAACAAACTTAGAAAGTCTAAATGATAAGAATCGCATTGCTGGGAATTTCACTCTCTCTGTCGTAAGAAAGCGACCGATATTAACCAAAATTGACATTTTAAAACTTAATTTAGAAAATCCTTGAAACTTTTGAAATAGATGCAGTACTTGATCCTAAAAACTTTTTTTTTTTATTACGTTAACCAACAGATTATACACCGAAACTAGCTTAGGAAATACAAAATTGAGAAGCATAAAGTTTTAGTGTAAACACAATTACTGGCAAACCGGCATGCGTATCTGAAAAACACAAGTGCTGATGTGCAAGTTTACAATGATATTATTGTTGTAACGAATGAAACACTGTATAATGAAGTTGAAAACAGAAAGAAAAAATTTTAAATTAAATAAAACAGAAATTTACGAGACAATTGTCAACTAGCTGTACTAATCTATTGTTGCAGATTTTTTTTTTATATGTAACCTTAGAAATAGATGCAGGAACAATATTAACAAAGGCCGAGATCTTTGGTCTTTATATTGACTTTGCTCAGACTAACGATCGTGACATGAAGAGAGAATTTATTACCATTTTAACGAATTTGTCAATAATTCGTATCTAGTTAATTAATAGTTTCAAGAAATAGTAAAAATTATATTTGATTAATTAAAAACCACCCAATGGTCAATAATATATTGACCAACCGGTGCATTGTTATTTTAGTCAAACCCTCCTTTTAGGAAAATCCTTTAACTCAGCAGTGGACTGTTAGAACTGTTATACGCAATTAATTCAAAATAATCAGACATTAATTCTATTTAATAACAAAATTCTACTTTCAATTCAAATTCAAAATTCATTTGTTTTAAGTAGGCCTAATAAGCACTTTTGAAGCGTCAAGTCTGTTTGTTTGTAGTGACTCTACCACCGGTTCGGAAGGCAGATTCTACCGAAAAGAATCCGGCAAGAAACTCAGCAGTTGCTCTTTTCGAACATTTTACATTTTAACATTCATTTTTCTATCTTGTGAGAGATGAAAACGAAGCCGGATTCTTCTTCCAAACAATCATTATAATTATTAATAGATTATTATTCTATTTCTATCCATAAACAATCAAACTTACTTTTGAGATAGATCTTTCCTTATTTTGTGCAATTAGTCTTATTTGAGGAACGGTGTGAAAAATTTAATAATTATATCTTTTCTCTTGTCACTTTATGACTAGACTAGAAATTCCACTCTAGTATAAATTAAACGTGTTTGCTGGGAAATACGTACATTGAAATCTTGAAGAGAAATCATGATACGCATTTATAACGTTTATTGAGCAAGGTGCATTTATGTATGTGACTGCAATAATTTAAACATTAGAAGTAAGATTATTTTACAGTGTAATATACTGGGTTACATAAAACTCATAATTCGTTTATAGGAAATCCTACAAGAAACGCAATAAACACAATTCTACAATAAACTACCCATTGACATCTTGGAGATGTCTCTTAAAAAGTTCAAAGCTTGTATTAAGCGTAAGCTTATTAAAGTCCTTTTATAGTATAAAGGACTACGTAATCGATAAAAAAGGTTGCTCTTCTAATAATTTTAAATGACAATGTGAGATGGTGATAACAAAATAATAACACCCGGCTAAGTTTGTTGTGGGCTTCTTCTTGGCAACAGCAGATGGATCTTGTATCGTCTATAAGATAGACGAATCAAGGAAAAACTGTATTAGATGGAACTGAACCCACATAAAATTGCCTCATCTCCTTCCTTCGAGTTTCGTACGAGGCGACTTAGGGAATATAACGGAGAGCAGTCAGCAGCTTCTTTTGTTCTACTACTACCATATACTGAGATTACCCACCCGTCTACCCAGCGTAGTGATTATGAGAAAACCCACCCATCGGATGGCTTTAATCCCAGCAGTGGACTGATATAGGCTATTGATGATGATGATGAAATATGAATTCAAGCAAAGTACAGAAAAAAGGCAATGAAAGGATTGGAAGTCAAAGCTAAGTGTTAGATAATAATTAGTGTATATTTGCTGTACCTACTGTGTATGAACTCATATTTTATCACCATCATCAAAAACCTATATCAGTCCACCGCTGCAGTAGAAGCATCTTCCGATGACGATGATAAAATATGAGTTCAAACACAGGACACCAAAAAAGGCATTGAGAGGATTTAAGGCCAAAGGTAAGGGTAACATAATGAGAAGCTTCTTTTTTGCTGTACTGTGTTTGAACTCATATTTTGTCATCACCATCGGGAGATGTCTTTATCTATTATCTAGTCAATATAGCCTTATAGGTGATAAAATATGAGTTCAAACATAGTAGGTACAGCAAAAAGTCACTAAGAGGAGTGCAGGCAAAAGCTAAGGATAACATAAGAAGAAGTAACTTTGCAGTTTAATGCTAGAAAAGGCGCCATCTAAAAGGTGTCAGCTCAGTAAGTCAAGAGCTTAAGCTAAGCAATATATTTGCATAGAAGAGGCTATACGTTTAAGTAACATTGTTATTTACTACGATTGCACATTAGAACGACGCATCGCGTATTCGAATAAATACCTACTTAGTGAGGAATTTGTTGTCTGTAGCCTGTAGACAACTCATGTCCGTAAGTTAACGAAGGAAAGTTATAAGCATAACTTTTAGTTTATATAATTACCTAGGATTAAGAAGATCATGTTACGAAACAATTTTAATCAAAATGATTGATTTCTTTCCACAAATATGACGGGTTTTCTTTTCCCCAGTCTTTCAAATGTAAAAAAAAATATGGAAATGTTTCAAAATCTAATACAATACTGTTAAAAATTTGAGATTCAGTTAAATTTTGAATAGCTTTATGATGATTAGCTTTTTTTTATAGTAGTAATTGACGGACGAAGCAGGTGGACACCTAATAGTTGGTAAAAACATCGCCTTTAATACTGCAACACAGGCCAGGCCATATCTTTATATGGCCTGGCCTGTGTTGTCCCAGCGAGGATCGAAGCCGGGACCAAACCTCAGCTCTCCGGGATATCGTCAAAACTTTAATATTTTTTGTTATTATTTGAATGAAATGAATTTTGAATTTATTTAATCATCTACTTTGAGAATTATTTCGAGCAAACAGCTCAATATACAAACTATCACACATAAACTACTAAAACTGTTGCTAGTTAAACGCAGGTGCACAGTTAAGATCTCTATAATATTGTATAATTTTTCACAAATTATAAACAACAAAAGCACGCCTCCGCGTTCGTTATCAGGTTTAAATTACTAACCATAAATATACATATAACTTGATCAAATAAACTGGTATTGCATCGAATTCATCAGCGGTCGAACGGTAGCAATTTAAAGGTTCTACGTCCACTACATCAAACCGTACGCCTCATCTTGGTATTTTTTTTTTTTTTAATTTTTTAATAAAATGTCGATGGACTAAGCTGGCCCTTACAATAATGAGAATTGTAGATGATCCATCCTGTCCAAAGTGCGGTGAGGTGGAAACCAGCTTACTCTTCAGCTGAGTGCCCCATATACGTGCTGGTAAGATGGGAACTACAAGGTATTTAGGATAAAATAAGTGAAGAAGATCTAGCAAACCTCTACATAGGGGATTGTTAGGCTCACCAAAGCGACTGGTAGGTTTCAGGTTGCGATGCTGCCGGGACACCAGTAAAATCTGTTTCCCGAACATGGGGAATAGTGTGGTATGTCCCCTCATTAAATATATATTGAGTTATCTCATCTCGTCTCATTAAATATATATATATATATATATATATATATATATATATATATATATATATATATATGCCCTGTAAGGATATATAAGCTGATGCCATACTTGTAAGTGGCAAACCACCACAGAAAACTCTTCGCATGGATCGCGTCCATCAAAGTACAACCCTGTGTCAGGCCAGAACACAGCTATGCAAGCTATGCAAATTGGCAGCAGAAATAAGCATGGCGGTAGGAGTACGTCCCCTTACGAGCTCTGTCACAAAAAGCTACTAAAGATTTGTATTCTTTACCAGAAATCCCTGGGACCTTACCTGGGAGTAAAGTAGTGTTTTGTCTCAGTTCAACCTTTCAAATGACAGAGCGTGACAAAGCACTGGGTATATTCCAACGGTTTTCACCTTTATATTTTGTAAGGCGCTTAAAGTATCATCTGCCGCGTGGTGACGCTTTGGGGTTAGTGGTTATTAATTATTGTTATTTAGTATATTCAACTACAGGTGGCAGAGTCCTAGATTCGTGACCAATACATACGTTTAAAAACAACACGTTCAAAGATTAATACTGATCGCATATTATAAAGCCGAACCGAACGCGGAATGTTTTTTTTCTCTCTTGCTGTATCTCTATGTCCCTACCATTTAAATGAATTTAAGTTGCCACTATGTGAAAAGTGTCCACCAACTTACTTTAAATTTAAAATACTATTAAGTATTACAATGAGAAAAAGTATATGTCACTCTCCGCCCCATCAACTATATCCAAGCCAACGAACTCTGAGTTTGTTGATATATAATATACAAGTCGTTGCCAATCTCTCGCTCCGTGAAAACATAAACAAATCTATTCCAAGCAATCATTAGTTTTTTCCGGGATAAAAGGTAGCCTTTGTGTCATTTGCTATATAGCTATAACCTATCTCTGAGCTAAATTTCATACAAATCTGCTTTGCTGTTTTGACGTGAGTAACAAGAGTTCATCAAAAACCTTCCCATTTATAATATTAGTATAATTGGATTTAGTTTAAAGTTTTTATTATGTATATGGTCTAAAAAATACCTCAGTAACTGAGGATCATATACAATAAAAAATAACAATAAAAAAGGTAATAGTGAAAAAAGCGTGTAAATATTTTATTGTAATATGATCTAAATCATATACTATGAAATAATTACTATGCATATGCTATGAATGTTTGCGGACGTAGTCGGTGAGTGACTACCGCATACAATCCTAGCCAGCGATCTAATGTATTTATAAAGCATATATAAAGTACACGGTGTCAAGTTGCATCCTGCTTGAATCCCTACACGTTCCATTATCTAATGAATGCGTTCCTTGCGGTCTGTCTTGTAATGTGCGATCAGCCTAAAAAAAACTTGAATTGAAACTGATTGAATAATATACACAAGCCGTTATCTGTGACTTTAATATCCCACTGTTGGGCATAGGCATCCTCTAACAATGGATAGAAGTCCTTAGAGCATTGACCCACCTCTCCGAGACGAGGTTTATACAACTCCAATTTCCTAACTCCAAACTAATACCTACGGAGAGTCTGTAAAACACAGAGTGTGTTAGTGTAAAAACTTTAAAAGGTCCGGGAATCCTTATTCGATCACGCTGACCACTATAGTCTTAACCAACGAAGCGTTTTATACAATAACATAAAACCGCAAAGTTATTAGGTGACAGCATTGGTACCAAGAAGCGGTGATGGCCTCGTGGTTAGAACTATAGCGTCACTTTTAGGGGGGCCGAGTTCCGTCCCCTGTAAGTGCTATATTTCGGAATTAGGTGGGTTTACAGCTATTAAATATCGCCTGTTTCACCATTGAAGGAAAACATTGTGAGGAAACTGCATGCGAGATCTCCACAATGTTCACAATTTTCTGTTCATTTCTCCGAAGTCCGGGGAAGTACTATCGCCATGCTTATTTCTGCCGCTAAACAGCATATTTGCAATGCTGTGTTCCGCGGGGTGATAACGTATCTCGCGACAGGCTTGCGACAGGCGTAAATCTTGCAATCACTGCTGTCAAACGTCACATTTCCATACAATAAATAAACCAAAGTGACGTTTGACAGCAGTGATTGCAAGATTTACGCCTGTCGCAAGCCTGTCGCAAGATTCGTAATACCCCGGTCTGAAGGGCATGGTTGCCGGTTTAATTACAGGCTCATGAGGTTTAACACCTACGCTGCAAAATTAATGCACACAGGGCGACATATTGCAGGATCCTTGCATGCCCTGTGAAGTGTTGGTTTATTTGCAATTGTTTTCGACCATCAGGTTGGCCATCAGGTTGGCCATCTGCTTGGTCCGTTAGTTATTAATTAAAAAAAAAAAGGCGTGTTAAGTATACCAATCCGCATTGCGCTCGCGTGGTGGACTGCAACTTTAACCCCTCTCATTCTGTGAGGAGACCTGGGCCCTGTTGTGGGTCGTTAACGGGTAATGATACCACAAGATATGTCAACAATAAGGCTTTTTATTGGCCAAAGACGTGCTAAGCTGTGTAGCTGCATGATGTCTACCAATAAAGACCTTTTATTTCGATAGCTTAGCTTAGCTAAGCACCGGTTGTAATACTACGACAATACACAGACCGCCATCTAGCCACAAAGTAAGCGTAGCTTGTGTTATGGGTACTAAGACGACTGATGAATATTTTTATGAATAATATACATAAATACTTAGAATATACATATAAGCACCCAGACACTGACAAACATTCATGCTCATCACACAAACATTTTCCAGTTGTGGGAATCGAACCCACGGCCTTGGACTCAGAAAGCAGGGTCGCTGCCCACTGCGCCAATCGGCCGTCAGATGCAATGCGCTCAATGAAGCTATGTTTTTGATTTGCAAGACATGTGATAAGTATAGAAGCTAAGTATGTGATCTAGAGATGAACTTGTATCACACAGCATCAATAGACACAGTCACATAGTTTTGTAGCCTAGCTTTAACTTCGCTACCTAGCAAATCTCTTATGGAAAAGCCGACTAAGGCCGATTTTGAATATCCTATCAGTACTGTATCCGCTTGTATTACAAATGGGCATGATGAATGTGTAGAAGATTAGGTTTGAACCCACGACCTCATCATTTCACTTTATCATTAAACCGAAAGCTTTTAAGCTGTTTAGTCTAAATTACCCTCGAATGAACGGAGATGTTATATTGTAACTTTGACGTTCTAAATGTGTGGGTTTGTGCGTCTGCCTTTTAGCATTTTCTTTAAAAGAGAATACTGGACAGATTTTTACTTGGTTATTTGCATTAGGTATGTGCACTGTGGGGGATGTTTTTAAATAAATCATAAGGAAATGGACAGCAATGGAGCTTTTAAATTTTTTACTGCTTTACCAAATTCTAGTCATACTACAGGGCTGATTTGTATGCGGTTTTTGCGTTACGTACATAATATATTAACTCTTATCATGATCTTAAATAATTTGTGTTATCATAAATTAGAGACGTTCAAAGTTTTTCGTATTGGGATTAGCAAATAATTCAAATATGTAGCCTGTTTAACTATAAAAATAAATGTATGTATTACTTTACCTGCGATGCCACTTCAACAATCTATACACAATTCGTTCTGACGGTTCCATTCAGAAAATATATGTCATACCTACCTTACATTCAGATCGACATATCGATCGATCGAAAATGAAGAATATTGTATTCATAAAGAAAATCTTTTTAGTTTTGCTATGCGAATAACCTTTTTGTACGACTAATACTGCACCATAAAATACAAAAAGTAAGATACACTTGGAATGATCTCAGCTACCTATGTGTCATTTGAAGGATACACTTAACCCATTTCAAACAAACTTTAAGAGGCAGAGGTCAAGTGAAAAATGATAAGTAAATATTTTTAGCACCACAGTACACCGGGAATAGTATATGGATGAAGTGTCGGGAAAAAATACTAGTATATATAGTATATAGGACGTAACGATTTATAGAAACGTGTTTTGATTTAAAAGTTAATACCTACTTAGTATTAAAAAATCTGTCTGTTACAATTATATGTAGTAGGCGACAAATCTTATTCGACTAAACAACGAAAGTTGTTCGCTAAAGCTACTTAAACAAGTAAAACTAACCTTATTCCCCGCACCCCTTTTTCCTTACAGATTTCACGTAGAAAATGTCCTCCCACATTTTCATGTGAAAGACAATCTATCCATGGCACACTTTTGTATAACCACACAACACTTTGAACACCAATCCAATGATCACCAACCTCTTTACACTTTTTAACACTCGGTCCCACAGCACTCCATGATAAAGGGTCCGTTAGTTATCACTATCGAACATTCTGGGTATTTTTGTTTGATATGTTTTTTCGCTTATATTGAAAATTTGACGCGTAAAGTTATAAAGGATTGCTATAAAGCGTTTGATGACCCTTAAAGTTGCTTTACAACTGACTGTTGGATGCAAAACACACGGTTTCTACTGCGCGCGCGCAGTCGGTATGCGCATGCGTTTGTGTGCTCGCGTCCGTACACGAGGTGACGCACACACTGATGCGTGCAGGCTGCACGGTTTTTGTCGATGTCCACGGGGCAAGTAACCGCAGAACTACATGGTTGTAGCTCGCTTAAAGCTTACTGTGTTGCGTAGAATGAAAAGCTAACGTTCTGTCTGAATAGTGATTCTAACTCTAGTGTTAGAGTCACTATAAACGATCGCGTCTGTCTAAATAGTGGAATAATTCAAATCTCAAGTAGGCCTACTTTATAAGAATTTTTGAAATGTCTATTTGGTCAGTTGGTAGTGACTCTACCTCTAGTGTTAGACACTTTCTCTTTATTTTTATTTGTAATTGTAATAAAAAATATCTAAATACTTGGACCTTGCTCACGAGATTACCGCCATGTGATGATGTGGAGTGTTGCGTCAACCGTTATAATTCCGATAATTGCTTCAGTCAATGGTCTTCTCACGAAAAGCTTCAAACAAAATCTTAAGAAGCTTTCGCTTGGTTGTTTTATCAAGGATCGGATAAAGAAGGCAGTAGTCGTTGAAACAGCGCGTATTGTGAGGAGGTTCTTTACTAAGGAGCCCTGACCATTCCTGGTTCATTGGGCATTCCAAAGCTGCGCCTGCGGCGAAGTGGATGTTCTTTTTTTTATAAACGATAAATAGTGTTGTTTTTATTCATATAATTTAGCATTGTTAAGAATTAAAAAAAAAATCAACATTTATTTGTTAAACACAATGCTTATTAAATAATTTAGCGATTTATGTAAAACAGAATTGGCACTTTTAACTATATATTGAATACATAACAGTTAAATATAATACACTTTTTCATCGTCATCCTTACTTGTTACTTGTTGGGCGAGAACCTCAGATAACATATTAGAAAGCGATAAGAATTTTGGCGGGCTTTAACAAAATATAAATAAATGTTTTCAATAATGCAATCATTTTTAAAGAAAAGATTGTACATACAAAGACAAACATTGGGCACTGTGCAACATTGTGCGTTTATAATATTTGGTCACTTAGCTATCAGGATTTCAAGTTGCACTTTGATACCCTATTGTATAATTTTACTGTAATTTACTATATGTACGTTTACGTGCAGTAAAGTGTTTCTTCTTCTTCTTCTTCTTCTTCTTTGATAATCTGGTCACATAAAGTGCCTCATACTTTTCTTATTTTTCGTGTCTTATACAATATTGCTGTTATTAATATTAAACTTTATATCATAACTACAGTGGAGTGCACAAGAATTTGGACCCGAGTAAGCATAGAGAAGTAAAATGCAAAATCCTACTCCGTTGCCATATATATGAAAATGTTACGGTAGGCAGCGCTTTTGTGCATGTATGAAGTGCACGCCACTGCATAACTAGCTGTTGAATGCGTTCGTCCGCGTTTTTTACGGATTTTACAAGTCCCGTGGGATTTGTTTTTTTTTTTAATATAAAGTAGCCTATAATGCTCTCCGTCCTTTTAACTTACTCTGTGAAAAAAATCAAGTTGGCTGACGGAAGGAAAAACACAGAAAACACACATGCATTTCTAATATTAGTAAGGAAGAAAAGATAACAGGCCTAATCTCTCATAGGAGAGACGGTTTTAAAGCAAATTTATCAACAATACACAATAATTTTTTTTTTTTTTTTTTTTTTTTTTCCTATTGTTATCCTGCAATCAGTCCTTGACTATGAGCAGATGTGTTCATAGATATTTTTAATTATTTTATGATAATTTCCCATTGGAAATTGTCATATTGAGGAAAGACTGGTTTAGCATTTATTTAGGTCTAGAATTTTTTTTCTTTTTAGCCGGCTGAGACAATCTGGTACGGTGAGTTGAACTGCCAGCTGGTTGGGATGGTGCCTAAGTCGTATTTGGTAGTTGTTACTACACTGTTGCAGTTCTTCTTTTACGTTCCTGATCCTCAGATGCTCGTGGATCTCATTGTTCTTGATAAACCAAGGGGAGTTCGTTATTTGTTTGAGAATAGAGTCTTCAGCTCTTTGGATTATTTTGATGTTGGAATCGCAGGCGGAGCCCCAGAGCTGTAATCCGTATGTCCATGTGGGTTTGAGTACTGTTTTGTATATCAGGAGTTTGTTGTCTGTAGACAGCTTAGAGTTTCTAGCAAGCAGCCAATAGAGTCCTCTATATTTAAGGTTTAATTCGTCGCGCTTAGCTTGGATATGTTTTTTCCACGTGAGTTTACGATCCAAGTGCATACCCAGGTATCTTACACACCGAGTGTGGGGTAATTCGTTGTTACCAAGTTTAACTGGAGGGCAATCACCTGTTCTCAGAGTAAAAGTTATGTGCAGAGATTTTGCTGGGCTAGCTGTTATTCTCCATTTCTCCATCCACATCTGGGTCTCTAGAAGGCTTTTTTGTAGGATTTCAGATGCTTTAACGGGATTTGTGTGAGACGCAAGTATTGCAGTGTCATCAGCAAAAGTTGCCACTGTTACTCCAGGACTTTGAGGTAAATCTACAGTAAATAATGTGTAGAGAACTGGGCCCAATACAGAACCCTGAGGCACTCCAGCATTGATATCATAGAATCCAGACATACATTCGCCTTCCCTAACTTGAAAGATTCTACACGTAAGATAAGATTTTAGTAATGTATAAAAAGAGTGTGGTAGCAACATTTTAATTTTACATAGCAATCCTTTGTGCCAAACTTTATCAAAGGCCTGCTGTATGTCCAGGAAAGCGGAGGAACAATATTCTTTCTGTTCAAGGGTCTTTCTAATAACTTGGCATACACGATGAACTTGTTCGACAGTCGCATGTTCCCGCCTAAAGCCAAATTGATGATCTGGTAGAATCTTCCTCTCAGCTATTGCGCCAAGTAGCCTTTTCAATAAGATCATCTCAAACAACTTAGACAGTAACGGCAGCAGACTTATGGGTCTGTAAGACACAATATCATGATTAGGTTTACCAGGTTTGCAGATCATTATTATCTGTGAAACCTTCCACAATAGCGGGAAATATCCTATCCTAATAATACTATTAAAAAGTATAGTGAGAAACATAATGCCCTTTCTAGGGAGTTCCATAAGTACTTCTTTGTCTATTAGATCAAATCCGGGGGCTTTTTTATCTTTCAGAGTACAAACCGTTCTTCGAATCTCTTTGGGTGTGACACATTCAAGCGGTAGATCTAGTTGAAAGTCCCGGCGCAATATCTCATCTATGTTAGATTCATCCACATTTGGTGATGCAGCGTTTGGCATGAATATATTTGCTAGATGATTTGCAAATAAATCGGCCTTCTCTTGTGGGCTTCTCGCCCAAGGATGCGCTTTTAAAGGTGGTTTGGCAATAACAGGTCGGCTTATGTTTTTAAATTCTTTCCATAGAGAATAATTTGAGGCTTTGTTAGGAGAAAGTGATTCAATACGAGTTTGATTTGTTGCATCATTTGCTTCAATTATCATATCTTTTAATTCTCGTATAGATCTATTAAATGCAGTTTTATCATCGGGATGTCGAGTATCGTGCCATATTCTACGGAGGCGTCTTTTCTCTTGAATTTTTGATTTTATCTGCCATGGAACAGTTTTTTGACGAGGTTGTAACCGTACTATTTCAGGAGTGGACTTCCAACAAGCTTCTTGGATTCTCATAGTGATTTCCTTAGTTGCATTTTCAATATCTACTTCTGACTTCAAGGTCACTTGAAGTTGCAATGTATCCTCAAGTATCTCTCGAAAAGCATCCCAGTCTGTTCGATAATTGTGGAGTATTAGGGGTTTTTCATAATTGAGGACCGTAGTACTAGCAGTAAGGACGACAGGAACGTGGTCAGATGAACCATCCAAACACGTCTCTACGCCAAAGAAAAATCGTGCTAAGCCTTTGGTTATGAAGAAATCCAACACATCTGGTTGCCTATTGTTGTCTGTTGGCCAATATGTTGGTTCAGAAGGGGACAAGGTTTCAAGGTGTAGAGAGTCTATAGTTTTTTTTAGTTCTCTACCTCTAGTGGTCGCCAATCTAGATCCCCAGTGGACATGTTTTGCATTCCAGTCTCCACCCACTATAAAGCGATTGCCTAAGCTCACAAGATACTGCGAGAATAACTCCCTGGTTATTTTGTGTTTTGGTGGGCAGTAAACAGCGGATATTGCGAAGTTCCCATGTTTGTCCTCTACTGAAACAGTGGTAGCTTGAATATGTTCAGTTTTGAAATTTGGGAGTTCGTAATGTTTTATTGAAGATTTTATAAAAATTGCAGTGCCACCATGTGCAGAACCATCAGGATGATCAGTGTTATACATGTCATAGTATTGAATTTTTACTTTACTACGAGAAGTGAAATGGGTCTCAGATACAAGCAGTATGTCGAGTTTGTGAAGTTGAAGTAGAGTTTCCACTTCGTATTTATTTGGGGCTAGTCCATTGATGTTCCATGTTGCAATTTTTAAGGAGCTAAAAGCGATAGTTTACTTACAAGTGAGGTAATGAGACTCATCAATGTGCTCATTTGTTGTAGGATTAAGTCGAATTTTTCAGATTGTTTTAAGATTAATTGTTCTAGTGTTGAGTAGTTGATAGGTTTCTCATTATCCCTGCTCACATGTGGTTTGGGCGATTTTAAGGTTTCTGCATAAGTTCTCCTGTCTGATTTATTTTCTGGCCTGTTTTGTTCATGGTTTGCTTTGGTAGGGTCTGAATCTTCTTGAAATTTTGTTATTTTGTAAGACTGTACTTTATTTTTCCTTTGTAGTATTTCTGTATATACTTGACACCCCTTATAGTTTGCAGGATGTGCACCAAGGCAAAGGGCACATGTAGCTGGGGTGTTACGGTTAGTTTTTGGACATTCTGACGTTTTATGACCTTGTGCACACTTTACACATCTATATGGTCTTAAGCAATAATTTTTTGAGTGTCCATATTGTTGACATCTTTGGCACTGTATCACAGTCGTCCTTTTCTTAGGGTCTTCGATAATAACAGATTGGTGATAAATAAATTTAATGTCTTTGGCCATTTTGTTGTTAGGTCCAGGGTTGAGATTAACAAAGAATGTTGAGGTTGGTATTTTTTCTGGACCATATCGAGCGTTGATAATTTCGCCAGCAATAGTGTTGCCTGTGTTCTCTATTGATTCCTTTATGGCATCATGAGGAGTTGTGTGGTGTAGATTTTTAATAACTATTCGATAACATCTCGCATCTTTTCTATTGAATGTATGTCCTATCAATCCATTCTCCCTAACCAAGGACATTATTTTTTTGTACACCTCTGTAACGCTGCAGTTTATCCTTAGTTGGTTTCTATTGACAATTCTGTATGTAAAAGCAGACTTTCCAGCCACAGTTTCTAATAATTCTGTGAGTTTATTGACATCTTCTATGCCATATAGTATTATTGGTGGTGGCTTTGGAGTCTTTCTTTCCTTAGTTTTACTTTCAAGTTCTGGTTGGTCTACAGGTAGCTGGCTAAATCTGTTTGCAGTATCAATACCCTCTAGAGGTGGTGAGGTCGATGTTTTCTTTCTTTTTGGATATCTGAGACTGGGCACTCTTTGCCAAGAAGGGTGTTTATTACTTTCTGTATTGTCATCTGATAGTTGAGTAATATATGAATCATGAACACCATGGTGGTGATCATATTGTATGTCTATAGTAGAGGATGGATTTGGAGCACTAAAACTTCCAACTGATGAACTCCTAGGTCTTTGTAAAAAGAAACTTCGATGGAAGACTTGTTGCACACACTTTTTGTTAACACACAATAAATTAAAAAAAAGGTTTCAAGTTACAACGCTGTTCCAATCAAGTTAAGTTTTTCTGAAAGCTGCTGGTCGATGTCCCGCTAGCGAGCCTCAAGCTCCGCTTATCTGTCCTTGTCTAACAAAATGTATAGCCAACATCAGAAAGAGATACACATATATGTCACGATTTCACACAGTTTTGCAGAACTTGAAGTGGCTTTACTGAGGAATTATTAAAGATCAAAATTACGCTCGTGTTGGTAAAAACCGGCTCATTTTGAGAGGCTCTCAAAAGCTGGAGTTGTTTTATCGGAAAAATGTACATTTTTTTGTGGTCGGATAGGAGATGTTACCGTTTTGTTTTGTTCTATACCTAGAAATAGCAGACTCGAGGCTCTACCATTCATCAACGCCATCATCAGTCTATAAATGTCTCTACATTTTATAATTCTTCAAAAAGGATCTAAAAAAAGAAGTTTACGGTATTTTTATGAGGGATCTGTAAATGGTAATAAAAGTCTTATTTGCAGATCCGTCATGGAAACATTCACTCGTTTTTAATAATTAATCTATATATATATAATGAAAATGGTCTTCGTTTGAGGCTCAATCACGCCTAAACTACTGATCGTATCGACATGAAACTACCACCATTCGATGCGAAATTTTTTTTAGATGGTTTATGGCTATCTATTTTTTGAATTCCAACATTCCTTCATTTTTTTATTGCTGTTTTACTTTTATGAACATTTATCCCGCTAATAAAAACAAAAGATAAGCATTTTCTCTTGATTCTTTTGTTTTCATGGATTTCAACAGAGTGTATTAAACGGATTATGGTTTTTTTACATTCAGATAAGAATCTACTCACGGTAGTGGAGAACGGCTGGACCAATTGGGCTTTTTTTTATCTTCAAAATTGTCGGGAGAAAGTTTTGTATGTAAGAAAATTTTAAAAAAGCCCGATAAAAAGTTAAAAATTTCGATGATAATCGAAGAATTCCCATCTATATAGTCACTCACCACGAAATCTCGGGAACCATAAGACTTAGAAACGTGAAACTTGGTAGGAATATTACTTTTGCTATGTAGAGGTCAGCTATGAATAGATTTTAAGAAATTCATTCCCCAAAGGGGATTGCGGGGGCGTTAACAATGAACAATTCCCGTTTTTTAGGTTAGGTTCCTGTTTTGGTAGGAATCTTCTGTAAGAGGTGTAGAAATAGGCTATGAACGAATTTTACGATAGCTCACCCCACAGGGGGTTGCGGGGGTGGGTATTAACAATTAATATTTTTAATTTTCCAGCTAAAGCTCCTACAAGCTCCAAATTTTGTAGGAATTTTCTATAAGTGATGTAAAAATGATTTATGAACAAATTTTACGATATCCCACCCCAAAGAAGATTGCGGGGGCGTTAACAATGAAAATTTTCAATTTCCAAGCGATAGCTCCTATAGACTCCAAATTTAGTGAGAGTGTTCTATATGTAATATAAAAATGATCTTCGAGCGGATTTTACAATGAATCACCTCCAATAAGGTTCGCGGGGGTGGGTGTTAACAATAAAAAATTTCAATTTCGAAATATAGCTTCTAAAAATTCTAAATATGGTAGGAATCTTTTATTATTCACATAAAGAACATCTCAAAATGGATTTCAATAAAGTCTACTTCCGACAGGAATTGCGGGGATGGGTGTTAAAATCTAAAATTTTTATTTCTAACCTGTAACTTCTACAGACTCCAAATTTGGTGGGGATCTTCGTGTATGTAGGGATATTCGTGTATTTCCTTACAACAATCGTCTTTTTGGCAGCGGAGAAAAAGTCATTGAGAGGTTTCAAAAATTTAACTTTACATGTAGCTTAAAGCAGTATTATACGAGTATAATGACGAGAAAAACTCAATCGAATTAACCCAATCTAACCATGCTTGACCCGACTCTAACTTATTTAGCTTTTTTTTAAATGTTTGTGATAGTAACCAAAACGGACGATAGCTTAACGTGCTTTCTACACATTAAGGTGAAAACGTGTTGGATCGGCGAGCCTCCGAAGTTTTGTACTGTACTAAGATGTCGAAAATATAACTAATACATGATGTAACAGCACGGTGGCATGCGCTTAAAGATAATATCAAATTTTGAAAAACTTAAATCTTAAAATATCTTATTTTTGCAGAAATTAAAGGTTTTGTTGATAAAATTTGCAAATCATATTTAAGGAATTATTTCGTCATAGCGAAATTAGAGTTTCACAAAAGTTTATTGATTTTGGTATTGATAACAGAAAATGTTTGATATGCGATGAGATTTTCGAAGTTTAGGCGGTACAAAATTATTTTTATGTAGAAGTGACGTCATCATTTTGAATTCAGCGTTTTAGCTGCCATGGCGGATCGCTAGCTTTTGCTTATTAAAAATAAATACCAATCTCACTTTAAGCGCAAATCAAAATATGTTTTTCATAATATATTAAACATATATCATTAGATAAATACAATAGTTTAACGATTCTTTGTTACAGTCATCAAGCCTATTGTTGGACCCAGCAGATGGCCCTAACAGTAAGTGGAAAACTTCCTGCAATTTCGCCCTGTGTCCATCATGGAGGTGTTAATCCTCATACAACTCTTGTTCAATAAATAAATAAATATACTACGACAATACACACATCGCTATCTAGCCCCAAAGTAAGCGTAGCTTGTGTTATGCCTACTAAGATAGCTAATGAATATTTTTATGAATATAATACACATAAATACTTATAATATACAGATAAACACCCAGGCACTGAGAAACATTCATGTTCATCACACAAACATTTTTCCAATTGTGGGAATCGAACCCACAGCCTTGTACGCGGAAAGCTGCGCCAACCGGCTGTCAAAGTGTTTCACCGGCCACCACTCTCAGAGGACCACAGCATGTTGTAGCGGCAGAAATAAGCATAGTTAAGTACTGCCCTGAACGAGCTCATTTAAAAAAAAATATTTGCTACTAGTACAACAATATCCTTACGTGAAGATTTGTACTAGATAACTACTACAATAAGTCGCGTTAAGGAACTCCACCCCAATAATAATATCAATCGTGAACTATCTCTGAATTATCATTACTAAAGATATAATATTAATTAAATAAAGTGAGACGTCCTTGAATTTCATTCTCATTATTCTCGTACAATAAGTAGGAGTCCCACTAAAATATTTTAAGTAAAAAAAAAATATTAATTTTTTTAAATAAATAAATATAAACAATAATGACTAATATATGACAAATAAAAAAAAATATTAATTTTTTTTTATTTGTCCTTGACCGATGGACGTTGGGGTGCCAATGTTTGAGGGCCAAGGCCGTGGATTCGGTCTCCACAAGAGGAAAATAGGAAAACGTTTGTGTGATAAACATGAATGTTTTTAAGTGTCTGGGTGTTTATCTGTATATTATAAGTATTTATATATATTCATAAAAAATAAAAATATTCAATAAGAAGACTGCATCTTAGTACACATAACACAAGCTACGCTTACTTTGAGGCTAGTGTGGCAATGTGTGTGTTGTCGTAGTATACTTAGTACATTTATAAAAAAAAAAAAAATTAACTCTTAATATCGCATAATTGACAATAACATCAAAGGGTTAAAAAAGGGCGGTCTAAATACGATCGCCTTAGAATTAACCACAATACCTACCACGGATAAAGATGAGTCCCGACACACTTTTTGCATTCCAAAACATCCAACATCACAATCTATGGGAAAGTTATTCTTGGAATGAACGATAAGACCGTACTTCCTTCGCCGCACCTCTCTTTCTAACACCGCGAATTACCCTTCCACAGACAGAGAGCGGCGAGCGTAGGAATGTCCCTTTACAATTTTATTATTCATCGAAAGTCGCGTAGGTACCTGCCTACTAAGAAATTATGGTATTTGTTAATAATGAAAATTAGATGCGCTGTGAAAAGTGTTTGATTATGCTAAATTATTGTATTCGCGTACCGTGCGATTGCAGTTTTCAGGGTTCCTTATTAAAGCTTTTTTATTCCACTACAAGTTAACCCTTGCAATCTCACCAGCAGGGCTAGCCACAGCACGGCTAGCATAGGCAGGAGACAATTACCACCGGGGAAAAAATATAAATTTATCTTCTCCTACAGCTTTATCAACTCTCAGAGCACTGGCGCACAAGTGGAAATAATATCCATATAACATATGTGTATTAATAAACGGGGGTTAACTTCTCTGATTTAGCAGGTGGGCACGTTTATTATATCCCTTGTCAGGATATATAATCGGGGGATATAGTTTTTATCTCCCGCCCGTGCTAGTCCTGCAGGCAGAAAATTATATCCCAAAATTATATCAACAGCAGGTGGATAGACCTGCTAAAGTACTGGAACATGGAATAGGAGAAGTTTACCCCCGTTTATTATTACACATTTATTATTTGGATATTATTTCCACTTGTGCGCCCATGCTCTGAGAGTTGATGAATCTGTGAGAGAAGAAAAATTTGTATCCTTTCCCCGGGGAAATATTTATCTCCTTCCCATGCTTACCGTGCCGAGATGATGCAGTCTAAGATGGTATCGAGATAACCTGTTACGGGTATTTTAAAACCAATTCCTCTATTTGTTTTCTACCCGACATCGTACCGGAACGCTGAATCGCTTAGCGCTACATATTTATCAGTAGGGTGGTAACTAGCCGCAGCCGAAACCTCCCACCAGAACTGATCAGAAAAAAAATCCTAAATTCCCCGGGACATTCCACCTGAAACCACAGCATTCACCGCTGTGCACTTGGCATTCTCATAAATGCTCAACTTAATTTCCTCTCTATTTCAAAAAGGAGACAACTGTGCTTAGAAATGGGAAATTAACAGTTTGAATAATGTTAATGATGATGATGATGTTTCTTTAGTACTGAGTTCTAAATTTAAATTAATTCCAACTTTTACAGATCCCTTACTTCGGAATAAATATAAGCCTATGTAACTCCGGTTCTTAAACTTATTTTATGCTAGAAACCTCGAAACCTAACGCCATTGCTTCGTGAAAGAATACACACTTGATATAACAATTGATTTCCGAGAACAATTTAAACGTATACATTTAATTAAACTTATATATTGTAACCTTAACTTTAATTTGTTCTTTTCAATATTGTTTCTCACGGAACCAATGGTCTCCTCAAAGCAACCTAGTGTTGAGACTAATGCAAAGCAAAAAAAGGTTGTAACTTTTAGACATTTTTGCTATGTAATTAGTTTAAGTGTAATAATTAGTAGTAATATTTTTTTATAACTTGTCGTAGTATTTATATTTATATTTATATTTATATTTATATTTATATTTATATTTATATTTATATTTATATTTATATTTATATTTATATTTATATTTATATTTATATTTATATTTATATTTATATTTATATTTATATTTATATTTATATTTATCAATGACGTTATTTCTTGTTTTAAAAATTCAAAGGTTTTGCTTTTTGCAGATGACATGAAAATTTATAGGTCTATCAATACACTTCATGATTGTAAACTCCTACAAGAAGATCTTTTTAGATTGAATACGTATTGTAAAGTCAACCTTCTTGATATTAATGTCAAGAAGTGTAATGTTATTACTTTTACCAGAAAGAAAAATCATATAATTAGTGATTATTACCTAAGCAATAGCTTGCTTGTTAGAGTGGATGAGCTGCGTGACCTGGGTGTACAACTTGATAGCAAGCTCTTGTTCAGGTCGCACATAAATATAATTACTAATAGGGCATTTGGAATGCTTGGTTTTATCATGCGTGTTACTAAGGATTTTAAGAAGACGTCAACTCTGGTTCTTTTATTTAATGCCTTGATACGTTCTATTCTTGAATACTGTTCAGCATGCTGGAATCCGCAGTATAACGTGTACATTGATGCAATTGAAAGGATTTATAGTAAATTTCTGCGTTATATTAAACGTCGTAATTTACTATGTGATCACAGTATATCTGCAACTGAAATTACTTTAGAAAAAAGACGCGATTTAAGAGATCAAATGTTGTTATATAAAATAATACATAATTTAGTTGATTCCCCTCTTCTTCTAAGTAATATCGATTTTGCATGTCGTAGGTTAAATGCAAGGCGTAAACCTCCCTTTGCGTGGGCTAGATGGAAGACAAGGTATTCGGCAAATAACTTTTTATCTCGTGCGTGCAATGCTTTTAACAACAAATATTGTGAGACGGACATTTTTCATGTCAAAATTGGCACGTTTAGAAAATTTATTTTGACAAAATAAGTACTATAGCTTTAAAGTTTTTGTTTTTCATTTTTGTTTTACTTACATTATTATTATTTTTTTTTTTTTGTACAATAATTGCTTGCTAGGTACTTACTCCTAAGCAATTGTGGTTAATGTTATCGTGTTATATGTATAACCAAGTTGTGGAAACTTTATTGGTCTATGTGATACAAAAATACGGCATTACTTTTATGTATAATTATACTGTTTGTTTCCCTTGAAAAGCTAATAAATAAATAAATAAATAAATAAATATTTATATTTATATTTATATTTATATTTATATTTATATTTATATTTATATTTATATTTATATTTATATTTATATTTATATTTATATTTATATTTATATTTATATTTATATTTATATTTATATTTATATTTATATTTATATTTATATTTATATTTATATTTATATTTATATTTATATTTATATTTATATTTATATTTATATTTATATTTATATTTATATTTATATTTATATTTATATTTATATTTATATTTATATTTATATTTATATTTATATTTATATTTATATTTATATTTATATTTATATTTATATTTATATTTATATTTATATTTATATTTATATTTATATTTATATTTATATTTATATTTATATTTATATTTATATTTATATTTATATTTATATTTATATTTATATTTATATTTATATTTATATTTATATTTATATTTATATTTATATTTATATTTATATTTATATTTATATTTATATTTAGATTTATATTTATATTTATATTTATATTTGTCAGTTTTTAGGTTAGGTTAATTTCTTTATCAAATCCGCTACAAGATTGAAGATTGCCTATATTTCTTGAAATCTGGCGTTAAATTTGTTTGAATGAACAGAATGAACAGCTCATTATGCATGAGACGTAGTTATACTTCTCAATTGTATTTTCAAGAAAATTTAAAAGTGTAATAAATTTGCAATAATATTGTGCAATAATATTGTTTGCTGGATAATATATTACTTATATAGGTGTACTTTTTAGGCTATATATTCTTACACCTGGATGTTATAGCTTGGGAAAAAGTCTAGAAACAGATTTTTTTTCATTTTTGGCCACACTAGGTCTCTAACATCTATACTCAAATTCAGGCTTATTGTTTTGTTAACTCGGAAATATTTAATATATCGCTTTAAAAAGCTTAAAATTCATGATGATTAGAATACATTGAAATTAAAATATAGGAAGCTATCCTCGAAAGGGAATATTTTAAAGTGTCATTGCATTTTATTGTATTGTATTCAAAGTTGGAATATGATGCATTTTTCCCCTAAATAAATTATTATAATGATGATTTAGGTTAGAACTTGAAATAATAAGAATATATATTGAAGCATAAATTAAACCAAAAAGTCTGATTATGTGCCAACATCATCCGATTACATTTTATTCAAAGGCTATATGGCTGAATGGTACATGATCTTTGCCTGCCCTGAAGGGGGCATATCAAAAAACAACAACTTAAAAAAATAGTAAATTATGAAATGAAAGCAATACTGGCTGTTTCGGTTGTGCTCATTTCGTATTTCTTTACCACCCGCGGTAAAGTAATGCAGTGTTTTCTACCCGCAGTTTAAATAAAGTACTCCAATTTTCCGATTATGACATGAAAAGCTTAAAGTAATTCAAGTATTTTTTGGGGTTTAATAGTTCTTGGGCTGTGTCCTTCTTCACTTACTTGACAATACAATTTTTTTGTATATGATTCTAATGTGTATTTAAAATGTATCGCCAAGTATAAACGTGCAACTGGATCCAAAAATTGCACGCCAAAATCACATCCGGCAGTACATGTTTCTACGTACCCGAGTAAAAAACGCACCTAACGACCACGATACGATATAAATCGAAAAGTTGAGTCAAATGCCGTAGTGCATCTATTAGAGGCGTAGCATTTATCCGCTGTCACCCTTGCTCTTTAAGATTTACTTATGATATGATAACAAAAAGCATAGATTTTTTTTTGCCAATATTTCTTTTTTCCAATGCTCAATCAAGCTCATCTCACCGAATCTTAATTATCAGTCGTTCACCTTAATCTGTGATCAAAGAAATAATTTTGTTGGTGGAATACTCGCCATCTTTCTGTTCAAAGATGGTAGGTTGTAATCTCCTATTACTTTGTAATTGTAATAAACAGTATCCGATTAAATATAAATCATCCCAGAGTCTCAATAATCCCTGGCATTTTGCAATAAACTAAAATATTAACATAGATAGAGCACAAAGGAAAACACAAGAAAAGTCCTAGTATAAAGGTTTACGGAAATTTTAAAAAATCCTTGTCTGGGATGAATTATTGCTCAAACTAGGTACTCGTAGCTCTTGAAATGGCTAGTTATAACAAAAAGAACACCCGGCTAAGTTTGTTTTGGTTTTCTTAGATCCCAGATCATTCGAAGGCTTCGTGTTTTAAATGTAGTTATCAACATCATCTCACTTCCATGTAGGAATTTGTATGTACGCATAATAAGCGGCTTCTTTATGCCTATTTGAATAAAACGTCGTTATGCATCCGTATCGTGGAAACTAAAAGGGTTTACAACCATAACGTGACGTAACGCGGCCGTCTGGATTCAATCGGCTACCTAATTAAAACATTCCCGATCGATTATCACATAGATGTCGGTGCGCTCTGCCGATACACGCCGATATAATATGTTTAATTCAATTAATTGGATCTTTAATTGCATTAATTTTCTGAATCGAAATTGCTTAAGGAAGTTGCCAAGGGTAAATTTTTAAACTCTTTCTGTGTATGTGTCGTGATAACAGAATCAAGTTAATGAGGTAAACGGTATTTAATTTTAAATTATAATACTCGTTATCAATATAACAATTTCTCGAACTCCTCAATTATATATAAGCAGATCATGGTAAAATAAATTATAAGGTCACGAATAATTTATTCTCATTATATAATTTGTCATATAATAAAACTAGTAGAGTTTTTTTTTTTTTAATGCATGGTGAAAGTTAATGGGTAGGTTTTTTTTATGAAGAAATTAAAAAAACTAATATTATAAATATTAAAGAAATATAATCCAATAAAATAGATATAACTAAATTCATAGAATTTAATGAAATAATTTCTCATTCCAAAAATATAACTATTTTCATTCATAATAAAATAAATAGCCATAAAAAAATTAATTAATATAAAAAAAATAATAAATCTAATATAACATATTATATTATAAAAAATCTAATATAAAATACTGCTTGTGTTATTATAAAAGTAGTTTTATTCATTTAAATTAAGTTTTAAAAGTGTAATCGTGCTTAACTTTAAAAAATTGAATTTAATTACAAAGTATGTCTTTGTAATTAAATTCATACCATACCATTACCATATCATACCATTGCCCCGGTGGTCGATTTTTGCCCCCTTCCGGAGGGACCGAGATCAACCATCGGCGCGTACCTCTGACTTTTCGGAGTTCTGTGGGTTTTAATAATTTAAATGGCACTCGTTTTAATGGTGAAGGAGACTGATGATTCACCATAATGTTGTCCAAGGCGTGTGAAGTCTACCAATCCGCAAGTGGCCATCTTGGTGTACTTAAAGGTATAAACCCTTCTCCTTTAGAGAGACCCGTGTCCTGTAGTTTCCTAGTAACGGGTTTATAATGATGATGGTAAATGCATTATATAATAGTTATAATGTTATTTTAACGGTACTAAAGATTAGTACCGTTTTACACCTGCGAAGAAAACTTTATTTAAGTAGCGTATTAAGTTGCCGATTTGGCGAGTTAATTACAAAGGATAATGTAAACTGTTTAAAAATACCAAACCTTTAAGTTCATTTGATCTGATATGAAAATTAGGATTTAAGGCGACGCTACAAAAATATCAAACTACAAATACATAATTTAATTAACGATATTAATTAAGTTAACGATTGGCGTAGTGGGCAGAGACCCTGCTTTATAAGTTTAAAGCCATGGGTTCGATTCCCACAGCTGGAAAATGTTTGTGTGGTGTGATTTTTTTAAGTGTATTTATATTATTCCTAAATATTCATGGCGATGCATGTATTGTCGTAATCTTTATATATATATTTCTTGTGTGCGTGTGAATGTCACTGAACTCCTCCTAAACGGCCGGACCTATTTAAATGAATTTTTCGGTATGCGTTTGGGTGGCACCCTGGATGGTTTAGATTCACAAATCAGCCCGACAGATGGCGCTGGGGTCCGCTAGTATATTTATATAATTAAACTCTTACTGAATTGAAAACCAGTATAATCATTGTCATGATCATGAAGCGGTGATAGCTCAGTGGGTACTTCAACTTCACTTTCGTGAGAGCGAGAATCCCGGCACACACCTCTAGCTTTTCTAAGTTATGTGCGTTCTAAGCAATTAGTATGAACCGCTTCAACGGTGAAGGAAAACATCGTGAGGAATCCTGTATACCTGAGAGTTCTCCATAATGTTCTCAAAGGTGTTTGAAGTCCACCAATCCGCACTGGGCCAGCGTGGTGGACTATGGCCTTAACCCCCTTCTCATTGTGTGAGGAGACCCGTGCTCTGCAGTGGGCCGGTAATGGGATTGTATGATGATAATCATTGTCTATAGGAAACCTTTATTAGGATATAAGATGTATAACTAAAAGATCAGAAGCTCAGAACCATGATAACATATTATATAATTAAGGTAGTTAGTTTTCCTTTTTGAAAATGAAGCTTTGCTATAACATTTAATTAAATTAGTTAGGGTTATTACGATATATATATACCGACTTCGTAATAATTTTGAAAATTTTTAATTAAATACGTAAAGGAAGGAAAGAAAAAAAAAAAAAAAAAAAAAAAAAAAAGGTAAAAAGGTTAAAAGGTTAAAGGTCAAAGGTTGCCTGGCAGAGATCGCTACTTAGCGATAAGGCCGCCTTTTGTATTCTACTTCTGTCTTTGTATTTCTTTTATTTTTTTTATTTTCCTAACTTCATTGTGGTGTACAAATAAAGAGTTAAATAAATAATAATAATAATAAAGAAAGTTTACTTAAGAAACGTTACTTTCAACCCTAAGTTAAAGGTTACGTAATAATTGTGAAATCGCGGGAACAGCTAGTATTCTACATAGACCTCTTTCTTCTTGGACTACTTAGCTACAAGCTATCTGCAACGTAGACGCGTTGATGTCTTTTATATGGGCCGCAGCAAATCCCTTTTCACACGCAACAATACAGGTAATCTGTCATTATGCACGCTGCCTTATGGCTACGATTTAGGTAATACCCTAAGGCAGGGATGGCAAACCATTGGCAAGTGAATGAAAACTTAGGGCACATCGTTAGAAACCCAAACCCTTCTCATTCTGAAAGGCGAGCCGTGCCCTGTAATGGGTCGGTAATGGGTTGATGATGATGATGACGATGATGATGATGATGATCATGAAAGTATAAATAAATAAATATACTACGACAATACACACACCGCCATCTAGCCCCAAAGTAAGCGTAGCTTGTGTTATGGGTACTAAGACGACTGATGAATATTTTTTTTATGAATAATATACATAAATACATAGAATAAACATATAAACACCCAGACACTGACAAATATTCATGCTCATCACACAAACATTTTCCAGTTGTGGGAATCGAACCCACGGCCTCTGACCCACTCAGAAAGCAGGTTTGCTGCAAACTGCGCCAATTGGCCGTCAAAGTATACCTCAAGAAACTATAATATCATCACCATCCTCAGGCAATTAATTTTCCACTGGTGGGCACAGAGCTCCTCTTATAGGAGACAGGCATACAGAGCTTAGTCTCTCCACGCAGTTCAACTGCTTTTTCATATAGGTTTTAACGATTATTATAAAAATTCACTACAGATAAGCCAAGACCGATTGCTTGATTTGTTCTTTGAGGGACAATTTTGGACAGCACTTATTTCCTTACTGGCAGGCTGGTACTCAGAATTTCTAGATTGAAAAACCCAATACCTTAGAATCTTAGACTTAACCTGAGAGTACCAACTACTATATTAACAAGGCACTATATTAACAATACAATTTTTTTATTAACCGTTTAACTGTGAGATGGTGATAACAAAAACCCGGCTTAGTTTCTTGTGGGATCTTTTTAGACCAGGGTGCATTTGGAACCTTCCAAGCTTAAGTTTCAAGTTAACGAATGTATTTATCACCATCACACACAATAATGGTAACATATATGCATGATAGTCCACCAATCCACACTGGGCCAGCGTGGTGGATTAACCCTTCTCACTGTGGGGGGTGACCCGAGCCCTTTAGTGGACCGGTAATGGGTTGATATGATGATGATGGTGATATGTACCAACACTTTATAGGTGCTGTGATAGGTCTACATCAATGAAATATTTTTCAATTCGATGTGAAAAGGTTTTATAACCCTGCCTATGAACGCATTAGGAATCTCCATATTTGATATACCATGAGCATAATATTAGATGCGCTAGAATTGTACTAACTTTTTTATGCATAGCGCACTTATTATAGAAGCCATGTATCTTTTGTGCAAGTTATTACAACTTTGTTACTTGTTATGGGTGTCTCATCTAGCACCTTCTAAATAATGCTAATAGTTGGTGCTGACTGGTGGTCTACATGGCACAGCTGTTACAAACGCCATTCTTACAAATACAGAGAATAAAATACAATTTAATATATCGATATAAATATCAAATATAAAGCTTGTCAAAAAGTATAATCGCTATAATTAAAAAGAAAAAAAAACTATAATTAAATAGAGTTTCATAACATACAAATAGGTATATATTAAAAAATTACAATAATACATCTATGTGGTTTTTTTTCGTTAAATCGATGCAATGTTTGATACGCCAAAGATTTGCCCCTCTTACATAAGTATTAAAATAATAGCTTGTTTTCATTGAGAAATAATTTTATGTTTCATTAAGTACTAGCGTACCCAGCCCGCTTCGCCGGGCTAGATTTTGCTTTATGTTATTTCAACAATAAACTTACATCATTAAATTTTTAATTTAAGTCTCATAATATATTAAATCATTTATTTCTCTCCGTATTCATTCTCTTCTATTCCCTTCTCGAGCGGGTGAAGATCATTATCTACACCCATGTACACCCAACAATAGAATATCATCATAGTAAATAAAAGCTATATTTGACAGTTTGACAGTTCAAAAAGAGGAGTGCTCCGATTGTCACCATACTTTATAGAATTACTCGCCAGGTCAATCCGGAGATTCCCTGAAAGTTTCATTGAAATCTATCCAGCCGTTTCGGAGCCTATACGGAACATACCCACACACTTTCTCTTTTATATATATAAATAGATAAAACAACTATAATGATAAAGTAATTAATTTCGTACTATACTTTGCACGACAGGCAGCCATCTTTATTTCGCACGAAACAATGGCAGTATCTTTCATTGTGCACGCTTTGGTACAATTTAGGTAATACTCCAGAAATGCATTAGAGGTGTCCATAAAATATTATCTCTTAGATATATGATAAGGGCTTTGAGAGGTAAATGTGGGGTACGATGATGCGACGATAGTTTATATATATATATATAAAGAAAAACAAGAAAATAAATGTATGCAGCACTGGGTGGGCATACTTGTGTTTGGTCAGTGCTCTGAAAAAGGAAGGTATGCCAACAGTAAGCTAGCAGATAAAAAAAAAGTAAATTTCTTTAATATTTCATATCCATCCAAGCGAACTTATAACTTCAGAATCGATAATTAAAAGGGACTCGGGGAGACAGTTGTATATCAAATACTCATTTATGCATGACCACAGCGTCAAATACCTTCGGTCTGACTGCGGAGACAAAAACACGGTGTGTTTACTCGTTCATATTTAACATGGCCTAAACAAACACGATTATACCGAGTGTTCATAAAAAAACATATTAAATAACATCTGTTGCCCGCGGCTTCCTACGCGTTTTTTTTGGTTTTTAATGAATCCTGCGGGAACCGTACATTTCCCTGGAATAAAAAGCAGCCTATGTGTTAATCCAGGGTAAAATCAATCTCCATTCCAAAAATAAGTCAAATTGGTTCAGTAGTTTTGCGTGAAAGAGTAACAAAAGTACATTCATCCATCCTTACAAACTTTCGCATTTATAATATTAGTGGGTAATATTTTTTTTTGTTTATTAATATTCCGGTACGATGTCGGGTGGAAACCGATTAGGGCTATAGGTAATATAACTACCATACCCCTATAAGGTTATACCTTTAGACTGCATTATCACATACCAGCAGTTGAGATTGCAATCAAGGGCTAACTTGTAGTGAAATATAAAAAAATCCGTTCGTGTTCATTTGCTAGCTTAATATGAATTAATTTAAGTTTTACTAACCCCCGGTGTACGGAAGCTATACTGATACGCTCGACCGTAACAATAGGAAGCGGGTGATCGTGCTCGGGAACCGAGGTCCAAACATTCATTTTTGGAAGTTGTATATATAGGCATTCTTAGTTAACACTTCGCTAGCGCGATGCAGGATTTTTGTGGCGCCATCTAGTTCTGTAATGTGGAGACCGCTACACCCGTTTTTTGTTCATAGGAGGTTTAGTACTATAGGAATTAGATGTGGAAGATAAAATAACTTGTCGGCTTGATCGCTTGATACAAACTGATAGCAAATATTAGAAAAATTTACTTTTTATACAAGGAAGGTAATACGTCAGTGTCTTAGTACAGTTCGTTGAAACATGACCGGAAGGAGATTGCGCTGTTTTATTTCTTTTCAATAATAATAAATTTTATATCAAGATTCTTTTCAATTAGGTACATTTATAAAATGACATATCGAAAGCACATGAGAATCGGACCTAGGACGGCGTTTTCTGTAGGTGAACCAAGAAATTGTATATGGATATGTACTTTACACATTTATATAGACAGAAAAGAAAATGCTCACGGGAGAAAGAATAATAAATAAGTAGGTAGGTTACTAGTTATTCGTACAAGAGAGAAAAATTCGTTTTATTACAAACAAACTAAGAATTCCACCATTTGTATTCTGAGCGTCGTGAAGGATGTTGCTCATGAAATAAAATATTAGAGTACAGTTTCTGAATGTTTTTCGCGTCAAAGGGATCCATACTTTAACAAGTACCTACGTCTCGTTATAAAAGACTATTTATATGACTCATGGTTTTCGAAAAAACCTAAATAATTCATACAAATAGCTGGTCCATTAATCGCAACCTTACTTTAAAAATGAAAGAGTGCGTGTTTGGTGTCACTTTTAGCGTTTAGAATTCCTATGACATCGATGATATTCACTGAGGGATTACCACTCAGTGAATATTATCGACACCTGGCTGATATCTACGATACACCATAAACATGTTGTGATGTCACTAGGACATCATTAATATAGAATTGCTTTGATAGTTCTAATTTGCTTTAATTAATTCGTAAAAACCCTTATCTAAATATTTAAAATCTGAAACTAATATCGTAAAATATTGGTTCGTTTTGTTGTCAACATTGTAAACAGTATCCGAGTCGTATAAAACTAGGACAGCCGAAGTCCCCACCAGACCAGACCAGAAAAAAATTCAGGAATGAGATCAGAATATACAGGGTGGCCGGTCATTTGACGTCATAAAAAAAAATTTGGTCCAGTATGTGGTGGGGTACCCGAATCACTCCCATGTATGTTCCCCGATTTTTATAGTTTTGGAGTCATGATTTTTTCTTAAAAAAATTAAAAAAAAAAGCTAAATAATTTTTGAGAGCTTATTTTTTGCAACTGAATTCTCTTTTATGCATAAAATAATCAGCTTCGTAGCTTTGATGAAAGCAATGAAAATGTTGGTCTAAAGTTAAAAATCTACGTAATAATTCACGGAACTTAAATTTTTAACTATTGATCATCATTTTCTTTTTTGACGTCAATTGACCGGCCAACCTGCATATATATTCCCTGGGCTGGGAATCGACCCTGGAACCTCCTGCTTAAATCGCGCCAGGTAGGTCGTCAAAATAACGTCATTTACTATTACTGGTAGGTATCAGCGATGTATTTTTAAGCTAGTAAAGTGACTTTTAACGTCTTATTTAGTATGAGTTTACTGAATACGGTGATCAAGCAACAATCTCACGTTAAGTCCGTGAAGCTACAAAAGCGACAAAGGCAATACGACCATCAAGCTGTATGCCGAGAGGTGTAGAATTTAGCGTACACCGGTCAATGTATGGAAATTTACGATACATGTAATTGGGATGAACTGACTAAAGAAAATCCATAAATTGTACTGCAGTGATTTTATATATTGTAAAATCACAGTACTATAATGAGTACTCCTTACTAATGTTATGTGTGTCTGTTTGTCCATCCTTCACGCCCTGACCAAGCAACCAATCAACTTCGACGGCCGATTGGCGCAGTGGGCAGCGACCCTGCTTTCTGAATCCAAGGTTCGATTCCCACAAGTGGAAAATGTTTCTTTGATGAACATGAATGTTTTTCAGTGTCTATGTGTTTATCTGTATTTTATAAGTATTTATGTATATTATTCATAGAAATATTCATCAGTCTTGGTACCCATAACACAAGCTACGCTTGCTTTGGCGCTAGATGGCGATGTGTGTATTGTCGCAGTTATTATTAGTTGATTGTGGTAATAGTTGTGAAAGCCCACCAACCCGCATTGGAGCAGCGTGTTGGGTCTATCCTCTAATACCGTCTCTCCTATGAGAGACATGACCTGTGCCTAGCGTGAGAGGTTAATAGGGTACGGATTATGATGATGATCGGCCGCTGGCACGATATCCGTAAAGTTATTCAAAACAATGGGCCTATAAAAATGGCTTAAATCATCGTCTGCTCCAGTCTTTTGTCTTATGCAACCGCTGTTACATAATAGAAGGCTAAGGCTTGCATATAAAAATATCGATGTATCGATATAACGATATTTGAAAATTGATTTCCGATATTTCTGTGCGATATTTATCATGTTAATTACGATATAAAATATTATGAGGTATCGAAAACGATTCCAAAAAGATATTTTCCTCTGACAAAGACGCTTGAATTAAGAGTAAAGCTAAAAAAAACTAATACAATAGACGTATAGATACAATGGTCAATAAACATAAGTTTAATTTCATACAATCCGAAAAAAATAGAAAAATCCGTACGGTCCAATTCATAATTTCTTCAATCTTTACACTTGATTGTACTAAACAGATCTTCCGAAATGAACTCTAAATATTAAGAATATCAATATATAGAATAGAGCTAATTAATTTTAATTGTATTTGTTCATCATGGAACTCCGCAAAGCAACTCCTGCTTATATCCAATATTTAAACCACTATAAAATTTTATAAAGTAAAAATGGACTATAGAAAATCACACCGAGATATCTATGCTGTTTTTCCGATGAATGAAGATCGATATGTTTTTTTTTAAATATCGGTATGATATCTATCGATACTTTTCTTCACTACCTGCATCCCTAATAACCAGTCTGTACAGGACACCTTACACACAGCCACAGGGAATGGAGAGTTATTTTTAACCCAAAATGTATTAACACCTATAGTTGGCAAACGATCTAGGTGAGAAATATCATAATCCTTCCCTCTTTCGACCCACACAGCCAGTTTGATTACCAAATAGAAATGGCTTCAAGGTCACGAACACGGAATCCCCATGTAAAGTTCTGCCTACTTAAAATTTTCGAAAAATCCTTTCTCAGCTTATTGTTTCGTTTTTTATATCTATACAACTTAGTCCCGAAATGCAATCTCACCTGATGATCAGTAATGGTAAAATCTAAGATGGTAGCAGGCTTACCTGTATAGTTACTTACCTATGACAGTTACAGTAAGCCCGTGCTCCTAAGCGGTATCTACTCGGCATCTTACCGAAAGCAAATCGCTAGGCGGTATGTTTCTGTCGGTACTCGGTAGGGTGGTATCTAGCCCAGGCTGAAAATTATTACTACTTTTAGCAGCTACGCAACTACGATTTGTTCGAACCGGCGCAAAAACTTTATAGTTGCGCCCTTTCTCTAGCGTTTGAGATAAATTACTTTAAAAAATCTCACAAATATATAACGGTTAGCATTTATCGCGAATATGCTAGTCAGAGGCAGCCCTTTAAAAAAATAGTCCCAAGTGAAACCTGACTATACAGACAAATAATAAGTATAAATATTAATAATGAATGATGAACGGTTCAATGCGTAGTTGAATAGTAGAAAAATGTTGTCTGTCCTTTAAGTCTATATGTGAGAATATCTTAGAACCTTCGCACACTGCGACGTTCGGTCGTAGTCGCAACTTTGGTCTCAGAAACTCTGACCAAGGTACAACATAATACGGTACGGTTAGAATAGAACAGTCCTTGGCAACCTCTGGAGAATAAGAAGTCAACGGCTTGGTTGATAAAGTACGTTTGATAGTATTTTGTAACCTTTCTGAGAGTTCTGGTGGCCGGTAATTTTGTTACAAACAGTGCAACTAATCTACGAACTACAACCGCAAGTCTCAATAAGTTGCCAGTAAAGCAGTTTGAGGACCCTCACACCGCGTCTGTATTTGCGCTATCCATCGATTTTAACTTTTTTTATCTTATTATACTTGGCAGGGTATTTAACAGAACTCTCTTAGATATTTTAGTTACTTACTCTTCAAGTTATTTTGTTGGGTATTTGACAGCGTTGTCTTTGTTATTTTATTTACTCTTTTTTTTTATTATACTCCGCTCTTTAAAAATTACTCATTACATGCTTTTGCTGTTTTACATAGTTTCGGATGGACTGTAGATGATAGCTAACTTAAGCTTGACTGGAGTTCCATATTTGTGTACCCCCGACACAAAAACGACGGGCTATAAATGTTATGTGTCTATGTGTGTGTCTGTCTTTGATATCGTAGCGGCCGAACGGATGAAAATCTGTCCAAGATCACCGCTGCCACAAAGTGGATGATTGCATTGCAACCGTCTCAATATGGGTATCAAATGAACCCATATTGACCTAGACTAGTAGAACAATGTACACTTTGCTGAATGTCAGGGGTTTTTTTTTAATTTAAAATTTATATATTTTTAATGTCTGTTACAGTCAAGTGTGCGATACGTATTGCCTATAGGGTTTTAATACGGTGACCATTATCTGTGGTCGCATAGTGCGCGAGGTTTCTTAGCAGGGCGCCATACAATGACCCACTAAGGTTATTTATAATTCAACCAGATGCTATGCATTGTTGTTCAGCGTAGGCTACTAACTTAGTCAAATAATGCACCGCTTAAGGTTTTTGATACAGAAAATGTATCTTTAAGGTGTGTGAAGTCTACCAATACGCACTTAGCCAGCGTGGACTACGGCCTAAACCGTTCTCATTCTGAATGGAGATCCGTGTCCTGTAATGTCCTGGGCCGTTAATGAATTAATAATGATAATAAAGATGATGAAATAAATGATTGCAGTGGAAGCCAAAATTGTAACAGTTTCATACATTTTTAGTAGTAGGTACTTAAAAGCTTCTTGTAACAGAACTCGTCCGGATGAATACCACCGCCATGATTATTTCCGCAAAGCAGCTTTGCTGTGTTTCGGTTTCAAACGCGTGATTGCCGCTGGTATTACAGGCACATCAGTCTCAACATCTACGCCTCAAGTTGTTGTCACAGGGCAGAATATTGCAGGACGTGTTCCTTTTATGATGGTTATAATAAAAATAAAATAAATAAAAACTTTGTCTTTGTCTTCGACTTTGACCTCAGTTTTTATGGGCGATATTTTTTTCTTATAATCAGCTAGACCATCTGATTGGTTCACCAAATTTTACTACAGACAAAACCCTTTGATAATCACATCTAATAATAGGTTTCCATAGATCCAAACTTGATCTGATACAAACGGATTTGCTATTTAAAGCGATTACTAAATCAAATTGCATGTTCGGAATCTCACCCATTCAGATTCCTATGAGCTTTGAATTCAAGAACAAGTTGCAAGATCATTAATTCACATTCATAGTGCAGTTCAAATAAATGCATTTGGGACTAATGACGCACCTATTCATGTATTTAATGAATTAATCATAAAACCGTGCGGTGGCGTTTGTGCTCGTGGTGACGGCAAATCAGAATATACTTGTCACGCGCTGTTGTGATGCGCTCGACCATAGCAATAAAAATATCTTCCGAGCTGGTGTTGTGCTCAGAGACCTCGACCAACCATTCTACTTTACGGTACTTTTCGAAAGGACAGTAGCAGATAACCACCTTAGGGGTTGTAACAGCTTCACCAGGGAGATGGGACGAGCGCAAAAGCTCGCCAAGAGACGCTTCTCATTGCTCGACGACATCGGTGGGGAAGGGTCCGTCCGTCATTCAGTCCTACGACGACTCAAACCTCGGCTAGATGTTTCCTACTTGAACATATTTGGAAGTTGTATATATGGTCCTCGTTTGTGATAACTTCGACAGCGTTATGTAGGAACCTGAGGTGCCAGCTATTCAGGTAAGGTAGAGAACGCCATACTCCTCTTACCGGGTCGTATGCGACTAAGGGAATATAACGGACATCTACCTTCTACTGCTATCAACAACCCAGCGTGGTGATTATGGGCCCCACCCTCCTATTGGGAGAGATCTTTAGTCCAGCAGTGGTCTGTTATAGGCTATTGATAACGATGATGATATCAAACAGCATAGCATGGGACTACCGACCCACTAACCTTTCCAACATTTGCTAAGCGGTTAAGCGGTTGCCAGCTATAAAAAATATGCGATGAGTTGACAGCTGTCAAAAGTAGTGTCAATAGCATTGTGGCTAGGACTTTAGGAACCCCAGCAAAGTCTGAGTAATTAAATATCACTTGATTGGTAAAGAAAACATTGTGAAGAAACCTGTATACGTGAGATTTTTCCATGATGTTCTCAAAGGTTTGTTAAGTCCACCAATCAGCACGTACCCAGCGTGGTGGAGTAGACCCGTGCCCTGTTGTCGAATGATAATGGGCTTATATGATGTTGATGATGACAACTGTCGCTGTAAAAAGATGCCTTTTCGTTTGAAGACGACGAGTTGGCAACTTGTTAAAAATTTGCGAGTGGAACCCTCGAGGCATAAATCGGCATTTAGATGCTGAGTATTCCAAAATGAGGCTCAAACAACTCATTATATTATTTAACTATATAGACTTTATTCATGACGTTATATAAAAACCATTTGCAACCATAATATGTATGCACTAGCGTACTAAGTCGCCATTTTTAACCCCTGACGAAAATACGACGGGTGTTAGGTGTTTAACGTGTCTGTATGATTTTGATTTTGTTTTTTTTTTATTTTAGTTTGAAAGGTGAATTAGTCGGGAGTGTTCTTAGTTAGCCATATTTGAAAATCGATTCAAGATGGCCGAAGCCACAAAATGGCGGATAACATTTGCATGTCATGATTTTTAATTTTTTTATCCTTAGTAGCGACTTCATACTTTAGGTGGACACGTCTACTTTTCTTATTCAGATATTACACAAAGTGTATAGGTATATGTAGGCTGAGAGTTATGACGGCGAAGTCAATTCTTTACTTATTCATGAAATTTTTTAATTACTTCGTATAACGACTACGCGTCAACGTTAATTAAAACGTATTATTAAGTTAGAATCCCTACTAAGAAGTATGGCGGGCACTAATTTGGAAATTTCGAGACAACACACTAATTTGTTGGAGAAAAAGTAACGAGATTGTACTAAATTGCACATGTACAAGATGACAAGGAGCAATTTTCTTAAATCGTGTAATTATTTTGGAGCACAATTAGTGGCAAATTAGTTGAAACCATGTTGAAACGCGGTGTGTGGTAGCTACTTTGATGTGAAAAATTAAGTAGACACGCCGGAAAATATTAGCTGCTCGTTATACATTGCCGCTTTTCTATTTTGTATTATACCTCTACAAAAAGGCTTTTAACAAAAAATTGCAGTCACAGACCGCTTTTAAATTTAAACGATTCCACGGAAACGTGTCAAAGAATATTTTAGGAAAAGAAATCATGTATTCAGCAAAATCTCATCGAAGAACGTAGTAAAAAGTTAGATCCGATAATAATTATCTCTTGAACCTTTTTATTTTCCGCTATAAGATCCCTATGATATTATCCTTTGTTTGGTCAAAATCGGTTCAGCGGGACTCAAAAAAACTAAACATTTAAAAAACAAAGATCTAGAATGCCCTTCGAATTTTCGTTTTCTCACCCAATAAGGGTATTTGTACTTTAAATCAAGAGTGATTTAACGAGAGATTTTAAAATTTAAGCAATTCCACGGGCAATTCCACTGTGTCAAAGAATATTTTAGGAAAAGAAATCATGTAGATACTCATCAGAATCCCATCGAAGAACGTAGTAAACAGTTAGATCAGATAAAAATTATCTCATTTAACTTTTTTTTTATCCCTCCACAAGTTAGTATTGTGTAAGGGGTTTTAACGGTATGTCTGTTATACGAAACCCATACTCCTAATAGATTTCTAGCCGACATCGTACCAGAATGCTTACCGCTGGACGGCACACCTTCGTCGGTAGAGTAGCGGCTAGCTACGGCCGAAACCTCCCACCAGACCAGACCAGAGAAATTTCAGCTATATCTGAAATTTATATATAGATTCCCAAATTGCCCCGCCCCATTTATACACATATTAAAATCCTTGTCACACACTTCTGAGTTAAGCACTGAAAACAAGCCATCTGTCTACGCTTTAAGATTCACTCTATACTCACGTACACAAAATAAAAAATCGCCGTCACAGAAAATTCGCCTAAAAAAAATTACTTTATAAAATTAGGACTATTTAGATATACTATAAAGTCATTCAATTATAATTTTAAATTACAAATAATAACCATAAAATGTAAAATGACTCAGTTAGGAACTTACCTTTTAATAACGGATAGGATATCCAACGTGCCTTGTATTACGTTCGCGGCAAAACTTTCTCTGACCGTCATCAATTAATTTATTCAAAACATGGCTTGAGGATTAATGACGTGAGAAATCGGTAATCAATGTTTATTTTCTGTTTAAACGCTTGTATTTAAACATATCCTTTTCCGACGAGTAGATAAAATTACATAGGTAATTATGATCTGTTTATGTACAGTTGTTCATCATTATAATATTACTGGTCATTTAAAGACTTATTTTCTCATTAATTAATAAACAAGCGGATACTTACTACGCTACCGATAAATGTTATAACTAAGTGGTTCGTCCCCGAGTTTTTTTGGGTTTAAAAAAATCCATAAGTACCTTTTTATTTTCCGCTATAAAGTCCCTATGAAATTATCCTTTATTTGGTCATAATCGGTTCAGCGGGACTCAAAAAACTAAACAATTCAAAAAAAAGATCTAGAATGCCCTTCGAATTATCGTTTTCTCACCCAATAAGAACTTCAAATCAACAGTTATTTGACGACCTCTCTTGCGCAGTTTGCAGCGACCCTGCTTTCTAAGTCCAAGGCCGTGGATTCGATTCCCACTTCTGGAAAATGTTTGTGTGATGAGCATGAGGTTTTCAACGCTTGGGTGTTCATATTTATATCCTAAGTACTTATGTATATTATTCATAAAAATATTCATCAGTCTTCTTAGTACCCATCACACAAGTTACGCTTACTTTGGGGCTAGATGGCGATGTGTGTATTGTCGTTGTATATTTATTTATTTAGCATGGAGTTCTGTAGTCACCTGTGCGATGGCTCTGCCAAGTGCGAGATTGAAACCTTAGACTCGGTGGATCGCCGTGCCAGAAGAATCATCGGCAACGAATCGTATACTCAGGCAAATAACACAGCTTACAGCACCGACGCGACGTAATTTCACCTGTTTAACGGTTTTTTGTAAAATGTACTTTGGCGAATGTGCTTAGGAACTTCATAATCTTGTTCCTCCGTCACCACACAAAAGTAAGACGCCGTGTACGGTGGCATCCTTATGTGTTTGAAATTCAGTCAACAAGTACATGGCGGCCGATTGGCTCAGTGGGCAGCTACCCTGCTTTCCCAGTTGTGGGAATCGAGCCCAGCCGTGGGTTCGATTCCCATAACTGGGCAATCATTTGTGTGATCAAGATGAATGTTTTTTAGTGTCTGAGTGTTTATTATAAGTATTTATGTTTATTACTCATAAAAAATATTCATCAGTTATCTTAGTACCCATAACACAAGCTACGCTTACTTTGGGACTAGATGGCGATGTGTGTATTGTCGTAGTATGTCTTACATATATATATATACTAGCTGTTGCCCGCGACTTCGTCTGCGGTTGATTTTGTTTTTAAATTATTCAGTATCGCTAAGCCTTAAATGAGTATAGTAGTTATATATATGTATAACATGTGACTGTCAATTAATTATAGACAAATAATTTGCAATAAAATAAAATTGCGACTATAATTAAAGATCTAAGCTATCCTATCTTTTAAGTTGGAGCAGACTGCTCACGGTGTGCCAATTAAATTTAAAATCGGTTAAGTAGTTTAGGAGTCCATCGCGGACAAACATCGTGACAGGAGATTTATATATATTAAGATATATATATATATATATATATATTTCTTGTGTGCGTGTGTATGTCACTGAACTCCTCCTAAGCGGCTGGACCGATTTGAATGAATTTTTTGGTATGCGTTTGGGTGGCACCCTGGATGGTTAAGTTTCACGCTGACTCGGCGCTGGGGTCCGCTAGTTTATTATATTTATTTATTATAGCGCTTTCCTTAATCGTTTCTGATACGTATCGGTGTTTCCTGCTCTTACAACCTGATTGTGGCAAGAGGCAGGAGTGACTAGAAATTTTCCAGGTAAGCGCGCCCTAACTTAGACCTAATCATTGCTTTCAATCAGGCTTGACAATCGTCAAGCGTAAGCCTAACTTGAATAAAAAAAGAAATTTAAAACACTGCTCGTTAACCCTTGACTATTATCTTACCTGGTGGCAAGTTTGGTAAGAATAGATGCACATTAGGGTGATCCAAAAAAAATTGTTTTTTTCCATACAGTCTCAAAAGTTTCTTTTGGGTGTAAAAAAATTCTGTGAAAAGATGAGCCATTAATATTAAGATTGTCCTCATCACCCAAAAGATACTTTTGAGCCTGTTTGAAAAAAAAAATTTTTTTTTGGATCACCCTGATGCACATAGTTCATTCCGAACCCTGACCACGAAATAAGTAGGTCTACTGATATACAGAAGGCATATGGATTGTCATAAAAATATATATGACACTGTCCACGTAGCATACATACGATGCATGTGACAAGTATGATTGATGATCACTATACGATTGTTCTCTAATTTACGACCTTACGATTTGTGCACTTAAAAGAGCAGCTTATTCTGAAATGATTAAGAATCAAATTGGTTTGGAAATAACCGATCGCTACGGGGTGCTTTTAAAATATTTTTCTTTAGTTTTCGGTACCTTGATTTCAATAGAGATAAATTACACTTGAGTACAATCCGGAAATTATGGTAGGTAGTATAAAATAAAACGTGCACGCTTTAAAAGCCTTTATTATAAAAGATAATTTCGTTTATCACTTGGTGATAATAAAGTTTACTTTATCTCATTACAATGTTTAACTAGATACAATATAATAGAATAAAAAATCCGAAATTTAACATCAAGCAACACGCCTCAGAGAGGACATTGATCTCTTGTCCGATGCTAAATTATCTGGTGCCTATCCTATTACCACATAATATATATTCGATGGTCTTAGCCCATTATATCTTACAGATTTTTTTGTGCCCTACGTTTTTACTTGTGTTAACTATGAGTAAGTAGTACAACCTTGTTGACTTGAGTACAACCTTCTTCAATAATCTCAAACTAAGGTTTTGAAACAATTTCAATATCAAACAGGTCAACTTAGATTAGATAAAGTAATCACTTCTGTCGGGCGTCCCGAGCGCACACATTTTAAAAAAATCTTACTAGTGGTTCCAAACCTCTAAAAATGCGAACAAACCAATCAACTTAATCAGCAAAGTAACCAGCAACGCTTGAGCCTCTCTTAGCGCTACATGTACAATTTACCATCCGTCTGCCCCCGTGGTCCGACACTTTGGCAAACGGATAACCTGATATATCGTCTTGCCACGACACCACGTTATTAGTTTTATAGATGAAATACAATAAAATTAAAGAAATATATGTATCGATACACGTAACTTAGTCACAGGTATTTAGTGGGCGCATACATATTCATAGTCCAATCTAAGGTCATTATAATTTAAGATGACCTCTATAGCGATGCGGTTTGCTGTGGGCTGATCCGGGGTGCCGATTAGGGGTTTATATTATTACCATTAAACCCCTAGTAAGCCAGTTACCATGTTAGACTCATAACTAATTAACGTGTTGTATGATAATAATAAAACAAAAACCTTTTTAGGCTGCACCTCCACGCGGGAATATCGCAACTATTTTGTCCAATGCCTACTCCGCCAATCGGCCGTCAAAGACCGTTTGGTGCAGAGAAGTTTAGATGTTTGCATTATCAGACTCTCTGGCACAGTATTTAATGCTGTGGTCTTATAAGTGGGCGGTTTCGGGTTCGGAACTTTATAATTTGTGAAACCTCCTAGGCTTCGGATACCCCTGTACCGTGTAGAAACCAATAAGGGTTTTATATTATTACCGCCAAACCTTAAGTAAGCTACCATCTTAAACTCATCACTTACTAATTAACATGTTGTATGATAATAAAAAAACATAAGAACTTTTTAGGCTGAACCTCCACGGGCGGGAATATCGCAACTATTTTGTTCAATGACGGATTGGTGATCGTAGTTGATGCAATGTACAGAGGACGCTGATGCCTGTTCTCCTTTTTATTTCCTTAGTCGCCTCGTACATTACCCGCGGTGGTGGCAACTGTAACCTGATCTGCCGTCATCACATGTCACATTTCATCATCATATCAACCCATTACCGGCCCACTACAGGGCACGGGTCTCCTTCCACAATGAGAAGGGGTTGAGGTGGTAGTCCACCACGCTGGCCCAGTGCGGATCGGTGGACTTGACACACCTGGAAGAACATTATAAAAAAACAATAAATATACTACGACAATACACACATCGCCATCTAGCCCCAAAGTAAGCGTAGCTTGTGTTATGGGTGCTAAGATGACTGATGAATTTTTTTTTTGAATAATATACAAAATACATATAAGCACCAAGACACTGAAAAACAATTCTGTTCATCACACAAACATTTTCCAGTTGTGGGAATCGAACCCACGGCTTTGGACTCAGAAAGCAGGGTCGCTGCCCACTGCGCCAGTCGGCCGTCAAATAAAATTATGGAGAACTCTCAGGTATGCAGATTTCCTCACGATGTTTTCCTTCACCGTTGAAACAAGTGATATTTTAATTGCTTAAAACGTACGTAACTTAGAAAAGTTAGAAATGGGATTAGAACTCGCTCCCTCGAAAGTATTGTCGAAGTCCTACCCACTGGGCTATCACCGCTTCACGCTGACACATTTAAATTTAAATTTTTATTAACCTTGTAAATAACTTCTTACATTAACTTAATCATATCAATGTACATTTAGCTATCTGCAAAAATATTTAAAAAAAGGCTATATACTCACGTTAAGATGTGGCCTTACTTCTAACGCACAAATACGTAGGTACCATCAAATTCTGTCGTGTGTAGGCATAAAGAAGGATGACCTTTTCTTTGTTCCTCTAAAGTCGGATAAATCAAGCTTCATTCATACACTGTCATATAAATAACAGGAGACTTGGAACGCAAATCAAGACCCTTTGTCCCATGTTTGTTCCTTCGTTAACTCGGCTATTGCTTAGAATTTAAGGGTTTCTTAAGAAATAATAAAATATGTTTATATTTACATTTTACTTCACTTTGAAGACCTCTTTGACGGCGGGGTACGCTGTGCTCCAGTCCAGACCATAAAACAATCATAAATTTTTTATTCCCAAATTGCTTCTGCCGGGTATCGAACCCTGCACCTCCCACTTAAAACCTCGCCGCTGCGCCAGTGAGGTCTATAAATGACTTCATTGCCATGTGGTGACGGCAGGTCAGAATACAGTTGTAGTTACCTACCGAAATACACGTACCGCTAAGCTATTTAGCGTTCCCATACGATGTCGCGTAGGAACCGACTACGGATTGAATTTAACTGCCATACCCCAAACAGGTTAGCCCATTACCATCTTAGACTGCATCATCACTAACCAGCAGGGTCTGAGATTGCAGTCAAGGGCTAACTTGTAGTGGAATAAAGCTTTCCTTTCTGAGAAACCGTGTTAAATAAATATATAATATATAACGACAATACACATATCGCCATCTAGCCAGAACGTAAGCGTAGCTTGTGTTATGGGTACTAAGATGACAGATGAATATTTTTATGAATAATATACATCAATATATAGATACACACCCAACACTGAAAAACATTCATGTTCATCACACAAACGTAGTCAAATTATGGGAATCGAACCCACGGCCATGGACTAAGAAATCAGTGTCGCTGCCCACTGCACCAATCAAAGTCCGTTTGGTGCAGAGGAGTTTAGATGTGTTGTGTTTTGACACTCTGGCACAGTAGTACCTAAGTGCTGTGGTCTTATTAGTTTCGGAACTTTATCATTTGTGACACCTCCCAGGGGCCAGGCTTCGGCAGTGGTTCCCACCCTGTACCATGTAGAAACCTATAGGGCCAGTTTTATTCAGTTCAATAAAAATGCCAGTTCCTTAACCGATTAACCCGCTAACATGTATCATCAGTTACGCCAGTTTTCACTAAAACTAAGCATCGCCTACGTCTAATGATTAAGGCAATATTTATAGAAAAAAAACGTTTTACCAACTCTTAGTTTATCAGTGGCGTGCACGTGGTTTATGTTATAAAATAAAAAAAAAATCCAGTAAGAGTTATAAAAACTTACCCTTTTTATAACTGGAGATTTTCTTCACTTTATATAATCTACATAACCCGTGCATACCCTCTATGCACGCTACTGCAGTTGATATCTATTGGTGCACGGTTGATATATGCTTAGGGATCTCCTTAGATCAGTTGTTACTTATTTACTCATTTCCTTCTCCGTCCTTAGTGAAAACGGGCATTAGGTACCATCAAATGTATATACTTAATAGCAGAAAAGGGCTAGCTCGTAGTGGAATATAAAAATAAAAAAATACATGATAATATCACATATATATACTAGCAGACCCCAGCGCCATGTCGGGCTAGTTTGTGAATCTAAACCATCCAGGGTGCCACCCAAACGCATACCAAAAAATTCATTCAAATCGGTCCAGGCGTTTAGGAGTTCAGTGACATACACACGCACACAATAAATATATAAAAGAAGATATATATATATATATATATATATACATATATATAAATATATGTATATATATTCTTTCTTATATATATATACAATCATAATATAATATTGTTCACAAGAAGCACCAGCGGCTTCGACTCCGTCTACTATTCGTATCTGTTGGTATCCAAATATCTCCACCAATTTTATATATGGAATTAGTATATTAGTATTACAGTTGTAACATTTTGTGTAGATTTCATATCTTGTGTTTGTATTTCTGTTTTGTGTCTTTTAATTGTGTGCAATAGAGACCTTTCTGTGTATCTATCTGTAAACTTAAAAGATACTTACTTATTATACTATAATTAATATTCAGCAAGGTTGCATTACGGTCAAGGAATATTAAGAAGTGAAAATAAAACACAATAAATCGAAATTCATTACCTATAATTATGTTTAATAACGGTCTTATATATCTAAAATAAAGCTATCATCTTTGTTTTTACATAAAACATCACTAATTTACAATATTAATAAACTTCCAACATATCCAAAATATGAGAATGGATTACATACATTTAACTTTAAGGCTTTTATCGCACCTACACGATCAATTTTGCCGTGATAGTTTAATGGTTGGCACTTCGGCATCTCTTTCGGAGGGACCGAGTTCGACCCGAAACGCGCCTCTAACTTTCCGGTTTCGTGTGATTTAGCAATTAAATATTTTAACCGCATTAGGGTTTTCAGTAATCAATATCAAATGTCATTCTGAGCAGAACCTTGCTTGTAATGGGCCGGTAATAGGTTAGTTTTGAGACATTGACAAACTTCAACCAAGTATCTGTTTAAGCATTATACATTTGGCAATTACTCTTCGGTAAGCACGGTGGCACCTATTGCCCATGTGAAAATAACAAAGAATCGCTAATATATTGTATTTATCTATTGTATCTAATGACATATGATTCATGTATTATGCAAAACGTATTTTTATATATATTTGAAGTGAGATTGGTATTTCATCCTCACAACGGGGTACGGGTCTGCTCCCACAATAAGAAGTGGTTAAGGCCGTAGTCCACCACGCTGGCCCAGTGCGGATTGGTGGAGTTCACACACCTTTGAGAACTTTATGGAAAGCTCTCAGGCATGACGGTTTTCTCGCGATGTTTTCCTTCACCATTGAAGCAAGTGATATTTTATTTACTTACGTCTGGTGACCCAAGAGCTGGCGCTTATTTAGCCCAACGGCTAAGTCTAGCAATTCAAAGGGGCAATAGCGCCAGCATTTTGGGTACCATGCCCATAAGTGAACAGTTAGACGGCTTATATTTATTGTAAATATTAATTTTAGTTTGTAATTATTATTTCCCTGGAAAAATATATTTTTCGTTGCTTTATTAATAAAGAGTACTTATATTACTTAAAACGCATATTATAACTTTGAAAGTTAGAGATGCTTGCTAGGATTCGAACTCGGCCCCCCAAAACTGTAGTCGAGCTCCTACCCACTGGGCTATCACCGCTAGATTGGTATTTATGTTCATTAAATAAAACTGCAAAATCTAGCGATACGCCATGACAGGTGACACGCCTAATTTAAAATTATGACGTCAAGTCTATATATTAATTTTGTACCACTTGAACTTTATTAAGTATTTTGTGATTCTAAACTGTCAGTTGCGGAGTTTTTGTTATCAATACCGATCAATAAATCATTCATCAATAATCTTTAGGTATAGGATAAGGACTTACTTAAGCTCTAACTTGCCTATGACGCCACGAGTACGGCCATGACACCCATGAGCGTTTTCGCGGGAAATATTTTTTTAAATATAGTTTCCAATTTATATTATCAAAACCTTTAATTTCTGCAAAATAATATATTTTTAAGATATAGTAGATAATTCCGAACATTATAGGGCAGTTTCTTAAAATTATTTATGCCTATTGTTTGATTGGTTTTTCTGCGTTAAGCTGGAATAGAGGTAGTTTTAAAATTATGCCATCATGCAAGAAATGTAAGTCTGTGCCGTAAATAAAAGTCGAAATAAACCTCTATCCGTTACTGAATATTAATACAGATGCATTATTGCGGTTGATTCTGGCAGGCTATCAAAACCAATTTTTGTCAGCTATAATTTAAATTTAGCTTGTAATAGTAATGCTCTCAAAATCTTCTTCTTTTGACTTTTCGTCGTCGCCTGAGACACGCAAGATTTTTTTTTTTTTTAGGATTGTCCATGTCAAAGATGACATTTGTGTATAATTAATCATTGATCTGTGGTACAGCCCAGCCAACTAAAATTCGAGATCTTAAAGGACTTGAATCCATGGCCGTAAAATAAATTGAAAAAAAAAAAACTAAAATTCGATGTAGTTTAATGATATGATGTAGGTACGGTTTTTGCTATAATGCTCTAAGTTGCGTTTAGACACGTGTATTTTACAATCAAGCAATGTTTTGTCACATTTCAAGTGTCAGCACCTTCTAAATGTCAGAGTAAGAAAAACAAACAGCATAATTATTCCGACGTTATGCCTCGATTATTTGTAACGCCTCAATGTGAGTTGCATCCGTTTCTTTTAAATACCTATGTCCAAGCAACGTACTCAACCTTGTGTATTTAATAACGCTTTAAGATAACATCTAATTTATAACGGGAACCATCTCTGTGCACCATCCAATCTTATCACTTCACCGTTTAGCATTTTGTTCTCTATTATACTGGTGACTAAATGTGCGAACTCCTCAGGCTTGCCTAATCTCGACGGGAATGGAGTCATGCGCTTTATGAATTCTATCATTTTCTCTGGTAGATATGTTACTAGTGGAGTGTCGAATACACCTGTGGAAGAAAAATAACAAGAATGATGTTATTTAGAATATTATGCAATGACTGTTATTTTCAATGGTTTAAAACTATCCTAGATCTCGAGAACGCCTCGTATCACTATACAAAATTGAATCAAGATCGATTTTGCTCTTAAGTTGTATATAGTTACAAAACTTTCTGCAGATACCTGGGTGCTTTTCTGGAAAATATGTATCGTAATATGTCTTATATATAATTAACATAAAAGTCAAAGTCAAAGTCAAAAATATCTTTATTCAAGTAGGCCCACAGGTGGCACTTTTGATGCGTACATAAGAATTACACGGTAGTGAGATGATGGCGATAACCACATTCGTAAACTTAAAACTAAAGCTACGAGGGTTCCAAACGCGTCCCGGTCTAAGAAGAAGCCCACAACAAACTTAGCCGGGTGTTTTTTTTTATTTATATACATATTATAATACATCTGTGCCAAATTTCGTCAAGATCAGTGTTTAGGTTAAACCAAACATTGGTAACAAATAGACATTTTGGCATATAAAATTAACAAGCTATTGAATGATATTTAGAGAAAGTATTTTCAGTTTTTTATTTTTTATTTTAGAATAACAGTTAGCTTTCTCCAGTAAAAAGTATCTTCTAGGAGTCAAGCAATTTATATGCTAATTTTCAATATTGGCTAAGCTGTGAAGCTGTGTCTAGATAAAATTTTGATTCCTCCATAACCTGGTTTGTTAACACGGTTAACAATATTCTGTCCTCAAAGAGGAAAGCTATGTATTTCATCAAGGTTCGTGCACTTAATTTGTCGAGCATAGATAACATACAGATAAATAAACAATATGGAATTATGGATAGAAGCCACTCACCTGGAGCAATGGTCATAACCCTGATCCCTTGTGAAGACAGATCCCGAGCTATAGGTAGAGTCATGCCTATAATAGCAGCAGTGGATGCAGCGTACCCTGCTTGACCAATATCACCCTCGTATGCTATTGTGGCAGCTGTGTTGATTATAACACCCCGATAACCATCTTCTGATGGTTGGTTTTTACCTATTAGACCAGCTGCTAATCGGATTGTATTGAACGTACCTATTGTATTTACCTGAAGTATAACACAATATTGACAATAATGAGGTCAGAATAATAATAATAATAAATATACTACGACAATGCACACATCGCGAACTAGCCCCAAAGTAAGCGTAGCTTGTGTTATGGGTACTGAGATGACTGAAAAATATTTTTATGAATAATATACATAAATACTTATAATATACATATAAACACCCAGACACTGAAAAACATATATATATGTATGAATATGGTAACTTATTTTTAATGATAACCTTTAGTAAATTATTAAATATTCAAAATAAATGTCTCAGTGCTAGTTGTATTGTTTAATTTTACTTTGTTTATATCATTACCAAATATCCTGTGACTTTTTTCACTGTGCATCTGGACTGATTGTTGGAATGTCTAAAATGATTTAAGATTAAACAGGCTGGGATTTTATTCAAGAGGGAGCCTGGTAAGACTTAATCAGGCAAAACTGGCTTTTCCTTCTTGTAAAATATACACTGGAATGCACAATGTGATACAATGCACAGCCTATTCTTATAAGCCTGGTTAAACCAATTGTAACCCTGAGGAAACTAAATGTGATTACAAAAAATCAGCAATAGTTAATGGACACCGAGACCTACTACAATGATACAATAATAATACTAACTAACTTACATTTACACATTTAACAAAATTGTCCATGCCAGCTTCCTTATCCTTATTAAAGTTATATATCTGACTTGTTTGCGCATATCCTGCACAATTGATGAGTGTGTCTAATCTTCCAAACTTGTTTTTAGCTACCTCTAAAGCCTTTTTGACTTCTTCTTCTGATGTGACCTAGAAATTTAGTAACTTTGAGCACTGAATAGGTGATGTATGAAAAATTTGTTATGCATGGATTGTGAATGCAACAAGATCAAAAAAATTTACACTTAAAAAACAATTTTACTCAAATTTTAGTAAAAAGGACTGGGACTGATTGTGTTAGTTGTCTTCTTAAGCACTGAGGACTGATATATAGTAGGCTTTCCCTTTCCTCCATGCTGTATGGTACCAGTATATAAAATACAATTTATTCTTACACAGCCAACAGTAACTTGAACATCTTCACCAATTGTTTTTGCTAACTCCTGCGCCCTTGTACCTTGTATATCTAGAATGACGACTTTACCCCCATTCTGCACAAGCCTCTCCACCGTCGCTTTACCTAGACCTGAGGCTCCACCGGTCACTAAACTCACGAGCCCCTGAAAAGAGGTTATGTTAATGTTTACAAGTTAAATATCTTTAAATTTACAGAATAGCTAAACAAACAATTACCTTCAACATATTTATGTTATTATATAAGGTATTAAAACACTAATGCTTTATTTTCACACAGAAAAATTATAAAAGCTTATAAAGTTTAAACTTTACGCTGATAACAATTTGATATACTAACTTTCTGCACAGACAGTAAATGAATTTCATCAGTCTTCAACTTCAAGAAATCGAAATGTCAAAAACACCACAGAGATACCATAGCGCGTATAACCACTGACTTCCATCTCCAAATTATTCCTGTATTACCTACGCTCCAAATCAAAAAGTTTTTCATGCACAATTCGGATACCTACCTGAATAAAATAGAGTTTAACTAATTTTTCAAACTAAAAAGTATGTGAAACTAGTTTTACTAGCGAGATATTTTTTCTTGTATCAAGAAGCAATTTTATCAATTACTTATTTTAGAGCTAATCTCAAAATTATTTTAAGTTTTAAACCTCGGAAATAGCCATACAAATTACAAAAAAACACGGTAAAGGTATCCGGTTTTAATTTACACAAAACAAAAAGATAACATTGAACAAGAAATGGTGGTTGTGTTGTGAATTTTCTTATTTTCCCACATTTTCCAAATTTTTAACATCATTTCAATCCGAGAATTATGAAATATTTTGTCAATAAGTCTAATTGAAAAATTAAAATTGGTGATCAGCTTCTGTAATACGTGCTAGTTGTACCTGCAAAATAGCTGTTGTTGAGAAAATCTACTCGTAGCACTTAGCCTCATACGAACGTATTTTATAAATTAAACTCTGTATTATATTTCGTGAAATACAATGGCCAAGGTGGAGCAACCCATATTTATTCTACCTAAGAAGCGAAATGGTAAAAAATCGATCACCATTGCCGGTCATGTTGATCATATTATAACTGTTCAGGTGAGAATATTTCGTATTCCTAAACTAAACACAGCCGCAAACCCACACGATACCCTTAGATTTTTCCATAAATACACTCATAAATAAAAATTTAACGACTCAACGTGTAAACCACTTCATGCACTACATTAAGAGTTTGCAGACATAAAAATGGAGCAGATTTTTTTATTTAAATAACAGTTTTTTATTGTTTTCATAATAATATTTATTTAAAAACATATGATTTATATATATATATACACAACATGTAAATGAAAACCGAATAATACTTCAGATACTTTAGAGGTACATTATTTACTGTCTCTGAGACTTGTGTGAAACCAGAAACCTAATAGTTTTCTAGTAAACCATATGCCATTGTTTTTCCTATTATAGTATAAAGGGCTACATAATCGATAAAAAAAAATTGGTTGTTTATGATTGCTCTTACCAGGTCTTCTAATTATTTTAAATGACAATATGAGAGAGAAAAAAAAAACACCCGGCTAAGTTTATTGTGGGCTTCTTCTTAGACCAGAATGCGTTTGGAACCCTCATAGCTTTAGTTTGATGTTTACGAATATGGTTATCGCCATCATCTCACTACAGTGTAATACTCATGTAATGTACTCATCACACATGCCACTCGACCCTGTCTGAGTGTTTCGTGTTTAAAAATGCTTTGTCTCTTGTTAAAATTAACTTCTAACAAAATCATGTTAGATTTCATCAAGATAGATAAATTGATAGACTTCACATACCTTTGAGAATGTTATGGAGAGGCATGCGGGTTTCCTTACAATGTTTTATATCCCTGTCATAGCAAATTATATTTTAATTGCATATCAAACTTATAACATCCTGTTGTTATTGCATCAAGGGTTAAAACCACACATAAATTAGAAAAGTGTATATTGGGATTCAAGCTCAGTCCCCTTTGAAGTTCTAACAATAGGTTAATTGGCTATTGCAGATACTAAATTATCTTGACAATCAATGTGATTCTCCTTCTAGGGTGTTGGTGAAAATGAACTGCCATCAAAATATAAAAATGGACTGTCTCCAGTTTCTGAACACGTAGTGAATGGCATTATACACTCAACAATGGATGGTCTTAAGTCCAACATGAAGATAAACCTTCCAATTATCAATGATGTTAATGATGAGGACTCCAATGAAACAAATTCAGATCAGAAGCTACAAAAAAATGGCTATCAAAGTCTTTCAACCATCCACAGCAGTCGTGAAATTATAGATTTATCACCGATATATGAGAACTCCTCTGATGCATGCTCCAGTCATGGTGATTTAAGAGAATTCGCTGACAGTGATATGCAACGTAGCTGCCGAGTTTTAAACTCTGACAATAATGAAAGTTCTTGTCCCACGCCCAACAGTTTATCACAAACTCAGTCAGAAAACAGTTTTGAAATGGGCCCACTAACTGACAGCCTTAAAAACAGTGCTAAAAGGAGAAAGCGTGTTAACATCATACCAGGGATTGTTGAAACTGACAATACTGATTCAGAAATTACTGCTCTAAGAGTAGAATCTGAAGGATCAATTTCACCCGAATGTTCATTATCCGAAAGTAGAGATGGATACTTAACAATGACTGGGACCATAAAGAGGGGTAAAAAAAAAGGGCAGAATGTTGATGTAAAGTTGAATATATCAAGGGAAGAACTTGAGATCATTGAAGCTGCTATCGTAGCTGATGAATATAATAAAATGGATGTCTCGAAGTGTTCTCTTTATAATGGACCTCACATATTTATATTCAGCCTGCTATGCATTCCATTTGTTGCATGCATATCTGCTATGTACTCATTCTACATGGGTACAATGGCTTGGTATAATATATTTACACATGTTACTGAAGATTTTAGCTGTATCAAGAAAGTGTTATTGGCACCAATAGTCATTTTGTCATACCCATTTATGATAGTAATTTTTACTTTTGGTTTGGGATTGTTTGCTGGTATTGCTCAGCTGACATTCAGCGGCGCCAATTGGTGGAAGGATGTATGTGATTTTGAGAAAGGTTTCTATGGTTGGCTTTGCAACACACTTGGTATGTCAGAGTGCAGTCCTTATGAGGTAGTTGTTTTGATGGATGTGAAACCGTAAATTAAGTGAGTTTTTTGAGATCACATAATTTACTATACTGTTCTATGTGATTGTCCTCTTTATGCATATCTTTATATTGTCATTATATTATATGAGCTATGAATTTAGGTTTTTTGTAGTATGTATGTGGTGAATTTTTGTTATAGATGTCACAGAAAACAAAATATTACAAGCAAAACATTTTTAATCTTATGATTATCTTATTGAGTTAGGCTTACCACTTTTTCATTTAAATGATGCTTATCAACCACCTAAATATGCTTGAAAGATTGCTTAAAAATTGTCATTTTTAGGTATTACATTCCGCTTAGAACACAAGAAATCTACTTCTTTGATCTAAGAATGCAACACTGAAAATTAACATGGTTAATACACTGATGGCATTATGTGTCCAATCATAGAAATGTCACTTTATGCAAGTTTTGGTTTAGCCAGAGGTATATTTAGACAAATAGATATATATATTATGAAATACATTACCACTATAAAATTATACTATGAATGTCACTGCCATCCTAAATTTTTATTAATGAAAATATATATGATTATAGGATATAGTTTTACCATTTCTAGTCAGAAGTTCAGAACTAAATTTTTTTAGTCACATTTTCCAGATTAATTTTATTTTGTCCAGAAAAATATTTACTTTAAGTTAAACTGTGTGTGTAGTGAGTACGTTGTCTGAATTAAATTAAGAACATATTGAAAATAAAAAGGTTTTAAAAATTTATTGGGATCAAACTGAGATTTGGCAGGTTTTTTAGGACTTAGGTATTTGGACTATTGTATTTTACAATTTTTTTAACTATATGATACTTGTATTGTATTTCTTGTAACTATTTGTATTGTAATAGAAAAACGTTATTTAGAATGTAAGTAACAGATCAAACAAATCATTTAAAAAGTCTTCTCTTTATTAAATACCTCCATTTTTATATGAATTTTACTTTATTATTTATTTTTACACATAGCTACTAATGCTTTGTTTTTTATAAAAGTAAACCTATAGTTAAATCAGAATATATTTTATCAATAATGCTACAATGTACTTGCTTTTTCTGTAAAATAGTATCATGTTCTAGAGAGTTAAATTACTATAAGTACACAATTCAACCGTGGAAAGGCAGGAAAGGAACCACATACAATTTTTTTAACAAGGTTTATTATTCCCTAAATAAGACTTTTTTATTAACTTATAGTCCTGTTTTGGTCCCCTGAAACATTGATCCTATTTAATAATTAATTATTTTAGGAAAATTCTTAATTTTGCTTTTACGCTTTTGCCTTTCTGATGTTGAATTATTCATAATTGCAAGGATTTCAATAGTCTATGTAATCAAATAATCCATAAATTAAAGTGGAATAAAGTAGAATTTATACAGGCTTCTAATGCAAACCTCATAATAAATGTGACAGCAAAACAACCAAACTCAATGGTTATAAAGTTGTGCTAAATGTTAACATATTTGGCACTTTTACGCAATTTTGTTATTATATATTTTTGTTTAATAACATATTTAGAAAAAATTTGCCATAATTGTACTCTTTTTAGAAATTATAAAGTTATTTCTTAATTTAGTTTGAGGCAAGTATATTCTAATGTAACCTAGCATATTCCATGAAAATGTATGTATCAGCAGTTTGGGGAAACAAAGAGAAAGAATATTTCTGACTTCTTATTAGCAGATAGTTTTGGGGCCATTGTTGAACAACTTGACAAACTTTGCCTTTGTAATGATTTGTTGTAATGCAACTCAAATTGTCACAATCTGCTTGAATTAAAGCAATGATATGTCAGCTTTATATTTTTGGGTATAAAGCAAACAGTTGAATAATTAGTTCTGGTACATATAAAGACTAGTGGACCACACATTGTAAAGAACTGAGAAAACAAAATGTTGCATCATATTATCTATGATGATAATAAATCAAAAATGCTTCAATTTGAATTCAGTCAATATGATGTGTAAATACTATTAAAACAAGCACCATACACCTTCATCCAACATGGTACCAATCAAAAGACTTGCTAGAATGCATACTCCTTGTGATTGGTTGTTTGTATCTTGAATGCAGATTGGATGGAACAGTTTAGCCTTGTGTCACGTTATGCAATATGAGCAATATTGCTAGTATATTTCTAATAGAATAAAATATCAAAAGAATTGTAATGCTTAGCTATTTTTATTTGATTCTCATGTTATCATGCTTACGCAAAATTATTTCCATTGGGATTTACAGCTAAGAATGTATTCTAATGTAACAACAACATAATCATGTTTATAGTAGGTATATAAAGACTGATGTATTCTAGTCACTATTGTGTCCATTTTCTACATAATAAAATATTTTAGAAGGTAAACTTGTTTTAATAATTACTAATACAGCATCTATGTACAACATACAACAAAACTAGAAATGTAAACTCAGATCCACACCCATACTCTACTTAGTGTCTATGCAGTGTACTTGAATTCAGTTCATATGCACACTCCAGTAATATGCATATTCCAGTGTGGATGAGTTAAACATTGAATTTTCAAGATGTGTCCTTGGATTGACTTTGTTCTGCTTTAGGTTGATTGCTTTTAAATTCTGTGTCTAATCTTTCCTTAGCTCGAACAATTTTTGATTGTAAATAAAAAGAGCCACCCTTTGATTTGTCGTTCACAGTAAAAAGATGTTCATAGTTGCTCTTTACTTTTTCAGAGTCTAACTTTTCTATATTAAGGATTTGCATAGCTTCTTCTAATGTCAGTCCGGTTGAAGCGTTGGCTGCAGCTCTCCTAGCGCCTTCGGGACCTCCTCCAGCCCTTTTAGCGGCCTCCTGCGACGCACGTAACTCTTGTTTTAGTGCTCGGGCGAAGGCCCGTCCTACGACCTGGGCACCGAGAACGATTATTTGAGCTATATACTTTGCCATCTTTTGTATAATAAATAATGACTTCTGTCTTTTAACATCACGATAACATCAATTCCTGAATATTACTTCATGTTTTAAGGTTATGTGTCAAATTTTCTAAAAACTAAAATGTCAATTGTAAAAATGATTAAAAAAGTAAAAAAAAAGCTATGCTGTTATACGTCTATGCTTTATTTGGTAATTATTTATATTGAGGTTCTACCAATGGCGCAAAAGCGACGGGGTGTACAATAAGTCCTGTATTTGGGACGGAGTCTCCCGAATGGATGAACCGATTCTCATTTTGTTTGAAAGGTGATTAAGTTTAGAGTGTTCTTAGTAAGGAAAATCGGTCAAAGTTGGCCACCGGCGACAAAATAGCGCATCACATATTTTTTCCCAACTCCCTCAACATGGGTATGAAATGAAACTGAAGGAGCTTGACAAGTATAATAATGTTGAAATTCGGGGTTTTTCTTCATCTTAAATTGATTTATTATTCATTAGTAGTCATTCATCCTGTACTCGTTGCTTTAATAATTATTATTTTTACAGATGGGACAACCAAAATGTTTGTATTCTCTTTGAAAATCTAACACGTATTTTCTGTGATTCTGTAGGGCTGTTCTTTTATAAATATAGTATGTCGATTTAATTTTCTAGAAATTCCATGATTATAATACCCAAAAACTTATGATTTTCAGCATTATCAAGAGGAGCACTTATCCGGAGTAACGTTGCAAGTTTAAGTTTTTTTTTGCGAAATCCCCAAAAACCATCCATTTTTTTACATTCTAATTATAACACATGTCATTACAAATACTTAAACCTAATGCGATAGTGTAAAAGAGACGAACAATGATAGAAGTAAAACGCACCAGCCTAGTTGCAGTAGTTTTGCATTTTTTATTACAATGCCCTATGATAAGGTTTATTTGTTTTCATTTTTAATTCATTATTTAGCATGATATTGTAAAAAAGGTGCACGTTCTGATATATCGTTATCTCTTAAAAGATGTCAAATTATATCTTTAAAAAAAGGATTAATGCAATGCTATCCTTTTAACAACGTGAAAAACAATTATTACTTTAGTATTTTCAGAATCTTGAATGTTTTGTGTATATTAATTTAGGCACTAATAATTGTCAATAGAAATATGCGGTTAGTAGTTATAACACAGTCCAAGTTCTCTAAAACGTTGCCCGCATGGTGATTGCTGGATGCTGACCGTCTTCATTAAAAAGTCAGAAATATTTCCTTACAAGGAAGATCAAAACGACAGGTGATCGTCAGCCCGAGCAGTGAATGCTAATAACTTTTAATGTTTTACTATATATCATAACGATTAATTGAAGAATGGAGCGACTGCTTAAAGTCATCTAATTATTTATTATAATATGTAGCTTTCCTCGATTCCACGTCCTTGTACATGTAAATAAAATATGTTGGATCCCAACGACCGTTTTTTGTATGGACCGCAGTAATTCTAAAGAGATACATCATTACGATTTTCTTGCGATTATAGTTTCTTATTCTCAAGTGTATTAAAAGGCCCCTTTATGTAAAAAGTTTATAAGTAAGTCTAAGATTGTACTATAAGAGATACACTTAAAACATGCGAAATATTTATTTTATGTGGAATTTGGAACTTTGTTGTTTGAAAATAGAATAAAGGGGCCTTACTATTGATGATTACGTTGATGTTTTGTTTCGGAATTAAAATTCTAAATTTTTGGGAAAGAATCTTTATGAAATCGTAAGTTTATAAAATCATTTTTACATATTACTGTTTTAAGCGATGGTATTACGGGTTCCAACGCGTTGATGTATGATGTATAAGTCGATATCGATATTTTAAAATTTGGCACTACTCATTCATGTTGGCCTGAACTTTGACATTTTGTCACTGTCAATTTTTGTGATCAGTCCACGCACAGACCAGAAAAATAAAATAACAGCTCAAAATAAGCTGTCCATTTTACCCACGCTTGATTGTGACGCAGTTTTGTGTTTTCTATTTCGGATTAGATTGATTCTTGACTCCGGACACTCAACGTATTCCGCTCGACACTTCGAGCTTGCAAGTTTTAAATTCAACGAGGTTTAGCGCAACAAGATGACTTTGGGAACCTACAACAGACATCAGGCCGACCGTAAAAAGTGCGTTATTATTGTTATAGCATTTGACCATCGTATTTTTCTTAAAAACATATTTTAATCATTTATTCGCTTACAGACGGGCAGCTTTGGCACGGGAGGCTTTGGCATCTGCTTTTCCGCAGGGCGTACGCTGTCAGAAGTGTCTAGAATATGGACACTGGAGCTACGAGTGCAAAGGAAAACGGAAGATTCTCGTGCGCCCTTCGCGATCGCAGATTTTAAAGAAAAATTTGAAGTCTCAGCAAGAGAGTGATTGCAGGTATTTTTCATACACCATATTGTAGGTTCTATTACATCTATACAGCTCATGTTATATGGTATACTCAACAATACTACCCCTTTCTTGTTAGCACATGCTTCAGTTTCAATTAACTACCTTCATTTTTCACATATTTTTATGAGTAGAATACTCATCAGCCCCTTTTTGTTTCTGAACAAATAATATCTGCCTTTTTTTGTATCTAAATATATTAATGTTAAATATTTTAAACATTGGGATTTCTATTTTGAAAAATCAATACATCAGAAACTTGCCAGATATTTTTTTTTTAATTATAAGCTGTTTTAAGTTTTAACAATAATTTAACCATGAATAGCTAGTCAACTATAAGTAGGGCTTCTATTTCCTGCACAACTGAATCATTTTATTTGCAGCTAAGCCTCACTACTCTCAGCTAAGACTCAATAGTCTTAGTTTTAGTTAATAATTCTTGTAAACATACCCTCATGTAGGTAGACAATCATAATAATTTCTGGAAATGCTTTCTTTCAATTATTAATGCATTTTTGATATTTAGATTTTAAATTGTTGTTAAATGCAACGAAAATCTTAAATATCCCTTTTTCTTTGTAGCAGTGGAAAATGCCCAGCGCCAAACAAGAAGAAGCGCCAAAATGACTCTGATTGCTCAGACTGCTCTGCTTCTGGCAGCAGTTCATCTGGCAGCTCATCAGGCTCTTCATCTGATAGCTCCGACTCCTCAGGCAGTGACAGCAATGACTCTGACAGCGATTCTGATGGAAGCACAAGTGGCAGTGGCAGCGATTCTGGATCTTGCAGCGACTGTTAATTCTTATTCGTGTATGTAATTTGATATATGAATGTGGAGCCTTTAAAATTTCATATAACATTTTATTGTAATAAAATAGGAATAGTATTTCTCACTAACATTCTTATGAAAGATTTTTTTTCTCATTCTATCCTTTCTTTGCTATTTATATTTATTTTGATTAAATTGTAATTATCTTTTTTATTGATTTGTTTTGAAGGTTCCTTGGATTTGCCAGTATGGTATAATGTTTAATGCTGGTCATTTAAATGTTGGATAAATATTTTTTTATATGCCGTGTTAATCTTTATTGAACAAGCTGGCAATGCGATTGTAATTTTAAAATATTTTGACTTTGCTCGTTACCTGAATGCTGATAAACAATTTAATTGTATAATTCTATAACTTTAGTTGACTCTAGTTCTTTAATGTTTTAGACTTGTAAGAAAAAATTGTAAGTTAATAATATTTATTGTTTATTAGTGTGATGGTAAATAATTTCGTATTGTAGGAAGAAAGATTTTATATTTTCGTGATTTTAAATATTTTAGCATGTTTCAAAAATGTAACTCCTAGACTAAAAGAATAGTGTTTAAAGCTGTAAAAATATGCTTGTAAGTGTAGTTTTTAAAATAATTGTATTGTAGATGGTGTACTTCTATTTTACTATGTGTTTAACATTTGAGACAGTGTGAAAATGTGTTTAGTTATTATTTATTTTAAAAATGAAATTGACGAATTAAAAAAAAAATGCTATTGTGAAAAAATTAAGTTTAGAATAAATGAAGTATTTGGAATTTCAAACAAAATGCTTTTTATTGCACTCAATTCAAATCTTTTATTAACCCAGCTTTTAGCCTTGTTTAGCTGGGTTGCAACTTTTCAGCGAAAACTTCCTTTAGTAAGGTAAGTAGATAGATAGAGATTTGGTTAGCATAGTAGAGGTTGGCTCACTACCATCTCTGACTGAATTATACCTTACAAACAGGCGAGATTGTGTGTGTGAAAATTGGTAACTGCTTATTCAGTTTATACTCTGCTACATGTTTGTAATTATTGTTTTTCATCAACATAAAATAATAGCCTAATGAAAGCTTGTTGATGTTAAGTTAGTTATAGTTGCTTACGACAAACATTTAGTTTGGTGAACTGTGTAATGTGAAATCAACTGGACATCATAGCTTGTAATCAATACAAGATAAGATGTTTCTGCACAGGACCAGCAGTTGGCTGTCTCGAGACAATTTGTAAATATACAAGGACAGTAATGAACCTGCTATAATAAAACCCAATTTTACAATTTATATGGTAGGTTGGTAACAATTAATTAAGTAAATAAAACAATTTCAATAAAAAGTTAGTATATTTATTCATTACAAAAATAACATAATGTCGTTAAACACATTTAGACCAGCAAAAAGGCACAATTAGCAACAATTTGTACTTATCCTAAGGCACAAGTCAGTTCTTAAAACAAAAATTGTAATTTCATTAGGTGGGCAAACAAAAAAAATTCTTAACAATAGGCGTAGTTTTGTGATCACAGACAAGACATTATTGAAAAATTAAAATATTTTACAATAAAATGGATGCGCAAGATTTTCAGTACACTAGCAAATGTCTGCATATTTACTATTATGTGCAGGGAAAATCCAAAAAATCACAAAATTAGGGTAGGTAACATATCATATTTTATAGGGAATAGAGAACAACAATTATAAATGTGATAGTGTCGTTTTATTTATCCTTAAATTGAGTTTCTGCATAAATGTAATTAAAAGCAATATTTTCAGTGCTGATAGAGTAAATATAACCTCCAGAGCATTTTTATAAGATCATAACTAAAATGGACATTGGAATATTCTACTATAACAAAATTATCTAAAACCAGAAATGTGTCTCACTCTTTCTTAGAAATCTATTTCTGATATTTTGACTATGCATATTCAACTGTTATAGTCGTAAAAATGTAATAGGCCCGTTTTGACACTTGTCATCGCGACGTAACTAGTTATGGAACCATAAGACTCTGTACTCGATACTCACGATAAATCAATTCAAGTTTGTATCAGTACTTGATAATATCATTATTATGTATTGTAAAGTGTTCGTTCGTTCAAAGTATTCCTTTAACTTCACAACCAATACGCGTGACTGGCTGTTGATTATACGTCCACTTTTCAACATGTTGAAACAGAGTTAGTACTATATAACAAAAAACACAAAAATCGAGTCAAATCACTATGTTTAAATTAATGTCCAAAATAGAAGAGCCATAGTTAACGTAATAGTAAACAATATATATCAAACTTAAACGAGCGCACAGTCAACTTTACAAGATGAGGAACGAAAAACTGCGCAGTGCGCACGGGGACGCTTCAGTCATGTGCCGCTTGGTCAGATACATCATCTCAGACTCATTATTTAGAACCCATTTTGAGAACCAAGCTCATTCTTTGCAGTAAAGATAACTACACAATATTTAATTTCGATATTCAGTAAAAAAATGGTTACAGCTCTATTATAAAAAAAAAAAGACTGAGAACGTAACTGTTTTTTGAACGTTTCGCAACAATTATAAATTGCATGATACTATGAAGTAAGCGCAAAAAGAATAATCGCGATATATTCTTTCATATTATTTAACGTCCCAAAAAAATTTACGTATTTTTTAAAACACTGTATGTAATTGTTTTTAATTTTTTTGTTTCTTTCATTTTTGTTCTAAGTTACATTCTATGGTCTTGCACAAATGTCAAAACGGGCCTATTACATTTTTCCGACTATAGTGCAAAACGATTATGCTTACATCATACATGCATATCTTTCCCGCTCAGATGGAGTAAATAAATTTTGTAAGTTGGATATATTTTCAGTTTCCTACCGAAGCAATCCATGCAGAAGTGTACACAATATCTCTTTTTGCCAAGATCATGACTGAAATTAAAAATGGAATCTTCTTCAAATATGGGATTTAAATAATTATGATCATACTTGCTGACATCACACTGAGTAAATTGATTTGTGAGACTATACCTTCCGTTTTCTACGTAGCAGTTGGCACATCTGGAAGAGTATGTATGATAACTTTTCTTCTAACATCGTAACTGAAGTTGTTCATTTTGAAAATCCTACTGTTATAGAAAGGTTTCAAATCAGATATATTTATCTGTCTTGCTCGTTCTGTAAGGTCTCTCTCAGATATTTCGATTGTTGATTGCGAGTGGTTGTGTAAGCCTCTCATATAAGCGAGTTGGTCCATTGTAAGTTGTCGAAGGATGTAGTATAGGAGCTCGCTGTGGTCTTTCTTGTAGGAGAGATATTTTTGGAATGTCTGAAAAAGAGAGAAATACGTTCAATATGTTTTTGATTTTGCTAGCTTTAGTGCTTATGAAAAGAAGTGGAAAGAATAGAATACCTAATATACCTTAAGAGGGTCTCAGTATGTCTGATTTACTGAGGTGTAGATTGGGAGTGGACAAACTAGGTTGACGTGAATTTATTTTATTATATTCATTATAGATAGTTTATATAATTATATTTTTTTTCTGGTGCAGTGGTGAACACTGGTTTGAGAGCGCGTGTTCGATCCCGTAGGGGGTATTTCCTAGTTTCTCAATATTCTCTGGTCTGGTCTGTTGTGCAACTTCGGCAGTGGCTACTTACCACCGTACCGACAAAGACGTGCCGCCAAGCAATTAGCATTCCGGTACGATGCCGGGTTGAAACCTCATCACAAACTAATTACCGATTAAGGCCCTAGTCGACCTCGCTGGCCCAGTGCAGACTGGTGGACTCCTCACACCTTTGAGAACATTATGTAGAACTCTCAGGCATGCAGGTTTCCTCACGATGTTTTCCTTCACCGGTGTAGCAAGTGATATTTTAATTACTGAAAACGCACATAACTTAGTAGAAAAGTTAGAGGGGCTCGAACTCGGCTCCCCGATAGTGAAGTCGAGCTCCTACCCAATGCGCTATACCCGCTTCAGAAACCTATTAAGAGTTTTAATAAAACTGGCATACCGTAAAAGCGTAGCTCGCTCGCTCGTACCTTAGATTGCATCATCAATTTACCTACTTTGTAGGCTTGTAGTTCCATAAAAATAAAATTATGTTTACCTGTCGCATAGCCCGCATAACGCTGTACTTTTGTGTCTCCACAAAGCTCTCCAGCATCGTGCGGATGGCCAAGTTTACGTCTTCCTCGTTCACTTGGACCCGTAGGTGCATACGTGCGTGCGCTTCGCTCATACGAATCACTGAAAAAAATTCATCATCATCATAATTTCAAACATTGGATAGAAGTGGGCGTTACTTTGCGGAATTCCATGATAATATACAAAAGTCAAAGTCAAGTCAAATATTTCTTTATTCAAATAGGCACATAGATGGCACTTTTGATGCGTTATTATATACAAAATGTGTACATAGCAGTGAGTAGTGATGGCGATAACTACAATCGTAAACTTAAAACTAAAGCTACGAGGGTTCCAATCGCGCCCTGGTCTAAGAAGAAGCCCACAACAAACTTAGCCGGGTGTTCTTTTTGTTATCACCATCTCACATTGTACAAATTAAGTATAATTTGCTATACTCGGAAAGCAGGAAAATTTGTATGGTGTTGTTTCAGTGTCGGAGCGAAACGTGCGTAGAGAGTAAATTTCCGAAGATATGTTTGGATTTCTATTATATTTGCACTTCAAACATGCAAAAATTGGAAATTGTATGAGAGGTTTTATTGGGAATTACCTGATTCAATATGTCTGACGGTGATCGGCAAGCTGCCAGTAGCAAGCGACTCTTGTCGCAACTGACTGTACATTTTTGCTACCTTGTCTTGGTCCATGTTCTGTGAAAATTAGGAAATTAAAAAAAACCCCGGCACTAGCATATAACAGCCACGCATAAAAACTGTATTAAATTCAAATTCAAAATTTCTTTATTCATGTAGGCTTATCACAGGCACTTATTAAGCGTTCAGACATACATATTTACATAATTGTAAGGGGATGGTGATAACTTCGTTCGCCAACTTAAACCTAAAGCTACGAGGGTTCCAAACGCGCCCTGGTCTAAGAAGAGCCCACAACAAACAGCTCGGTAATTTTTTTTTGTAATCACCATCTCACAGTAAATTGTTATCAAGCTATGAAGTTCACACCCAAGCTTTTTTACCGTTTAAGTATTAAAACAAATAAGCATACATAGAGTCAGAAATTATAAATGACCAATTTGCTGGGGATTGAACCTGGAATCTCCCAATTTTATATACATTCATCACTGTAGCAGCACTGTAGCAGTGGTAGCCTAATGGTTAGGACTTCGGCCTCACTTTCGGGCGCCGAGTTCGAATCCCAACACGCACAAACTAACTAACTTTTCTAAGCTATGTGCATTTTACATAAATAACATATCACTTGCTTCAACATGAGGAAATCTGCATGCCTGAGAGTTCTTATAACATTCTCAAAAGGTGGCATTTCTCAAATGGTAACATTCTCAAAACCCGGGTAAGATTGTTGTGGGCTTCTTCTTAGACCAGGACGCGTTTGAAACCGTCGTAGCTTTAGTTTTAAGTTTACGAATATGGTTATCGCCATCATCTCACCACCGTGTAATTCTTATGTAATGTACGCATCAAAAGTGCCACCTATGGGCCTACTTGAATAAAGATATTTTTGACTTTGACTTTGGTGTGACGAGTCCAACAATCCGCACTGGGTCAGAGTTTGACTATGGCCTAAACCCTTCTCATATGTGGGAGAACCGAGCTCTGTAGTAATGATTAATTAGAACTCTGATACTATGTGTATCTCACCTGTAGTTTAGGATGGACATTCTCTCTAGCATAGACCAAATACTTCTTCAACAGATCTTGTGGTAATATAAAATCATCATCAGCTGTGTTTTCTTCTAGAGTTGTTCCACGTTGCGTAGGGTGATGCCTTATGTGTGAACTTACTACGAATCTGAAATTGTTTTAACAGAAATTTATAAGTGTATAGTATTCTACTAGTCAAGCTCTTTCATTAGATATCCATATCAAGGGAGTTTTGAACAATATATAATTAGCCATTTTGTAGCAGCGGCCATCTTGGACCGATTTTCGTTAAACATAGCTCTAAGAACACTTCAAATTATTCAAGTTGCAAACAAAAAACAGAATCAATCTCGGTTCAACTTTTCGAGAGCGACGATGCCACAGGGCGACAGACACACACGCACAAACAGACATATCAACTTATAACACACCCGTCCATGCTGAAAAATATGATAAATTAGTGAAAAACTTACTTGGCCAAATGAGCATCTAACATCGGATCCGCTTCGTCTTTCACAACGCACAGCACGTCAAATCGAGAAAGAATTGGCTCCGAGAGATTCACGTTTTCTGAGAAGGTTAACGAGGCGTCATAACGCCCGCCTATTGGATTCGACGCTGCTATTATGGAGCACCTAAAATCAGGACAATGATTTATTTTTATTTAACATATTGTAATTGTTTGTCTCTGAAATGGTCTGCTCGTTTACCGGTCTGACCATTTCAAAGACGGGTCAATGACATTAAAATTACAGCCGATGGCCTTGTGGATAGAGGTAAGTTCCTTTTTGTTCATCTTGTCAAACTCGTCGATCAGGTACAGCTTTGTCCGCGAACACCTGCTTGTAAAGAACTTTACCTGGCATGCAGTGAAGTGACGATGCCAGCCTTGGATATGGAGATAGACTGTTGCTCCATAGCCTCGTGAATGGAGGTGCGGTCTTGGTCGTTCATCTTGTCGAACTCGTCGATCAGGCAGACTCCTCTGTCCGCTAGCACCAATGCACCGGCTTCTAGCGTCCATTCTCTACAGATAAATTATATTTTTAACAACTGACCAACGTTAAGTTTTTCTAAGAATATTTAACTGTATGTCTAGTAGGAGATTTTCTACCAAAGTCTAGCTATTCGATAGCGTGAAGGTTAATTACGATATACGGGGAATAAAAAAAGCGCCATCTAGTGACAGTACTGTTTCCCAAAACTGTCGCTAGATGGCGGTTTTTCAATTCCATACAAATCGTAGTTAACTATTCTTAAGTTTATATTACTTCGTTGTCTCATTATGTTAACAATACTTTAATTACTTTTTAGTGTGAAGTATAAAAAAATAAATAAAGAACAAATACAATAAAAAGAGATTATCTTTATGTTAGTGTGTTTTTTTTAAATTATAATTTGAAAGTAAACTTTGCACTAAAAAGTAAACAAAAAAGTTTTTACATAATAAGACAATAATAATAGACTGTCACTACAGTCTATTTTTCTTGTCTTCTTAATTGTCTATGGCACTCTTTCGATTATTAAATCGTAGCTCACATTCACGCAATCGAATAAGTAGGCGAAGCTAGAAAAATCTCACACAAGGCATTCTGATAAGCACAGTACTTATCAAGAGTAATGCTGAGGAAATAAAGTCAGGTTCTTAGAAGAATTAACTATTTATGTGGGAGTGTGTCTATTTATATGGATGGATAGTGTGACAAAAGGATACATCTAATGAAACTGAGTGGAAGGAGAAGATATGATTTTCCCATTCATTCAGTATACAGTGGGATAAATTCAAAGAGATTTTTGGGAATATTAATTACCTTGTGGTGGGATTCTTCCTCACGTATGCAGTCAGACCTACGGCACTGGCACCTTGACCTGTTGTGAATATAGCTCTAGGGGCTATCTGTAACAGAAAGATTAACCATTCTAGAATATTATTTCAATGCCAAGGTCAAAATAACAAGCCCAGCCAATGTCTCATGTGGATGTATACATACCTTTTCTGTATACTTCAAGAATTGTGATTTTGCCGTACCCGGATCTCCGCATATCAAAACATTGATGTCACCTCGTATTTTATGCTTTTCACCTAAAAAGAAGACAGAAAATATAAAATAAATCTACTACTAGCGAAACCTCTGGTGGTTTACAATAATCTTGAATCATTTTAAGTGCTGATAGCCTAGATATTTCAGTTTGCATTACAAGGAAACAAGTTCAATCCAAGAATGCTCCACTAGCTTTCGGAGTTCACATTATTCAACGGTGAACAAAAATATACTGAGGAAACCTCGAGGCCTGCAAGCCTGAGAGTATGTTCTCAAGGTTATGTGACTTCACACCAATCTGCACTAGGCCTGCATGGTATAAAAATACAGCCTGAATCATTTTCCACCGTCGGGCATGGTCTCATTCTGAGTTTTGGACTGTGAGATAGTGATAACAAAAAAAAACATGTCTAAGTTTGTTGTGGGCTCTTTGTAGGCCAGGGCGTTGTTTTTAGTTTTAAGTTAACGAATTCATTTATTTCCATTACTAACATCAGTGTTAACATGTTAAATTTCTGAACGCTTCATAAGTACCTGTGATAAGGTCTACATGAACAAAACATTTTAGATTTTGAATTTTAAAGACTCTCAGAATGAGACCATGCCCAACAGTGGGCCGGTAAAGGGCTGATAATGATATTTAAGAAACTGTTTTTTAGAAGTGCAGTTTATAAACCATCAAAGTAAGCCCAATTCTCTCAATCATGGTAACAAAGTTGATGACCTGTCAGGAATGCTTTCTATAACCGTTCGAATTATAATGTTCATAACATTAAAAAACTAAATAAAATTAGGCGGGAAGGCTACCTGGATTCTTAGGTTCGCCTCCAAATAAAGCCAATGCTAAGCCCCTTTTGATATATTCGTGACCAAATATAGACGGGGCGATACTCTTAACAATCCTTTCACCAATCTGTGGGTCCTTTGATAGTTTCACGATAGTGGCAACATCGTCGTCTGTCAGAGATTCCACTATGTGTTTACAGTCCTTCACTATGATGTAGTTGGCAATAATAACTGTTGCGAATACTGGAAAGCCCTGAAAATTAGTTTTTATTAAATTAATAACAAGTGGGGATTTGCCTCGAACTTTAAACCTCTTAAGGAAGGAACTTTGGTAAGGTAAACTTGTAACAAAAGAACTATAAATTTTAACATATTAATAAATAAATATACTACAACAATACAAACATCGCCATCTAGCCCCAAAGTGAGAGTAGCTTGTGTTATGGGCACTGAGGTGACTGATGAATATTTTAATGAATAATATACATAAATAATTATTATATACAGATAAACACCCACACACTTAAAAATATTAATGTTCATCACACAAACATTTTCCAGTTGTGGGAATCGAACCCACGACCTTGGACACAGAAAGCAGGGTCGCTGCCCACTGCGCCAATCGGCCGTCTAAATATTTTATTTATGATCCTATGAAGTAAGGTCTACATTTTTATTACCAACTAATTTTAAGTTTTAAGTATGTGATAAATTCGAATATTAATTATGTATTGTATATGTAGCTTGGGGAGATTAATTGGAAAACTATAATTAATGTCTCATTGTCTATGTAAATAAATAATTAAATTAGTGCTGGGATATACCGGGCCTCCACTTGCAAATAAATACCACAATGATAATTTTTTTTTAAAATGATAATCGATGAAAACATTGAAGAAAAAGAAAAACAGTCATGGGTACTGTTTACAGAAGTGAAAAATTATAGTCAAGTAGGTAACTATGATGTATTGGTATAGCAGGTAAAGGATGCAAGTCCATGTTTTGCCGCTCGCAAAATTTGCTCAACGCTTTTAAAAAAGGATTTATTTGAAAATTCAATAGTTATTTAACAACATTATTGTAAGCCATTATACCCAAAAACACTCTCTTACCTAAAGGAGAAATTTAATTTCTTTGGAGTGCAGTCAGGTTTACGTTCATGTTGTACGCTGACTTTGAGCATGCTGTTTCATAAAACTAAGTTTTATAAACATTTGTTCATTGTTCAAGCTATTGAACTGTGGAATGCACTCCCAATAAGCATACGACATTCAAGGTCACTAGACATATTCAACTTTTTTTTTTCTATTTGTGGTGTACAAATAAAGTGTATAAATAAATGAATAAATATTCAAGCATGCTTTTAAAGCCCATTATCTTGAGCAATAAAGACAACAGTGATTAACTCTTACTCATATTTAAGTATGTATTGTATGATATAGTATATATTAGTATATTACTTTTTATATTTATTATTATTAGTATTTTATGTCTGTAATCTGGATTAGTATTTGTGTGTAATTGTTCGTAAGTATGTATATAATAATAATACCCCACCAATCGGTTTCCCTTGGTTTTACTAATCCTAAGGTTGCCTGGAAGAGATCGCTACTAAGCGATAAGGCTGCCTTTTGTATCCTACTTTTTAAGTTTATTTTTGTCCATTGTTTTTTTTAAATGTATCAATAAAATAAATAAATAAAATAAACTTCAAAATAATCTTTGGTTCCTGTCTGTTTTGATGAGCGGTTTGTCATATTAACAATGCTAAATACCTGTTCAGTATTTAAAGATCCATCATAATTATTTGTGTATATCCCGGTGAGATCCACTTCGTCCCCCGGCTTGCAGCGGTCACACAGATCAGCTAAGAGAATGCAGTCCTTACTGCGGGGAATGCGGCCTGCGGGTATTCGGCCAGGCGATTCTTGTATGGTCACTTTCTGGTAGTTTCTGTATACTGTTTGCTCCATGTTCACCTAAAATTTAAGAATTGTATTGTATTGAACGGTGATAGGTGAGTGGGACTATGACTTCACTTACGGGGGGCTTGTTCGAATCTTTTCTAAGTTAGGTGCGTTCTAAGCAATCAAAATATTACTTGCTTCAACGGTAAAGGAAAACATCGTGACGAAACTTGCATACTTGGGAGTTCTACATAATGATCTCAAAGTTGTGTGAAGTCCACCAATCCGCACTGGGCCAGCGTGGTGGACTAACCCATTAATTGTGTACACCGTCATTGTGGACTAACATCATCATCATCATCATCATATCAACCCTTTACCGATCCACTAGAGGGCAGGGTACTCCTCCCACAATGAGAAAGGTTTAGGCCTTAGCCACCACGAGGCCCAAATTTTATCAAGATTGGTACAGTAGTTTAGCCAAATATAGTTAGCAAACAAAGAGGCACACAATACACTTTTTTTGGTATTAGTATGGATGAAACAGTGTGCCTGTTTCTTTGTTACCTTTTTCACAGATTGACTTAGGATGAATACTTAAACATTGTCCTTTACTATACTTATAATCTAATTCTAAAGCAACAAAATTCAAAAACATCTAAATTCATTTATATATAGTAGGCCCAGTTTATAAGCACTTTTGAAACGTCAAGTCAGTCTGTTTGTAGTGACTCTACCACCGGTTCGGAAGGCAGATTCCACCGAAAAGAGAACTCTCAGGTCTTTTTTGACATTATTTTACAGTTTACAATGAATATATATATATATATATAATATACATACATATAATATACTTATAATATATATATAATATATATATATATTATAAGTTTTCTATCTTGTGAGAGATGAGAGCAGAGCCTGCTTCCAAGCAGCCTTGTCGTTAGGAAATTCATCAAACGTATAGTAACCACGATTTATTAAATGTGTTTTAACACATTGTTTAAACTTATGCATTGGCAGGTCAAGAATTAGTGTGGGAATCATATTATAAAAGCATATACTCAATTTCACAAATGACTTCTGCACCTTTCGCAAACGATATGCAGATGTCACCAACTCATGCCCATTTCAAATAAGGTTGTTTATATCCACTTTTCGTTTATAAAGAGTAATGTTTTGTCTTAAGAATATTGTTCAATAAACTACCAATTGACATCTTGGAGATGTCTCTTAAAAAGTTCAATGTTTGTATTAAACGTAAGATTATAGAAAAGTCCTATTATAGTATAAAGGACTACGTAAACAATAAAAAAGCTTGGGTGTAAATTATTGCTCTAACCAGGTTGCTCTTCTAATAATTTAAAATGACATTGTGAGATGTGATAACAAAAAAAAACACCCGGCTAAGTTTGTTGTGGGCTTCTTCTTAGACCAGGACGCGTTTGGAACCCTCGTAGCTTTAGTTTTAAGTTTACAAATGTGGTTATCGCCATCATCTCACTACCGTGTAATTCTTATGTACGCATCAAAAGTGCCACCTATGGGCCTACTTGAATAAAGATATTTTTGACTTTGACTTTGTTATAAATATATTGTGAGGCTATCCTAAAAAATACATATTTCTTTAAAAAAATGTGTGTAAAACTCACCATAAAAGGTCCAGAACTCTGGCACTCTGGACACGATCCAGGTTTGACCTCCGAATTCTGCGACTGCACGAACGGCCCCAGGATATAACCACATCTGTTACAATCGTATTTCACGACGGAGAGTTGGGGCAAAACGCCAGTGGTGGCTGTTATGACGCCTAGAGTTCTTACCAGCTGGTTCAAATGTAGCTTCCTAGTAACAATAGATTTGTAATAAGGTATGGTAAACATGGAATTCTAATAATCCCGAAAACCTATCTCTTACTATCATTTTCTGACCCCTTAACTACCACTGCAAAAAAACAAGTTGAGCTGTAGTTCTGTGAAAACAGGAAACAAATCTATACCAGGGGAACAAATACATTTTTTCGGGATAACATTTGGCATATGTGCTATTACAGACTAAATGACGGCCGATTGACGCAGTGGGCAGCGACCCTGCTCTCTGAGCCAAGGCCGTGGGTTCGATTCCCACAACTGGACAATGTTTGTGTGATGAACATGAATGTTTTTCAGTGTCTGGGTGTTTATCTATATATTATAAGTATATATTATAAGTATTTATGTATATTATTCATATTATTTATCAGTCATCTTAGTACCCATAACACAAGCTATGCTTACTTTGGGGCTAGATGGCGATGTGTGTATTGTCGTAGTATATTTATTTATTATTATTTATTTAAATGTGTTAAGCCATTCTAGTATGACTGATAAACAGTTGCACCAAACAACATCGTTCGAAAGCAAATGCCAAATTACTAATAGGCTACTAAAATTCGGTTCATCATCCATCATCATCATATCAACCAATTACTTGCCCACTAATGGGCACGGGTCTCCTCCCGCAACAAGAAGGGATTAAATCCGCAGTCCACCAGGCTGGCCCAGTCCGGATTGGTGGGTAATCATCTGAACGTATACGAATTATTATCGTCGTTTTTTTATACATCGCGTATATCGCAAACATATCCGAAGGCATCACACATCTGCTTGCCATGCAGGATAAAGAAATATTATCCCTCAATTCTACCCGAGTGAACGAGTACATTTTATCCCTTGTCAGTAAAAGGGATAAAATGTACTTAAAATTTTAGTTTTCATAATATAAAATAAGCTGACGACAGTAAATTATACATACCTAAAAGTCCTCAACTCTTCTATAAGAGGTAAGTCTGCTATACGGACATGTATCTCCGATGTAACACGCTCATAACTCGGGAATATTTGCAAGACAATCTCTTTGGCCACCTCATCGAATATCTGCAGCATTTGGAAGGGGGCATCCGGGAGGAAGTAGGCTAGGACTTGTTCTCTTCGGGCCAGAACGTCGAACTCAACGTGGAAGGAAGCCTGGTTGTGTTCACACATGCGACGTATTCTCTCCTTGTACACAAACTGGCCTTTGCTGTTTGTGTATGTGCGTAGGAAGTTTTTAAATCTGTAAGGGTATATGCACGTACTTTATGCATTTGTTATCTTCTTAAACGTGTAACCGAATTACGAAATGATGTTGGAGGGCCCGTTATTATACTTCATAAGAAATCACCCTAAGAAGCAAATTTATTTTTCCATAAAAACTAAATCAAAACATTTTAAGTGTTTACTTATGACAACCCTACCATACTACCCATACTACCCATACTAGTATAATTTTCTTTTTCTTTTTTCTATTTATGCGAACAAACATATTTATATATGTATATATCTAATTGTATCTTGGTACCTATAATATATAAATATTTAGATCATAAGAGGAAGGCTCATAGTCCTATGTTAATCTAAATGAGAAGTCATTCATGGTCTCCACGATACAGGCTACCTAGTGTGGAGACCACTAACAAATGATTTTTGTAATCGTTTTGAAAATAAAGATATTTTATTTATTTATTTATTTTTTATTATTCATCAGTTATCTTAGTACCCATAACGCTTGCTTTGAGGATAGATGGCGATGTGTGTAATGTCGTAATATTTGTTATTTTATATCTATTGGTGAAAATTGCATTAAAATCTGTTGCTGTAACGGGGCGACTTTGTTTTATACTATGTAAATGATATTGTTACTTTACCTATTAGCGATCTCAGTTCGCGGCCCCAACATGGATACCCACTCTTTAGTGGAGTACCCCTTGGTATCCTCTAAGTTCTCAATACTCTCGATGCCTTCTTCAACTTGCTCATCCGTACCAGCGGCGGCTTTTTCGGCAGCTCTGCGACGTTTAGCACGCGGCGCATCTCCACCTTCCTCGTCTGATTCATCTGAGAATCAAACTCTTTGATAAAATATGGGATGCCCGTAAAAAAGTTTGGCAACGACATTGATAAACTAACTAGTAAAAATATGTATGCATAAAAACTGATGTTGGAGAAGCAGGCGTTATTATGCAAAATTCCAAGTTTTATTAGGCTTAATTTGTTAAAATCTGCGATAACCAAACACTTGTGTGAGTGTGTTTTATAAATACATATAGAACTAATATATATATATATATATTTAAGAAAGTGTCTTTCTAGAGAAGTTTTGCTCCAATACCTTAGCAATCTTAAGTGTTGTAATCTTTTGAAATATAAAGTGAAATGATTGCAAAGTGATTTAAGCACATAAAATAACTTGGGTTTACACCAAAATGCCAAATCTGGCTCAATAAAAAACGGCGTTGTAAAAAGGTTTACTATCCCTGGTATCCACCATACTAAAATATATATAATAAAATAAAATATATAAATTATCAGCAGCAAAATTTAAACTATATATCATTCCTAAGTCCTCTACCTGCATAACATTGGTTTAGGGGGTTCTTACAATCATCACATTTATTATTTTTTTAAATGTTGACGCTTTATATAAGAATAGTCTTTATTTTTAGGATTTCAAATACAGGGCTAAATAAAAAATACTAGAAAGATCTCGGCCTTGTAATTTCTATCATTAAATCAAAAACTATTGTTCTACGACTTTTCAAAATTTGATATTAATTTATTTCATACAAAAAAAATAATGAATAAGTCACATTACACTGTGAAACATGTCACTGTTGCCAATCCGCTGCGAGCACGCACGATAGAGTCGCGGTTCGCATGCTGTTGCCGATGTTACATTGCACAGAGTAGTAACAAGTAGAGTAACTGTGCAAAATATTGAAGATAGAATATTTCACAAATTATAGATTTCAAAAAAAAGTCGTAGAACAAAAGTTGTTAGTTTTAATGTAAACTACAGGCAGATCCCTTTCTGGTATTTTTAATATGTCATATAAACTTTCATTATTTTGTCCTCCTGCTGGGCATCAACCTGGATTTGGACTAAGACAGCGCTCAGCACTGCGCAAGGAAGGTCGTCCAAATATAATAGGGAAGTCTTCATAGCTAGTAATGATGATTCACTAACCATATAACAAATCCCGATCATCCCTTCGTATCCTGCCTTCGTCCCTGTCCCTTCTCTGTAACTCCCTTTCAGCCGCGACACGGTCCCCAACTGACATCGCGTCGTAATCTTCATCATCAAGATTTTCTGCGTCATACCGATCCAGTGCGGGCATTGGACGGTAGTCACTAATAAAATCAATAATAAAACCATTGGTGACCAAGAAAGTATTATTAAAAACAATCCAATCATTGGCATAACATATTCTTAATTTTTTTTGTGTATGATGCTGATCACATGGTTCTCCGAAAATGAACATGAGGGTTAAACAAACAAACACACTTTCGCATTTATAATACAGTAGTAGTTGTAGAGATTTTGATGTGAAACATCTATAGGCGAGGGTAAAACTGAATGTTGGCGTGGCGACACAGGCCGTGGCGACGCATTGCCACGCTATATGATTGAATTTTTGTATTTCGTATGTAACAATAAAAATTAATATTATTTTTGTATTAAAACAGTCATTATTAACCGACTTACAAAAAGGATTTTGAAGTGGAGATTTTGAAGTGAAGTGGTTATCTATTTGCTTGTAATTTTTTTTTTGTGGAACAAATTTGTAATGCTTTATCTTTTCATTATGCAATATCTTACAGAAAACAATTAGGATGTTTCACATCTGCCAGGTGTCCCGTGATGGCTCACTCGTTTTTTATGAGACAGCTTTTCTACATACGTACGTAAGTACTATTGCAATGCTTATTTCTGCAGCTAAGCAGCATTGAAGGGTGTGGTTGCCAGTGTGATTACAGGTACATTAGGCTTGAGTAGGAACACCTCATAATGCCCATGATAAAAATAATAATCAATGACGGTCACGTTACATTGTGATAATACTTACGCTTCCATATTATCACCAAACAATTCCTCTCCATCTTCCTCTTCCTCATCAGCATTGTCTCCCAGTATAGCACCTTCATCCTCAAACATCTCATAGTCTCGGGCCGGTGATGTCATCCTGGATCTTGCATCATCCCTATCAGATGGTGTATCAGGTATTGGTGAACTCTAAAACAGATTGACAAAACTGATTTCAAAAAAGAACTACTTGCATTCAACTTTATCTGCATAAAACTTCGGAGACAAACAAGCTTATATGCACGCATACTAGACAATACACCCAACCACCTGGTCCATTCCTCAGTATTCAATCTGTTAACTCAGCTTTTAAGGTTTGTTGCTTGAGATTAAATACATTATGTAATATGGATTGCTTAAGCAGAACTTTTGAATTTTACTGGTAGTTTCATAAATTATAGCATTCAAACAAACAATTCAGGAAATAGCAGTTTCACTATTAGAATACATATAAATTGTAATCATTTCAAATTTGTTAATATTCCTTACCACTCTTAAATTAAATAAAAACTATGAGCTGTCAATTAAATTAACAAATTATATTGTAAAGAATATATACACTTTTAAAATAATATTCTTAGGTCATTCTCATATATAATTGTTTAAGTTTGTTTTAAGAATTAGATGTTGTCTAGACTGGTATATCTAAATAAACCTATAAATGATATTAATATTGAATGAATGAATGAATGAATATACTTTTATAGCACACCACAAAAAGTACATAGAAAAAAAAGAAAATTATAACAAAACAATGTTTACAATTTGGCGGCCTTATCGCTTTATAGTTTGAATATACCATCATAGGTTAAATGAAAAGTATAAAAAATTAACACAAACAGTGTTACGTCTATACCGTTTACGTTAATTGTATGGTATCTAACATATGTTGTCTTTTTATTGAGCCCATCTAATCTATTATTCTTATTGTTTGTTTATTTACAAACACGTATAACGAAATATTTTTGGATGTAACGATTCCGTGTTCCGCATAGAACAGCATACCCGTTATTCAGTAACGAACTTAACAAGTATAACATAGCTAGTAAAAAATGGTTACTTTTCGAATCTTTTAACTTCTCGATGCTAGGCCCAACAAAGTATTCTAAATAAAACAAGTAGTCATGATAAGAATATAAGCATTTAATAGTCAAATTTTCCGTCAATGTTTTCTATATTGCGCAGATTGATGAATTTGATTTTTACAACAAACTCCAACAAAGTATTTTTGGTTATGTTGTTGACATTTTAAGCTTTTAGTAAAAAATAGGTAAGGTATACCAACCATCGCTGTTGTATATAACTATTTCACTGTGCACAAACAATATATTGTTAGCAGTTAACTGGGTAACTTAAAAAGTTAAAATTGTTTTAGAAAGAAGTATTACTACAACAAACCGGCGACATGTTTTTAATGTCAAACAAATGCGCGCGAATAGCGAATTAAGGTGACACTTGACAGTCAATACCAGTGCTGCCAACGTACATTTCTAATTCCACGATATTTTGAGGTTTAATGAATTTTATAAAATAATAAAAAAAATTACTCATACAGAAAGAGAAAGTTTTACAAACATTTTACTCGTTATTTGGGCTATAATACATTAATTGAACTATAAAAACCATTAAAAATAAAAGAAAAATAAATAATGGCATCCTTAATGATAACAAGAATAATAATAACAATTTACAGGATGTTCTCTTCTAAGTCTCCATAAGTAAATTGCGTGGCGACTACAAAACCCTACAGTTTACGTGTTCTGACACGCATTTAACAAGTTTTTTTATGCTTATTCTATTCCAGGGCATCAACCACGGAACAATATTACCCCAAGGATGGCCATACTTCAAATTATTTGAATCAACAGGCTTGTACATACAGTTCTATCAAATTGGCGGAATGGCACACCGCACAAATGACTGTGGGAGTTTTAGGTTTGATGTTAATCCAAGTGCAAGCTCGTTCAACGCCTGGAAAGAAATTATTTGACCTATGTATAATATGTATTCATGGACATATTCAATCTCCGCACCAGCAACATCTAGCGTGCGCTCCGTGTTGGTCGTCATTAGCTTAGTCTTCAACATTATTCATCTGCAGTCAAACCTCAGTTCCCAACGCTTGACTGATTCGACTCAGCAATCATAGAACTCAATTCAGATGATGAGAAAGCGAATAGGTAGATATCGTTAGCAAAATATATTTTCCCCATGACAATACCCTCATTTACTTTTCATTTTACTGCAAGTTTTCTAAACAACTCGTCTAACACTGCAGTAAAAAGTTTGGGAGAAAGAGGATGTATCAAAAATGTGTCAAGCAAGGAGCTTGACACATTTTTGGATAGGCAAAGTCTGCCCAGTGGAATGAACTTTAATGGATGCTGGGCTGTCGTTATGGAGGGTAGAGGTAAGGAGAGTCATCTGTGTATATGAAAAAGTGTCGTCAAAATGTATTAAATTAGGATGGCGCCACATTTGCATCAGGGTAACTCTTAAAAGAAGCGCCAAATATAAATATTGTTAGAGTAGGCTTGAAAAATAAACAAGGTAAACAAGGAAGTAAGGTTATATTTACCACAATATTTTGTACAACGTAAATTGTTGAAATTCTCAATAATTAACTACTTTAGTCGATAATGACATTAAATTTTTTAACTCGGCATACTTCAATTCATCTACGATTGCTACATTCATACCATACCCTGTGCATCTACCAGCGCCATTGTGGAGGATTTTTGAACTGTTATTTAGCGCAACAACTGGACACTTTTTCAACTTTTCTCCCATATAAGATGACTCTCTTTATTAAACTGTTAAATGCTTTTAAATAATATATAATATTTATATACGAGATATAGAGAATAATATATAATATTTAGATTTTCGATCATGCAAGAATATTGTCAATAATATTCATATGAGTCAGCCTCAGGCTCGTTTACAGCGCCTTCAAAAGTTTGTTAAATGGCGAACACCAACCATGTTGTCGCGGCATTAGATGTCTGTGCTTTGAATGTTTGACATTGTTTTTATTTTGACTTGCCAGAGAAGTGTCAGATTGACAGTTTACGTGGAACCCTTACCGAGACGTTTGTGTCTTGCTTATTAGGTGTTGTTTATCGTCAAATCCTAACTTTGAAACAGTGTCCCTAAGTTTCATAACTTAAATTTATACACCCTCCGAAGGGGTTGCGATGTGCACATATAATTTTGCAATAATAATATGTCGGCGTGGTATTGGCGGATGATTGCATTGAAAGCGGCATTTGTGCTTACATGTTTTGTATCATATATTCGAACTGATACGATTCAGAAGTTGCCTTTTTGTAATCCTCATGCAGCAAAGGATGCACCTATTTATAATGAGTAAGTTTATCTTAATTCTAAAAATGGTTATTTCAACATTAAATCAATTTTAAATTTGAATGTATAGAATAGTAGAAAATATGACTTAAAGTACTGATAACAGTCTATAGAATTTGTAAACAAGTATTGTTTGCACACTGAGAAAGATCTTCGAAGAAAGTGTTTGTTTTTGATGGAATATCAACCTGTACAAACTTGTATCAACATGATTGTTTTTGTGATCTAAATAGTTTTCTAGGAAAGTATTGAAAATCTTAATCCAATTATAAACGGCCTTGAGAGCTTATCTTTTAACCCAAATGTGTAATTGTTATGCATGTGAATTATGAATTAGATAAAAATATTGTATGTGTTTATTTATTGATATTCTTTATTGGCACACTTCAAATTGGAGAAACAAAAAGAGAAAAGCAAACAAAAAAGTAGCACAAAAGGCAGCTTTATCACGTAGTAGCAATCTCTGTCAGGCAACCTTTGTATAAGAAAACATGAGGAGATAGACAGGACAATTACTTATCAGGGCTGGCACTGACAATACTTAAATAGAAAATACAAAATACCTAACAATTTATGGCAAAACCTGGAATTTGAAGCAGTAGTTTATCATGCTAACCTTAAGATCAACAGGGCAGTTCTCACTATGAAAATGATTTTAATTCTTAAAGTTCTAGGTTGAATATCAAAATGAACAAGATGAACACCATATTAACTCACAGTTGTGGTTTAACTTTTATTTAAACCTTTAAGGGCTTTTGTAATATTCACAGCCACAATATTTAACTTGTGTGCTTGTCACTCAGGGTGATTTTTTAGATGAATTCCCAACAACTGTTCTACTTGGTGACATAGAATGTTATAGGTATTATAATATATAAGTATTATAACATAACCTTCAACTACATGATTGATGGTCATGAAATCATCAAATCAATATTATATAAATGGCAAATTTTGATGGATGGATGGATGTATGTCTACAGCTCTTTCATACATAAAAATATTGGATCAATTTGACAGAAATTTGTTAAGAAGTTAGATAAAGAACCAGGATTAATGCATAGTCTACTTTTAAAGCTACAATTTACGAAAACACCCAAAAAAACATGGACCACAAATCAAAGGGCAATCGCTAGAACTATTTAAAGTTATAGCAACTAAGCTAGCAACATTATTAATTTATGATTTTCTTTGCAGTTTGGTGATTGTGAGCTCACTTGATGGAAGGGTCACAGCATTCTCTACAGAAGATGGAATCAAAGTCTGGGCATTGGAAACCCAGCCATTGCTTTCATCTAATTTACATCATGTTGAGGTAAGTTTAAATACCTAGTTTAGTACATTGCCGAGGATCTGTCTGGTGTGGTTTATAAGGATTTAAGAAATTATAAATTACACCATACAGATTCTCCTGCAGTTTGCGTAGTATAGCAAATTAAGCTTAATTTTCATAATATATTATGGATTTCCGCAAAGTAACACCGGCTTCTATCTAATAATTTACTGTTTGAACTGTTCTATAAAACTACCGGCGTCCCAACATTCTAGCTGTGTTTAATATGGGTTGTAGTATAAAGTTGATATATATTATAACTTCTCAATAAAGAGGTATCTTCATCAATAGCCTATAACAGCCCAATATCACCACGCTGGGCAGAAGGGATGGTGATTGCAGTAGAAGGTAGTAGTACTACAGAGGACCCTGCTGCCCGCTCTCCGTTATATTCCCTTAGTCGCCTCGCGCGACACCTGCAGAAAGAGGAGGGGTCGTGACTTTTGTATTCAAATTTGACGCCACCATACGGCATAAGAAGTATCTTAAACAAACATAGGGTCATTTCGCCTGTTTGCGTCCACTTTGTGGAGTTGTTAGGTTTGAACGTGAAAAAAAAAATTGTCCGTGCGGTAGTTTTTAATCAAATATGGTTGTAATGTAGTCCCTATATAGTCTTGTCAAGTTTAATGCACAGTTTTGGACAACGCATCAGGTACAAATAGCTGAAACAGGCGATTTTCCCATTTTGCGTCCACAAAATCCAGATTGCGTCCGCCTGTGGACCAATTGGCGTCCACCTGTTTAGAAATAATTAGGAAGGGAAATAGGAAATAAAAAGGGAAGCTTGTGATTTTAATCAAAACATTTATTTAATACCTAATTGCTGATATCATAAAAGTTAACATAAATTGCACTTCAGGATATTTTTTTTTCTCCTCCAACTAACTCCATTAATAGATTCACTATTATTTCGAATATCATGTCGATGGCTTTATACGATTCTATTTTACCATTTCGGTACAAAACCTTTAAAATTGGCCAAGTGCGAATCGGACTCGCGCGTTCCGTGTTTTATTTTATTTTTAAATATTTATTGTTATAGCGGCAATAGAAATACATCATCCATGAAAATTTCAACTGTCTTACTATCACGATTAATGAGCTACAGCCTGGTGACAGACGAACAGCGAAGTCTTAGTACTGGGTTCCTGTTTTTACCCTTTGGGTAAGGAACCCTAAAAATGGAACAAAATTCAAATATTGGCAAATACATAAAATCATTTTCGTATAATAATTGTATATTTTTAGGTTAGGTAGGTTATAAAGAGTATATTTAAATAAAATTATATAAATTTTACTCTATTATTTTCGTGTGATAAAAAGATGGACGTAAAATGTTATAGGGTTTCTAATGTAGGAAAACTGTGCGTCCAAGTCTGATTTTTGACATTCATTATCTTTTTTTATATTTCTAATAATATGGACGCAAATCGGCCATCATATTATGCATGTTAATGTTGTTAAAATTGATAGGAAGTTTATATTGTTTTTCCCATGTTATCGTATTTATTTAAACATCTTACTGAGAAATAGTTAGAGTAATCTGCGTCCACAGCAGACGCAAAGTGGTTTTTTTATAAATTTTATGTACCAGTTCGCGTCCACCTTATATAAAACTGTCAGTAGAAAAATATACGCACAAACATCGTTATTCCTATAGTGTGGTTCACAATTAAGGTCTAGGGATAACAAAGTATTCTAAATTTCACATAAACACCTTAAATACTTACCGTGAAAAGTACAGCTGCTCACTATTTTTTTTACAACAGATTCGCGCGTCAGCACTTGTTGGTTGCACACGCAAGATTAGTTTATTTTTCATTAAATTTGGGTTGCACGCACAGATCTTTTGTTTGTGTGTGAGTACCTGTCATAGGTCCGAACATCAATAGCAGCGCTCTTGTTTAGATTGGTGTGTCGGTATTGTTATTTTTCACTGTTGTAAAACAGTGTACCGTCGTTTGGACGCGAATTGGGCGTCGGACGCGAAAAGGCGAAAAGACCCTAATTGACGGCCGTTTGGCGCAGTTTGCAGCGACCCTGCATTCTGAGCAGAATCGAACCCACGGCCTCGGGGGCCGTGGGTTCGATTCCCACTACTGGAAAATGTTTGTGTGATGAGCATGAATGTTTTTCAGTGTCAGGGTGTTTATATGTGTATTCTAAGTATTTATTTATTTTATTCATAAAAATATTCATCAGTCATTTTAGCACCCATAACACAAGCTACGCTTACTTTGGGGCTAGGTGGCGATGTGTGTATTGTCGTAGTATATTTATTATTATATGGTTATGGTTTTGGTAGTTCCAGAGAATAGCAATTTGAAACAAACTCTTGAGCTGTTTAATTATTTTTCCCTTCTCTCGAATAGGAGAGACTGATGTAGAGTTTCAACTCATCATGCAGGTTCAGTATATCGGTTAGTTAATTATCATATGTTAGTTATATTTATCTGGACTTTCGGCTTATCATGCCCTTCGGATTTCCTTACTCCGCAGTACTCATATTTAGAAAAAAAATATACTCACCTCTTCCAGCAGGATTCGAACCCAAGTGATTCGTGTCTGAATAGTCGGCTTTATTATATTTCTAGATTTGTGAAAACGTTTTGTTAGATTCCTTTTACTAGTCATAAAAACCAGTTTAGTTTGTTTACATAAAAATCTCAATATGATCGGGCTAAAATGATTCACATAATCTCTTTTAAACGAATGGGTAAGTAGATTTTCTCTAATAGGAATTTGTAATAGGTGTTCTTATGTTAAGTTAATTTAAAAGTCAAACCTATGAGTCACCTATCCAGTTTTAAACTACCTTATTTAATTTACCTTTCTTTCGCTCGCACACTATTATGTGGTATATGAGTCACCCTCCTAGCGAAGAGGGTTTCTCACGTAACATTCGTTGTTACTGATATAGAATGTTAATCGTCCCACAGCTAATAATAATAATAATAAATACAGAAAACAGTAAGTGAAAAAATTAGCTAATACACTGATTTTAAAGAAGAAATTACGAGAATCTGGAAACACGACAAAGTGTATGTGGTTCCTATCGTTATCACTACCACTCGGGTTATTCCCAATAATCTTATACATAGCTTAAAAATAATAGGTCTGGAAGAATCTCTGTACATCGGTTTGCAAAAAGCTGCCATTTTAAATACATGTAGAATAGTAAGAAAATGTTTGCAGGTTGACGAAAGTATAGGTTTATCATAAAAATACAATATAAAAACACACCACACGCTGCATTTACTTGGTTAAGGCCCGTAAACCAGCCAAGAGCTGAGAAATACAAACTCTTCCAAAAATAATAATAGTATACTACGACAATACACACATCGCCATCTAGCCCCAAAGTAAGCGTAGCTTGTGTTATGGGTACTAAGATGACTGATAAATATTTTTATGAATAATGAATGAATGAATATACTTTCATTGCACACCACAAAAAGTACATAGAACAAAAAGAAAGGTATAATGAAACAACGCATACAATTTGGCGGCCTTATAATAAAATATTTATGTTAATAACACAAACATTTTCCAGTTGCGGGAATCTTACCCACGGCCTTGGGCTCAGAAAGCAGGGTCGCTGCCCACTGCGCTAATCGGCAATAATAAGGGGCCCACTCATCATTATCTTATAGATACAGATACTTCAAGGCTATGTTGTCTCCTCTCAGACTGAGAATAATTACGGTCATAGTCAACCACGCTGGCCCAGTGCGGATTGGTGGACCCACACACCTTTGAGAACATTATGTAGAACTCTCAGGCGTGCAGGTTTCCTCGCGATCTTTAACTTAACCGTTGAAGCAAGTGATAGTTTAATAACTTAAAAACGCACATAACTTAGAAAAGTTGTGCGTGCTGGGATTCAAAATTGGCCCCACGAAAGTGAAGTCGAGCTCCTGCCCACTGGGTTATCACCGCTTATGTATGTATATAATTCATAAAAATATTCACCAGCCATCTTAGTACTCATAACACAAGCTACGCTTACTTTGGGGCTAGATGGCGATGTTTGTATTGTCGTAGTTTGCTTATTTATTTATGACTATAAGCTGATGATTTTATTTTCTCAGCTCACATCAAGTGGGAAATGGGTTCGGCTAGTGCCATCCCTACGCGGCAGTCTGTACAGCCTGAGCGGGGACTCGATAGAGCCTTTGCCTTTTGACGCTGAACAGCTGCTGTCTGCCTCATTCAAATATTCCGAAGACCTGGTTATAGCCGGTTAGTAGTCACTTTTTGTTATTATATGTATCTATCGCCATGATCTGTTCACTTCTACCAATCCAGGGATGGATGATGAGGACTGTCTTCTTTTTTTGACGATTTCCATCTCTAGCGATGAGCGCTGTGACCTTATAAATAGAAGGTCCCCGGTGCCATTCCGGCGGAGGAAATTGTCGATTTTGTTATTCTACTAATGACTGTCCGCTGCTAAAAAAATTACCACTGCCCGCGACTATGCGTCGAAATGTTAGACAGAGATAGCTTGCACCCCGGAAACGAACATAGATTATCGTTAGTCTAGGTAATCAAACTGATCTCGTTGAATTTGAAAATTAAAACAAACAACTGACTTGAATTGAAATTTTCCACAGAGGTAGACTGCATTTGGATACAAACAATCTCACGCGGGACAATTCAAAAAACGATTGTAACACTTCGAACTTTTTTGATAACAGGCGCTAGAGAAACGTTATGGGTCGGCGTAGATGCGCACAACGGGAAAGTCGTTTACGAATGTAGCTCCAGTGGATGCAACAGCGAACAGCAAACGGCGAGAGCGGGTCGGGACGTTCTGGTATTGAGGAGACATTCCAACACGGTGCGAGCTTTGGACCCACGCTCCGGAACTGAGAAGTGAGTATTGGAATTATGTGTTTGTTTGTGTGTCCTTCCTTTACCGCGCAATCAATAAACTTGATTTTTGGCATAGTTTTTTTTGTAGTGTCAATTGACGGACTAAGCAGATGGCCCACCTGATAGTAAGTGAGAAACCATCGCCTATGAGCAGCACTTAACAGGGCATGCAAGGAGCACGTCCTGCAACATGCCGCCTTGTGTCCATCGATTTCAGGCGTCACCAACGCTTTAACTTAAGGCTCATGTGCCTGTGATTACACCGGCAAATACGCCCTTCAGACCGGAACACAGCAATGCAACAATGCTGCTTAGCGGCACAATGCTGCTTAGCGGCAGTAATAAGCATTGCGATAGTGCTTCCTCGTACGTGCTCTGTTACAAAAAGCTCTATTACTGCAAAAGGGACAAGTGAAAAGAATTAGTTGAGAGGACAGAGAGTATCACAGGCTAATTTTTATCCCAGGAAAACCCAACGGTTCCCACGGATTTTGTGAAAAACCGTAATAAACGCGGATGAAGACGCACGTATTTACATATTCAAATATGGAATCTCGTCAGTTTGAATATTATGGTTTTTTTTTTAATTTAAAAATGATTGATTACAGACACTACGGTAAGTTGTAATCGAGGGTTTTGAAATGAAAAATATAGTTTATTTGTACTTAATTATTATAATGTTAACGAATTCTTTATTCGAATATTAATGACCTGCGTAAATCATCAATCATCTTTTTAACTATTCAATTAATGTAATAGTAAACTACAAACAGTCTAGGCTGCTAGAGATGTTCTAGTACTGAGCAAATTTTAAAACATATTGCGATCCTAGAAATGAATATTGGGCCTATTTTCTATGTTTATATATTCAAGTGTGGAAACTCAACCATGAAAATGAAAAAAGTTTTACGTACATTGCAGTATGGTATATAATGGTTATCTATTAAAAGGACAAAAGATTTAGATTTTGGAATACTAGCGACATGTATATAATAAAAATACAAATACTAAAAGCTTTGGAATATCCATTACTTAATGAATAAAAAAAATACGGGGCATAGTCCCAATAAAATAATGTCAAGTTATGATGACAATGATTCATATTCAAAACCTGTTTATTCTATGCCATGTACGTCTCACAGCTTTTACGTTATTTACTCAAGATAACCACACTGTAATATCAAGCATATTTAACATGATTCAACGTTTTGTCATACAAATATATTAATTTTACTTTATCTACATTATTATGTTTTATCTACATTTTAAAGTCCGACTAATCCGATTAATCTCGTACGAAGTTTCTCACTTGTTTATTTCATTACTTTGCCGATTTTTTTGAGATCACGTGACAGTTTTATAACTTTTATGTTTACAAGTCTAGTATCCCAACTACTAAATAAGTTTTTTAATGAGAAAATGTTTGCCATTTTTTTTAATCAATAACAGAGCATCGCGAACGAATCGTCGTTATTTTTTTAGGTTTATTAATTGCTCAATTATTATTACCTTCTTCTTTAGGTGCCTTTCCAACTAGTGAAGGTTGGCCGTCAGTTTTCGATAATTTTCCTTTTCTGTCGCGAGGCTAAACAGCTGGGCGGCACTCGCGATCCCAGTCCACTCCCTAATATTGCGCAACCAAGACTTCCTCTTGCGACCGATGCGTCTCTTTCCAGCAACTTTGCCCATCATTATCAGTTGCAGTAGCCTGTATCTATCATGCCGAAGCACATGCCCTAGATAAGCAACTGTTTTCTTTTTGACGGTCTTCCAAAGTTCGCGCTGACAACCAACTCGTCGCAAGACTTCCTCATTGGTAACCTTTTGAGTACAACTAGTTTTCAGCATGCGTCGATAGGCCCACATCTCGAATGCTTCTAGACGTTTCCTGAGATCCTCTTTGATGGTCCCCAGTGCATTACGATAACGCCTTCTACATTGTTACGTATTGGCCATACGTAACAATGTAGAAGGCGTTATCGTAATGCAATGTTTAGGCGGCGGCTAGTGAGCACTTTTTTCATGCTTTGAAAAGCACTACGGGCGACTTCTATCCGGGTTTTAATTTCTGTTTCACTGTCCCATTTTTCAGTCAGCCAAGTGCCTAGATATTTATACCTCTGCACAATTATTACCAACTAAAAGGTAATACATCTCCTCTTAGAATGAGCAGGGTCTAGGTTAGTTGGCGTGGTAGTCCACCACGCTGGCCATTTGCGGATTGGTATACCTCACACGCCGTTTGAGAATAGATTTAAAAAAAACAGCCGACATGGTGCTATTATTCGCACAATATTAACGCGTCTCTTCATCTTGAGAAAGATTTGAGACGCTCAGAGATGCAAGCCGCAAATCGAAGTGTGAAATCGAATGGTGATAACAAAAAAAAAAAAAAAACACCCGGCTAAGTTTGTTGTGGGCTTCTTCTTAGACCAGGACGCGTTTCGAACCCTCGTAGCTTTAGTTTTAAGTTTACGAATGTGGTTATCGCCATCATCTCACTACCGTGTGGTTCTTATGTACGCATCAAAAGTGCCACCTGTGGGCCTACTTGAATAAAGATATTTTTGACTTTGACTTTGACTTTGACTTTGAAGTCTGTCACACGAAAGGGAGCCTGAAGCTAAACTACTAGGCTTTATATTTATTGTTTTTCTTGTGGTATTACACCTTTACCAGGATATTTCTTGTATACCTATATAATTATATAATTACAGTGTCACTATGTTTTTCCGATATGAACTCTAAAACTTCTGAACCGATTTTAACTTTTTTTTCCTTAATGTGTCTTTCGTTCCTACTTAAGACACAGGACTGTTTATATCTCAACTTATAATTGCGATATTATTTTATTCGTTTGGTATCTAAGATAACCACAGCAACGCGTGGCCGGGTCTTCTTATACTAATATATAGAGCTGAAGAGTTTGTTCGTTTACTAACGCGAGATCTCTGTGGAAAATTATTTCAGTGTCGGATAGCCCATGTATCGAAGAAGGCTATAGGCTATATATCAAAATTAAAATTCATTGATTTCGAGTAGGCCTAGTTTATAAGCACTTTTGAAAAGTCAAATCATCACGCTGAGGCCAATAGTGCCAAAGAAGAATGTTTCAGAACCGGGGTTTCAAAACCGGGGGTTCAAACCGAAAAACCCCGGGAATGAGCTCAATAGCTCATTCCCTAATAAAATAATGTAGTATTACATCTTTATCTGATCACCAGGCATACGTTTCTTGAATATCCCGACTAGTCTTAATATAACGCTATTCAATCTAAATATTTTCCCCCAGATGGAACTTCAGCGTAGCAGAACACCAGATGGCTTTAAGTCGCAGAGAATGTGCAGGTACCGCGGGACCACCAAGCCCGGTCGCAATCGCTGTCGCTTTACCAGAGGGAGTCGTCGTCGTGAGGAGATCAGACTCGAGCCTACCATTGTGGCAACATAAGGTAATTCCAATTGTGATAACTATAATAAATAATAAATAATAAATATACTACGACAATACACACATCGCCATCTAGCCCCAAAGTAAGCGTAGCTTGTGTTATGGGTACTAAGATGACTGATGAATAATTATATGAATAACATACATAAATACTTATAATATATAGATAAACACCCAGACACTGAAAAACATTCATGTTCATCACACATACATTGTCCAGTTGTGGGAATCGAACCCACGGCCTGAGCTCAGAAAGCAGGGTCGCTGCCCACTGCGCCAATCGGCCGTCTATATATAACTACAGTTGTATGGTGCGGTATCTCGACCTGTGTGCGGGATATTTATGCACCTACACGCTTAAAGGACGTGGCCAAAAAAGTAAATTCCACGTACACATACATAGTAAATATTTATAGAATATTAAAATTCTATTCTATTCCACAGGAAATGTTGTTATAAAAGTATAAATTATTTTTAAATTAAAACAAAAACCGACTTCAACATACGCCCAGGAACTAAAAAGCAAAAAAAAAAAGTTTAGTTTACAATTTTGTTGATTTTGTTGTCGAGTCAAATCTCATCTAATCTTACGTTGGAGAGAGGTGGGTCTCGCAAATATCATGCAATTTTTTCTATGATTTATAAAAAATAAAATTATACTATTTTGGTCCATTTAAGCATGTACAAATGCTTAAGATTTAATTTTTAAATGCAATCGTAATACGATTAAGATCATTCACTAATCAGGGAGAGGGTGAATAAATATCACGACATCTCACCAGGGGGAGGGGGAGAAAATTAAAAAAAAACCTCACGTAATTTATGGACGCCCCCTAAAGATATTGTTTGTTTTTCATTCAGCTAGACGCCCCGGTATCAAACATGTGGAGGCTTCAAGGAGGACTGTTAGAACATATGGATGTGCTGTGGGAGGCCGCTCAAGCTATTGCAGAGTTGAACCCTCCCGTACCCTCGCTGTACTTAGGGGTTCACAATACACAGGTGATAATGAAACGCAACTAAATGACATGCAACAAAAGTTATGAACTAAAATAGCGTGTATGGCCTTATCACTGACAGTGATTTCTTCCAGACACCCAAAACTAAACTATTTACAAAAAATAAAATCTAAACTATTTACGGGCGATTGGGGTAGTTCTTTCTCAGTCCAAGGCTGTGGGTTCGATTCCCACTACGCCAATCGGCCACAGAACTAAGAACATACAGAAACCGTGTATACGATTAATGTTGAAGCATCCAAAACCACTCCACTTTAGTGTTTCTCGAACAGGCGGTTAGTCATTTCATTCCATTTAACAGTTACAGTAATCATTTTACCTCTAATGTTCTAAACGCTTACAATAAAATGTGAAAATGAGAAAAAGTTTGTGAGATCACTTGCTTCAACTGTAAACATCGTGAGGATATCTACATGCCTGAGAGTTCTTCATGATGTTCTCAAAGGTGTTTGGATTCCATCAATCCGCACTTGACCAGTGTGGTGGACTACGGCCTAACCCCTTCTCTTTGTGGGAGGAGACCCGTGCTCGGTAATGGGTTGTCGTGATCCTGATGATTCTATTTTCTGTGTTTTTATGTTCTGTAAAATAAAATCGTTTTCATTCATTATTCATTTATTCATTCGTTAATTAATTCATTCGATCAATTTTAGCTATACATCCAAGAGAGCGTCCTATACGCGCAGAAGATGAAAACCGCTTTATCGCCTAAACCTATGCCTTGGAAGCTGAAGCAATCCACACCACTGCTTGCTGACAGTGATACAGCTCTCTTACCGCCACACGACGTCGAATCTAACGACCTGTCTGCTGTGGCTTTACACGGAAACTTTGGAAAGAAAGGTATCTTTTGTCTCTTTCGTCCACAACATCTGTCTTCATCCATCCGACTACCAAAATGCAGAATCTTATTAATATTCTACAGTAGAACAAAAAAATTTAGTTGATTTTAATTTAAATTCGCTTATTTTCATTTAACTTCTCTTATTTTCATTTAATTTATCTTATTTTCATTTAATTTGTGTTATCTTAATTAACTTATTACTGTCGCGATTTAATTAAAATTGATAAGCCAATATTATAAAAAAAATAAGTGATAACCGTTTTATTGTGTCTTTACATCTCTCAACGTTAACTTTCCCCATCTCTTCTTCAAAATCTAAACTGTCATCACACTAAATCACTACACAAGTTAAAATTAACTTGAAAAAGGACATGTGCACAAGGACAACACATCCCTAAAGAGTTTTCTTCCAGAAGACCTCGAATGTGACAAAAATGCTGAGTGGGTACTTATAGAAATTACTGATACTTGTATACATATACATAGTCCTTTCCCAAAAATCGAAAACCGTCCTCAGCCTTCCTCATCCACTTACACCCGTCACTTTTTATCTATTATTGTAAAATTCCACTTTGCATACTGCATTTGAATCCAGTCATGTTGTGATGTTAACGAAATCTGTAACATTTTTATCCGTAACACGTCATGTTGTCCACAGATAACACTGGCTTCTTCCTCTACCTCCAGCAAACTTGCGACCAATCAGTCCAAGTTGACGGAGACTTATTCGACGACCCCGACGTTGTCCCACCGAACAGTAGCGACGACCAACCCGACGACCACCATCACGTACACGTCCACGTATACTCTCTATGGTTCTGGTGGAAAGAGGTCCTACTCATAGCAGTCAGCTCCGCATTATTAATGAACTTAATGATCTGGCCAAGATTTTTCGCCCCCAAACTAAGGCCCACTACCCCTTTGCCCCTGAATCAGGAGTACATAGTCGTGGAAAGACATTACGAAAGACCTCCGTCTAATAACGGCACGGAATATTCCGGAAGGTACGAGAACGATTTCACCCCGTTGAGGTGTTTGGGCAAAGGGGGATTCGGTGTGGTTTTTGAGGCGAGAAATAATATTGATCATTGCTCGTATGCCGTAAAGCGAATAACTCTGCCGAAACGGTAAGCTGCTATTATTTGTTTTTAGTGAATTACTCTTTTGATTCTTCTTTATTTTTGCGATGCCTCTTCGACAAGGGAAGGTAGGCAGTCAGCTTCGTAAATTCTTTGTCTATTTTTCGTAAGGCGAAATAATTCTCTTTTGAGTAATCTTATACTAATATACAAAGCTGAAGAGTTTGTTGATGATCTCAGAAACTACTGGTTCGATTTGAAAAATTCTGTAAGTGTTGGATAGCCCATTTATCGAGGAAGGCTATAGGCTATATATCATCACACTAAGAGAAATAAGAGCATAGCACCAATAAAGAATGTTTCAATATCGGAGGTTTCTTTTCGATAAAATCATGTATAACAACGTTGTTTCCTTTTAAAAGGTTTAAAAAAAAGTCCGCGACAGTATATTTCCATATTTTAAGGTTGACTTATGCGCGGATGAAGTCGCGAGGGACCGCTAGTAAAGTAATATTTCCTTACTTACATATACAACTTTGGGGTTATCAAGAATGTATTCATGATTCTTTAATTCTGTCCACAATTTAAACATTTTTCTAAGTTGTTTCATTAAACTCCGACGCAAAAACGACGGTGTCCGTGGCATGGTATTTCCCTCACGGATAAACCGATTTTGATTTAGGTTTTTTTTGTTTGAAAGGTGATTAGTCAGGAGTGTTACTAGCTATTTTTGATGAAAATCGGTCCAAGATGGTCGTCGCCCTAAAATGACGGATTACATATTTTTTCACAACTCCCTCAACATGACCAAATTAAAGAGATCGACTAGTGTGTTTAGAATAATGAACACTTATATAGAGAGTCGGGGTTTATTTTCTATAATTATTTATGTTGATAAAATAAATAAAAACAAATAAAATAAAAAGAGATTTCCTTTCCATGTGTTTTTATTATATCTACAGATCTAAAACGGAAAAGATAGTTTGCATAATGAGACAAGTAATAGATTATTAAGTAATAGAATAATCTATATCTATATATATATATAAAAGGAAGTTGTGTTAGTTACACCATTTATAACTCAAGAACGGCTGGACCAATTTTTAATAAATTATTTATTTGTAGGGAATCGAAACGTGAGCGTGTGTTACGCGAAGTGCGTGCTCTAGCGAAGTTGGAACATGAGCACATTGTCCGTTATTTCAACGCGTGGCTGGAAGAACCCCCACCGAACTGGCAGGAACAGAGAGACTCCTACTGGATGAGGTAATCTTAGAGGTATAAATGAAAAAAAAAATTAAAATTACAGCCCAATCCTACTGGATTTTTCGTCTTTTTTTGTTCTGTTTTTTATTTTCCGTGTTTATTTATAAAAAGTTAAATTAAATAAATATACTACGACAATACACACATCACCATCTAGTCCCAAAGTAAGCGTAGCTTGTGTTATGGGTACTGAGATAGCTGATGAATATACAGATAAACACCCAGACACTGAAAAACATTCATTGTTCATCACACAAACACTCTCCAGTTGTGGGAATCGAACCCACGGCCTTGGACTCAGAAAGCAGGGTCGCTGCCCACTGCGCCACTAGGCCGTCAACCGAATTGAAACCGCAATGGAAACCGCAATTGAAAAATAAAAGCCGACAGTATTAATGCAAGTAACTCGCACTAATGCCGGCTAACTACAGGGCACGGGTCTCCTCCCACAATGAGAAGGGAAGGCTGTATTGGGATTGGTGGACTCGACATGCCTTTGAGAACATTATGGGGATCACTCAGGCATGCAGGTTTCCTCACGATGTTTGTTTGTTTTTTAAGCAAGAGTTATTATAATTGCTTAAAACGTACATAACTAAGAAAAGTTAGAGGTGCTTGCTGGGATTCGAACTCTGCCCCCTTAAAGTGAAACCGAAGCCCTTACCTCTAGGCTTAAGAGTAATTTCATGACTGCGCGCACGGTTTTGTCACTCAGCGGGCGATGGAAAAAGCTATGTTAGGAGTATCTTTACGTGAGCAAATGAGATCCGTAGAAGAACTAGAGTTACCGACATAGCTCAACGAGTCGCGAAGCTGGAGTGGCAATGGGCAGGGCACTTAGCTCGGAGAACAGATGGACGTTGGGGTCCCAAGGTGCTGGAATGGCGAACTCGCACCGGTGAACGCGTTGGTCAGAATAGTTTATGTTTATAGACGAGCGCTTGACTGCAATCTCACCTGACGATAAGTAAGTGATGCAGTCTAAGATGGAAGTGGGCGAAGCTGTTAGAGAGTTTGGCAGTCATTCTCCTAATCGGTTTCTACGCGACATCGCACCGGAACACTAAATCGCTTAGCGACACGTCTGTGTCGGTAGGGTGGTAACTAGCCACGGCCAAAGCCGCCAAACCAGACCAGAGTAAATTCGGAACTTATAAATTCCCATAAGAATTGCCCCTGCCCACCTCGTACTTAAATTCACAGCGCTCACCGTTGCGCCAGGAAGGTAGACAAAAAATTAAAAGTGAAATCATAGTTGTATATCATGTTTTATATCATAGTTCTTTATCTACACAGCCAATTAGGTGGTGTATCGGTTGTTATGTCTGAAGACTATACCTCGCCCGCGTCTCCGGCCGAAAAGTCCCCTGCAAAGGGCGGCAGTGTCACGCTCAACCTTCCGAAGTCTGTAGATGATTGTATAGACGCTTTGGACTATGAGAAAAAACTCTCCGAACCTAGAAGGCACCGGTAAGAAGTTTAATGACCCCCCCAGTACAGATATATGCCGCTTAAAGTTAAATCAAAACTTCACTTAAATGACATTTGATTGATATTTATTTCTTGCAAATCGAATGTTTTAAATCTTAACTTGAACCAGCTTTGAAATTTATAAATTAGTGAAATCCAAATCGCAAATCCTAAGATTTATATTATACAAGCGTTTTGCCAAACGTCCTACAAGAACAATTGTAGGAAAACCTGAGCTTTAATCCAGTAGAAATAAGATCCATGTTACTCTGTTCAAATATTTCGATACTAGAAAACGACTCCTCGATTGTGTGCAAGTAAATCTCGTACTAAGGGTAAAGAACTGAGAATACGCAATCGAAATTAGCTAGAAAATTAAATAAATAATAATATAAATATATATACTACGACAATACACACATCGCTATCTAGCCCCAAAGTAAGCGTAGCTTGTGTAATAGGTACCAAGATGACTGATGAATAGTTTTATGAATAGTATTCAAAAATACATATAAACATCCAGACACTGAAAACATTCATGCTCATCACAGACATATTTACCAGTAGTGGGAATCGAACCCACGGACTCAGAAAGCAGGGTCGCTACCCACTGCGCCAGTCGGCCGCCAATTTAACTAAATAAGAACATAATACCTATATTACAGATCTCTCAGTTGCAACGACTCGTTCAGCATTATATTCAGTGAGAACGCTTCCAAAGACGCCCATCTGACGACGGCAACGCCCACAAAACGTTTCTGCGGTGACGTCACAAGTCCGAATATGCTGTCAAAAAACGTCAGGAGCGGAGACAACGATGACTCTTTCATAGTTTTCGCGAATTCCCAGAATCCGTCAGAACATTCTAGTGGCTTCTCTGAAGCGAGAAAAGACGTGTCCAATAAGATATTGGAGAAAGTTAAGGAAAGCGACAGTTTTGGTAAAGACGGCAGTAAGAAGAAAAAGGTAGGACATTTTATTAGTTAAACTTATTTTTGTCTTGTTCTGTATATTTTTGGGCCCTCGAAGTACTTCACAGCGAAAAAGAAATACGACTCACCATACCAACTTTTCTGATTAAGTAAAAACAATTCTATAGAAATCTGTAGGGATTACCCATTATTTGGGTTCAAATAAAAATTGCAATAAGAAAATGGTAATAGGAAAGTGCACGAAAGGGCCACGTAGTATTAGGTCGCGTTTTATTTTTATACGTTACGTATCCGTTAATATCACGCTCTCAAGCCTGAGATTTTTTTAGAAGGGACAGTAGACAGTTCGTGCTCTGTTTTTTTTTTATTATCATCATATAAACCCATTACTGGCCTACTACAGGGCACGGGTCTCCTCCCACAAAGAAAAGTGGTTAGTGCCGTAGTCCACCACGCTGGCCCAGTCCAGATTGGTGGACTCCACACATCTTTGAGAACATTATGTAGAACTCTTAGACATGCAGGTTTCCTGACGATGTTTTTATTTATCGTTCAAACAAGTGTTATTTTAATTACTTAAAACGTGCATGATAATAAATAATAATATGATAAATATACTACGACAGTATACACATCGCCATCTAGCCCCAAAGTAAGCGTTGTGTTATGGGTACTAAGATAGCTGATGAATATTTTTATGAATATTATACACATAAAAACTTATAATATACAAATAAACACCCAGAAACTGAAAAAAAATTCATGTTCATCACACAAGCATTTTCCAGTTGTGGGAATCGAACCCACGGCCTTGGACACAGAAAGCAGGGCGCTGATCACTGTGCCAATCGGGTGTCAACTTAGATAAGTTGGAGGTGCGTGCTGGGATTCGAACTCGGCCCCACGAAAGTGAAGGCGAGCTCCTGCTCACTGAGCTATCACCGCTTTACCTTTTTTTATTATAATAAGATTTAAAGTTTCCGAGATCGAATGAAGATCATAAAAAATAATAAAATAAATGTATCAACAGTAGTCATTATAATATGGTACAGTTAATAGGATATCATTACATATATATTTCTTGTGTGCGTGTGTATGTCACTGAACTCCTCCTCAACGATTTGAATGAAATTTTTGGTATGCGTTTGGGTGGCACCCTGGATGGTTTAGATTCACAAATCAGCCCGACAGATGGCGCTGGGGTCGGCTAGTGTTATATAAATGTTATTGAGTTTTTGTCAATATGTTTCAGTAGAAGTTTGGATTTAGAAGAATAAATAAGCGGTGGTTAAAACCACTAACATGTGATATTATTCGATAAAGCCCACCAAATCGCAATGGAGCATCATGTTGGGTCAGTGCTCTGATTTCCTTTTATAACACAGGAGTCCCAGCAGTGAGACATAGTAGATAATGAAATTATAAAAAAAACCTAACAAGAATCTAATGGCTTTATTGTTTTCAGAAGGGTCACACACGTCACTGGTCTTTAGACATGTGTGTCCGCGCTCCGCAAGAAGCTGGCGTGGTGGGCGGCAGTAAAATGTATCTTTACATTCAGATGCAACTGTGTCGTAGAGAAAGTTTACACGATTGGCTTAGGAGCAACCGCACCTGGGAAGTTAGGAGAGATCAGGTAACATAGAACTCCTATAACATTTTAAATCCTAAATATATATCGGTAATATAAATTTATATCGGTATGTATGTTCATGTAAGTTTTTTTCTTTGTAACATGCTTTATGCACCATCCACTTTCCACTTTTTTATCGGCTTCGGTCGCTCAGGTTGCCTTTAAAAGATCACTTTTAGTGATAAGGCCGCCTTTGCAGCCTAGCACTAAGTACTATTACTGTTTTCTTCGTATTTTTCCTATTGTGTTGTGTTGCAATAAAGTTTTTCTATTCTATTCTATCCTTAGTTAGCCCTTGACTGCAATCTCACCTGGTGGTAAGTGATGGTACTTGTTAGGGGTATGGCAGTTGTATTTTACCCATACGCTCAACCAATTTCTACGCGTCATCGTATTGCAACTTTATATCTGTTTGCGGACAGGACTAGAGAAAAATCAGAATTTTTTTTTCCCAAATTAGCCCTGGCAGTAGCGTACACAGGGTTTTAGCTAAGGTACGCCATGAGGCAGGAAGATGCCAAAAAATGGAAAAATCGTCCTATACGAGTCATATAAAAGTTTTAGGGTAGGCATTGTTTTTGCGCATTTAAGTGCACGCCACTGCCTATCAGATATCAAAACCGAGACCTCATACATATAAACAACTCTCACCACTGCGTCAGTAAGCTGTTTATGTGGTCTGTCAGTCAATTAAGAGTGTTAATGTATTTATGATAAGTAAAAGTATATATTAATTTGTTATTATTATTTTTTAAATATTTATTATATTATGTATTATTTAATTTGTGTAATCTAGTTTAATAGTATGTATTTTTTTTTTTAATATGCACAACCTGCAGTATGTTATCCTTTTGTTTTCCGTTAACAGACCGCTACGAAGCGATAAGGCCGCCTTTTGTATACCGCTTCTGTCTGTGTTTTTTTTTATTCTTCTTGTGTATTTTTATTTGTGTGCAAATAAAGAGTATAAATAAATAAATAAATTAGATTGTTACTATGTAGAACTCCGAAAATTAAACTTATACTGTTCCGTACATTACATATAATCAATCAATCAATCAATCAAAAATACTTTATTGCACACAAGAAAAAAAAAAAAGAGACATAAACAACAAAGGTACAATTTAATTTGTGTAACAAAGGCGGCCTTATCACTTATAGTGATTTCTTCCAGGAATCCTTATAGCGGTGCGCAAAACTCTAAGGATATACATACATATTAATAATTACAAAAACAGTACATATAATAAAATACTATGTATAACATTTTACCATATATGTATATAATAAATTCTTCATCATTATCCACAAACTATAACAGTCCACTGCTGGGCTAACGGTCTCCCAATGGGGTTTGGCCCGATGGATTGGTGATCACAGTAGATGCTAGTAGTAACACAGCGCCGCTGCCCGTAACCCGTTAAATTCCCTTAGTCGCCTCGTACGAAACTCGCAGCAAGAGAAGTGGTGACCAGTGGCGTGCACTGGGTTTCTTACCAGGGTATGCATACAGCAGGAAAATGGCATAAAACGGCAAGAATCTCTTAACCGAGTTATACAATATAAATCTTAGGGTAGGCAGTGCTTTTGTGCGTATATGAAGTGCACACCACTGGTGGTGACAACTGTATTCTGATCCACGTCGCCGTCACACCGAAATATACATAAAGACTCACTTCAAACATAAGCTACTAAAATACTAAACAAACGAAATCCGACTAGCCAATAGTCAGTTTATTTTTTGCTAAGTCCATTAATATTGTTATTTCGTTCTTTTTAAAATAATTAATATAAAATTGGTTTGCTATTTTTTCCTTTTGTATAATTTTGTATTTCCTTTTGGTGTCACAGTGTCCATCTTGATTTGAATAGTTATTAAGCATTTTTTAGCTACTTATAAGTTGAATCACGTGACCTTAGACTTAGACCATATGTCAGTTATTACATGTGATTCAGTTGGTGGCGCTTTGAATAAACAAACAAATAAATAAACACGGCCTCTTTTGTAATTGACGGCTGACTGGTGCAGTGGACAGCGACGCTGCTTTCTGAGTCCATGGCCGTGGGTTCGATTTCCACAACCGGAAAACGTTTGTATAATAAACATAAATGTTTTTCAGTGTCTGGGTGTTTATCTGTAATATAATAAGTATTTATGTTTATTACTCATAGAAATATTCATCAGTCATCTTAGTAACCGTAACACAAGCTACGCTTACTTTGGGGCTAGATGGCGATGTGTGTAGTGTCGTAGTATATTTATTTATTTAATTACCCTATTATTATTTACAGATCAAAACCCTGTTCAGTCAGATAGTATCGGCAGTGGAGTACGTTCATCTTGCAGGCCTCATACATAGAGACCTCAAACCCAGCAATATATTCTTTGCTCCAGATGGTAAAGTCAAAGTTGGAGACTTCGGTCTTGTTACCACTATGACGGAAAACTCTCAAGATGGTGAAAGTCCCCAAGAGATAAACGCGCATGCCAGTCACACGCATAGAGTTGGTAAGTATTTCTCAAGGTCATATAAAAGTCAAATATTTCTTTATTCAAACAGGCCCATAGATGGCGCTTTTGATTTTGATGGCGATAACTACATCCGTAAATTAAAAACTAAAGCTACGAGGGTTCCAAACGCGCCCTGGTCTCTGAAGAAACCAACGACAAACTTAGCCGAGTAAAATATGCATTATTGTAATGTTGCCATTAAAAATTACTACCAAATTAGAGTCAGATCGGTCCTTATTGGTTTAGGTAATTTATTCTGTTTCTAATTGTTTATATACTTTGCGGAGTTATGTGCGTTTTTTAGTTAAGCTATTTAAATATCACTTGCTTCAAACGATGAACATATTAGAGTCAGATCAATCCTTATCGGTTTAGGTAATTTATTCTAGTTCTAATTGTTTCTATACTTTTCGGAGTTATGTGCGTTTTTAAGTTAAGCTATTTAAATGCCACTTGCTTCAAACGGTGAAGTAAAACGTCGTTAGGAAACCTGCATGCCTGAGGGTTCTCCATAACGTTCTCAAGGGCTTGGGAAGTCTACCAATCAGCACTTGGCCAGCTTGGCCACCCTTCTCATTCTGAGGAGTACAGAAGTGGGCCGGTAATGCGTTCATAATAATGATGATACAGCAAAACATAGAAAAGTCTAATGTCATCGTAATTAAAAAAAATAAAAACATGCTCCATTTTCCACAGGTACCCATCTCTATATGTCTCCTGAGCAACTCCTCGGTCGTCCGTACAGTTACAAAGTGGACATCTACTCTCTTGGTCTGGTTTTGTTTGAGCTCTTGCACCCGTTCGGCACGGAGGCTGAGCGGGTATCGTGCTTAATGCGGCTGAAAAATGGAAACTATCCAGAACCTTTCCAGCAGAGCTATCCTAATGAGGTGAGGAAGTATTCCGTTACAGTATTCCAGTTCATAATATATTTTTGGGCTGCGGGCAAATTATTATTTTGTAATTTTGCTAAGAAATTTCACCGTATTCCGAGAAACTTCTAGTAGGTTTTTGTGACAGAGCTTGTTCGGGGAAGTACTACGGCGATGCATTTTTCTACCCCAGAAAAGTATGCAGTTTTTTTTAAATACGCATACGAGTTTTTTTGTTTATTATATGTACATGTAGATTTCTAATGTGCAATTGTTAGGTATTAAATCAAAGACAGTTGTATATTCGGTTATCGCGAATGTAATAACTACATATATTATGATCCAAACAAAGGTCTGAGATTTTTCATTTTTAAAATTTTACCGATTGTTGTACATATTTATCGCATTACAGGCTTAAATACATAAACATGTTTAAATAAAAAATGACAAATGAAACTTTTTTTATTTAATGTTCAATGTATAGGAAAGCTTTCACGACATTTAAAATGTTATATTATTTTTGAAAATCTTGTTCTAAATTACACTGTTTGCAGAAAGAACGTTTTAGTTGCTTGCGCGTTTTATTAAGAACTGCGACGGATAAATCTTGTGGTTTCAGACGGAAGTGTTAAAGTTAATGCTGTCTGACGACCCGACGCAAAGACCAACAGCCAGCGGCGTCAAGGCTCGCGCCCCTCTATACCAGTGTACGGACGAACAGTTCCACTTCACCCTACCAACATTCGTCACCTGTTGAGCTTTTGAGAAAAGGAATTTTCTTTGAATGGTTATAAAAATTTAACCAAGAACGCTTCTATAGCATGCGCGATCCATAACGGCGGACAGAAGTGAGATACGAGTTGGTGAAAGACAAGATATTGTACGTAGTTCATGCAAGTATCGAAGAGCCAACTTACATCGTGCTTCAAGTAATATAGTGCGATCTAGTACATCTGTAGGTATACCTAAAGGTGTTTGAATTATTTCAAGGCCACTATTCGTTTTTGGGAAACCAGCAATATTACTTTGACAGTCTACTTCGCCGCGACGTGTCACTAAAGATACTGTAGTATTTAGATATGTGGAATATCTAATGTCTATCTATATGTATATAAATATCTATTGGTCAACCCCCAACTAGGTGGACAGACGACATCAAACGTGTCGTGGGGAGCCTCTTGGTACACGCGGCCCAGAATCGTGGAGTTTGGAATGCCCTACAAAAGACCTATGTCCAGCAGTGGACGTGAATCGGTTGATTTGAAGATGATGGTGATAATATCAATTGCTGTCTCTTGGCAATTTAACTTGTTTTTTCGTCACGGAAAATGGACTAACGCTCTCCCGTGCCGTGTCTGTAATGGAAATGTGATCATGATATGTCATCTTGAAATGGGTGCTGCACTCGGGACTGGCTCCCGACGCGGAACTCTTCAACGAATAACAGCACAGACTCGATATTTTTTTATACACACCGTTTTCATTCTAGCTTGCCTTATAATGGGAACAAACTTTTCATTACTTCTTTTTTTTTTTTATTTCACTACAAGATAGCCCTTGACTGCTAATCGCACCTGGTGGTAAGAGATGATGATGGTATCGGGTTAACCTGTTAGGGAGTATGGTAGTCATAACCCCCAATCGGTTTTTACGCGACATCGCCCCGGAACACTAAATCGCTTATTATTTAATATTCTTAGTGTAAAGTAGGTTTTAAAAATATAAAAAAAAACGAGTGCGATGAAATCGAGAAAACAAACAATAAAATTAGATTTACGTTATGTAGCTGTTTTTATTATTTTCCTTCAATTTCAAAATAAACTTTACAGTAAAAGTAATAAAAAGACTGTTTTCATTAAAAGAAAAGGCAATAAACATATACTGTACATTCATTTGTGATAGTCCATTTTTAGTGTTTTCATGACACGGCTGTTGCCCTCAAGGCTGGCTCGGAGTGTGCAAATCCCTCAAATCCGACCGACTATAAATGGAAGACACGACCAGATTTATATTGACACTAAAAATATGTGTTATATCCTTATGTGGCAGCGAAATAAGGATAATAGTGATTACGATTACTTGCAAAGACTAGGCTAAGAAAAATCCTAACTTACAAATTACCTTTTATAAAGATTCATTATTTATTAGTCTTAACTTGTGTTAAAACTAAAACTGTTTTATTTTTATTTAAATCGATATAATAAAGAGCTTGCGGTTCAGTCGAATTGACAAAACTAAAACTTTTTTTTTTTTTTTTTTTTAATATATCGATTAATCTAAGCATTTATAAAACAGTATATAATAATTAATAATTGTGTTCTTACAGTCTTATATTATAAGTTTTATTTATACTTTTTTATTTCTGATAATTTTTATTATGCATTGTACTTGCTTATGGATTAAATTTAATGTACGTTTTTATTCTATAGGTTTTTAGAAAAAATGCTATGTTTTTTAATAAAAAATTCAACTCTTAGTCTTAAGTTACAATAATAATTGAAACGAAAAGAAACACAATTAATGTCGCCAAATTATAGATATTTAGTAACATCTAAAATACTTTTTTTACTCAAATCGTAAAATCCTGTATATGAAATCAAAAAGAGTGAATAACAACTTTACTAACGTACATTTCTTAGATTAAAAAAAATATGTAAGCGTTGCTTTCTGAAAATATCGCTTAAATATTTTGACTACTTCGCGTGACCTTGAAGTTCTCTTTTATTTTTTTGTTCATAGGAGTTTCTATTCCATAATGCCGATAGCATCCATGCTAATATTATGAATGCAGAAGCGTGTCTGTTTGTTACCTATGTTCTGCTCAATTGTTGAATCGATCTTGATAAAATTCGGTACACATGTACCTTGTATCTTGGAGATGGACATAGGATGATATTTATCCCGGAAAAGTTTACAAAGTTACCCATAAAATCAAAAAAACGAGTCACCTGTGCATGGCTTGAAATTCGACATCGAAATAGTTTGGATCCTGGAGACCTAACGGACATATTATGATAAATTTTATCCCGGGGAAATAATTAGCGTTCCTGCTTTTTAAAAACACAATAAACGCGTAAGAAGTCTTTGGCAACCAGCTAGTTTTCCATAAAAAATATGTGTTATCTTATGATGACATAATGATATCAAATGAAAAATACAATATTAATGTCGAGTTGAGGAAATGATCCTTCACGTCGATGTGAAAAGCAGTGTCAAACTGAGTTACAGAATATTTTTTACGCAATAACGGGGTAAATATTTTTAAATCATGTATTGTTTCCTGTTTTCATAAATATGTTAAGATGTGTGTTTAGACAAAGACGTATTTTTTATTATGATCAAAATATAAGTTAAACAAAATAAACTACATTATCAAATTGTGCACTTAATACACCACAATACTATTGGGTAAGTAGACTAAAATTAATTAATTTACATGTGAAAATTAGTCTTGTTTTGTTTGATAATCGTAAGTTTAGAAGTTACTTTAAATAAAGTTATGGTTTAAAGCCAGTGTTAATATAACTTACTGTACATCGAGGCTTACTTTGCCTTATTTCATTAAAGCAATATTATAATAATAGAGTTTTAACTAATGTAAAAGACTGGTTTATTGGTGTTGGTAGAGGCAAGCGGTAAATAAAATATTTTTGTATTGCATAATAATGTTATGGATTGTGAAACTTTAAATATAAGCAGATTTTTGGAACAGTATCGCCTGTGATGACTTGGCGAAACGTGGCCAGTAACCATGGGCCTAATGAAAGCTTAAGGTTACTTAGCGGGCGATGGAGAGAGCTATGCTCGTAGTATCTTTACGTCATCAAATAAAAATTGAGATCTGTTGAAGAACAAGAGTTATCGTTCGGTAAAATTCCTGACGTTAACCTATCCATAGCTCTAAGATTGTTAATAAAGTGTTAAAACTTCAACTATAAGGAGGAGACACTAATTAACGTTCACTTATGCCTGTTTTCACTACCGACGGACAAGGTAATGCTTAAATAATTGCCTAAATACGCCCGGTCAAAGGAGATTCCTAGGCATACATTTACCTTTTATCCCAATCGCATTTTCACTAGGCAACTTATAAAACGTGTAACAGAATAACTAAATAATATTGAAGGTGTATATATATATCATAAGGAATCACACTGTAAAAATATTAAATCAAAAGATTTATTTTTCCATACAAACGAATCAAGTGTTTGCTTATGACAACCCTGTTGAACATAAAAGACCGACATGCGACGTGTACCTTATAAAGTTACAGGAAAACTATACTGCCATAGTTTTCACTGAACTGACTCCTGTAACTTTATAAGGTACTCAAAAACTATTAGATTTTCAGTTTCACAGATAAGTCTCAAAGACAACATAATGTACCTCCATCTAAATTCACTATACACGTTGTATATCCGAACTTGTTAATAATTCTTGCCACAAGGTGCAATATTTGTGTTTTGATTTAAGGTAATTAAAAGATTTTTTTTCATCTTTCAAGTGTCAGTTTAAGACACTCCTAAACTTACCGATCAGCCGAATTTCTGTCGTAACTGTAGACGGTGCCTAACGTCGTTAGACATCACATAAGAATGTAAAGTACGTAAGTACGAACGTAAAGCGTTTCTTTCTCTAGGATTCACCTAAATCATTAGGCATCCGATTCCTAGGTTTAGTGAAAACGGGTATTAGATTAATTGATAGATAATTTATATCAATATGATATACTTTATCAATCTAAAAATACTAGGATAATATATTTAAAAGATATAATGAATACTCCTGTTATTTTATCTTTTTGATGTATTGTCCAGTTTTATGATTCTTTGAATGTTATATGTTATTAATAACGTTAATCATGTAAATATGAAACATTGTGAAACAATGTACAAAATCACACGAGGTACAGTTGTAAAAACAAATGGTACGCGATCATATTTGTCAGGCCTGAATTCGTTACTAGTCTGAGGTGACATTTTGACAAGGTACAGGCGCGAACGTCTCTGAGAGCTAACTTCTGCGCTGCCAAGTAAGATTGTGTATAACTGTACCTATTAATGTATGTCTCCAGTTTAACTTTAAGTAATAATTAAAACAGATTAAACTGCAGCTGTGTTTTTTTTCAAATCTTATAACCTCATTTGTACGCATTACATGACGTTGACCTTCCTGGCACAGAGGGGAGAACTGTGTTTTAAATTGGAGTTTCCGGGTTCGATTCCCGGCAGGGACATTTTCGAAATTTATAATGAATTTTATCTGGTCTGGTCTAGTGGGAGGCTTCGACTGTGGCTAGTTACCACCCTACTGACAAAGGCGTTCCGTTAAGCATTCCGGTACGATGTCGCGTAGAAATCGATTTTGGTGTAACTCTGGTATTGGTTAAATATAACTGTCATACTCCCTGACAGGTTAGCCTGCATGATCACTTACCACCAGGTGAGATTACAGTCAAGGGCTAACGTGTAGTGGAATAAAAAAACAACGCATTTTTAGTCGCCAAATAAGAAGATCTGATTATAGTAAAAGTTTTTGTTTTCTTTCTTTTTACATGAGACTTGTGTCTTTTTCTTGTTTTGGACCTTTCTCCATACTCTTCTGGCCGGAAATGCCCGTTGTATATCTAATGTTCAGGGGACTAACTATAATAGGTACAGTAGGTAGATATAATATGGAAAAAAATAAAATAACATTAAAAATAACTTTTAATAAAACTATTACACCTTCGAAACAGTTTTTACAAAATTATACAAATATTATATATAGATAGGTAAATTATTATTAAAATCACAATTATTTTAATACTTATAAATTACTTACATAAGTTAATACTATGCGAAACCACCACTTTTTTAAGACTTTTTCTGCGCACATTAAAAATATGTTACCCTCCCTCCTAGTAAAGTCGGTTAAATACATGTTCTTACATATGTAAGTATATTTTTTCTTTAAAAAAAAACAGCCATCGAAATATTACTTCTTTACGTTTATAAGTAGTCAAATAAGGACCTACAGGTTGGTACTGGATTCACATAGGAGGCATAAAGAGTGAATACCCATCACGCAGTTTTAATGCGGGGTTGTCAGTAAATCTCCAAATATAGCTTTCTTATATGACAATATCCTACAGATATATTACGCAGACGAAACAAAGAGCACCACTTAGTAACAATACTGGGAAACAGTATTGCCAATAGATGGCGTTTTCTCGTTATCACATAAATTGTAGGTAACGTTTGCACGATCGAATAAGTAAATGTAGAAAAAAATCTCACACTAGGCCCGGAATTGCAAGCATTTATTTTGAGTTAGCACAAGAATCTTGTTATATTTTAAAACTAAAAGTAAAACAACAAGGCTTTATGTCAATAATACTATCATTCGTTTTTAAAAGGCCTATTACAATATATAGCACTAACGAAAATGGTCAGTAACATGGGAAAGTTACTACTTTTCCATGTTAAAAACATATAGAAACCGTGTATATGACTAAGCATTATAAACCACTCCACTGTAATAGTGTTCCTCGAACAAACGGTTAGTCACTAAATTCCAATCTGACAGTAATTATTTGACCTCTAATGTTCCAAACGTTTACTATAAAATGGGGAACATTTGGAAAAAAAATTGTGAGCTAGCATGTGCGCGGGGCGTTTTCACTGTTATTGGACACAATGCACTGCGTGGAATAATGGTTCTTAATTATATTGTAAAGAATTAAAATTGTTGCTATCACAAGCTTATTATAACTAGAATCATCACTATGTGATGTTTTTACAGTAAATACTTAGGTAGGTAATAAAAATACATGATCTACAATAATATATAATGCTTTTTCGGTTGTACACAAATATATGCTTAGGCAAAATAATATTAAAAGTTTAACTGAGTTTTATATTTTTGCATTTTTTTCTATTCAACTATAAGTTAACCCTTGACTAAAATTTCACCTATTCGTAAGTGATGGTTATGATTGTAACGGGCTACGGCGGTACGGCAATGATATTAAACCCAAATATAAAGGGAACAATGTGAGAGAGACAGCACTAATATTGGGTCTACTAGTTTAGTTTTAAGAGGTTTGTGTACGGGCGATTTAGCACCAATCGTTAAATACACCGCAATCGATTTTAAATCAATTACTTACAAACTCCCAAATAAAATTAGAATTAAGAAATAGCTCTATTCTTGTCCAAGGGGAATTTTCTGAAAAGACAGAACTACTCTCAACAGTAGTTTCCATTTCAGAACAAACTCTCAACTTTTCAGTACAAATTTCCAAAATAAACTAAAAGTACCAAAATTTAGTTTAGAAATTTGTGAACAGGCGATTAAGCACCAATTATAATATAAGCAATAATCGATTCTAAATCAATTCCCAGTCGTCAACTCCTATTAAAGCTGTGACTCGTGTTGTTATTCTTTAAGAAACTGGGAGTCTTCCCTTCTTTTACTATTCTTAAAGCTTGCAATACTCTAGCCGTGTCCAACTCCTTTTCCGATGCCTTCTCGTTGTCTAAGCACACCTCCGTCATCCTCGCGTTAAATTGCTCTATGACCTTTACTCTATAATCTATGGATGAGGCGACAGGATTGGCTGTTAACCACAGATACTCTAAGCAAGGTAAATTACAAATATGCTGGACTTCTTCAACGTCACTTATTATATTGCAACTAAGATCTAAGCTTTCTAAAGAATAAAGTTTTGAGAAGCCTTGCAGAGATTCTATTTTGTTTTGGGATAGATCTATTTTGACTATATTGCCTATTTTAGCGTGCCAGTTCTCGCATAGACTAAATCTGTTCATGGATAAGTTGAGTTCTCTTATCTCATGAAGGCACGATATATCGCAGAGCTCCATTAGTTTGTTAGATGAAAGGTTCAAATGCTGCAGCTTTGGAACCAATTTTATCGCCCAGTCGACTTTGTTTATATTGTTGCTCACGAAACTTATAGAAGATAGCTTTTTCCATATCTGTGAATTAAAAAATAAAGTTTAGTTTGTCAATTTACATGGAGTTGTGTTTTAATGTCTGTCTCATTGTGCGTCCTAATCTTTGGAAGAGGTGAACCAATTTTGATGGAACTTTTACATGTAGAGGAGTGTCAAAGAATATTCTAGGCCTCATTGGTTTAATGGTTAGCATATTGTGGATGGCGAGGTTAAGTCTATGTAAATGACAATAATTCTGGTATGGTATTTATGAGTAAATGACATAAAAAAATTGTACATAGTTGTGAGATGATGAGATAACTACATTCTTAAATTTGAAACTTAATCTACAAGGGTTCCAAACGTACCCAGGTCTTGGAAGAAGGCCTCAACAAACTTAGCCACCTATTCCTTTTGATATCACCAAAATATCACATTGTTATTGAAAATTATTAAAAAGCATCATAGTTAGAGAAATATTTACACCCAAGCTTTTTGACCACGGTGGTTTGGGAATTGCTAATTCAAAAGTTTTTTGACTTTATTATATTCTAAGTACCGGTTCTGAGTTTGGAAATTAGCGTTGGTCACCCTAGTGCCCTAGTGACATCTGAAAATAATAGTTAGAAGCCCGCTAAACCGCATTAAAGCAGCGTGATGGGTCGCCCTAAAACCCTCTTTCCTATCAGAGAGGAGGATGATATTTCATAATAATATAAATAATATTATTATAGTAACGTTTGATTAGTGCGTAATTTTATTAGATAAGGCGTAGATAATGAACATGCGTGACCTATTGTATTGAATGTGATGTAACCTACTTAGGAACAGATATACTGAACTCTGACTCACGTTTAATGACTAACGAACTAGATAACATAGTAAAGAAGGATTTTTTTCGCCCGCATTATAATGCACCCATATAAATATCTTGCGAAGGTTATGAGATGCGATGTTATTAGGGTGACCACCCACATCCGACAATCGCAAAAGCAAACGGGTCTGCAAAATTATCGGCCTGATTATCTAACCTACTATCGATATTATGGAATAGACATGGTCCTGCAAACAAATATTTAAAATAATTTGATTATCAAAAAATCAATGCCATTTCTTAGAATAGTTTTTGTTATTAAGAAAATATGGCATAAGCTTGTTACAACGGTTATACCAAATATTCGTCTGTTGTTGTATTCAGGTAAATCTGCAATACAAGGTTATCTTGTGGGCCCCCCAGTGCTATTTTAACGCTATTGGCGCAGCGACCCTGCTTTCTGAGTTAAAGGCCATGGGTTTGATTCCCACAGCTGGAAAATGTTTGTGTGATGAACAGAATGTCTGAGTTTTTATGTGTATATTATAAGTATTTATGTATATTTTTCATTAAATTATTCATCAATCTTAGTACCCATAACACAAGCTACGCTTACTGTATTTTGTTTCTTTAATGACCCTGAACACCGTAATATAATTATTAAACTATAGAGCCCACAAATAACCTGATGCCCCTTACATAGACAATGAGCAGGGTACATAGCTCAGACAACAAAAAGATGTTGGTGTTTCAAGTGGCAATCCCAAATCTGAAAACGCAGCGTTTGATTATTACCTATTGCTTACAGCTTGTCGTTTCAATTATTTGTTTTTCTGACAGTGGAAAGAGTTGGGTATTAACAATGTCTGCATAGTCTTCCAGTTTCAGATATCTTTATACTGTGTTAACATGATAACAAAGTTGAAGTGTTGAAGAAGTACTGTAATATTTATAACTAACCACAGTATCAGCTAGACTAGATGGGTCCTTGTGTATCACATCAACGAGTAGGAATTCATTCATTGATATCACACTTGCAATGTGAACAGACAAACTGCTAAGAGTATCACGAAGACTGCCTGAAACATAAAGCTTAAATGAGGGAGTCTACTACAAAACCAAATGGCTTTGTGGCACTTATTGATTGTAACTGGCCATGGGTGAGGCCTATTCCCAGATTGGATAAAAAGAAACAGAAATTAATAATCCCCAAATTACCTGCCAGAGATCAAACCTGGCAACTCAGAGGACAATTGTTGTCCTTGTTTTCATATACCAGCATCGTCTTACCACAGGTATATGAAAAATATATATATATGATGATTTTAGTGGAATTGGTTCTCAATGGGTTGTACATGTATGGCAGCACTAAGTCAAAAGTATAATAATAAACATCACTATTATCTAGACAATGTTACGCTACTGGGACCACCTTTCCCTATTCATAGGGCAGAGAGAGCTTGACCAGAAGAGACTAAACTGTGTTAATAAAATAGCCTGATACTAACCAACACTTTGAATACATCCCATGGGCACTCCAAGTATTGTCAGATCTGCTAATGATTTAAACGGTATGAGATCAAAATGTAAATCATTTGGTACAATATTGCTTGTTCCCAACTTTTCATAGCTCCCTTCTATGTTTAGTGAATTAACTTGTGAGCAGAAGTCCAGTATGTGACTGAAATCATACATTTGATCTTGTTTCTCAGTTGGAGGGCATGCCATTTTAAACCTCTCACTGATCGCATGTAACTGAAATAATAAAGTGTTTTTATTGGCAACCAAACAATGTGGTATAATAGCTCAGAGCATATCTGCAACTCCTAAAAGAGTAAGGTATTGCAAAACTTGTGTAAAAGCCTGTTTATGTGTTTTTCAGGATGTACTTTGGTACTTTGGTAAGTGTGCCCAGGAACTTATGCTCCTTTGTCACCATTCACCACAGAACCACAAAACAGAAACCCTGTGAGCCACTCAAATTGAACAAAACATATTTTATCTATGTTTCTGATGAAATCACTAAGGTGTGAAATTGTTTTCTGGTGTCTGCATTTCCACATATTAATTGAATACCTTCAAGGCTGAAATAAATATCTTATAATATATATTATATATTATAAGGTATAAATATATTATAAATTATAGACCTTAATCTTAGGTATGCTTTCCATAGAAAGCAAGATTGTTTGAAAATGAATTAAGGGCCAGACTTGCTTAGTAGTGTTTAGTAGTTTTCCAGTGAGACTAAATAGGTGTGCATAAAATATGTTAAATAGGTTAATATCATATAACATGTGGTATGTTTTACTGACTCATAGATTTAGCATCAACCTTGAAATTTGTAATCAAATATTACAATGATTAAATATGAAACAGTAATTTTACAGTATTTGTTTGGCTTACTTTATCATGTTTGTCATCAAAACAATATATACAAACCTCTAGTAGGGTAAATTTATGCGATTTTTCATTCTCTAGTAATTTATCACCTTCAAGGAACAGTTTTTTGGCTAAATCTTGCAACAAGAAGAATATGTCATACATCTGGAAGTCCAAAAAGTGGGCGAATTCCGATGGCATGGTTAATTTCAAATAATTAAACACGTTCTTCAGGTATTCGTTCAACGCTTCACGCCTTTGTTCGACGAATTTCGGTGTTTTGTTTCGAATAACTTTTTTTGGTGGTAACAGGTCCTTGGCCACGCCATGGTCATTGACCAGCCTCTCGTGAAGATCCACAAAGTCACTGTACCGATGCAGGACGTTCCACTGAACAGTTCCGACTTTAACAATTATTTTATAGAACGTAACATTATCTTTTGTGGACGGTTCAACTACATTAACTGTACTTTCGTTCCTATAGGTAACGAAAGACGACATTTTGCTTAATTTTTTAATACAGAACCAAATGATTCGACCCGCTTGGCATTTCGTGGGAACGTGATGCAATCGGCAAATGTACAAGTAGTTCCGCGACGGAAACAATTATTGTTTTACGGAAAGGATCACGCAAAAACAACCAGCCACAAGCAAATAGAAACAGACACTGACACTGACATATGTTGTCATTTTAAGAGATTCTTTGTATGCGTTCAGAATTTTTACCCAACATATAATCTTCTCCAAACTTGAGGGCATACGTTTTCATTTGGGCATATTTTTACGACCGAGCGGTTGATTTCAGACAGGTAGTAAGTAATACAGAATCTTAATTTACGAAAAAATAAACGAGACCACCGCACATGACATATTCAGAGGATGATAAATTATGATCCTCATTGGGTATTAATGTTATCTTAATAATAAAACAATTCCTTTGTAGAAAATTGATGGCATTGATTAAGGACCACCCACTTTTATTTTTATCTAGGTTTTAAATTTAGGCGTTATCTCCTTACCTGATGATGCCAGTAGCTGCCAAATATGCAAAAGGATGTGTAACCATAGCTCCCATTGTTTTGGAAAATAAATGGTCAGATTTACTTAGTGTTCACAACTATACAGTTGAAAAATTATAAAATAATCTGAGCACATTTTACCAAACTTGTGAAAACACAAACAGTTTTTCAGTAGCAACATGTTTTATGTAATCATTTTCTACCTTACATAAAGCTAATCACTTAGTTTAAATGCTTTGGCTTTAGACGACCACTGCTGGGAATTATTTCGCATGAATTTCTGCGATCTTATGCTTCGTTTGTTTCCAGCGTTTCTCTAGATCTAGTATAGTTACCCTTTCCGGTGTCATATTCTACCAGGGTTCTTTAAAATCCATCGGTTATAATATCAGAGTGGTGCCTAGTCTATTGCTATTTCAGCTTCGCAACTATGATCTGATAGTAATTCTGATTTTAACCCAGACCAGAAAAATAAAAACTTTTTTTTCTATACACTTAATCTTTCACAAGTATTGCCATTTGCCATGCCAATGTGGCGCCACCAGCACAGGTTCTTTATTTTCGGTCAGGCTTTAGGTTCGAACCGGTTCTCTACATATATTCTTTTCGCCTTTTTTTAAATTTTCAGTCGTAATTCAAGTTAGCGATGCCTTTGTTTAAGTAATGAGGCATTACATACACTTACACAAATTAGTAAAGGGATAAAAATATGGATAAATAATAAATGAATTAAAATATTTTTAAATAGAAATTATTTATTCTGTTTTTCTTAAAAAAATTGACTATTTATAATCTAAAACTGGGTTCGACGGCATTGACAGGTTTGTCGATTGCAAATCAAAGATTTCAATTGTAGACATGTCCTAACCATAAAATATTTTCATGTTTTTGCAATCAGTATAATATCTCTTCTACAGCGTTTAAGTACAGCTCGTCTTTAATTCGCTTGTACATGTAGTTGTTTTTAGTCCTAATTTTGTTGACCGCGTTTAGTAAGGTTTTTTAATAAACCATAACTGTAGTTCACTGTTATCATTCATTAAAATGATCAATAAAGACTTCATCTTCAAGTTCAAACTCGTCTGCGTTTCTACAACCTACAAGATTGGAAAAATTGAACCCAATTTGCAACTCTGAAATCAATTTAACATAAGTTTCATTTAATTAAATTTTCAATTGCTGTGAAGTTCATTTTACTCTGTTATAGTATTTCAATATGAAATATTCTCGATTGGAAACTTGCAAGATTTTTTACTAAAGGTACGGAGCCTATCTTCAATTGAAATCTGTTACAAAAACACCTATAAGTAGTTATTCAAATTGTTAAAAGCATCAAACTATACGATACGCATATTAAAAATATATTACATGATCGTTACATTCCGTGGACGGTGTCTAAAAATTTTGCGCATTTTTTTTCACAAACATACACTTATGTATTATTAAACAATTTATCTTTATACCAAAAAGACAGCAGTTCCTTTTTATTAAACTTCAAAGTAAGTCCAAATTGACAAAAATTGGACGAAGCGAATACTGAGATGGCGGAAAGAATATTGTAACTTTTATATGTATTTATTTTTATATTTTTTACTTACGTCTTAATTGCGATTGCGTTCTGATTAAGTGTGAATTTTGCTATCAATACCCTTTTCAATCTTTTCTTGAAAGAGATCTCGATGTGGCATCAAATGAAAAGAGAAAGTATAGTAAAACATAAAAGTAGTTTTTAATAGGCAGGAGTCCAACTTTAATCAAAGGATATCTAGAAGGATTTACCACTTTTCAATAATAGTGATAAGCACAAGTCGCAGGCAAGTGAAAAGCTGAAGTATCTTAAGTTGGGACGATTTGTTCTATTTCCTAACAACACAATTTGTTTAATTTTCTGTATCTTCGGTCTCAGTATACGCTTTGACATTATTGCGAATTTTCATTGGTCAAAACTTGATACAAACAACGGGAATTTCCCGCATGATGGTTAGTGAACCTAGCCAATCGACAGCATGCAGAGTAATGCCCATTTAAATTAACCGCTATTTTATATCACTGACAGGCGTTTCAGATTGCCGCGGCATTCCAAATGAGTTCACTAACGACCAATGAACAAGTTTGCTTGAATGTTTTGTGGTAAGCTTTTGAGAAATCTAAAGTTGGATAATTTTTCTTTTCAATGTAACTTTAACAGTCAGCGGAAATCCTATTTAGACTTATTCGTTTGTAGAAACATTTTGAAACTTGACTATTTTGGTTATTATAATTTTATATAGAAAGATGATATTTTAATGGGCACTTTAAAAGAGCAAACCAAATATAAACAAATTAACCGCGAAACGATACCATGGAAAAATAGGTGTGCATTTATTACACAAAATGCACCAAATTGAGAACTTTGGGAAATCAATTTGAGAGAAATAACAACTACTTTTCCGTTGACTGCCAATGTTACCCAAATTGACAGCACAATAACAAATAACCATTTTTTTAACAGCACATTAATCGTTGCACGAATATAACGACAGTTAAAAAGTTAAAACAATAAAATGAATAATGGCGTCGATTCGGGTCTAGCAAAACTGAACCAAAAAAAAGTAAAGAAATAAATAGGATATCTATATAGCATTATTTTTTAAAGGCAGATGAGATATTTTTTTATAAATAGCAATAATTCTTAGTGAAATATTATAATTTGAGTTGCCATGTCAAAGATGCAAGCATTGTCACTTCAATTTATTAAAGAACAGTTGTAAAACGCATGCGCCGCATAACCAACTACGCTTTGAAATCTTATTAATTTTAGTGAACGATCAGCGTATTTGATCGATGATTAATTAATCGACGACTGACCTATAAAGATTTTCAAACGCGATCTCGTAGTCAGGTGTTATTGGATTTCGTTTAACTTGAATAGGTAATCAATATAAATCGCGCGTTTAAAGTATGCTTCCGCCCTTAGAATGTATTGAATTTAAATCTAGTTTAGTTTTGATACACCCAAATTAAATATTAACAATACAAAATAATTAAGTCGAAAATTAAAATAGTATTTCAAATAAAATATAACATACAAATTGTGATATTAAAAACAAAAACATTTGACATTGTAAATAAAAAATAGAATACGAAGTAAAACACGATAATACAATATAATTATTTAAAAAGAAAAGGTTTTCTCTTATTTATTGCAAACATAAAACATTAAAATAATCTTATAATTAGCATTAAAGTTTATTAAAAATATTGTAAGTTCATATAATAAATTATAATATTCCAATTTTGTTTTTGAACATTATAAAATCACAGTTCAAAATTACGTTCATGGCATTCAATAATTAAAATTAATTGCAGTTGCATTATAATTTACCTTATGTATAAAATTATGTACTTAGAATTAAGTATGCGATATTTAAATAAACCTACAGGCGTTTATGCCTTATTTCTACACTTAACAACCCATATGGATGGATATATAGGCTTTATTTACGTTAAAAATAGTAGACATTCTAGAAAAAATAAATACGAAATTGTTTTAAATTCAATTTTTCTTTCAAAAAGAAAAGTTTCATTTTAAAATTAATAATTTACAATTAATACTACAATTAATCGGGATAACTTAGCTATTAATTTTTTTAATTAACTGGCGATATGGCTCTCCGAACTTACCCTTTTGAGCCTGATTGCGATAAATTAAAACAATTTGACATACAGTTAACATTGACAACTAATGATAAAAATGTTTTTTTTAATCTGGAATGCTTTAATAAAACAACGCTCTTACCTATACCAAATAAGATTTTTTTATGAGTGTTTTAGTTTAAAGCATTCTAGAAAAATAATATAATTGAATTCAATTTATACCTTTGAATGCCCAATTTCCAAGTTATCCCGAATCACAGTATTTTAAGGCATCTTAAAACTTTTTTCTAAACGCAAGTGTCAGAGACAACACTTCTATTTTTTTTTATTTTGCCCTCTGAGGCGTTGGCTAACAGTCATAACGCGACTGTACGGATATATGTGTCGTTTTCATAGTAATCGGCCGTCAATCGTAGGGCCTGTTCTTCACAGATCGCTGATAGTTCTTTGATCCACTCATCGAGTATGACAGCGTTGAGCACGGATCGCAGTGTGATGGACTGGTTCCAGTACACCTCTTGGGTGAAAATTGGACGTTTTTGTGCGGGTGTGTTGTATGCGGAGTTTTGTAGGCTTTGCGCGTTTTGTTGTGAAGGTGATACTGGAATAGTTTAATGACGAATTAAACTTACGTAAACAATAAAGATAAATTTATGAAAATTCTAAAATCGCACCAGTATGAATTAATAAATATTAATTAATATTCTTAATAATTTTTATAGTTTGGCTTATTATAAATTTATTCTACTACGAGTATTTACCTATAAAAATAAAGACCTACTACGATATATTAAAAAAAAGTAATTTAAGTAATACTTTTTAATACAGCTGCTATTTAAAACTCATGAATACTTACTTACAAATTCTCGCACTTGACTATAATAAGATGCTTTGTTATATTGATTAAGTCAAGATTTTATACTAGTATAACCTACAATGTAGCGTTGCCCCAGACATACTATCATATTGTGATATGCCTCTATAAAAAAGTCTATGTTGTCTATGGTCAACTTACGTGAAGCTTTTCTATTAAATATATTGGAGAAACTCGAGGAAATACTCCGTCGTGTAGACTCCATCCGCCTAAACGGTGATTCGTCTCCTTTCTGAGCGGGTGAGCTTGGACGTTGCGTCTGACCTGTTCATAAGAATGATTACGTTTGTAAGCTATGTACGCATCAAAAGTGCCATCTATGGGCCTACTTGAATAAATATATTTTTGACTGTTGACTTTTATACCTGCTCTACTGCGCTAGATCCTTGCAAAATTAGAGTGAATGTGTCCATACAAAATATAAGCAATAAAAGTTGACTGTGCTACGGCCAACGCTCGGCTCAAACCCGACACGGTCTAGCGTGAGTCATCCTTAAAGACGTTGAGACCGGGCAATCGTGCTGGAACCTCCAAAGCCTCTTTATACTGTCCCGACGCGGTTGCGTTGGTTAGACGATTTCTGTACTTATAACCCGCGCTATTAAAGAATAGATTTATAAAAGGCGGCCGATGTCGTGGTATCTTTTACGCACAATGATATTAAGTCATTCTATATAAGTAAATTCTTTAATGGCGACGGTTATACCACCAGATCAAAGGTGTCGAACTACTGATCCTTCCTTTGTTCTATGGCGTAATTTTAGCTATTATAAGAATCTTCTTAATTTCGATTCGTCAATATCTAAGTAGCACGGGTCTTCTCTAAGAACTGAAGATGGGTTTAGGCCGTATTCCACAGCGCTGGCAATGTGCGGTTTAGTAGACTTCACATGCCTTTGAGAACATTATGTATAATTCTCAGACATTAAGGTTTCCTCACGATGAATTCCTTCATTCATCACATTCATTTATACAATGTGTAATTGAAATCCGAAATATTGATTTACATGCTTTAAAGGTATAATTTTTACTATCTCTGAGGCTTATCTGTGAAACCGAAACGCTAATAGTACAGCCCAAACATCACATGCAAATTAAAATCATGTGACTCCGGTCAGGTAGGTACACGTCGTGTACTATGCGCGTGTCGGTCTTTTATCTCGAATAGGGTTGTCGTAAGTTAATACTTAGAATGTTTTGAATTCGTTTTTATGGAAAAAAAAAAATTGATTTAATATTTCTACAGGGTCCTTAAGAAATATACTTATTCACACTTCCAAGAGTGGTTCGTTATACGTTTATACGCTGTTTAATGATGATGATGTTTATCAAAAGATCCATAATACTCACTGTCGTCGTTTGTCTGCGACCGCGATTTCACCAGCGTCATCTCCCTCTGTATGAGGAACACTCTCGCCTTGTCGACCAACTCGCTATTGTTGGCCAAACCGTCTGTCAACTGGTCGACTTCTTCTTTTAATCTGGTAAGTATCTGGTGAAGCAAAATTTTATGATATTTGTAGCACACAAACAACCTTAATATTAGTAAAGTAAAGTTCATTATCGCTTATGAACGCGTAGGTACTTAACGTGTTTGTGTCAATTCGTACCTACGACGCGACGCAGCAATTTGATAATTCCGATAACAGGCATACTCCGAAACGTTTCTAGATCATTCTTTTTATTTTTTTTAAGATTCTTTAGTGAAACAAGAGATAAGTGTGAAATAGAGTGACCTCTGCTACCATTCTGAAATACGGTTGACCTGCGATTAGAAATCTTACAAGAGCCATCAAGCGTTCTTATTCCAAATCAACGAACCTTATACTATATACGATAAAGTCAGATAGCCGATCAAATGAGTTTTTTTGTATTGTCTATTATTATAAGTTTAAGATAGATTAAGTATTTAATGTTTCAACAGTTTCCGATGAATTAAATTGAAAAGGACAATGTTCATTTTAAATAGTCTTATCTGCAACAATGTAAATTAAAATGGACACAAAAAACGGATATGTGTGAGTTTAAGTTGCATAGGAAAGGTTCCGTGTTAAGGTGCAATTGTAAACACTAGATAAGGAATTCAAATTATTAAGATTTTCCATTTCTTTTACAATAGAATTACTCGCTCTGTGAACATTTTAACCGATTATGGTTCATGAGAGCCTGGTACTACCGATAGATAGACGGCCAGGAGACGGACAGGGTTTAGTAGCAGTGGTCCGATGGGCACCCTTCGGGTACGGTACCCTAAAAAATGAAAACTAATAATATTGATGCAAGTAATATTTAGTATCTGGACTCTATTGCAGAAATAAATAAATAAATATACTACGACAATACACACAACGCCATCTAGCCCCAAAGTGAGCGTAGCTTGTGTTATGGGTACTAAGATAGCTGTTTAATATTTTTATGAATAAAATACACATAAATACTTGTAATATACAGATAAACACCTAGACACTGAAAAACAATCATGTTCATCACACAAACATTTTTCCACGACCTAGGACTCAAAAAGCAGGGTCGCTGCCCACTGCGCCAGTTGGCCGTCAAATGTCACTCTATAAAAGAAGCGGAAGGTGCTACTACAATTAAATATTATGTAATCATCTTATAGAAGCATCTAGATTCAGTTCTAGTGTCAATGTTGAAAATCCATACCTGAAATAACGAAGGCACATTCGGTTGTAACACGACCCCGGGACACAGAAGCAGTGAAGTCAGCAACGGTGTGGGGAAAGACGCTAGCTTGCAGACCAGACTCGAAACACGACACGTGGTTGCCAGGTCCGCCTGCAGGAAGTTAGCTACCTTCTTCAGGACGCAGGTTAGAAGCGGGCCTGAAATATACCCAAACTTTACACTGAGAACTACAGTTCTACATTTTCTCTACCTACTATCAACACCATATCAACCCATTACCGGTCCACTACAGGGCACGGGTCTCCTCCCATAATGAGAAGGGTTCAAGGCCGTAGTACACCACGCTGGCCTAGTGTGGATTGGACTCCATACAACTATGAGAACATTATGGAGAAATATCAGGCAAGCCGGTTTCCTCATGATGTTTTCTTTGACCGTTAAAGCAAGTGATATTTTATTAACTACAAAAAATGCACATAACTTGGAAGTCGAAGTCTTTCCCACTAGGTTATCAACGCTTCCCAGGAAAAATATTGCTCGATAAAGAATATGTTGGGAAGCTACTGTAAGTAAACATAGTTCTTTAACTTTTTGCACGACGAGATTCTAAGTTTATATATCGAACGCACAGCTCTTTTCTGAACTCGTAACCTCGTTTTGTATGTAATCAAAACAGCGCCATCTAGTGACAATAATGTGTCACAAGATGCCGCTCTATCGATACCACACGAAGTTAACTTACGACTTAGGTTATAAAATTCAGAAACTTACTGATTAAGGCCTTAGTTACGGCTAATGTTATAAAATTCAGAAACTTACTGATCATAGAATCAGCGCTTGCACGCCAGTTGACCGAAGGCACTTCGTCGTCGTTCCGAACATCACAGCACTTCACGAAGCTCTTCCGGAACGATTCCTCAGCGAAACCTTCGTCCTCATTATCATCAACCCTGTACCTAAAGCTATCGTAACCGCTGCTTTCTCCAAACGAAGTTAAACTATCGTGGTCTTTACTATCATTCGTTTCACATTGCTGGTCGGCCACTTTATGACTTTCCGCGACTTCGTTCAAAGAGTTCAAGCTATGCGGTTCTTTCTCTGAGGTATCACTGTTTTTCAAAGTATCGTAACCACTCGTAGAAAGGGACACAAGACTGTCCTGTTCCCTTACCGGAAGTGTTTCGATCTCTTTTATTTCTTTTGTGGAATTGTTGTTCGTTTCGCGTTTCGGGGACACCCTGTCGTATTTAAAGCTCCAGTTTGCGCACGCTATCGTTCGCGATACGATCTCGAAGCGAGCGTCGCAAAGGTACGCATGGTAGTTCGTGTATAAAGTTTCATTTGGATTCTGTAATTGTTTAAAGATATTATATTATTTGACATTAGACCACGAGTACTTGGAACCGACTATTAAATGCCGATTCGTTAACTTTTACATCAAATTGCCAACTGGTCTCTTTAATACTAATCGTATAATTTAAATTCTCTGGTATTAACTACTAGAAAAGTTACTGATTTTAGGGAGACATGTTAGACCAAAAATTTAGACCAAGAAACTTTTGTTAACAGCCGAGTTAGGTAATTGACATTGATTACCAATTGGCCTCATAAATCCGTCGATCCCGGCTATTAATACTTCTTCATCATCATTTTAGGTGTTATGTAAGTTCCAAAAACTAATTTTGTCGCTATTCCGCCAACCAGCGTTGAAACATTTCCTTTGAAATCACAGGCAAATATACAAACACACTTACCCCATAATCATAATTAGCTTCATGGACTAAATTATTCATCGCAATATCATTATGTACTCCATTCACCCTTCTATTATCGTAATTTATTTTAAAATCAAGCACTCGTCGCCCACTTAGGGCCATCTCATCCACCCATTCCTTGGTCTTCTCCAAAGGCCTAGAACAGCAATTAGGGCGTAGTCCTAGGAATGCCACTGCCGCATCTCTGTAAGGTTCTGGCTCGGATAATTTGCTCCTGTAGGTGGCCATGAGATAGTTGCCATTCAAAAGGTATTTATATATGAGCTCTATCATCACGTCTTCGCAGTTGATGTCTATGAGAGTCTCCATAAGCGATAATGTGACTAATGACAGCTGAAAACATCAATACGTACTTAAATAAAGGTATCCCGGTATGTAAATACAAATAGGTATCACATGTGTCGATTTTTTTAAACAACGCAACTAAAATGTGTCCTAACTTATTTATTAAAAACAGTTATAACAGCTTATAATGTTCAAAAGAAATCCATTGTATCACCAACCCTCAAATGAAGTTGTTTTCCGCAACCATACAACAAAAGTTTTTCGTTTTCTTCATTAGAGATAGCTGGGAAACGGGTGTGACTTTGAGCCTACTCGAACTCAAATCATAATGAAAAAAGTTTGGTGGAAACCCGATGCTCGCGGCTACCCCTGCTTTTATTGTACTATGTGTCCGTCTCAAGGATCTCAGCGATCCCCTAGGGAGAATATTCTCAGAATGATGAAATGTAAGTCTCATAGTTACTCGGAATCCTTCACAATAAAAGCAAAATCCCTAGCTATTTTCAAAAACCGTGTTAGGAATCACTATTTGTCATTATAATTATGCTGCTCGTATATGTGCATTTAAATATCTATAGTAAATATATATATATATATGTTATATATTATATATCTTATTTTATTTTTCTCTTTATAATTTATTATATTAGTTGATAGTAGTATGTACTTTAATTTGCAAATTGATGAATTGTTTTATTGTAATTGCGATTTCCCATCTCTCATGTATATTGCTATCGTTAAGGTCACCTGGAAGAGATCACTTTTATTGATAAGGTCGCATTTTGCCTCTAATTTTTATTTATGTATATTTTTAATTTATCCTATACTACGCAATAAAGATGTTTAAATAAATAAATAAATATGTAGTCGTATAATTACATTTTCTTTTTTATTCTCAGGTTTAAAAGAATCCTATTCCGTTTCCAGGATGTAATCTATCTCTGTGTCTGTACTCAAGCTCAGCGATTGAGTCGAAAATGAAAAATATCAACATAATATAGGAACCCTTTATTTTCCCGCGATAAAAAGAATCCTATGTCTGTTACCAGGATGCGAGCTTTCGCTGTGCCAAATTGCATTAAAATCGGTGCAGCGGTTGAGCCAAATCAGACAAACTTTCTCATTCATAATTATGGAATATATTTATTATGGATTATTCTCACCTGTGAATTCCCTTCCAACCTTCCCAACAAAACATCCATGACTTTGACTCCATCGTACTCGTACATGAACAAAAAATGCAGTATCACTCTCAGCAATCCTCCGGCAGTGACACACCTCAATAGCAGTTCGAGGTATAACATGGCTGTCGCCTGTTCAGTCGCCCCACTCTGTAAGGTGCCCGCTCTCTTCTACGATCGTGTTTCGTGGCCACGAGCGATAGATGGCGGTCGAGTGACAGTTATTGAAGGAATGAGGGTAGTTATATTTTTTTTAGTATTTTTTAAAGTGAATCGGAAACGTTTATTAAACAAGGTCTAACAATGGGATTATTTTTTAATTTGGGCAAAAACAAACAATGTTTAAAAATGGCGACTACTTTAAACAAGTGCGTGTAAAAAATTATGTGATAATGCGTTAACCACTGAAAGTTTTAAGTGTCAATTTAGTAAGATGTTAGAACAACTTGTGCATTATTAGTAAAAAAAAAAACAAAAAAGTATATGTGCTTGTTATCTGTATTCCAAAAACGTATGTGCATATGTACGTACATATCACTAAAATGAGGGTAGTTCTACTTTCAAAATACTATATATCTGTCTGAATAACACTAAGCAAATGTTATGTATGGTTGAGCTACAAAAACTTCATTTCTCTGGCAACATTTAGGCTATAAAACAAAAACGTTTGACAAGAAAAAAACAGCAGAATTAATGGTTGCTTATAATTATATATTTTTTATATGTATGAATCAACCACCTGTAATTATGTGAACAACATATGCATAATGCAATGAAGCGATAATTAAAACCAAAGGAACTCTGCCCGTGAAAAAAAAACATTAAAAAAGCGCATGTTTTTCGTTGATATTCCCATTAAGCGACAAAAAGTTAAAACAGGACTTAGGATGATAAAGTCCACAATAGACTGTCACTGAACCGTGATACCTGGTATGATGTCCATACCCCGATTGCCATAACCACACGAGTCACGAAACCATATGATAATCATATCAAGTCATACAATAGGCGTAATTATAAATTGGACTATGCGGTCCCTACTTTAAAAGTGAATATAAGTTTCATTCATTTATTTCTGTTAAAATGAGACAAAGAACATAACGTAAAGTACAGTGTAACAAAAGGTTGATTAATTGTGTCAATGTTGTAGAATATAAATTTCTAAACTGACCTAAATTTATATAACAGTGCAAACTTTTTCAACGAGCAACATCGTGAAAGGACAGCACTACTTTGAAACTGTCAATTTTTGAGAATACCTGGTATTTTTAATAAATTCAAAGTTTTTTACTGGTATATTATTTATCTCACGCTGGCTTTACTTTATTTAGTAAGCTCGAGCTGTATAGCCCGTGACTTGCTTTAATATTACGTCCACAATAAGAGCTGATATGATCATAATACTCACACATTTATATATAGATAATAATAAAATAAATAATATTTAAAATGTTGCAATATTCTTTCTCAAAAATATCATAATAAATAATTTTTAATTCGTTAATTACAACTTTTACATGTATTTATGTACTTATATAAATAACATATATTATAAAGATTTATGTAATGAAATAATTAGTATATCTTATTTAATAGCATGCAGTACCCTACCACCAAACTTTAACAGTAACCAATCAGTCGCAATACTTAAAACAGCTTAGCAACAGTATATTATGTATATCTATATCACGAAGACAGTCTAATAAAGTTTGAAGTTGTGTTTTGACATACACACTCTCTGTTTGTGTGATCGGGAACTTGTTTTAACGTCTGCATAGAAAATGAGGGCAAGAAAAACTTTAATGTTATTTACGTTTATTCAATACACTTGTCGGTAATATACAAACGATACAAAACGGTCTTCGTGAGACAGAAGTACTATGCCATAAATTCAATCGACCAAACAATTAATGTTACAATCACGTTTGGTGCTAGGGTGATTAAATTGTTGAATGGGACTCAGTCCCATGGCCAGTGACAAACCATCAAACCCGTCATGGATCAAATGTTTACCTGTAACAGAGCTGGCCCCATCACTGGTACCAAGAAACCCTGGTAGAGCAGATCCAGAAGATGCTTTCTGATCAATGGATGAGCGACCTGTCATCAGAAAATTGAAACTTGTCACATTAGTATTACAACCCTTTACCGGTCGTATTTTAAGTTTAGGTAAGGGCACTGCGTTCATGGAACAAAGTTGGTTGGTTGGTGTAACAAAATTTATTAGGTACTGCCTTTAGCAGGTTAACTCAAACTTGTATTATCAAATTAAGATTAATTTTACATTTCTTATGAATAATAATTATTTATTGCAAATGCGGTGATATCCTGGTGGTTAGAACCCCCCTTCGGGACGACGCCGTTCTATCTCCGGCCGTCTCTAACATTTCTTTAAGTCGAGGCTGTACGGGCTGTTTTATTCACCACAATTATTATTAATATATAATTTTTTTCGGTATAATTGCCGGACTGAGCAGATGGCTCACCTGATGGTAATTGGCAACCATCATACCAGAAACACGTCTTGCTACGTGCCTGTCTGTTGATAGACACAGGCGTGGGTGTTAAGCCTCATATAAACCGATTACCGGCCCACTACGGGGCACGGGTCTGGTCCCACAATGGGAATGGGTTAAGGCTGAAGTCCACGGTGGCCCAGTACGGATTGGTGGATGACGAGCTCCTGCCCACTGGGCTATCACCGCTATAAGCCACATAAAGGTATACATGAGGCTTATAGCGGTGATGAGTTCATAAATGACACTGGCAACCACGCCATTCAGACTGGAACACAGCATTGCACCAATGCTTTTTTGAGGCAAAATCAAGCATGTCGATAGTACTTTCTCGGGCGAGCTTTTTGTCTTACACACATTTAGCCGCCGCACGGCCCTCTACTCATAAGACAAAGTTCAACACTGCGCCAACATAAGACGAAGTTCAAGTTCCTGGCACAGTGTCGTCAAATGTTGAACAGCCAAAGCAGCGCACTAGACTAGACCCAAAATTGCCGCCGTAGGGGATTGAACACGGGCCCTTTACTCATAAGACGAAGTTCAACACTGCGCCAACATAAGACGAAGTTCAAGTTCCTGGCACAGTGTCGTCAAATGTTGAACAGCCAAAGCAGCGCACTAGACTAAACCCAAAATTGCCGCCGTAGGGGATTGAACACGGGCCCTTTACTCATAAAACGAAGTTCAACACTGCGCCATCCCGGCGAAGTGTCGTCAAATTTTGAACAAGTTATACCTGATTCTGCCAACTGCGATGTTTGCGGTACGATAGATGATGTCCACCATGTACTGGTGGAATGTAGCAGATACAATTTGGAGCGACTAGATGTTATGCGGTACAACATCAATGAATTGGATGTAAGTGCTCTAACGGACCTTCTCTCTCAACCGACCACAGAAGCTTTCAGGTCTGTTGTTGAGATATATTTGCGTAGGCTATAATAGATTGTATCTTTTACATATCTTTTATAGTAGGTATTAATATAATAATTCAGTTTCTTGTTATTTACCGAGTTACTTAAGGGATGATGGGGCTGGCATATCCATGTTGGATAAAAGTCCCAAATAAATAAAGATTAAAAAAAAAAAAGTTATACCTGCGCTACAGCATTGCAGAACTCCAATGAATCAATGAACAGTGTCAGTTTGTGGACGCGGTTGACGTCATCGGGAGTGAGTTTCACCGTGTCGCCCAGCGAGCGTGGCAACAGTGAGTATAGACCGCTTAGCCCTAGAATGAAAGAGAGTTATTTAAATAAATATACTACGACAATACACACATCGCCATCTAGTTATGGGTACTAAGATGCCTGATGAATATTTTTATGAATAATATAAATAAAGACTTAGAAAATGTAGACAAACACACAGACACTGAAAAACATTCATGCTCATCACACAAACATTTTCCTGTAGTGGGAATCGAACCCACGGCGATAGGCTCTGAAAGCAGGGTCGCTGCAAACTGCGCCTGTGTTTGAAAGGTGTGTGGAATCCACCGATCCGCACTGGGCCAGCGTGGTGGACTACGGCCTTGTGGGCCGGTAATGGATTGATATTATAATGATGATGTCAAAGTCAAAAATATCTTTATTCAAGTAGGCCCATAGGTGGCACTTTTGATGCGTACATGAGAATTACACGGTAGAGAGATGATGGCGATAACCACATTCGTAAACTTAAAACTAAAGTTACGAAGCGCGTCTAAACGCGTCCTGGTCAAAGAAGAAGCCCACAACAAACTTAGCCGGGTGTTTTTTTTTTGTTATCACCATCTCACAATGTCATTTAAAATAATTATTAGAAGAGCAACCTGGTTAGAGCAATAATTTACACCCAAGCTTTTTTACCGATTACGTAGTCCGTTTTAAGAAACATCTCCAAGATTTCAACGGGTAGTTTATTGAAGAATTGTATGCATTTCCTTTAAACGAATTATGAATTTTATGTAAGATTCTAATAAACTGTTTTGTGTACCTAACAATAATAGATAAAAAAATAAATTCGTTTCTTTATTGACGCGGCATGAACAGTCTCTACTGACCTGTAGCCAGTATGGGGCAAGCGTTCCCCGTAAGCAAACAGTGCGCCAAAGGCGGACACCTGGCCGACATTTTGGCGCACAGAAGAAAAGCATCTCGAGCCACTGATCCCGCTGAACCCTCGCGATGCACAGATGACAGTAGCAGACGACCGATTATGAATCTGTAATACAAGCAATTTTGATGATAAACTCTCTCTCTATGGTCTTTCCTTCATTACTGAAAACGAGGTCCTGGTGAGATGAAAATGAAATGAAAAACACTTTATTGTACACCTGACAGAATGAAATTAAATAATAAAATATAAAAAGCCTTTTATGAAATAAAAAAAAAAGTGTCTATAAAGTTTACAATATAATTTCATTTTAACAATTTTTTTCTTGTATTATTTTTCTTCTTCTTTGTCGTTACACTCTTGACAGAGTGGTTTTGGTCATCATGAAGCGTCTTTGAAGGCAGAAGTCACACGAGCATCCGCCACTTTTCTCGGCTGACCGAAAGCCTGGTGCACTCGTGCAAAGGACCGCCCACAGCAGACTTAATCTGATTGGTCCATCGCATGGGTGACCTTCCTCGACCTGTAGTGCCCTCCACTTCGCCCTGCACGACAAGACTCTCTATGGAGTCACTCTCACGCCGGGAGACGTGCCCGAAGAATTTTAAGATTTGACTGTACTGACGCCGAAAGACGTTTTTTAATGTCGATTTCTTGGAGTATAGAGATGTTGGTACGAAATTCGGTCCATGACACTCCCAGCATTCGTCTCCAGCGCCACATCTCCAGAGCATCAATTTTAAATCAAAGTTAATATAATATAATAATTTGATTCCAAGTCCTATATAGTTTGATAGGACTTGGAATAATACAATTTTTCACTTTTTACATTTGACATATAATCGAGCCGATTTTCCCCCTACAACTACTTGATACAGAATGAATGTTTGAGAAGGTAATGCTTCTACTTTTATGCGGCTCAGGTACCGTTTACAATGTCGACAACAAAACGAACCAATAATAATATTTTACGATATTAGTTTCCGATAAGTTATTTCACAAAATATTCTGTTATTATTCTATTTGGAAAACATTAATTATTTACACAAGTATTATTACGAATTATATAAATCAAAATAGAAATATTAAAGCAATTCTATATTAATGAATCTTGTAGTGACGTCACAATATGTGTATGGCGTAGCGTAGGTATCAGCCAGGGGGAGCAACCGCTAACATATATTTAGGAATTAATTTATTATTCCTAAATCCTTCTCATTCTGTGGAGTCCCGTGCCATGTAGTCCGGTAATGGGTTGATAACTGAAAATTACGATAAGAACTTAAATTATACTCACTCTGCCTGAGAACCATTTTTGGTGTGCGTCGTTAAAAAGAACAGATCGATGAATTTCATATTTTGCATTAACACCACGCATAGCTGATTCAATACCGCTACCAATTGACCTGAGGAAAACATAAAAATGTAACAGTGTATGTCCAAATATATTGTAAAATAATAAGTATCTATCTTTAGGTCTAAAAATACATTGCCAAAAAATCAGGAGATGTATTTTATGTTTTTTAAACAAAAATAAATCAAGCGCATTGGCCAGGTACTATGTATATCGAAGATCTGACGGCTTCCCAGGCGCAACGGTGAGCGCGTTATATGCGTTTTAAACAATTAAATATCACTTACTTTAACGGTAAAAGAGAACATCGTAAGGAATCCTGCATACCTGAAAGTTATCAATAATCAAAGGCGTGTGAAGTCTACGCACTTACTGGAGAATGTACTACATCCTCCTAAACACTTCTCATTTTCAGATAAGACCTTTGGCCTGTATTTAGAACTTCAGTTAAGTAACGCCTGTTTCTATGTAATAAAAATGATGTTATAGTTCATTTTATTGCTCTCGTATTTATAAACGATCTGTAATCTTAACTAAACAGGTTTATTGGTTATCGCATTAGGGGGTTAAATACATCTAAACATCCAAATTGTGTAATTTTTTAATTTTAATTAGAAAAAATTATAAATAATAAGATATAACGCTCACTTTCTAAGTTCGACAGAGGCAGCTGGTTCCTGAATCCACTGAGTAGTTTTAATAGAGGCCGTAGAAATGGTTCCGCGGCTATCACCTGGGAATCACAATTTAATTTAAGGTTGCATTATAATTGTTCTTCGCGAACGTCTATAGTTATTAAATTCACACACTTTTAACTACCCTTAGCTTGATTAAGTATACTTTGGGATTTATTTGCTTGCTTTTATAGATGAGCTTCACACGTTTCGTGGGAGCGTTTTTATTTGGTAACTATGACCAATCTACACTATTACATAAAAACTAAACTAAATCAAAACAACTTAATATGCAATATACAAAAAGTTACAAATTAGAATTTCTGTGTCCAGGCGGCCCTACGCGGAGTTTAATATACAGCTTGTAATTCAGAGATATATCGATCGATTTATTAATGCTATATATATGCTTTCAGAATTCCTTTACTGCTTACCCACGTTATTTACGTCAAGTAATCTATTCGTTTTCTTCTGATGGCAAAAAAGTCATCAGTAGGAGGTCTCGCGAACATTTCTGATGCACTACAATAACGGGGTAAGCCATGTTCGTGGAATGGAGGTTTGGAAATAAATTTTTCCTTTTCATTATATTCAAGACGGATACATTTTCTATCAATTAATTTATTTAACCCTCATAAAAAAAAAATTATTGTCTTTGTCCTCAAAATACGCTGGAACCTTAACTTCATCATCGGTAGTAAATTATGAGTCGCTGAACACGTTACGATACCAATGAGCCTAATCACCGCCCCTCCAACCCTCTTATTCCGCGAACATAAAAACGCTCCCTCGTTCCCTTATATGACTTATATGTTAAAGAGTTTATTGTTGGTCATTAAAAGCAGCTTAAAGTACACTTAATTTTAAACTAATGCATTGCTGCTTATGTCTTAAAATAGAAGATATAACACTAAAGTCGCCAAATAATACATCATGTGATAAACTTTAAACTTTAAAAGAGGTGTAAAGGTGATATACGATGGACCAAGCGGGAAGAATTCGCCAATAAACCGGGCAATATTTATCGCAGGGCTTGCGAAAGAAACACGTCCTTAAAAGTGCTGCCGTGACAAATCAACTTGAGGCGTAGGTGTTAAGAAATATAAGTTATAAAAACCTTAAGGATAGGCATTGTAAGAGTTATAAAAAGTCTACGCTTAAATATTTATAACTGGTACTGGAGATTTTCTTTTATTTCAAATCTTTTTTTTTACTTTTATTTAAAATCATCTGCATACCCTCTATGCACGCCACTGCTCATGAGCCTGTAATTACACCAATCACCACGCCCTTCAGACTAGAGCACAGCAATGCATATTATCAATTTTATGAATTTAAAATGCATATAATTTTATATGCATTTTAAATTTATAAAATTGATAATTAGTAAAATCACTAATAAAAATTATATAAATGCATATTATGTAACGAGCTTTGTCACAAAAAGCTCTACTACTACTACTAAAAATGTCTGTCAATTTATGCACTTTGTATGATTATGACCGGTTGGAAACCAGTCAGACAAGCAGATCGGACTATGCTTCTAGAAAATACCTGCGAACTGTAATGACTGACGAGATGGCCAAATAGTTTGAGCTGCTCAAGTTGGACTGCATTTTCATATCTGAAACAATTAACATCTATCTATATATATATAAAAGAGAAAGTGTGTGGGTATGTTCCGTACGGGCTCCGAAACGGCGGGACCGATTTCAATGAAACTTGACCTGGCGAGTAATCATGTAAAGTTTGGTGACGATCGGAGCACTCCTATTTTTGAACTGTCAAAGTCCCAAATACAGCTTTTATTTACTATGATGATATTCTATTGTTGGGTGTACATGGGTGTAGATAATGAAGTCAACGCTGTGTTGGTCGGCCCTCCAACGAGGTGGACAGACGACATCAAGCGAGTCGCTGGGAGCCGCGGGAAACAAGCGGCCCAGAACCGTGGATTTAAGAACTCTACAAAAGACCTATGTTTTGATGGCCGATTGGCGCAGTAGGCAGCGACCCTGCTTTCTGGGTCTAAGACCGTTGGTTCGATTCCCACAAAAGGAAAAATGTTTGTGTGATGACCATGAATGTTTTTTTAGTGTTTGTGTGTTTATATATGTTATATTTTAAGTATTTATGCATATTATTCATTAAAATATTGATCAGTCATCCTAGTACCCATAACACGAGCTACGCTTACTTTTGGGCTAGAAAATTTTCGAAGTACAGGCGGTACAAAGGTTTGTTTATATAGACGTGACGTCATTCGGCGTTCAACCTTTAATAGCAGTTTTAGATAAATATGATATTTGAAAGATTCTTTGTTAATCCTAACATAATATTATTTTTATACAAATATCAAATGCGACTGTTAATATTCGAAATGGGTCACGCATTTCTAATTAACAACATGGCAGTAGCGAATGATTGCTACAATACACGCTAGCGATAAGATGCGGAATGTACTGCAAATAAAGATATGATTATTTATTAATTTTATCAGCAAAATAAATACCTATATTTTAATCATAATATTAAATATGATAAACGAAATTCGATTTTAGTAGGTAAATATACAACATGGTCAAAATTAAAATTCAATAGTCATTATTTCAAGTAGACCTAGTTCATAAACGCTTTTGAAACGTCAAGTCAGTCTGTTTGTTTGTGATTCTACCATCGGTTTAAACAAAAAACAGTAGGACTAAAAAAAACTCTTTTGCATTAAATTGCTCAATGCTTGAGGAAATCAATGGATTGTATAACAACACAACGAGCCGCAAAATCGAAGTAAAAACGCGGGAGAGCGATGTGACGATGGATCGGGGTATAGAACAGCGGATGCAAATTATCTAAGGAAAGCTTACCTCTTAAGTCGCGGTGAACCGCTAGTATCATTTAAAACTCTATAATAGCCCGCCAACCCGTATGTGAGCAGCATGTTAGGACTGATCTCTAATTTTCTTTTGTCTATAACGGGTAAGGATAGTGTACAATAGTTCCCAACATCTTCCAAACCACTGTACATTAATACTGATATTATAAAAGCGAAAGTGGGTATGTCTGTTTGGTTGTTACCTTTGTACCACTCAACTATTACACCGATTTGAATGAATTTTTATCACATATAAGTACAGCCTGGACATGGCAATAGATAATTTTTATCCCGGAAAAGTACGAGTTCCCTCTGGATTTAGAAAGAAACTCTTCGTTGCCTATACATATAACTGCGTCCAGAAGGACGTAGGTATAGCAGATTTTTATCTATAGAAAACTATAGGTTCCGTCTCCCGCGTGTTCATCAAAAACACAACAACAATAGAAATAACTAGTACGTTATTTAAACCACAAACCACAACGAATTACACCAACAGACACAGTTTGCCTGGCAGAGATAGCTTAGCTAAGCGATAAGGCCGCCTTTTGTATTCTAATAATTTTTTTTTGTTTCGTCTACTCGTAGTGGTGTGTAAATAAAATCATCATCAACTCATTACCGGTCCACTTCAGGGCACGTGTCACCTCTCAGAATGAGAAGGGTTAAAACTGTAGTCTACCACGCTGTAGTAGACTTCACACGCTGTTGAGAACATTATGGAGAACTCTCGGGCATGCAGGTTTCTTCACGATGTTTTCCTTCACGCATTAAAGCATGTGATAGTTAAATTGCTTAAATTAAAACGCACATAACTCCTAAAAGTCTGTTATGTGTGCCGGGGCTCGAACTCGGTCAAGCACTAGCAGTGGCGTGCACTTCATACATGCACAAAACCACTGCATACCCGAATTATTTTACATAACTCGTATTGGAGGGGATTTTATGTACATTTTGTGCCAAGCACCTGCTTTATGCATACCCTGTGCACGCCAATGCCCAATAGGCTTTGACCGCTTCTTATATAAGGAGTATAGATAAATCCGTTCATAAATGTAATGAATACCAAACCACTCTTCGTTCAATGTTCTCTGAGTTTATATTAGAGTTTGCCTTATTGTGCCATCTTTCCAAGAACATAACATTCATTCAACATTCTTGTCGGCTAACAAGCTTAAACTGTTTGCGTGGAATACAAAACTCATAACTGGAGAATTATGCATTTATTAGCGACATTGTTCACGTACGTAGATACGTTCATAAGACTATTTGAGAGCTATGCGGTTATAAAACGGCTGTTCCCTCCGGTTTCTACCGCGTTATAATGGTTTGTAATGGAATGTTGTACTCACACGTAAGCTCCCCTCCCATACGTATTATAAATCTCTTAAACTATACGTCCAAATAATATCGTGTAAAGGTTGTAAGTTAAATTACTTTATTTAGGATTTATGTTTTATGCCTTATCTTCAGGATAAAAATCTCATTTTTTTAAGAAATATTTTAGACATCTGCTTTATTATGAGTTATTTTAACACCCGAGGCAAAAAGTTTATGAGTATTAGAAGTTTAGCGGTTGTTTGTGTGTGTGTGTGTGTGTAAGGGGTGAACTAATTTGGTGTTTTTTTTTTTTATTTGAACTGACTAAAGACCAACATTTTTGTAGTACCTACTAGATACTTCTTATGGGTCTTTTAGGTGACTTTCGTTCTTGCGGTTCTTTGCGGTGCGTGTTAATAACGACAAAGCTGTGAGTCTCGCACGTGTCCGTGGGATAATTAAACAATGCAACGGATCTGCATCCTATCCATTAAACAAACATATCTATACAATAGATAAGTTTAAAGGCATTTAATCTCTTCTACTGACAATATTAAGATACTGCAATTTTATTTATAACTTTCACAATAATCGTTTTGAGTTAAATAAAATAATAATAAATATACTACGACAATAGACTCACCGCCATCTTGCCCCAAAGTAAGCGTAGCTTGTGTTATGGGTACTAAGACGACTGATGAAATTTTTTATGAATAATATACATAAATACTTAGAATATACATATAAACACCCAGACATTGACAAACATTAATGCTCATCACACAAACATTTTCCAGTTGTGGGAATCGAACCCACGGCCCTGGGCTCAGTAAGCAATAGGTGCAAACTGCGCCAATCGGCCGTCAAACAGTTATCTTGTATTTTATATAAATAATTGCTTGTCGTCTTATCTGGTAAAAGAATTACGTGCCCTAAATAGTAAACTGTTAGCTATTTTATGTATAACACCAAGCACCGTTCGGACAGGAAATTAGTGATAGTAAATTAGGTATGGTACTGCTGGCTACTAATAACAGAAATATGATAAGCGACATAGAACAATTACATTCGAACATTAGTTATTCGCGACAGGCGGAGTTGGGGTTGCAGTTTACTCTCTGGCGCGAGACGACAAATAAAAGTGACGTTTAATTTGACGGCTCGTGTCAGTTCTTTTATTGGAAACATGTGGCTAGAGGACAGTAAAGTATGGGCACACTCACTTGCCAGTACATAAAGCCCATTCGTACAACTTGTCGAGCAGGTTCTCGCTCAACAGATACTCGAGGCAGGCGGCGGAGCTGGAGTTGCAGTTGATCTCTCTGGCACGAGCCTCTAACACAAGCAAGGTCGTCAGTTGCTCCAGGTGGTTGACAACGCCCAAGACATCGTCGTGCAGGTGTTGTGGCTGTAATATTTTGCTTAGTTACTTAAGAAGTACACAATTATTATGCTCCCAAAGAAGATATATTTTCGAGCAACACTTATGGTTCCGAATTCCGTATAATATTGCACCGATTACTAGTAACTAAAGTTAATTCCACCATTCATCTCTAAAGAACTTCATCAAATAAAAAAAATAATTAAGAATTAGAGTAACGTACTTGTTTTTATTCTTTACTAATATTATGAAGCTGAAGTGTGTTTGGTTAAACGCGCTAATCTTCGGAACTACTGGTTCGAATCGGAATAATCTTTTTTAGTTGTGTAGTCAATTTATCTAGCAAGGCTATAGTATATATAACATCGCGCTACTACCAATAGGAGCGGATAATGAATGAAAAAAGTTGCAAAACGGGAAAAATATTTCTTTTGAGAGCTTTCGTTGCAAGCGATGCGCAAACGGTTAAAGTGACGCAAAAATGGTGTAAGAAAGAATTGTTTATTTTAAATAGCTCTAAAATAAAGTGCGCAACAGTATTTTTTTCTAAGATTGCCGAGCTTGCGGAGGACCGCTAATTTCAAACGAGTATATATCTTTATACTCGTATGAAATGGTTACATTTTTTCTATCTTACTTGTATTAGTTACTACAACGTTTGTATTAATTTTATGTTTATTTTTACATAATAACAAGTAAAAGATTTTCTTAATATTAAAGCCGGTAAAACAGATCAGTATTCAAAATAAATCTGACTGAAGAGAAGATTTACCTGAGACTTGACAATGATATCGTTCGCCTGTTGCCAATGCTTGCAGAAGGAGTTGTAGCAAGCTTGAGGCTCGTAATCGTGGCGAGGGTCGAGGGACCGCGACAGCTGCCTTGCCAGCGTCAGCGATGTGCTCCGCAGCCAACTCATCCTGCGTCCTTATATCATGATAACCTGCAATGATTATGATATTAAAAGAGCACTGCATATACGAGCTGTGCTTAAGAGAATAGGGAAGCTTTTTTGTTTTTATTAACGATATAGGCCATTGCTTGTCGACAATCATGCCTCTTAGAAAGCTATTATGAGGTCTAGGTTAGAGCACGCTTGTCTAGAAAAAGCCTATTCACTCTAGCCTTGAAGGTGCTCAAGTTATACGTTGCAGAAAACACTATTGCCGGGAGGGCGTTCCACATCCTAGCGGTTCGTATCAGAAACGTGGATAAAAATTATTTCGTGCGTGTTGATTGAATATTAACCACATAGATGCCACTGCTAGCGGCATCAGGCTCTGGAGCTAGGAAAACTGGAGTATTTTGGACATTCATTATCCGTAACACCAAAAAGTATAAACTCCTTATCATAGCATGGATAAGTGGCAGGCTGGTGAGAAGGACAGTATTGATGTTGATCAAGTCTTTACAAAATTTGGAATATACTATACTTATAATCTTAGCGTCAAGGCTTTCGCCTATCTTATTTAATGCGTATTGCGAATACATTATGAGGTAAATCGACGACAAGTGGGAAGGAGGCGTACACATCGGCGGTCTGAAAACAAATAACCTTCGTTATGCTGATGATACAACAATTCTGGCCGCATATGAAGCCGAAATGGTTCAATTACTGGAAATAATGCAGCAGTTTAGCAATCATTTGGGCCTTTATAATGACAATTTTAAAACTAAAATCGTGGTGTTAGACAGGAGGAATCAGTAAGAGCTCACTGGAGGGCTGAATTTAAAAATAGTCAAAGAATTCGTTTGCCTCGGTTCTACCATCGTAAATAACGGTTCCTGCGAATCAGACCTGCGTAAGAAAATTAGAATACCAAAGAATTCCATGTACCAGTTACACAAAACTTGGGGAGACAGAAAAATATCAAAGACCAAACTCGCACGCACACTCGTTGTCTCCATTTTTCTCTATGCCGCTGAAACATGAACCCTAAGATCTGCAGACCTCAAACGTATTGAAGCTTTCGAGATGTGGTGCTGGAGGAAAATGCTCCGGATCTTATGAACTGCATTACCGACCAATGCATCTATACTTGCAAGTCAAAATGGAAACAAGGCTCTCTACATACAGCCTCAAGCGAGTACTTCGGACATATTGCCAGGATAGACGGAGATAATCTCGAAAAACTTGTAGTTACTGGCAAAGTGGAAAGAAAAAGATAACGTGGCAGCAGTACGATGCGTTGATCTGACCAGATTCTCACTCGACACTGATGTCTACAATGCTCTCCACGTTGCGTGCGATAAAATAAAACGGACGGTGGTCACGAGCCCGAGACATGAGGAGCAGGACTAAAGAACGAGGATACTTATAATACAAACTTTATAATGGAAAAAGGTATTATTAAAATCGATTCCAATTCGACAGTGTATTAGAGTAAAATTGCCTTAGAAATATCTATTAGGAATACAGGAGTTTTCCAGAATGAAAAATATGGCAAATGTTAATCCAAAATAACTCTTAAGTATACTTAACTGCATTGAATCTGTCCATTAGATTCGGCGCGTATGCGAAAAGAAAGACAGGTGTAAGGACTCAACCATCAGTTTGAAAGGCAGATTCTACTGAGAAGAGCCGGCAAGAAGCTCAGCAGATATTCTTTTGATAATTTAATTCAGAGAATATATAATATCATTTGGACATATATTGTAGCTCCTCTTTAATATATATTTTTTTTATTTCATTCTATTTTGAGTTTGGTTTTAGTTTAGTTTGATTACAAGCAATAATTCATTTGAATTCATGCTTATAAAATGCTATTATATAGCGTCTTAATTAATGCTAGCAATATAACATTTGACCTCAACTAGTCATTAAAATGCAAACAAGTATCTCATTAGTCGATTGAAAGTTTAATCATTGACATTAAAATGTGTGCCAACCTTAGTGTGACAGCGATTCAAATATAGAATTCAGCATTCTATATTTGTAGTGAACTCTAGTTAGTACAAAAAGTGTGATTATTGCACTGAGATATTCACGAAATAAGTTATTTGTTTTTTTTGTAATAATTGACAGACCAAGCAGATAGCTTGTCTGTCAGTAATCATTGACATCTGGTCAACTTTCAAGTTTCTGATATAAGCTGCTAAGACCTAAAGCACTCTTTGGACATTTGTTTCCAGTCATGGGATAGGCCTAGACGGGCCGTAAAATTTAGTGAATTAGTAGAACTTATGTTAAAATTGTGCATTTCAATGGATTTTACACAGACTATATATGCCACATTTATAAAATTTATGAATTTCAATCGCAGCAGAATGCTTTATACAGTAAAACAACCAGGCTGCAATTGCTGGAGAGTTGCAGGCTCATATCCCCCGAGAGTAGTTAAAATTATAAAATAAAAAAAGCAATATGCCATCTACTGTTTCAAAATGTCTCCTCAGAAGAAAAAGGATAATAAATTTTATTTGTAGAAATCAGTGTGCTTCTATACAACTGTGGTTAAGGTAGGTTTTAGTATAAACCTTTAGTTTTAAGTTAGTGAATGAAACTTATGACTACAATAATCATCATCCAAAGCCTAATAACATACCCCATCTGGTCACAGGCCTTCTCTATTACAGAGGAAACTGTTTAGATGAGAGCATAGACCTACAATACTGCTCCAATAAGGGTTGGTGGGCTGATAGCTACAATAATAGATGTGATGTATGTAGTAGTAGTGAAATTTAAAGTGGTTTTTCAATAGTTCATTATTTTTACAATTAGGGCAACAACAATTATTACAATAATTAACAATTCCAAAAACATTTCAAATATAGTATATATTTAAAGTAATTTTATAAAAATACTTTAATTGTACTATTAGGAAATTGACACCCACAATAATTCAAGAGACAAATATGTGTGCAACTTTCACTATTTGTTATGGAATCACAATCATCTAATATTCTGGTATTGTATATCATATAAAACCTGTGTGAACTTACCTACAACAATAGAAAGACTATAAGTGAAAACTTTCTGATGTATTTCACCATCTATTTCTTTTTCATTGTGTTAAATATTTACCTATTTCCAGTACAGTACAGTACAGTACAGGGTTTATTCTAAACACTCATGGCTATTTTATTTTTTATTTTTATTAAAACGAATACAACTTATTGCTGTAGCCTCCTCGTTCATCTACCGAATGAGATGATGTCAAAATTACTAGTACAGACCTTGACATTATGACTTGTATCCAATCGAAGGATCTTCTAAAATAACACTAACAAACATAATATAAACGCGGTGCAAATAAGGGACGAAGCAGTTTCTATGTTTACTTACTTTAAGGAAGACCGCCAGATCAAAAATAGACGCGCCAGCCACAAAATAACCACAAGTTCTCACTGTTACATGATACGTAATATTTATCGACAAAATTTACCTTCCTGTAACTGAATAAGGACGTTTTCTATTTACTAACACTACGTCTGTTTCACTTATATTGTTGTTTAATAATAACTTTATCTTAAAACGGTTAGGTTTTTCTAAAACTGTTCACGAATTATGCCTCATAAAATGCAAAACAACCATAATTGCGCTGCGAGTGTGATATTTGAGCATGAGCCATGACAATTGACAGACGTGACAAATGACATCACTGTGAAGCACAAAAGATTGATGACAAGTGACGTACGAATGTAGCATAGACAATACTTTGTGGCATAACATAGTCTGAGGCTTCAAAGAATGTGGTACAATAAATGTTTTGCAACGTCTACAATACATCCATGTAAGTAACATATTAAAATAAAATATTCTGTAATGTTAAAAACGAAATAGCGAAGGAACCTCTGCTATTTTTCCGATTTACTTTTGTGAGGATCATTTAAGTTTTAGTACTAAGTACCATTAGGTAATGTAAGAACCTTTTCCACAGTTTTATTGAGATAAAAGGAAAATAATCTTGAAAGAAAACTCAGACAGACGTGGCGGGAGACTGTAAAGTTGATTGTATTTGGTCTAGATTAGGATCAGAGATAAGTGTCCGTTTTCTATCTAGCATCGATCTATCCGTAATCTATGCATAATAAATTAATAGACTAAGCAAATTATTTTTTTACAAGCCTTACAAATAACAACTTTGCATAGCAACTTATCAAAAGATTAGGTACAGAGGGATGGAATATCGAATAATGATGTATAGGTCTTCAAAATTCTCATTACGTCAGATACAAATATTGTCAAATAAATCTCAGTGATTATAAATCTCACAAAGAAGAAGATAGATAAGATATATAAAAAGTATATTTTTATATTGTTTACTTTTCGACAATCACTTTTGTAATTACAACGTGCCGATTTGGCACACCTTAAATCCAATAAAAGCAAAAGAAGAAGAAGAAGATAAATCTCAACGATTTTTCTTGACACATAATCACAGAGAAAGTACATTATATCTTAATACAGCACCTTACCTACTCCTTGGCCAGATTTTAAGTTTATTTAATTATTATGTTAAAATAATTGAGAAGCAGAAGTGACCTATTTGAATATTTATATACCTAAATAAGTATCCTATTTTCAACATGAAGTCCGCTAAAATAAAACCGGCTTCCCTTTGTGTTGAATCGAAAAAACTTAGTTCACAAGTTATTGTTTCGGGAAAAGACAGTGAACGTGGTGGTGCACCTACTCCTAAGGACTTTGATAGGTTTATTCCTTGGTTATGTCTTAATTTTGGAGCTCCCAGAATCGTCACTGTTCAAAGATTTGATCAAGGTTATAATTTAACTTAATATTTAATCATCAACATCATTATTATTTACAGTCGATTTCATGTTCCACGGCTGGAAACAGCGTCCTTTCTGAGGGAGGGGGAGGTTAGAGTTAGGTTAGGTTAGTTCCACGCTCCACGCAACTCTACTGCAGTTTCGGGGGCTTAATCGATTATTAAGGCATGATTGTGATCATTACTATGCCTGAACACATGCATGATAGAAATTTTTTTAGTATTACTAGTAGCAAAAGAGTACGAGTATTCCAAATGGTGGGGTGGAATTTGTTTCTGGGGCGTGAGGAGAGGTAGTATTAATGCAAAGAGTCGATATATCTGCGGTGCACCAAGGGCTCCGATACGCAAGGTAATTGGGGGTTGTCAACAAGTCAAATAACTCGCTATTGTATTTGAACAAATAAATCGACATGCCAACTAACTGCCTTAACCATTGTGAGGAAACCTGTGAGAGATCTCGACATCGTATCATCTCGAGCTCAAAGGCGTGTGATGTCTAACAATCTGTACTCGACCAGCGTGGTTCACCACGGCTTAAGATCCTTCTCTTTCTGAGAGAGTCGGTAATGAATTGATTAACATACCCAAGCGATTTGTAGATCACTTTGAAGCAACTTTTCTTTTTTTAGAGGAATATCGACCACAAACCAAAAGAATGAGCAAAGAAAGAGACAAAATATTAAAAGAAAATAGTTCGAAAAGAGAAATGCAGAGCTATGGAAAACAAGCCAAACACGCGTCTAATTATGTTAACACTGATAACAAATACGCTATATTGATGCATACTTATTACAATCCCGAAGGTCTTTTGGTAGAGGTTGCTTTTATAAATTGTTCTGGTGAAATTCCTAAAGGAATAATTCGGGCAATAAGCACGTGCTTTTTGTAGACTTACGATTAGAGGAGGAGGTCTCGTAAAATCCGTGCTATATGAGATTGGTAAGCTTTTACCGTATTCAAATATAACTGATATTTGCCTCGACAGTAATCACGTTGTAGAAGGGAATTACTCGGTTATATTAGAAAATGTAAGTTGCTTGCAAACTCTTTCATTACGTCGATGTGAAATTGATGATAAGGTATGCAAAGAATTAGCAAACAAATTAGAATATGGCGCCCCTGCTTCTAAAAGCCTTGTATCACTAGATTTAACTTCAAATATAATTAGCGATTTAGGTGCTGAAGCATTAGGCAAAATGTTGAGAAGAAATCGTATGTTATTGCAATTGTGTTTAGCTGATAACCGACTTACAGATAAAGGTGCTTTTTATATTTTTAATAGTATATGCTCATTTGCCTTGTCTAAAGATGATGTACGTGATTTGAAACTTAGGTACTTGAAGTACTGCTTCAGAAAAATAAAGATTCATGAACAGTGTGAAAAAGAAATAGTAAACCGTTTAAAGCAGGAATCGGATAAAGAAAATCGACCACACAAAAGCCCTAAGAAAACTAAGAACCGTAGAGATGCCGGCACGTCAGATTTTGATAAACTTACCTTAATGGAACAGACGGAGAAAATGGCTAAGGAATTCATTAATGACTTTACAGATATTTTTGATAATCAGAACATAAATATAAGACGAGGTCGCATGTATTCGATTGGCAATTTCAAGGTTTGCTACTTGAATCTTGCATACAATAATTTGAGTTACTTTTCAGTTAAAAAACTCAACGAGGTATTGAAATATCAAAGGACAGTAAATAAGCCAGATAAATGTAAAGGGCTTTTAAAAGTTGTTTTAGATGGAAATAATATACCTAAGGTTTGCAAAGAAATGGCACAAATTGAATCTTATTTAGATACAGCAATATCTGAAAGTATATCATCGGAATTGAAAGAGGTGAAATCGATATCGTAATTTCCAAAAAAACAAAGTCTCCTATTAAAATAAGTTTGCTCATATACATGATGTGTATATTAGATTGTCTTACACTTTAATTAAACTGAAGATTGTATACTGTAAGCCTACATACTATTGCATGCACAAATTAATTGAAAAAAAATATTTAAAAAATCGGTTCCTCACGACTTCATCCGCGTATAACTTCTGCTTTGTTTCACATAAACACAATTTCCCGCTATTTTACACAATTTACCCACTGCATCTTTTCGCTCGCCTGTTTTATTATTTCGTTTGCAGGGCAGTCAAGGAGCGTACCTAGCGTGATTTTTAATAGCCTATAGCCATCCTCAAGAATTAGCCTATCAAATGCATTTTTTTTAGATTGTACTAGAATTATTACAAATTTCGTTCATGTTCTCCGTAGGAAAAAAATAGGAGAGAGAGAGAAAAATCGGTGTTTAACTATTTTAGTTTACGTTTATAGTAAGACTTAGGGTATAAAGATTTACATACTGAAGTTTTATAGGTTTGATTAAAAAAGGGTGGAGTTTTATAACTGTCTTTAAATGAAAAGGAATAACGGAGTGGAGTCAATATCTGAGGATTTTTCAGTGTTGGACAGTGAAGAGTGATTATTTTACGATTTATAATTGTAATATCGATTGTTTTATGAGACAATAAGTCTAGTTATGTTGTACCGAGGTGTAGGTTTGAGGGTTACGGTTGCTATTTCTGAATGCGGAAATTATTCGATCGCTTTTGTCAAGAACCTATTAGAGTTGCTGATTTACGATCACCATTGCACCGAAAAGATATAAAAAAATAAAAGGTTTCTTAAGTAGGTTTGTGATTAGGTATACCTATTTAGTTTTTTAATTTAGTTAAGATTAAAATTAAGTTTAGTTTATGGTTATTTCGGTTAGAATAACAACACTTAATGGTACATTGAGATCTTAAAATAAGTACGTACCTAATTCTAGTCTAATTTATGAAACTTCAGTGTTTTTAAGTGTGAACATATTATGATTAAGTTATTATATAAAGAATTAAAGATGTTAATGAAATTTGTAATAAATTAATACTTTTTCATTTTGAGCTTCTCCCATGCTATTTGTCTATTTATTATTAGGCTAGAAGCCACACTAATTAAAAAAAGATAAAAAAAGAACAGCACAACAAAATGGTACCTAAGATAGGCCTTCTGAACCTTTACACACATTTAAGTGTAAATACTTTAATACGGTTTCCATTCACACGCACCTGCTTCCAGTTTACTTCGAACCAGCGCATTAAATAACAACTTAACTAGACTGTTGTCACGAATTTCTTCAGCATTTCTTAACACAAACCCAAGTCGTCTAAAATACTCTTTCGAAATCATTCTCATATGATCATGAAAGGTGAGTTTTCGTTCAAATGTAACCCCTATCTATACTATGTATGATCGTGTCTACTTCAAACTGAATGAATTAAATTCCCAAATTACCTTCCACTGCCAAGTTCGGAAGCCGATCCGCTCACTTATAAGACCGCAGCCCTCATCGCTGCGTCATGGAGGTCGAGACAACAAGGGCAATAAGGGCCAACCACTGCGTCAGAACTTTCGACCTCGAAATCGATTCTAGTCGACCGCCTAAGGTCCCTGAGCATCTGCATGATATCACTTCAGGTCTTGACGGAGAAGTTCCTCTACGGGTCAGATAAGTTCACCGCCAAATCAGCTATGGTAACTTTTGTTATTTTCCTTCTCTATTCCTGCTGCTCTGTTCTTATAATCTCGTACCTCGTCTAGTAGAGCCGTACGCACAAAAGGGGACTCCTACGGTCGATGCACCAGCCGTCGTTTATTTAAAGATCTTGATTGTTGCAATTACGTTCATGTAATTGCAGGAAATACAGCAGAGAAATGGGAATTAAAAAAAATGAGGATAAATAATCTTTCAAACCTAACCTAGCACTAGGATATACTAAAGATAGAGCTGATGTTAACTTCTGGGCTTCGAATCCTGCGCACGGGTATAAAATAGAAAATGAGAGTGAAGTGTAAAGAGTGAATAAAACTGCCACGTAGCCTTCCTACGTAATTTTATTATTAGGTGAGGGGTTATAATTTTTTTCTACAGTCAATAAAGCTGTTTTTTTTTCAAATACCGTGGGTACCGTTGGTTTTCCTGGGATCTAACGTAAGGGATGCTATTGAAGCTTAGTTATGGCGTGAAGGAAGAACAGAAAAAAACTAAATAAACAAACACAATATCGCTTTTATTATAGTAGTTAGGTAATAAATTCCGTTACGTAGTTTCGGCCGTACACCGATTTCAATAAATTTATATCGATGCGTTCATACGAGTTACCGGATGAACGAAGATCAACAGTCGCGTCTTTTTTTTATACTTTGAAGTGGAGATGATTTTTGCTAATGTAGGTATACTCATTGGAGTACATCCCCATTGTAAATAGGTTTAACTTTTAATTAATTTTATATATTATATTGTGACATATTTTGATATCTGCCATTTTTTTACCTTGGCAATTTTTTATAAAATACTTGCGATGTGTTTTAAAGATTTTTTATTTATTATTATATTTCGCTACCTAATTATTTAGAAAGTTTTTTAAAAGTTTTATTTAATGAAAATATGGCAAACGTGAAAGCTACGAAAACGACGCGGTCCATTAGATCAATCAGATCTAACAGGTCGGGGTTAGAGAAAGCATTTCGGGAAGAAACAAAGGGAGATGGTGATGTACATAGCTTTGATAATATGTTAATTATGGCGTGTGCGAGGTTTCAATGTCCTTTCACAGTCACTGTGACGAAGGAAACTAAACAAGGTTTGTTTTTCTACTAGCTACTTGCTTGCTAATAGCTTAGTTACAATTATTACAACCCTACCACCTTAGGTCAAAGAATGAATGAATGATTGAATGCACTTTTGTTGAATACAAAATTGTAACTAAAAATTTAAAGAAAAGTATAGAAATTGGTCGCCTTATAGCTACATAGCGACCAAAGGCGTAAAACACAGCTCAAGAAGAGAGTTAGAAGTGTGTTTTGCATTGTAAAATCCTTGCTTGACTTTGTTCAACTTTGATGCACTCATGATGTTTTTCTTCACCGTTTTAATTATTCAAACGTACATAACTTATAACAAAGAGGTGTGCCGGGGATGAAACTCGGTCCCCCGGAACTTGACCCGGAAAAGGGAGGCTGAATTCATAACTACTAGGCTATCACCTTTTACCACCAGATTAAATATTATACTAACTTACAAAATAATAATTTTTTTCAGGTATTAATAGACATCCATACTTATATTATTCTTAATTTAAGGACTACACTTAAAAGACAGTTATTTCAAAGCTACACTGAATTGAAAAAGTTATTTTTAAAAACTATAACAAGATTTTAATTAGAATAGAATAAAGTAGAATAGAATCAATTTATTGCTTTAACTGTGTACATTTTTTATAGTGTTGTAAGTGGGAATAGTTCCAACAGTTTGCCATATTGGATAGAAGCAGGCGATACTTTACCGAATTCCACGATATATTAAGCTTACTTTGCTATACTCCGCTATAATCAGGAGAATCGGCAATGTACTCTCTAAGCACATTTCGTTCCGACACCGAAGCATCCTAATCTTATATATAATTGTATATTGTGCAATTAATAATTGAAATTTAAGAAATTATAAAAACACCACAGATTCTCCTGCTTTACGCGGCGTGTAGCTAACAATAAACGCCGACAAAGAACGCGGGTAACAGCGAGATCAACCTGTAAGACCACTAGAATTTATTTATTTTGATTGTATTCGTAGATTACATTAAGATTTTAAGACAAGCAAACCCAAATCTTAAACCCAGAAGAATAAGTGTAATGCCTCAAATTAGAGTACCTCCAGAACTTGATGTTAAAAGTTCTACTCGAACTGGTTTATTGGCTTCAACAGATTCCGTTTCTTCTGAACGCGTCAACGCTATTAACGTGACCATGGTGTATGACAATTATAACACTTTAATGGAAATTCTCATAACAAAAGTGATGGATGTACCACGAGCGTTGCTGAGAATAATTAGTTTATTGTTACCCTATTACAGAAATTTAACACGAATAACTATATGCAAATGCGGTATTAATATGTACTCGATATATGAGTTGAGCAAAGTACTTTGTGCCTCTACTATAACTGAGGTGTGTCTTGACGGTTCACCAGTATTAGGAGCCGACTACACAATGCTACTGGAAACCACGAAGCTTAGGTATCTCAGTTTGTCCAAATGCAATATACAGGACGATACATGCAAATTGATTGCTGTAAAGTTGCAAAACATGTGTTGCGCTCAGAATTTGTTACTTCTAAATCTATCTACAAACCGCATAACGGATGAAGGAGCGAAACATATAAGTAACGCTCTGAGAACTAATAGACATTTGCGGTATTTAGATCTTTCCGATAACCACATCACTGACTGCGGTGCCGGTCAAATTTTAGACGTGTTAATAGAATTCCCTTTGACCTATGACGAAATGATGGGCATGCGGCGCAGGCGATTCGAATACTTAAAGCGTAGAAATGAGTTGCATGAAAAATACTTAGCTCACATCCATAATAGGCCATTTGACGAACTTAGCCAGTTCAGTCGAAAATCTGGACAGCAAAAAAGAAAGAAAACATCTTTAACTACTCTTAGAAGTAAAGGTAGTGCTAGAAGAGATAAGGAGCTGACCAGCTCCACTGATGATGAGCATATAAAAACAAAAGCAGAAATGCTGACTGCAGAAGTTTTAGGTCCTTTTGAAGATCCTTTTCATCCAAAAACAATTAAGCGTATAGAGGGATATGTTTACAGTGTCGGAAATATGACCCTGGCATATTTAAATTTGGCTTACAATAATTTATCGTATATGTGCATTAAAAAACTGCTGAGTGTTATAAAACATCAAAATAATTATAAAAATAAAGGTCTGGTAAAAGTTGTGCTCGATGGCAACAACTTGCCTATTTCATGTCCAGAATTAGCTCAAATTGAAGAATTAATGTCAATAAATAGAGGTAAGATTTCGAGAATTTGGTAAAACAAAATACTTGGAAGAGATTAATAAAATTGTTAAAAATTGCTGAAAATGGTATTTATTTAGCAAAAATTTTTATTTACAAAAAAACCAAATGCTTTATTTTATAAACTAAATAAGTAAGTTGCTTAAACTATCACCTTACACATATTAGTTTCATATGTACTTATTTTTATGAACACTTATTTGGTAACTTTCGTCGTATTTTTGTCACATTTTTCGTTTTATCTTACGTCATTGGTTCAAATTTTTTGATACAATTTTCTTTTTCCGAACAATTTACTACTTAAGCCTAAAATTAAATCGAATGCTATAAATAAGAATCTATAACCAATAAACAAATAATATTAAGCACCAACAATTTCATTTGTCAACGATTTTTTCGTTTGCTTTCGAAGCACACAGGTACATAAAAAAAGTAGTTTCTTGCAGCTTATAACTTAAGTCCATTAGTGTCTTATGATTGGAATAATTATGTTTAATCAATTAGGTGGGAGGTATTCTCTGTTGGGTGGTGTGGGGTAGCTGCTGTCGCCAGATCCTTGAGGGCGTTTCGTGCTTGGTGGAAAACTGGGGCCAGAAGGTTTTCCTGATGGATAGCCTGTGCCATACTGAGAACTAGGATAACTTGTGGTAACTTGCGAACCTGGGTAGTTTCCGGAAGAACTGGAACCAGGACCTCGTTGTCCTGAAATACCAGGATAGGCCTCTGTCGAGCTTTGGGGTCCAGGGCTACCAGGGAAAGAATCAGATGGGGTTTGCTGTCTAGAGCTACCAGGATAGGTTGGTTTTTCAGCACCAGGATAGCCAGATCCTTGAGGACCTGTACCAGGGAACCCGGTGGTACCTTGAGGACCTGTACCAGGGAACCGGGTAGTACCTTGAGGACCAGCACCAGAGTATCCAGACGGACCTTGAGAACCAGCACTAGGGTATCCAGCAGGACCTTGTTGGCCAGCACCAGGGTAGCCAGAAGGACCTTGAGGTCTGATACCAGGGTAGCCTCCTGGACGTTGAGTGCCAGAACCAGGATAGCCAGAAGGACCTTGAGGACCAACTCCTGGGTAACCACCTGGACGCTGAGTTCCAGCACCAGGGTAGCCAGCTGAACCTTGAGGACCCACACCAGGATAACCAGTTGGGCCTTGAGGTCTTGCACCTGGGTAGCCAGCGGGGCTTTGTGGACCAGCACCAGGGTAGCCAGTGGGACTTTGAGGAGCAGCACCAGGATAGCCAGAAGGACCTTGAGGACCAACTCCAGGGTAACCACTTGGACGTTGAATTTCAAGTCCAGGATAGCCAGCTGGCCCTTGAGGGCCTGCACCAGGGTATAATTCTGGGCCTTGTGTTCCAGCACCAGGATAGCCAGTTGGACCTTGAGGGCCTGCACCAGGGTAGCCACCTGGACGTTGGGGACCAGGATAAGCAGAAGGTCCTTGTGGGGAACCGGGATAAGATGGGCCTTGGGGTCCAGTACCAGGTAATCCTGAACCGGGGATTTGCGAACCAATTATAGAATAGTCATAAAGATTTGCGTTCAGTTCGAAAAAGCTAGGTGCTGAATTGCAGTCAAATTGGTTCCACCAAACACACACGAAGAATTCTTGAGAGAAGATGGTACCATTAGGACATAAGAAGTCGTACGTTTTGTTATTAGCGCATACATGGAAAGCTTGGCACCGAGTTTCGACATCGGCATAGTAACCAGGGTAAGGTTGGGCATCACATCTGAAAGATGTTTCTGGAACGACGGAAAGCACAGGGTAATCTATGTCTGGCTCTCCAGGAATTGCCGAATAATCACCTCCTTCATAATTACCATCATCAAAACCAGCATTTCCTGAGCCAAATCCGGGTGAGCCAGGTTTAAATCCGGGTGCTGCGGGACCAAAGCCGGGACGACTTGGAGCTTGACCTGGGTAAATGCCACTTTGTTCTGGGTAATTTCCACTTTGTCCTGGATAGCTTCCACTGTTTCCTGGGTAATTTCCACTTTGACCCGGGTAATTTTCTTCTTGTCCTGGAAAAGCGCCTCCTTGTCCGGGATAGTTTCCACCTTGACCAGGAAAACCTGGTCGTACTGGTCCGCTTGGTGCTTGACCTGGATACTTTTGGCCAGGATAGCTAGTTTCAGGACGATTATTGCCCGATGGGTATTTTGACGGTCCAGATGGATAGCTAGGCGTAGAACTCGATCCAGGACCAGGGTACGCTTGAGATGTGGGTGATGTAGGATAACCACCAGTAGGACCTGGTTGATACCCGGGCCTAGATGAGGGCGTGGTAGGGCTAAACGGTTTACCCGGTTTGTCATACTCGTAACCACTTTGTGCGACTGCGACTGCCAGCAACACTGAAAAAGAGCAAAACAATTTGAGTTACACGATTCATGTACCTTTAGTATCAAAAAAAAAAAGGTTTATTAATACTGCCAGTACATCATATCATATCTACATCATAGTTAGCTTGATAATTTAGTGCCTCTGGCATGTTTACCTACACGAGAGTGCGTGCTTTTTATGCCTTTAGGACACATGTGACTTTCGTTAGAAAAAGGATCAAGAGAGCTTAAAATAGCTCTTTAAAACGGTATGTCACTGGACAACTAGTCGTTCCTAACTTCGGGCTGGTACTGAGAATATCTTGCCATAAGAATCCAGTAAATCCAGCAAAAGATTTTACATGGAGGACCTCGTGATCCATAGTCGAAGGGATACAGGAATTCATGCACGATGGTTCTCTAATGGTAATCTGAAGATTTTGTATTATTTATCTAATTAAAAATCTTCAGATGGCAGATTGAATTTAGTAGTGCTATCTTATCATCCAATGGATGCCTGCCACTTTAGGGGGGCGCTCTACACTGCACTTGCGGAATCATGATCTCCACTCGAGGACCTTTTAGCTCCAACGCCCATCAGACCTCTGACAAACATGAATAACCCACTGCCACTGCAGCTTACTAGCCCTAATGGATTTTTGCAGATGATGATGATAATGATGATCCTTATCCAAAAAAGAGTAGGAAAAGGATAGCATCTCAGTGGGTAGTGGTGGAATTTCAGACGTTAGCAAGTAGAGTGTTGGATTACGGTTGGACTATTGACAACGAGACAGTTTAGTGCCAAGCAAAATTGTTATAAAGCTGGGAAAAAAATTACATATGGACCGAAAACGTATTGGCATATGGTCCAATGTAATGGGCATACGCAAAGTTGTTCATAAATACTTAGGACCATTGCAAAACGGCTCGGAATTTATTAGCGTTTTTCATCTCATTTCCTCCCCCAAGTACAATAGCCTCGCAGATGACATCGCGTGGGACCGGTTCGCTTTGGCGCTTGCATAACTACGCATAATGGTGAAATTATTGTAATCGCGTCGTCTTTCGGAAACCACCCAGTATATATTTTTTTCTCAGCTGGGCAAATGAATTGGACAAGCCGCAGTTTTTCAAGTAGTAGTAGATTTTTGTGACAGACCTCGCCCGGGGAAGTAGGTACTACCGCCATGCTTATTTCTACTGTCAAGTGGATTTTTTTTTTTTTTTTTAATAAATAAATATACTACGACAATATACATATCGCCACCTAGCCCCAAAGTAAGCGTAGCTTGTGTTATGGGTACTAAGATGACTGATGAATATTTTTATGAATAATATACATAAATACTTTAAAATATATATATAAACACCCAGACACTGAAAAACATTCATGCTCATCACACAAACATTTTCCAGTTGTGGGAATCGAACCCACGGCCTTGGACTCAGAAAGCAGGGTCGCTGCAAACTGCGCCAATCGGCCGTCAACTAAATTTAGTCGATACACCAAATTTTTAGCGGTAAATTCCCTATACAAACTACGTAGCCTAGGTATTATGGAGTGGTGGCCTAGATTCGTTTTATAACATTTGTGGGTAAACAGTGGATCCCCTATTCCACTGTTTACTGCGTCAAACGAGACGGAACTACGAACATTGTAATTCCTTAACTTTACTATTTAACTTCATCATAAACATTCCCGGCAAAAAATCTAAACACAAGCTAACTGCAGGATAAGACCTTATATTGACTGATTATATAACCGGGACGGATGGTTTCATGTGTTTTCCGAATCATCATCATATGAACCCATTACCAGCTACAGGGCACGGGTCTTCTCCCATAATGAGAAGGGATTGAGAAGGTCGTCTACCATGCTGGCCCAGTGTAGATTGGTGGACGCGAGTATTATGAGTATTAAGCTTAGTTTGCTATAGTCCGCGAAAAGCAGAAGAATCTGTATGGTTTAATTTGTAATTTCTTCAATCCTCATACTCCACACCAAACAGATCTTCGGAAATGTGCCCCACTCGCAATGAATTATTATAAAGTCAACATCTCCGGAGGATACTTAGGCAAATTAGCCTTAGTTTTCATAACATACCTATCATGGATTTCCGCAAATTAACGCCTGCTTCTATCCAATGGATTTTTCCTAGACATAGCGCTGATCAAAGCCAATTAAGCTGCATCCACTGGGAAAATATTTTTTATGTCTCGCTTTGAATTATGTTTTTTTAATGTTTTGTTTCTTAAAAATGTTTTTTTTTTTAATGTTTTTTTCTATTTGGTTTAGTAGAAAACTCTGCTGAAATGGCAACATTGTGATTTAAATAGGGAAGTGCCTTATTTCTTTAAGTTAGTTGTGGTTCGTTAATCGTTCTTCACGTAGACTACATTCGTGATGTGAACTCACGATATAAAACAATACACTAGGAAGCAAAGGAAATGAATGACCAACTCGCAATTCTTCATTGATATGCTTGGAATTATTTGCACTCTATTCCTAGGAGATAAGGATAAAATTTGTTTAATTTCATTTGGGACTTTTTTCAAATAACATGGGTGCATCCCTAACACCTGATAGTAGTGGTTACGTAAACCCAAGACATAAATTAATAAATAAAACTTAACTTTCATAATGCTTTCTGCCTATAATATTAAATATTAAATATTGATACTCTGAATGTTAAAGTAACTGTGACAAAGTAAAAAAGTTCGTAATCAAAACCAGCTAACCGTCTACAGCGAGACTGAAACATGCTGCTATACTAAATAATTAGGCCCTTGAGAAGATAATGAGGTTTATTACTTGATGAAGATTAACTACTCGAGCGAGGGTCATCTTAACAAAATCAAATTGTACACCATCAACTTATCTGATATCGATTATGTAAAATGTAATAATTTGAGTATTTATTATGTTAATATTCCCGTAATGTATTATTATATTGTTATAAGCTATAGCTCATTTGAATTTTAAGTACAAGGGTGAATAAATTAGTCTGTTTTTAATATGCTGAGTAGGTATTTTTAAATAAGGTTGAAATAACATAGATACATATTATCTTATATCTTTAAACGAGCAATTCTTGTATATATATAATTGGAATCTCGGAATCGGCTCCAACGATTTTCATGAAATTTAGTATACAGGGGGTTTTGGGGGCGATAAATCGATCTAGCTAGAATTCATTTATATTGGATTCTCGGAATCATTATTTAATACAATTATGAAATACAGAGAATTTCTAGAGATAAAACACAAAATGGAAAAAATGTTACATTGGGTATATTTCCAAAACACCTTCAATGGTTGTCCATAGGTAAATCTGAGAACAGAGAATGCCACAAAACTTCCCCCATTTTGAAATTCAAATTGTTTATTTGATTAGAAATATAGCCGACTTGCATAAAAGGAGGAAATTATATTGTTGTTGCGTTCTTGTTACCACAGAACTTTGTCACTTATGAATTGATTTTGAAAATTATTTTTTGTTCAAGAGGTATACTTCCCGAGAGAGTTAAGTATTTTCTAAATAACTTGAGCAATTGCTTTCGAAAAGCACCATTTGGTCAAATGAAACTGATAATAAAGACCGCGGATGGCTACTGGAAGCAATATATGCTGGATGGCTACTGGAAGTACACTTAGCGATATATAGTGCCCCAGGTTCGGCAAAAGAAATATGTTTGTAAAAGGTTATGAACGGTTGACATTTGGCTATTATAACTTAGATAATTTCAAATGTAGCAACAATAAAGTGTTTTTTTTTTGACAAAACAAAACCGACTTTGTTGTAAAAGCAAGTAATAAATATTTTGTATAAAATCTTTAAATCGATGCCAAGTTTAGCCAGGTATAATCCTTGCTACTATTTACATGGGAATGTCAAGTATATAGATACATAGAAGTGGCATAATGGGCATATGGTATAGGCCGAATAGGTCAGATAAATTGGTAGTGTGGACTATTAACGAAAATAATCTGTCAGCATAAGTACAATACAAGAATACTATGCCACTGGTATTTGCACAAATAAAGGCAATTGGCTAATACCCATTCAGGCCCAGTATGTGTTCGTTTTCAAAAAGCGTGAATACCGCCGTTTCTCAAAGCACATAAGTGGCCTGCTCAGTGCACATTACAAGTAAGAACAAAGAGTCGACACTTGAGACTAATGATGTACCTAAACATTCTTAGCATCGCTTGTTTTAAGTGTTTCCTTAATAATGAAGTTGTTTTCTTTGGGCCATCACAATAAACGTGGCATAACGATGAAATAGTTCAATTCAGTCAGGTAAGGCTGTGTTGCGTTACATCTCAACAGTTGACAGCAACTTTTAAATTTCAGTGAAAAAAAATTACCGCTTTGCTTTTCCGACGTCATGACACGATTGATAATAAGGCCCTTGTAGTATTTCTTGAATTCCTTGGAGTAATGTTGAGGACTATGGACTTATAAGTGATAGGTTTTGAGCCCCGACGGGGGCAATATTCTCTGCATATTCTTGTAGGAGACTTCGATCTTGGTTTGTTACTAACGACAAAGACATACTCGCCAAGCAATTAAGTGTTCCGGTATAACTGCGCGTTAAAACCGATCAGGAGTATGGGTCTAATGTAACTGTCATAGCCCTAACATGTTATTCCAGGGGTACCCAACCTTATTAAGCCAGTGGCGCACTTACAAGTTAAGAAATTTGCTACGGCGCCCTAAACTAGCTTGGTAAAATAGATGGGTACATGTGACTTAGGCAGATGGGGACAAAAAATTAAATAATAAATAATAATTTTTAACAAAGAATCAAGGAAACTAAAACCACACCATCGGGTTGGCTGAACTTAGTAATCTCGACACAATTTCTCAAAGTGTGGGACAAGCCGTGACACCGCTGCACAAAGACATCATACATTTTTTTCTACATTATTTTAAAGTACGTGCGTCTCGCGGTGCACCTCTGTACTTTTTACCAGCCAAGCCAGGGCGCTCAGGAAGCCCTTGATTATTAATATACAAGACTGCAACATCAATTACCACCAGATGAGATGATTAGAATGAGATAAGATTTATATTTAATGCTGGATTAAACGACTCTCCCAGCGGGCGGGTTCGCTTATAATCGCCAGGCTGGGCAGACGGGTTATTATTATTATTATTGAATTCTTTATCGCACACACAAAATCACAATAAAAAGAGAAACACATTTACAAATGAAAAATAATAAAAAACTAGTTTAGGTGTGCAAAGGCGGTCTTATCGCTAAAGCAATATCTCCGAGACAATCTTTGGCGAAAGTAGTTCTTATAAGGAACGGGTTGGTGCGAAAATAAAAATTCCTACCTACGTAAAAATATTGCAAACTAAACTACATGGTATAAATTCTAATACTACTTATATAATTAGAGTTAGTGATTGCAGTAGACGGTAGTAGTAGCATAGAAGACGCTGCTGCTAACTCTACTCTATATTCTCTTAATCACCTCGTACGACACTCGCGGGAAGAAGAGAGGTGGTGACAACTGTATTCTGATCTGCCGTCACCACATTAAATATGTACCCATCTCTATAATTCACACCACTTTTATGAACCACATTATTATATAAGGTAGTATTGCTAATTAAATTACGAAAAGAATAGTTATTTAACTAAGATCGAGAGATTGCCACAAACAAAAGCTCTAACAAACATTATTTTCTCCATAATGTTAGGAGATATAAATCTAAATAAATTAGCCAAATTCAAATTCAGTTCAGGGTTACCGGTTACATCTGTATGTGAAGCAACCGTTGACAATGAATACTTTGAGATGCTGTGATTACCCATTTAGAAGCTTTTAATAGCAATCTTCAAAAGGCTGCTAACTATCTTCTAAGTATTTTATTATTGACGTAAACCCATAACTTTGTCTGCGCAGAATGGATGTTTTCCCATTTCATCATAATCAACTCATTACCGGCCAAGTACAGGGCACGGGACTCCTCGCAGAAATCGTTTTATACTGTCATATATCAAAAAGTATTGTGGTGAAACTAGTCGTGACAATTTAATAATGTAGTTTTTTAATCTTTCACTTTTAGTTTGATTAGTAAAAGAGACCATACGTCTTTATGTAATCTCACATCTGAACATTCAAACTACAGGCCGTAGTACTTACAAGCTTAACTTTACAAGCCCTTAAAACATTGTGCATTAGTAATTAATTACTTAATTACTAATTAGTTAGTTATTAATTACTTATTTGATTTACGCCTTTTCGATTTTAGTAGTTTCTTATTTTTTTTATATTACTTTTTTTTTACCTATTTACAATTTTATCAATGAATGTAGTAGTTAGATACGACCTAGCCTAAATCAACGCAATTTTAATAAGAAACTGTCCCATTAAAATACAAATTCCCATTAAATTTAAGAGTCATCTATCTCCTACCTAATAAAAAACAATTACGCAAATCGAGCGTCGAATATTTCCAGAGAGCAAAGAGCTGGCGGTTCAATTGATGGATATGCATATAAAATAATTTATTGAAGTTAATGAACTTCACTTGGTCTGAAAGTCTTTTAAAAAGTTATCATAGAAGTTATACTCACTACAAAACGTTGACAAACGTAGCATGGTGTTGGTGCTTTTCAAGTGCCTTAAACTAAACCTGAAAAACAAAAAAAAAATTAAAATCTTGTCTAAATCACAAAAGAACTAATAGTTAATTTACTTAATAGTTACGCATGATTAAATAACATAACAATGAAAAAATTATTTGCCTATAGATATTCTCTATTTCTAGATTCTTATAATTAGAAAGAAAGAAAAAAACTTTTTTAGCTATACGCCACACATTACAGTGTCAACGAAACCACGTATGTTATGTGTGGCACAGTGTAGAAAAAGGTGCCAGTTCAGCATTCTGCTGCATGCGCCAGTGAAGGCATCATCTTCATCATATCAACCCATTACCGGGCCACTAAATGGCACGGGTCTCCTACCACAATGAGAAGGGTTTAACGCGACTTTAAGTATGCCATATTTAAATACATGTAGGTAAGTTTGCTGAATTTTCCAAATCTGGTACGAATAACTGAAGAAAATTGAATATGCGCTTTATATACTAACTACGCTACACGGTGTTAACCGCGATGATATAGTACGTACGAGTATCTAATTGCAATAAAAAATGAATTATTTCCAGGACTAAAAGTAGCCTATGTTTATCTCCATTCTTTCTACTATCTCTAAGCCAAAAAACAAAGTCGATGTGTTTGTTTTTAGGCCTGAATAAAGGACGATTTTTGGTGCAAAAAATACCGAATGTTCTTGTAAACCAGCCTTGGGTATTTGATGTTTTTCCAGGACTAAAAACAAAATTAGCCAATGTTACCCGACTTTTTAACTATCTCTATGTCAAAAATCAAGTCGTAGCTGCTTATTTGGGGCATAAAGGTAGGCAAAACAAACACATTTCGCATTTATAATATGAGTTACGATTATTGTCGCCCGCGTGACCATAGGCCGCAATTTTTTTATGTCCTGTCTATTTGACGAACCTGAGTTACAAATTCGAAATTGGACAAACTTTACCAAGACTCCAGACTCTTATCAAAATTTAACATTTTCTTTGGTCTGGTCTGCTGTGAGGCTTGAGCCATGAGTTACCTCTCTACCTACAAAGACGTATCGCCTATCAATTAAGCGAAGTGGTTGGTTCAGGGCACCAGTGGTATATATATATAATATGTTAGTCCCCTACCATCTTTGACTGCATTATCACTTACAAATTTAAAACCAGGTGCGATTGCAGTCAAGGGCAAATATAAAATTGATAAATTCATAAATTTACAGTCGGTTGTAAAATTTGACAGTATATAGGTTAGTAGGCTAGGATGTTTTGCAGAATTCAGAGTTAAGCTTTTTACAGCACCGGGCAACGAAAAGTGCAGCCTTAGCACAACAAAAATATCAAATGATCTGATTTATCAAAAACGACCTTATAAATTAAAAGTCAGTAATATCACGTTGCGTTTGAGTATTGTATTACCGAGTAATTTCATACCCAGCACAAAGCATAATGAAAGGTTTTTGCCGTCCGATTCATTTGTTTAATCGTAAGGGAAAACGCGTGAAAAACGGCTTCATTGCCCATTATTAATTATTAATTATTCGCATACGTTTACACTGCTGTACATGCATTTACTGTCAGATAAACATATACCTAATTTTTCTTTCATAAATATCTAAGTTAAGAGAACTTTTTATCCACTTGCTGACGTAGGAGTGCGAAATTTTTTATAATAAGTAGTAAAGCTTTTAAGGAAAAGTAGTGCAGGATGTATTTAATATATACACTGATCGACCAATATAAATAACATAAAATTATATAGTGGAACTATTGATTTAAATTAACACAATGACAATTTAATTTTAGGGTGCAAAATATGTGAAAAACCGGAACTAATACTATATTTGGCGCTATGTTTTCCGTTCCTTTTTTATCTTTGATCTGGGAATAATTATTATTCTCTTGATAACAATAACAGATTAGGCTGGTCGCGGAATCTTCTGAGTAGGATTGATGCTCGGGCAATTTGTCCATTGACTCTTCGTTTAGACACGACCCATGTAGGTTAAACTCTTTATAACGATCGATGATGTATTTTTCCCTCCAGTTATTTGTAAGTATTGACTAACTTAATTGAAGATTTCTTTAGTTTCCGTATTATTTTGCTTTACTTGTATTTAGGTCACTTGGTTTTAAACTCTGGGTTCAGAATGTTAGATCCTTTTTTTTTTACCGACAACGCGGGAAGGCTGGAAGTTACTCTGGCTAGCTTAGGAGCCTGCCTATTCCGTAAAATATCTCTTGACAATAATTTAGATTTTGGTTTTTTTTTATTACTTTTTTTAAATTCAATATTGTATTTAAAAATACTTATTATTTAGATAAATTATTAAAATATGATAATTGATTATAATGTAGAGACAGTAAAAGTATGTACCTACTAAATAATTCAATTAATAAAATAAAAAATCGGAAATTTTAACACAAAATATCATCAACGCTTTTCCAAAAAAAAGTGTATACGGGATGCATATTTGGGCGGGCGGATTCTCTAAGCTTTGAAATTAACACACAGTTCAAAATAAGAAAAATAATTATATCTTCAGGTTTTTTGTTGAAATCCAATTCCTTCTAAACACTATTTCACGTTCAAAAACACTTTTATGATCTGTGCTCCTATCTAATTCACTAAACTGTGGAACGGTTTCGATTTTTGAAATTTGTAACACATTTCGGACTCACCGTTTACGTACGGATCGCTAGCGAGTTGGCGCAAACTGTATCTGAAACGCTTCGCCGAAGCTATTTATGCTATTTCCATACCAACCACCACCTCTCGAAGGGATGGATGGCACTCGAAATAACAAATGTAAGCGATTTTGCAAATAACTAGGTCAACCTAACGCTTTATACGTGGTTCTGAACGTAATTATTAACACGTTTGTCGAGATTTTCCTTTGCGTTCATCATTGCAATCTCTTCGTACTTGGTACATACTTGACTTGCACCTAGAATATCGGGTGTTTTTGTTTATTTTTTTTATTTAATAATTTCTATAATGAACTCTCTCCAACCGACCTCAAATACGGGCTATAAAAGTTTTTTGTTTACATAATCAAATAAATAAAAACCATGGCTTAAAAATAAATTCCAATAAGAGGTGTTATTTTGATATTCAAAGAAAAATTGCAAATCTTAGACTCATGCCATTAATAATGGAAAACATTATTAGCCAAAAAGCATAACCATTTCATGAAATTAACAAAGTGGCTGCTGTATGCACTCAATAACTATATATATTATAGAATATTTGAAGTCTTTTAAATCGACCTTATCTTTCACGTGGTAGGAAGAAGTCTTTTTACTATTTTAACTGTCAATTTTAATAATTTCGATGCGTTGTTAAAGCGTGTATCGTTTCATTTTTAATAAATGCATATTAAAGGCGTAGTTTTTACTTGTCCAATGGCAAAACATTACAGCATCATAAATGCCATCTACCGAAATAGCAGGCTATTTAAAATAACACCTCTTAATGGAAATTCCAAAATTACAATCACCAATTTTTGGCAATTATTTTATAAGGGAATTAAATTTCGCTATTTTCTTAGCTAAATTCAAGATTGTATGCCAGCTTATATATTAATTTTATCCTATCTGCTTCCAGCAAGTAAGTGAGATTTTAAAAGAAAACACGCAACGAAAGGCTGTTTTATGTTTTATTGAATTCTTGCTTTATAGCAATAAGACTCCGTTAACTTTAGCATTCAGCTTAAAGTAGTTTACCGCGTTTATCTAGTGGTTAGCATGTTCTACTATGGATCGTAAGATCCTAAGTTTGATTTCCAGGTCAGGCCAAATATTAATACCTACCAGCCCGGAATTAGGTTATTCCGGCCCCGTGTCTCAAAGAGTACGCTAAGCCGTCAGTGGGTTATAATCACTAGCATTTGACGAGAATTGCTAACGTCCACCAACCCGTATTGCATCAGAGTGGTGGGCCCAGCTGTGAGACGATGATAGGCAAATGATGATGATGATAAAGTAGTTTTAACCTTTAAGGAGTAGTAATCACAGTTCGACGAGCCGTCCGGTCTACAAGACAAGAAACTGAACCTACAAGGGGTTTATTTTTATTCGTTCAAGCCTTACGCCGGCTTTCACCTTCCTAATATATTCTTTATTCCTATATTCACGCCTTATCGATAAACTTGGCATATTTAACGTCAAAATAGTTTTGTACTTTGTTTCTACTGTCAATTGAAGTGTGAAAAAACTTTCTTAACTATTCCAGCGTTATAGAATGTTTATAAATACGGACCCTAAGGTTTTAGTTTTTCTATACCGTTCTACATAAATAGAACACTCTGTATGTATATTATTCTTCGCCTCGATGACAGATTATCAAGCGAGGATTACTATTTCGTTCTCAATGACAGTCTTTAGCTTGTACGGTTATGGTATCAAAGATAATAAACATCACTTACTGTAAAGTAAGAGAGGATTAGCTCAACAATTTTGCAATTATTAATAATTGCAAAATTGTGTTATATATATGTTCAAAGTATTGAGGCGTTTTTTTGCCGAAAATTCGAGAGGGTATCATGATCACCCTGAGTGATTAAAAATAACATACGTCATCATATTTTCCGTTTCTGAAAAGTTCTAATATTAGAGAATCAAAGAGTTTTTGTAGTTTAAGAAGCCATTATTAATATTATAGCTACCTAAATTTTGCCAGAAATTACCCATTTTAACATTTATTAATGAACCAACGAAGTATATATTTTCTAGGGAAATTTTAATTACAAAATTAAATTAATATTTGCAATAAATATAAGCCGTCTAACTGTTCACTTATGGGCATGGTACCCAAAATGCTGGCGCTATTGCCCCTTTGAATTGCTAGACTTAGCCGTTGGGCTAAATAAGCGCCAGCTCTTGGGTCTTGGTAATTTTGCTAATTGCTCTGTTATTATTTTGTATTGCACCTTAATTTAATTATTACTCGTCATCATTATTATATCAACCTACTACAGGGCACGGGTCTCCTACCACTATGAGAAGGGGTCAGGGACGTAGTTACCACGCTGCCCTGTGCGGGATTGGCGGACTTCACACGTCTGTGAAGAACTCTCAGGCATGCAGGTTTCCTCACGATGTTTTCCTTCCCTTTTGGAGCGAGTATTAACTGCGTAAAACGCTCATAACTTACCAAAGTAAAGCTGCTGGCACCACTTGTGTAAGTATCTAGTTAGTAGTTATTAATTTTCAAACACGTGTTCACTACATCTAACCACGGCTTTGAGAACATTATGGAGAACTCTAAGGCATGCAGGTTTCGTCACCATGTCTTTCTTCATAATATTTTATTTTTGTTAAAGGTTTATATTTAATTGCTTTAAGGCAAATAACTCTTTTCTTTTTTTCTTTCTTTAACGTTATTGTTGGTGCGTGCCGGGGATCGGACTCGGCCCCCCTTGAAAGTAAAGCCGAAGTCCTAACCACTTCTCTTTTCTGTTAATTTATTGATGCTTAAAAAGGCAGATCCGGGTGAAATGTCGGAAAAATTCTAGATCGCAGATAACGGCGGATGGTCATTCGTTATTAATAGTTAACTCACGATTTGTTCAAAAATCGATGAGCGCGTTATCGATTGATTATATAAAATCCAATCATGTTTCAGAAACAGCCATCATTTCCGTTACTGTGCACTAGATACGTCATCAGTGAAGTTAGGGATAGTGCAGACATTAGACGTGGAAATCAATGCCTTGGTTGCTTGGAATCATCAGACTGCGATTTCGTCTCACACAAGATCTTTCTTGTTTTTTAATTTTATTTATTTTGTACCAAAATAAGTAACATAGTCATAAGCAAGAAAAGATGTGGACCAGAAAATACATTTCTCTATAATTGAGGGATCAGTAGTAAGAGAAATGGAGAGGGAGGGAGACAAGGTATCTACATTAAAAGAAAAAAAAATGTAAATATGCAAAAGCAAAGAATGAACCTTCAGTATACTATTAGTTAATTTATATGGATATAAGCAACAATATACTACATACAATTTAATAAATACTAGTAATAGCTTGATATAGGTTTTATTAAAACTTTTTATTATTTATGTAGTTATTACCATTAATTACGTTGAAAAATTTACGTTAGATGAAGATAAAATGCTGTGTTCAGCCGTAGGTACCCAGTGTACGTTGTTCATTACATAATGTCGCGTAAAGTGATGACGTAAAACTTTGCAGAAGCGACAGCAGTAGCAAAAAGTACAAAACAACAAAACGAACAGCACAAAAGTGACGTGTGACAGCGAAGATCGCATTTACCTACGCCTGGCGCAAGCCTGTCGTGAGATCCGTAATCACCCGCCGGTCTTTCCCGACCGTCTTTTGTCTGCAAATATCTCAAAATGACTCTAAACAATTGCTCTTGTGCAAACTTAATATTAAGAATTTAATCACTAAACGAGATTTGGTAATTAAGATTTTGCAGACGACAAACTAAACAGTAGACCAGTTATACCTAATCGCATAAAAGACTTTCCTTCTTTGTAATTTAAAAAGATCGAGAGAGATAAATGTTTGCTAACTAGATTACTGTTTCAATTAATTTTAAAAGTTTAACCCAATATGGCGGATTTCAAAATTTTCTTAGTTTTTAACCGAATATAACGGCGGAGTATTGGATTTTAAATAAATTAAAAATACACCGGTTAGTGGTGTAATTTTAAACTGTTACATAGTTTTCCTAAAGAATTAGACTGGACTATTTTTAATTCTGACTCAAGAAATATTAGCGCTTTCAAAAAACAAAAAAAAACAAGTAACAACTAGAACTTAGCATATATAGATAGATACTCGTATAATAATAATAATATTTGTTTAATTCAGGTAAAACCCATCCCAATGTAAGTACACGTTAAAAATGTAGTGAAGTATTTTTAAAAGAATTAAAAAATAAGATATACGTTTAAGTCATTACGTTTAAGTTTGATAAATAAGGTGTGAAATTACATGTATTTATCACAACAGAGTCAGCTTTAGGGTTCATACATTTCTGAAACCAATTTAATAAATAAAAATATAGCCCAAGCGAATTTGATTAACCAAAGCAATCGACTGATTTGCGTTTCTATAATCGGCTAATCCATACTACATTATCGAAATTACTTACGTAGGTAAATTTTGGATGGAATAATAACCTGATTAGAACTTACCTACTTATCTTTAGATATTCCCATGCATTAAAATGACATTGATTTAAAATAAATAATAAAATTAAAATTGATAAATAATTTTGCGATTCGGCAATGATGGAAATTCCCAGGAATTAGACCATTCATCCAAATAAGATCAATACAAATTTGATGAATTTCGATACGATAATGATGTTAGGATGCCTAGGAATAGTCGTTGACTTCATGGCTGCATTCGTTTGGGATTCGTCATCGTATTTCGAAATAAATCAATCACCATACCAAAATGTCACGATACATGTCTGCCTTTTGAAGGTATATAATCAAATATTACACAAAAGGTATAGATTAGCGAGTAGGTACGTCACGAAAATTTGAGATCATCATCATCATTTTAACTTGGCACAGTGGTTCGTGAAATGGTCTTATAAGTGGGCAGATCCAGGATCGATCCCTAGCGGGGTAATTTGGGAATTTATAAAATCAAAATTTTCTCTGGTCTGGTGAGAGGCTTTGGCTATGGCTAATTACCTACCTACCGACTAAGGTGTGCCGCCCAGCGGTATGCTTCATTACTCAATTTAAAAAAGTCATTTTTATATTAATGCAAGATCGCAAAGAATGCGTAGGTTTCTGCGAAACTAAAAAAAAATAATTGAAATACTCATTTTGTCTCGGAGTTTGGATCTCCATTGTGCTATTAATAATATGATACACAGACTTATTAATGATGCTATATCTGCTCTGGTTACTGCTCTACTGGAGCCTTCTGTTTTGTTGAGGGATAACGTCAAGAGCGGATGGAGGTGGACTGACGACATCAAGACAGTCGCCGGGAGCCGCTGGACACAAGTGGCAGAAAAACTTGGTGTGTGTAAATCTCTTGTAGGAACCTACCTACTTAATGATTAATTAAAAAAAAATTATCGTATCTCAGATCTGAAATCCGAAAAAGAGACGAAAATATTTTAGTACTTAAGTGAATACGAATAAAACTGTTTATTGGTTTTGGTGATTAAGCGGAGAGAACTCCCAAAACCTCCCCAGACTGTTCCACTTGTACCACTAACCTACACTCGAACTGAATGGTGAATCTGAATATACACACATACACAATAGCAATTCCTATAAAAAATAGCATGTGTCGAAGTTCAATAGTAGACGATTATTGATTAGGAGTTAGGACTTAGGTCATGCACGTAAGTACAGCATTATGAACTCATCGTGTACTGAACTAGATTATCTTTAAACCATATTTATTTGTAAAATGAACCGTATCCATTTGTGCTAAGGTGCTATTTGTTTTGCTGTTACCGTTGTAGTTAAAGTTTTGTCGTGCTAAGTAAATAGAGTCATCATACATCTAAAGTAAATGATTGAGGCTTCGATGACAACATGAATAATTTTGCCACGAAGCCTCACAATCTGTCATGTGGTTGATATCAAACATTCTTAGTAGTTACTACATAGCTAACGTCTATTATTAACGCTCGAAGTTAATATAATCACACTAATCCTAAACCTTCAATATGAGAGATTTACATTTGTTGTCCTATCTTCGTCTACAAGAAAGAGTAGGAAAAGTTCATCAATTCACGGGTCTCTTAAAATGAGAAGTAATAATTATAATAATAATTATAATAATTATTATTCATAATAGTATAAATATATATATTTATATAATACGACAATACACCCACCGCTATCTAGTCCAAAGTAAGCGTAGCTTGTGTTATGGGTACTAAGATAACTGATGAATATTTATTTTTATGAATAATATAAATAAATACTTATACATATAAACACAGACACTGAAAAACATTCATGTTCATCACAGAAACATTTTCCAGTTGGGGGAATCGAACTTGGACTCAGTAAGCAGGGTCACTGCCCACTGCGCCAGTTGACCGTCTGAAGTGTTTAGGCCGTAAGTAGTCTTCCACAAAGTGGTAAAGTGCGGATTAGTGGACTTCACACGCCTTTGAGAACGTTGTGGAGAACTCTCAGGAATGCATGTTTCCTAACGATGTATTCCTTTACCACTAAAGCAAGTGATATTCAAAAATCTTATTAGTTAGAGGTCACAGAGTGATTGAGTGATTTGTTGCTTAGAGAGAGCGTTACGGAAGAACTAACTAACAAGTACACTTTCACCTTTATTATACTTAAGAATATTAGTTGCAATTGCTCGAATCATTATGGTGTAATTTGTAATTTCTTCAATCTTTATACTCCGCACCAGAGAGATCTTCGGCAATTTACCTAATCTACGCACGCTTCGCTCTTCAGCATCCTCAGGAGATGTTGACTTTACAATGAATTACTTAAAAATTCTAAAGAAGAACCTCCGTTTTTTCTCGTCCCACCGAGTCGTCACACCCACTTTTATTATGTTTAATGTCGAAAGCTTATGCAGATAACCTACACTGTACAGACGTAGTGCAGCCAATTAAACTCTAAAGAGATTAATAATAAATCTATGTGAAAATTACACAATAATGTTTATTGTTATGTTAGTTATTACTAAACGTACATTCGGGGCACCCGAGTCTTACAAACAAGGAATCTAGATTGAATTACTTAATTAAATCGAGATGGTCATTTATGATTACATCAGTGATGTAAACTAGAAACTTATCGTAATTTTTAACAGAATTGACTTCATAAACGAGATGTCGTTGTATTTAATCGCATTGGGTTAACTCTGTTAAGATAAATTAAGTTTGTAAATAAATAACGATTGCGATTATTAGCGACATTCTAAAAGGTTTTTGTATTTATCTAGCTAAAGTATAGTATTTATGAAAAATCCAAATATAACGGTTTACATTTCAACATAGTCGGAACTGAACTTCTCTCATAATTTTTCGCTCATCCTCATAGTTTCTGATTTAATAATCATGTTCACTTGAAAAGTTCACCGTATGTGTGCTGTGCATTGTGTACAAAAACATTGTTTTGGTGTTTTTTTGCTCGATTAATGCTCATATTTTTTTGAAATATTTCGTGACACGAACACGCCAGACCATCGTATCCTTAATTCACATTGCTACATATTTCTTAATTAGTTCGACTTGCATATTATATAAGGTGTATGCAAGTCGTGAATTGCAGAGCCACAAACCCTTTATTTATTGAGTATCACATGACGGATGTTCCAAATAAACATGTATTTATGTCTTCACTTGTTTTTAGGTAGGGTGACCATAATTTCAGTTTTGCTTGAAATTGTAAAGCGTAAAAATATAAATATCATGTACTAGACCTATCCACATAGTTATTATTTGCTAGACCTTAAAATCTGTGCTAGACGATTCAAACATTATCTCTGAGGCATATTCTTCTTTTACTGTACATACCAATCTCATAGGATACGTTCATAGAGCTTGGGTAAACCCCCATAAACATGCAAAGTCCAACCCACAAAATGCATAGAGATGCCAAAATTCAGTAATTCCCTATGACCTCCGTTTGTGTTTAATCTGAGTGGGCAAACCTTCTAGTCCTTTGAACTCATGACGCACTTTTGTAATTGAAACACTAGTAGAAATTTTAAGAAGGCCTCGATTATACGGAAATCATTTTACAGACACTGAACGTAAGCTGCTCCACTGATCAGGCAGCAGCACTGGTCATAAATAGTTTTATGTGATGGTGCCATTTAATCAGTTCGTAAACGGCGGTGCCGGAACTAAATCGCTTGGCTATATGCGGACTATCCCAAAAACAGATAACAGATGGGGTCAATATTGTCGGCTCACGTATAACGAATGTACAAATCTAGCTCAATTGTGCATCACGTCGTCGAGTAACGAGTCTCGAACTTTTTATAATAATGTACTAGGAACTTAGAGACGACATTACAAACATGGTGTGTAATGTCGTCTCTATAATTATTTAACAGTGAGTGTACATATTAATTGTATGCATTATGTTGGCTTGCTTTTTTTAATTTTTATGTGGTTTGCAATAATTCATGTTGTTACGTCACGCTTTGTCGTCCACTCATGCAAGCATATTGGTCCAAATTTAAAACATCATTATTTCCAATTATATATGGGCTACCTACTTAAATTAAAGAACTACGGTTTTACACTTGTTTATTGTATACATTGCTAGTATTATAAATGCAAAAGAATGTCTGTTTGTATGTTGCCTATGCTGATATAAAATTTGGCACATCCTGAGCATGAATATAGAACAATTTTTATTCCAAAGCACCAGAAAAAACGTTTTGAGGTGGCTGATGTAGAACTTCAACATTGCCAACCCATTACCGGCCCACTATAGGGCACGGGTCTTCTCAGAAGAGGTGCTTAGAGCGTCGGCCACCACGCTGGCCAAGTGTGGATTCGTGGACCTAAAACGCCTTTGAGAATATTATGGAGAACTCCCATTCATGTAAGTTTCCTCACGATGTTATCCTTCACAGCTTAAGTTATTTAACTGCTAAAAACGCACATAACATGGGGTACAGGGGTTGAACTCGACCCCCCCGTCCCTAAGGAGGTTTTAGCACAACGTTATCACCTCTTCCTTATATCGGTAAATAAACGCGTTATATATACGATATCAGTCATGTGACCATCGCGTGCGTGTAGTTTGTTAGGGTTAGCTACTCTAGAACATAGTACATTATTAGTCAATGGGTTCGAATCACTTATTAACGGCGACGTTGTCGAGTTGAAGACGGGACCTACTTTTTGCAACATTCAACTTTGCCCTCACTTGTACTGCACCATCATTATAATGATTACTAAATACCTAGTCTAATTATGACTGATACATCTATAATATATCTAGAGTCCGTTATTTTTTTTTTTGTTTGGTTATTGTTCAAACGTGTTAATGTGTGTGCGCATTTGATAAATCTTTTGAGCATTCGATAACCCTTTAAAAGTATATTCCTTTTAAAAATTTCACTTTTTTTAAATATATAGAAATCTAAATAATGTATACTAAAAGAATTAAACTAAGTACCTACATAGTTAATTTTTTTTATGTTTATAGACGAGAGCTTGACTGCAATCACACCTGATGGTAAGCGATGATGCAGCCTAAAGTGGAGCGCGCTTGCCTAGAAGATGCCTATTCACTCTTGATTTGAAGGTACTCATATTGTAGGCACTGGGGAAAATGGAAGCTGGAAGGGCATTTCAGATCCTAGTGGTGCGGATCAGAAACGCGGATGCGAAGCGCTTCGTACGCGTCCGCGGTATTTCGACCACGTAGGGATGCAGATCCTTACGGTTCCTCGCACTTCGGTCGTAAAAAGGCATGGTATTGATGGTATTAGATATTTAATAAACTTTTTCAACAACCAAAAAACAAAGATAGGTACAGCTAATTTTTTGACGCAAAAAGATTCATAGCGGTTATTTCTTTTCCCTTATAAATTTTGATTTAAGTAAAACAGATGTATTTATGTGTGTATAACTATCAAAGTCACTGTCGTAATAGTACAAGTAATAAAGAGCAAATGTAACTCAGACGGGGTTAAAATGTATAAGGTGCGAACTCTCCACTTGTTACCATTATGAAGAAGATCTATGTAACACCTGAGCCGATGGTATCACGTGTGAAGCGCAATTAAACAATGCACCTACTTAACCCTCAAACACACTGAAAGCTATACTAAAGAAGTATCCATTTACAGTACACATTTTACTCATCGGCTCAACCGATGCACCGATGTGATACAGACATAGCTGGTATCCAGCTGACGTATAAAGATAGGGTAAGGAAGAACTTAAAATCCAGGAAAAGCGAAAAGCATTCATATGGCTTATAAAAACAATACGCTTTGTTTTCTATGCGCGGAACTTGCCTGCGATATACATGGAATACTTTTTAGCAATAGTTAAGATTTATAATAACGATTACCGGATTTAATCATGGGCAGGATTAATTCATGGGCGGCATATGTTTTATTGTGTATAAATTAAATAGAATTAAATCCACTGCGAAGAACAACAGTACCTGAGTTTCTAGGCTGCATGTCCTTTATGAATGGCCGCATTAAATAAATAAATATACTACGACAATACACACATCGCCATCTAACCCCAAAGTAAGCTTATCTTGTGTTATGGGTACTAAGATGCATTATATTTTTGTCAAAGGTAACTGCTTGCTTAAGGTTTCAGGCAGTTTCGAGATTATCCTATTGTCAATTTTAGGGATTTGAGTCCTATTTAAAGAAGGAATTGAATCCCCAAAGTGAGGCTACTATCATTGTTTTAATCATCATTGTTTTAATATTTTTGCCTCTTGGCATGCATTATCGGCGACTGAACACTGTATCATACGGTATCATCTTCACTTTACATTAAAAAACGAGTAATAAGTATTTTCATTTTTGTATTTATTCTATGCGACAAGACAACATAAAATCGATATTCTGCAGAAAAAAACAGAACCAAACAGTAGCAAAGCCTCTGGAAACACACATCTATATATATATATATATATAAAAGGAAGTGGTGTTAGTTACACCATTTATTACTCAAGAACGGCTGGATACATTTTTATAATATTAGATTTTTTGGATTTCTGTTAGCCCGGAATAGGATAGTAAGTATTAAAATATAACATTCATCGAAAAAAAAAGATCCGCGGTACGAAGTTTGCCGGGACAGCTAGTCTTTAATATTTTAAGCCTGTAAAGTAAGCTAAGTAGAACTTAGGAAACATTTTGTATTTTATGCAATATATAAGGAGATTTGATTAAAATAGCATTCAATTGTAGCATGCCATATAGCAGATCATTGTTAGTGGGGCTCGAGGCTTAACCGTTCCCCGATTCAACTGAGGTCACGCGATTAGAGGTCACGAAGTCGTGTAAAGCTGTCAGTTAAATGTGTATATTATCAGCATATATGAACATGGTCATTAGTGCACGCGATTTTAATTTTGGTTTATTTTCTGTGGTCCTAAAGCTTTACCTTTCTTATTTACATATATTGGTTACTTGTCCATAGAAATATGAAGTTTCTTGGTAAGTTATTCAATCGGTTTATATAGGTATCCCCATATAAACCTATTAACGTGGAATAGGCTTAAGCCGAGCGGAAAAGCCTTATGTACCGTTCGAACCCTGGAAATCCCACTTTTAAGACAGTGTTCATCACTGCTCTAAAGAAGTCGCCAGTTTTATATTTCATGCGTAAATTATTATTTTATCTAGTAAATATTTTTCCATCATTGAATATCTCATCCGAGGAATAAAATTGTTAGATATATCTACAATATAAAAACTGTCAAGACGATTTATTTACTCCTCGTCGATTACCTGGTGATATTCCTTCCCATTATCCCAGAGATTATCTGGTGATTGAAAAATGTGGAAATATAACTCAAAACCACGTAATAAAGTCATTTAAAACTATATAAAATAATTATCGTATTCTCAGATTAGATTTACTATATCTTAAGTAATTACGTGTTGGATCCATGTCGGGTTTTACGGTTATTTCTTGATAGTGCATAAAACTTAAATCTATGTACTATAGCAGTACGATAACTGATTATTTGAAATTGATTAAACAACTATCAAAGTTGTTCTTATGTATGTTAATATCCGAAAGCTAAATTATGTTGACAAGATATTCATTCACAAATGATTTAACGCCGACCTTTTTAAGTACTATGAAGTAACATGCTGAGTCATTCAATTTGCTCTATATGAATGAATAGTTTATATACATATATATATATATATATATACATATGTACTCTCATCATGACTAAATATATAGTATATATGTATATATCTTATCAAAACTCATATTGTAAGTCTCGTCTGTTCTCTACCATTTTGAAGAAGGGCTAGATTCGATTCCGTGATGTGGTCAAAAATATTTAGGTTTCAAAAATATTAAGAGGACTAAGGAGGATTCCTTAGTCCTCTTTATTATGATCAAATGTGTGATGATAAGTGTTACAGCTTCACAATCCGCAAAGAAACAGCGTGGTGGGTCTATGCACTGATAACCTCGCTTCTGTGAGAGAGGTGGTTGGCACCCAGTCCTTGGATACTGCCAGGCTTATAAAGACAAACACAAATTGAATTAAATAATTACCTAAATATAGATATGTCGGTGTATCTGATGTTCTTGAATTTACTAAATAAAAATATTATAAATATGTCATTACAACTGTCAGTCTCAACAGATGGCCCACCTGATGGTTAGTGGAAAACCATCGCCTAAAATCAGGACACTTCGCAGGGTGTTCTAGGAACAATCTGAACTGGAGACGAAGGTGTTGAGCCTCGGGTTCAGATTCGTGTGCGTGTAATTACAACGGCAACACTTTCAGACCACTACACAGCAATGCTGTTGGGCGGCACAAACAAATATGGCGGTAGCAGAAAGAGCTCTACAATTTTTAAATAGTTTGGATACAAAAGACATCAACGCGCGTGCAATGCTGCCAAACGATTCGTGGAGAACGTTTGTATTTTCATCACAAATAACTCAATTGGTACGATTTCTTTAAATAAATGAGTATGAAGAAAAAAGGAAAAGTATAGTTATTCCAATAAAGGTTGGCATGCAAAAATATTTTATTACATATAAACATAATACACCCGTAACGTAACTCAATAAGTCTACTTATATTTTTCTAATTCACGCTATCTAATTACCGTCCCACATTTCCAAGTGCAGGGAATATTTCAACACACGGCATTCTGCATTTGACAGGTTTAAAGCGTTACCCAAACAGAGGCGGTGGATGTCGCGGTCGCGTTGGCGCGGTTTGGCCGCGCAAAACGCGTTGAAAACACTAGCGCGACAGTACCGTCTGCTTTCGCGTTATTTAATTAATTTAGTATTTTGGAACTATAATAACCAAAATAAATACCTGCCCAAAAATAAAACATTGCGAATTCTATTGTACATAAATGTCTAAATTAAATTAAATTGGCAAGTCAACTAGAAGAATTACTTTCCTATTTGCAATGTACTTCATGACAGTCAAATCTTTGAAGAATTGCTTTCCTGTTTACAATGTACTTCATGACAGTCAAATTTTTGAACCTAATTTTGGAAATTAGCGAAATTCAATGAAGTTTCCAAACTTTGAGCTCTGTACCTCTACAGTACACGATCCCACATAACGCTTTATATGAGCGGTACAAATTAAGTCGTAGAATGTTCCCGTGATATTGCTCGGATTGAGATATTTAATTTTACTGCATATCCTATGTAACGTTTGAAATAATTTACGCTCATCTGACTTTCATAACGCGCAAAAACAATTTGGCAACTTCAAATCTGAGCTTCTTGGCGGCTGCTTTCGGTTGAATCGGAAAAAACTGATAGACTCGACGTTTGAAAAGTGCTTGTAAAATAGTACTTTAATTAAATGTTTTTTTAATAACTTCTTTTTTGGGCTTGTTTGAAACCTGTCACATCCCGCGACTGCTACCGCTGAGCGCTTCTGTTTGTGCCAGGCCTAAAATTAAGGCTCACATTACTGTGCCGTAAACAATTGAACAATGGATCGATATCTGCATCAATATCGATTTTTTTGTACGGCTACTGCTCGCACGCCGCACAATCGATTTAGAAGCCAATGCCATAAGTTTGCATTAGGTGCCCAACGTACATTATGTACTTGTTTGTTGATGTTATGGCTTATTATATAAATGTTTATTAGCGTTAACATGCCTGGGAAATAATTAAGGCTTTATGCATAAATCAATTAAATTGTATTGTTCACTTTTAATGTTACCTAGCGATAGTTATTACTTACTTGTTACTTACTCCAACTTTGCTTTTCTTTAATCACATTTATCTTGTCTCAAATAATTAAGATTTGGTAACTCTTGTTCTAAGTTATTCTGACAAGTTATTTTTTTAAATTTAATAACAGACACTTAAAGAACGTGGTAGGATACAAAACAAAGGTGGCCTTATCGTTAAGGAGCACCTTATCGGTAAGGTCGCCTTTGTAATGTAACTTTAGATCTAAAAATTGCAAAGTTTTATTTTTCTTCTGGCGTTCTTTTGGCTTTTATTCGGTTTTCTCCCGATTCGTAGTCGAATATGCTAGCCAATAGATAAAACGAAGCAGTTATAAAATAGTAATAAATTATTTATACAAAATCATTATGCAATACATTTTATCATATTTATATTTAAGCTATATAGCTTTTATTTTTCTATTTTACACAAGCAAATTTTTGAAACTCAAGTAGGTACTTGGGTATCACAATCTATTTAATGGCCGATCCAAGATTACTTTACCTCGTAATGACAGTCTTATTTTGTAATTTGATCATAAATTCGATTTATAAGTATGTGGGCGTTAAAGCCAAAATTTACGTAAAAGTCGATTGGGGTTTACTACAAGATTAGTTGGTCAATTTGAAGATATGAGTATTATGATTAGTTTTTTAAATAAGTACCTACTCCTATACATGAAGAGATCTTCTTGACCATTTTGTTCAGATTTTTTAAAAGTTAACCCCAGAAACAGTTACGATTGAAGGACTACTACCTCTCTTTGAGTGATGGAATTTGAAGTAGATTTTTATATTTGTGTTTGTTATATATTTATATATATTATGTATATTTTCTATTTATATATTATGTATATTTTATATTTATATATTATGTATATTTAAATTGTATTTGTATCTTTACATTTTGGTATTTATGTATATCTATCAACACTCTTGGCACTATCCCGTTCTCTTGCTGTAAGTCATATCTACAAAGGTTGCCTGTAAGAGATTGCTTGCAGCAATAAGGCCGCCTTTGCATGTCTACATTGTGTACTGTTTACTCCTTATTGTTTCTTTTCCTGTATGTTATACGTGCAATAAAGTTTTTCTTCTTCTTCTTCTTCTTCTTTTAACGGGATAAATAGTCGTTTGTCCGTCTTTAGGATGCAAACAATCTAAGCAAAATTCCACTAAGATCGGTTATAAAGTCGTGTATAGGTTACAAAGGGTATTTTGTTTTAATCCCGCAGGAATGTTCCACGGGTGTTTTTCCGGCATGGGAAGTATACATTAGTGGCAATTGGCAAGGCAGTTATATATATACGCCAAATCGTTTACGACACGGCATCGTACCGAAACGCTAAATCGCTTACTGATCTTTTTTTGTGGGGTGGTAACGAGACAAGGTCGAAGCCTCTACCAGACAAAAAGAGACGTAGTATCTAAACAAATTCAACAAGCAACTGCGCAACGAACAACAATTTATTATTTATTATTATATAACGCACACGAACGCACAAATGATACTTTAATATGAGATTTCCTACCTATCACCGCATGTCATAGGTGAGGTATACCTCGTGACGAGCCTGCAGTTTTGAAACCGAGCTTCAGGTCAGAGTCACGCTGACGAAATTTTTAAGACCAGTGACCACTTAAGGCTGCGTATTAGGTAGGTTTCCCTGTCTCGGTTTCATCGTCTTAAGTTATTTAGATATCTGATCTGTGCCGTGGAAGCTTTAAATATAAAAATATTTTTGTTACGAACAGGCCTAATATTTGAAGGTTATTGGCTACCTTATCGTCATAAACATTCTTTCCATATCTCACTGCTATAGACGGCCGATTGGCGCAGTTTGCTGCGACCCTGCTTTCTGAGTCCAAAGCCGTGGGTTCGATTCCCACAACTGGAAAATGTTTGTGTGATGAGCATGAGTATTTTTCAGTGTCTGGGTGTTTATATGTATATTCTAAGTATTTAAGTATAATATTCATAAAAATATTCATCCGTCATCTTAGTACCCATAACACAAGCTATGCTTACTTTGGAGCTAGGTGGCGATGTGTTTATTGTCGTAGTATATTTATTTATTTATTTATTTACTATGCTAACTGATAGTTATTGATCTGTATCTAAGCACTCCTGCAGGGCTAGCATAGGTAGTAGACAAAAATTATATACCCCGATGGTGATGACGCTAGTACTGAAAGTACATAAATAAATAAATATACTACAACAATACACACATCGCCATCTAGCCCCAAAGTAAGCGTAGCTAGTGCTATGGGTGCTAAGATTACTCATGATTTTTTTTTAATGAATAGTATACACTATATATAAATACTTATAATATACAGATAAACACCCAGAAACTGAAAAACTTTCATGTTCATCAGAAAAACATTTTCCAGTTGTGGGAATCGAACCCACAGCCTTCGTAAAGTAGTAGTAGCAAAAAGTAACTCAAAAAGTAGTAGTAGCATAGCTCGGGAAGAACTACCACCATGCTTATTTCTGCATTGTTTCAATGTTGTGTTCCGGCCTGAAGGGCGTGGGTGCTTGTGTAATTATAGGCACGTGACGCTTAGCACCTATGCCTGGTTGATGGACTCTGGACGGTATATTGCAGAACTACACGTTCTTTCCTTGCATATCCTGCGAAGTGTATTCTGTGTTCTCTGCTTATATACCATCAAGTGCCGTGTAGCAGATACCATCCGCTTCATCCGACAATTATTACAATAAAAAAAAATAAAAAAAAGTTTATTAAAAAAATCTAATTAGAGCCAAATACTTATTGGCTCTAAGCGAGATAGAAACACAAGACCATGTGATCTATAGCCAAACACTGCCAAGTTATTACCTACGTACTTAATAGTAATTCTACTTATTGGAAAATACCGACTTACGGGCACAAAATAAGACTAGCAAATGAACATTGCACAATAATTCTTCATTCGCAAACATTCACAATAACATTGATGGGAATTTCAAATCGTAATAACGTATAGGTACCAAAGGTACGCTAAGGCTATATAAGCAGATAATCACGATAGTCTGTTCAACAAGTTCGACATGTTATAATTATAATGCATCTTAATATCGCGTCACTTTATCTTGAATTCCGCAGTTCTGAGAGCATTTCATAAGTAACTCATATAAATTACTATAAAAACCTCGTAAATCGTTTTACATGAACATATTTTAATATTTAATTGTGAAATGACATGGCACTACATATCACTATACAAAGTGCTTTTTTAGTGCATCAGCGTGAGTTTTACACCACAATGCGTAAAAGATAAATAAATAAATAAATATACTACGACAATACAAACATCGACATCTAGCCCCAAAGTAAGCGTAGGTGTTATGGGTGATATGACTGATGGATATTTTTAGGAATTATATATACATAAATACTTAGAAAATACATATAAACACCCAGACACTGAAAAACACTTATTGCTCATCACACGAACATTTTCCAGTTGTGGGAATCGAACCCGCGGCCCCAGATATGGCTCCCTGGTGCGAAGGTTGCGGGGGAGCACCAACTGTTTCCTGAAGAGGATTGCAAGTAGGTTAGACTTCAGGTATGTGAATTATTGTAAAAAAGAGGCTGTGCTATTTCAGATGGATTGGAGTGGCAGTGGTTCGCATATAAAAATATTTCTTTCTTTCACTAATATAGAAGAAATATATTTTTAAGTAACAAAAAAAAATATAAGCCTTGATGCTTGAAATAAAGATTTATTAGTATTATTATTTCTATCACTTTTTTTTTTTTTAATTATTAACAATGCTTAAGAATAAATTAAAAAACACTATTAAAAATTTATAAAAAAAAAATAAAAAATATTAGTATATTTATTACCGAACTAGTGGACCCGCGCGACTTCGTCCGCGAATGAGTCGACTTAAAAAAGTCGTTGTCGCGGACTGTTTTATAAAACTTTAAACAAACAACAATTTCGATAAATCCGATATACTTACTACATACGTCTGCCGTTTGGCGTAACGATCACGCATCGAACGCATCAGAGTCTCTCAAAAAGGATATTTTTTGCAGTTTTTGCAACATTTCTCATTATTGATAGTAGCCATTGTTCGTAGCGTGATGTTATATAGCCATTATTGTTACTACCAATCCAAAAAAAAAATTATAATCGAAACAGCATTTCCTGAGATTAGCGCGTTCAACCAAACAAAGTTTAAAAGCTTAATAATATTTCAACTATGCCTATCCGAAAAACCACGTCAATCTAAAACTCCGTTGCACGGACTTTGAAAGACAAATGCGGAAAAAATAGCGATGCTATCCTGTAGAAGCTTTTTGCTTTTGCGGGATAAAAAGAAGCGTATGAGCTATTGCAGACTTTATTGTAGGTATCTCTGCCAAATTTTAGCCAAATCGGTTCATTCGTTGTGGCGTTAATGCGTAACAAACATCCATCCATCTATCTATCCATACATACATTCATCCATACATCTATTCTCACAAACATTTATAATATAAATAATAAATAAATATACTACGACAATACACACATTTATAATATTAGTAGGATGGTACGCATCTATTCGATTGTTGTCCCATATGCCCTCCAACTTGCAGTTATCTGTGAAGAATTATATCCTTGATCTCCGACAATATTCATCAGATCTTCATTAAAATTATACAATACATGCTTGGTAGTACACACTGACAAATAAAAAAAGAATTATTAAAATCGGTGCAAATTTAACGGAGATATGAATTAAAATTTGATAAAAAATTTCATCTCATTTCCCGGAGGAAACTTATTGTTTATCGGGATAAAAAGTATCCTATATGTTGACCCGGGATATCAGCTACCACTATACCAAATTTTATTTTAATCCGTTCAGTAGTTTTCACGTGATGCCCGGACAGACAGACAGACATACAAAAATTCAATAAAAATCTGTTTTGGACTCAGTATCGATTATAAAGCATCCCACGGACAAAATTTTCAAAATATATTAAATGTACAGAAATCTTCCAGTTACAGTTTTATTATAAGTATAGATGGCAGAAATGGAAAATAGTAATGCTGTGAAGATTATTACTTGTACTTATTAGTTACCTATTAGAAGTAATGTATAAGTATAGGACATAAGTTAATCATATCCCACAGCTGGGCAAACTACTAATTTGTATTAAGAGATACACAAGAATGGTCGCAAGGTATGTTAGCTTAATTAACGAATTCTATTTTTCAAACTGAAATTCACAATGTTTTCCATCAACTGCCAATTCATAGCCTAGTGGCTAGAACTTTAGTCTCTCTTTCGGAGGGACAGAGTTCAAGCAATTAAATATCCCTTGCTTTAACGGCGAAGGAAAACGTCAGGCATGCGTGAGATTTCTCCATAATGTTCTCAAAGGCGCGTGAAGTCTACAAATCTGCAATTTGCCAGCGTGGTGGAGTACGGCCTAACCCTTCTTATTTATAGGAGACTAGTGCCCTATAGTGGCTTTATAGTGGTATGATGATATTTTTGCCAATTATTTGGGCAGGCAATGAGTTTGTCTTTCTGTTTCTGGCCTCAACCGACGCTGTGTGATATCAGGTATTTAGCGTGGCGTGGAGTGAAGGCTTCTACTCTATGTGCCTGATTGGATGGCGTGCTAGAATCATGTTTCCCACCTTCAAATCAACGATATAAGTAAATCCGGCTTTACACATGATTAAAGTAACTCATCGTCGATTGCAAACCGCACTGTACAGTAATCACGATCAGCGTGAGACACCAGTCATTACTAAGTATATCTCGAATATTGTGTAAATAAATGTGTCCACAGACTCTTTCGTCTTCATCTGGAACTGTCAAATTGCTGAGTGTACGAAAAATATAAGCGCCATTTTAGATTAAGAAATGATACCTATCTACGGAGACCAGCCTCGAATTTGCGATTATTCAATATTGACCATTATTAAGAAAAACTTACTTTATTTTGACGACCTCTCTGGTGCAACGGTGAACGGTTCCGGGTGCGATTCCCGGTAGGGTCAAATTGGGAATTACCACCAGTAGAGATTGCAATGAAGGGCTACCTTGTCTTCTTCTTTGTCGTTACACTCTTGGCAGAGTGGTCGTGGTCATCATGAAGCGTCTTTGAGGGCAGATGTCACACGCCCCACGAGCATTCGCCACTTCTGTCAGGAGACATTTTTTTAACGAGAAAAGGAAAAATTTTGTCCCCACCCACAATTGATAGCATACTTAAAAATAAACAATCGATTGTTCTACAATTCCTGGATTCTGGATGCGCATTATCTAAGCTAAGCCCCTATAGCGAAAGATATATGACAGTGTAAGACTTTACATGAGTTTAGAAACTAAGAGCTATCAGAGTTATTTGAACTACTTGTAATTATTACACATAATTTTTTATAAATATATAGCGAGAAATTGAGTCACCTGATATGGTCACTTGATTAATAAAGCAATGAATGCCGCCAATAATAGTCAAAAAAATGAATTGAAACTAAAAGTTAATATAAAAATATAATTATATGTTTAACAATAAATTATAACCTTAATATTACGACTTTTTGATCAATATTACCAGTTGACCTCAGATAATTCTCTGACCGCGCGCTCTACGCCCTCTATCACGAAAACAATTAAAGGTATAAAAAAATGTAAAAAAGTTGTAACAATATTGATAATAAATACAAATAGCGTAAAATCCACAGAAAACTAGATATTTGCAAAAAAAAGTGAAAAAAAAAATCGATGTTTGTGACCTGAACCCCTGAAAAACTTGCGACCATCCAATTATATGTGAAACCTGAGAACTGTTTTATGTGGTAATATACTGGGTATGTCGGTTTTCCGAGGTCAACTCCCTAGAATTACTGGACTAAAAACATTTACTGCACCAAAGGTACTATTAATATATGGACGGCTTTTATCCTTCTCTTAAACAACCTCATATTGTTGAAGTGGAAGTAGCGCAGATCGAAGCTGGTTTCACAATTTCCATGTCTACTAGGAAACCATATACATAACTGATGGTCGCGGTATATGTTGTATTAAGCGAAAGCTTATAGAAAAGCCCTATTATAGTATAAAGGAATACGTAAACGGTAAAAATTGGGTGTAGACTATTGCTCTAACCAGGTTGCTTCTTAAATATTTTCAAATGAGAATGTGAAATGTTGATAACAAAAAGAGCACCCGGCTAAGTTTGTTGTGGGCTTCTTCTTAGACCAGGGCGCGTTTTGAATCTTCGTAGCTTTAGTTTTAAGTTTACGAATGTAGTTATCGCCATCATTACTCAGTACTATGTACAAATTTTGTATGTAATCAAAGCATCAAAAGTGCTATCAATGAGCCCATTTGAATAAAGAAATATTTGACTTTGACTTTGTCTATGAGCTATTAAAATATCTTACTGCACTTTTTTGTTTTGTTGATTGAGGATTCGTTTTTCTCCTTAAAGCTTTTTTAAGGTATTTGCTCTAATATAAATATAGTATTATGTTTCTGTATAATAAAATTACAAAGTAAACATATAGGAAGAGTTTCCTGTAAGTGAGTGATTTTAAAGACAGTGACATGTACTTTTATAAAACAATTTGAGTATTGAAGATATAAAATCATTGGCAGTTTTAATGTTATCTCTTTTTTTCTAATTATATGAGGTTAAAACTCATTTTACTGCATTTTACTGTACTGTAACAATATTAATACTAAAAGTGAAAATAGACTTGCAGTACACTAGGCTACATGAATGAAATAAAAGCTTGGGTATGAATTGTTCTAATTTCCTAGCTAAATATTAATTTCACTCTGTAATGGTGATAACAAAAAATAACCCTAGACACGTTTGGAACCATATTAGCTTTAAGCTAAAGAATAAAGTTATCATCATCACCTAACATTAATGGAAATATATTATATGTATGAACGCGCCATAAGTGCCTGTGATAGTTCTACATGAATAAAACATTTTTGAATTTGAATTTTGAATATACTGTTTTTTGCAGTAAAACTTCTATTATATTGATGTGCACGTAAGTCTAAGCTAACGTCGCTCGTCAACAGCATAATAGAATATTCAGTGACTACATATTCGATAAAATCTCGCATAATCTCGCATACCGTATACGGGAAACACTGCGGCATCTGACCACAGCCTACTTGATTAGATATAATTTAAAAAAAAGATTTCTAGAATCATCTTGAGAAGGAAGGCCAAGGCCAATCATTACTTTTTTTATACAGGATAGTCTTGCACTTGATATTTATAATGCCTGATGGAAAGCAATTATGCAGGGCGCGGTGCCTAGAAAATGCATATTCACTCTTGCCTTGAAGGCATTCAAGTTTTGTGTGGTAGGCAATATGAAATGCCACTACGCCCACTATCATTATCATTACCACCTATCACCATTATCATTCTCAGCCAGCGCAGGCCTCCTCTGTCTTAGAAACGGTTTCCAACTGGTTATTATTTTCCATATTTAGTAACAAATAAAAGATAAAACTGTTGACAGAGTTTGGCATACTTACTGACAGCTCTTAACCAAAAAAAAAAAAGGTAATAAATAATAACTAGCTGACCCGTGCAACTTCGTCTGCACCAAATCGGTTATTACCGAAAAACACGAATAAAATGATATTATCAAAAATGAATCCAAGCTAGATATATCGCCCCCGAAATTTCAGTAAAATCGTTGGAGCCGATTCCGAGATTCCAATTATATATATATATATATAAATTACTCGTTTAAAGATATAAGATATATTACGATAATACACACATCGGCATCTAGCCCCAAAGTAAGCGAGACTGATATATATATTTTTTGAATAATATACATAAATACTTATAATATATGATACAGAAACACCCAGACACTGAAAAACAATCATGTTCATCATGCAAAAACATTTTCCAGTTGTTGGAATCGAACCCACGGCCTTGGACTCAGACAGCAGGGTCGCTGCCTGCTACGCCAAAGAGGTTGTTGTTAAATAACAATGCAAGGAATCCATATAGATGGTACATTCAGAAATACTTAAGTATCAGCCAAAGATGCTTGAGAGTCCTATTAAAAATAATTGCACCATCATGTAACCTTACGAATATCGATTCAAACAGCTTCTTATATCCCTTCTATCACGTTGGCGACGCGTTGCATTCAATCTTAGTTGTAACAAGATTCGACAGCTTTGTTTTGTAATAGAGAATTCTTGTTTATATTTCATCTGTGCATATATTGACCTGATTGTTCTGGAATCGTAATCAATCCACACTATGACAATATTATAGTCCACCTATCTCTATATACTATTATAAAGCAAATGATTTGTCTGTTTGCTTTATAACGCGCATCACGTTAACAATATCCGATAATGTCCAACGGCTAAGCACTCGACGGTGGACTAGGCTGGATGGTTTAGCGTGCTCTTCGAAGCAAGTCTTATTTCCTAACTCCGGGCTGCTACTGATATTTTTGGGCATACAAACCCAATAATTCACAATAATGACATCCTTAAAAGAAACAAGATATTTGTGAAGCTAGTGGAACATAGTACCAATGAACGTCGGGGTCCCAAAAGTTAAGCCTGCCAGCTCAGCTGGTAGATCTTCTAATGGCTTTCAAGACTAACAATGGACAAGGCAATGCCTAAGTACGTAACGCCTAATCAAAGAAGATTCCTAGGTATACATTTACCTTTTACCGATCGATTTTCTATGGTTGTCTTGAACTTGTCTATGGTTCTAGCAACAAGGTGTGATATTTGTATTATCATATTTTTCATCTTTCGAATGGAATTAAGGTTATTAAAAAACCAAATTTATATTTTTTACGAGCCCCCCAAGAACGGGCCGAATCGGTGTCGTAACTTTAGACGGCGCCTTACATAAGAGTTCGTAATATTTTTTTTCTTTAGGATTAAACTAAATAACTAGGCATTCAATTAAGGCAAGTTCTAGGTAGCGTACACGGGAATAAGAAATAGAAGAAAGAGCTTAGACTCTTACCTCTGATTCTCTACAAAATTCTTATTACAATTTATGACGTAAACATTTGGCTATTCTTATTAAAGAGCCTAATAAGACCTGCATACTTCTTCGTTTACCTGAGAATTTGGGTTCTTTCAAAATGCCTACGTGCCAGCATGCGTGCCACGATATAATTATATCTACTTCTCTAGCTGTATAATCACTATCTATGGGATAAGATACGAGCATAGATCAGTAAAATAGAATTTGCACGCGGACGTAGTCGCACGAGAAATGATAGTTAGGAATAACAAAGCAACGGGTACGTCCGCATCATTTGCTTTGGATAAAGCGGTGGAGTATGAGCGTCATGTACAATTATAGCGTACGTCGGCGTGCGTCGCTTGTACTCCCAGGTTAATACGATACTACGTACTTGCACTCCAGTGGCTATCGACTGTGTTGCAATTAGCAACTGGTAATGCTGTTATGTCATTGTTTCAGTAAGTCCCCGTTATGAGAAGCTGTTATTTACAATAGACATTTTTTGGGTTGTTTTCCAAAAGTAAAAGCTGTAGGTACTGTTCGAGGTGAAGGTGAAGGTGAGAGTCGCAGGTTCAAATCCTGCCGGTTTCGTTATTTTTATATACATAAAATTGATATTTCCTCCAAGTGTAGGTAAAATTATATTATTACGTGTTTAACACATATTAGATATGCTAAAGCTTAGGCGAACTAGTCCTCTCCGAGTCACGTTGATTGGCGTTGCCATGAAAATTTCGATAAGTAACCTTTTTGTACTGGCTTTTTGCCCGACCTGGGTAAACGAGCCCGGGACCACGTTTTCCGTATAGCAATTATTTCTTCCTCAAGCAGTCGCGTATATGTGGTAGGACCAAAGTAGATAGGTTCGTATCGACTGCACCAGATGAAACGATACCGCCTTGCGAGCGAGTAACATGCGTTCATTGTTGCGAATCTATCCGGCAATATTTTTTCGTCGAAACATCAGAGTCACCGACGCGCGTCCTTTTTTGTTCGTAACATTAAACAAACGTCTTGACTTGTCTTTTTGGTTTTTGAGTTGTAATTTGCTGCTGGATATTTTTTCGACTTGTCCTACATTGTTGTGCATTGTTATTATTGTGTTTTCCATAATTATTGTTTATTTTAATGGATTGATGGAATTGGTGATATTCACTTTCGGTTGGCTGAGTGCGAATCTCAGCGCACCTCTAACTTTTCTACATTATGTGCGTTTTAAGGATTTATTAAGTAATAAAATGTCACTTACACTTACGGTGAAGGAATACTGCATGCCTGAGAGTTATCCATAATGTTCTCAAAGGCGTGTGGAGACCACCAATCCGCGTTGGGCCAGCGTGGTTAACTACGGCCTAAATCCTTCTCATTGTGGGAGGAGATCCGACCATGTAGTGGGCCGGTAATGAGTATATATGATGAAGAATTGTAAAATCACTGTCCAGTAAAATATTGAGTCTACATAAACATAAGTATTTTAATACTTATGTTTATGTAGAGAAAAAAATTACAAAAACAAAGTAAGTATTTATCCTAGAAATTCGGGAATTCCATTGTTTTGAGTATTTACTTCTGCGCGGCAGTCCTTGAGTACATTTTTTTTTCTCTTGGCCTAAATAATAACTTGCCAATAAAGGTTATAATAGGTACCTATGTGATGTCATATTTAAATAAATAAATAAATAAATATACTACGACGATACACACATCGCCATCTAGCCCCAAAGTAAGCTTAACTTGTGTTATTGGTATGACATGAATATTTGTGACCGCATGAATGTTTATGATGACTGATGAATATTTGTGTAAATAATATACATAATTACTTAGAATATACATATAAACACCCAGACACTGAAAAGCATTCATGCTCATCACACAAACATTTTCCAGTAGTGGGAATCTAACCCACGGCCTTGCGCTCTGAAAGCAGGGTCGCTGCTTTCTGCGCCAATCGGCTGTCAAAAGGCAATTTGTAAGGGCATGTTCAAATAAAACAAATATTTTAGATATAAAAATTTAATAATCGAGTCAAGGTAAAACCAGCGAAGCACTAGTAACAATAAAATATACATGCAGTGTCGTCCGCTTACGTACTTATATCTACGTATAACATAGGTATATGACTAAGCCGGTAAGGCCGAACTTACAAAATTATAAGTAACATTACATTTTGCTTTTTTCACTAACGAAAAACAATAATAATGCAAAGAATCGTTCATATCAATTCCATTTATAATCTACGGAAGCCAATTTGAAAATATAAAATTTTTAGACTGTCCTTAAAACTCCGTCTTAATTCATTAAAGTATTTACTTGAATTAAAATAAACAATACGTTATTAAATATATGAACATTATGAATCCTATATTATTTATTAGTAACCTACTTTACGGTAAGACATTCTTTATTTAAATATTAATTCATTGAAACCATACTTAGTTATTATAGTCGTAAAAATGTAATAGGCCCGTTTTGACATTTGTGCAAGACCATAGAATGTAACTTGGAACGAAACTGAAAGAAACAAAAAAATAAAAATCAATTACATACAGTGTTTTAAAAAATACGTAAATTTTTTTGGGACGTTAAATAATACGAAAGAATATATCGCGAGTATTCTTTTTGCGCTTACTTCATAGTAGCTTGCAATTAATAATTGTTGCGAAACGTTCCGAAAACAGTTACGTTCTCAGTCTTTTTTTTTTTTATACTAGAGCTGTAACCATTTTTTTACTGAATATCGAAATTATATATTGTGTAGTTATTTTTACTGCAACGAATGAGCTTGGTTCTCAAAATGGGTTCTAAATAATGAGTCTGAGTTGATGTATCTGACCAAGCGGCACATGACTGAAGCGTCCCCGCGCGCACTGCGCAGTTTTTCGTTCCTCATCTTGTAAAGTTGACTGTGCGCTCGTTTAAGTTTGATATATATTGTTTACTTTTACGTTAACTATGGCTCTTCTATTTTGGACATTAATTTAAACATAGTGATTTGACTCGATTTTTGTGTTTGTTTTTATATAGTACTAACTCTGTTTCAACATGTTGAAAAGTGGACGTATAATCAACAGCCAGTTACGCGTATTGGTTGTGAAGTTAAAGGAATACTTTGAACGAACGAACACTTTACAATACATAATAATATCAATCCAGTACTGATACAAAGTTGAATTGATTTATCGTGAGTATCGAGTACAGAGTCTTATGGTTCCATAACTAGTTACGTCGCGATGACAAATGTCAAAACGGGCCTATTATTTTTTTACGACTATAGTTTCATTAATAAGCATAGATTATAAACTCTATAGTGGTAGTATTTCGTTTGCCGCAAACTCTAAACTAAACTAATTTGACAGTTCAAAAGTAGTCATCCTTAACAACACGTGTGAAAAGGATAAAATTAATAACAAGACCTGTCATATAAGGAAAGGACGATTGTAAAAGAACTAAATCTTATCTGATAGGTAACACCTATTTGCTATTGGCTAATATTCGCAATGTGAGCGATGATGTCATAAATGCAGCCAATAAAAATCACGCAATAAATTGCGTACAAACAAAATAAGACACATTAATTTTTAATGGAGTTTATCGATATGCATGATTCCTAAATTAACTTTCTTTAATTGTCACAATCTAGCACCACATACTTACTTTAATGTAACGAAAATTAATGATTATATTATATAAGGTGGGTGTTTTCAAAATTCCAAACAAAAATCATTGGTTTTGGACTTATTTCTTTTTTTTTAATTCTATATTATAATAATATAGTATAGTTTTTTTTTGTTTTTTACAAACATCTTGACCGCTCTGAATTTAAAATTTGCGCATTTATCTATTTAAATAAGATCCTCATGCACATAGACTTACAGCAAGTTCACATCGGTCAAAACGTTTAATAGTAAACGAAGATACTCTTAGGAAATGTAACGTATACATAAAAATATATAATGATTTAATAATATCCGCAATATATTTCGTTAATGAGATAAATACCCAAAAAATAGCTTTTGAGAGTCCATTTACTATAACTTCACTGCAACATTTCAAGAATCTCTATCTTCATATCTATTACGAACATCATTTACTTTCACTCTAAACCAATATTGAAATACAATGTCTTGTAAAATAAGTCCCACTGGTACGAGCTGATATTTTAAAAGTTTCTGACAATTATTTATTAATGTTTTGATATTTTCGCATTAACGTACTTAATACATATGTTATGATTGTTAATTTTATATTTCAGAGCAATTAAAGGTACAATATGTAAAGAGAACAACGAAAGGTTGAAGGGATTTCGTCTCTATTTTTTTTTTCTCTAAAATATTTAAGATAAGAAAGTGCCAATCTAATACAATGTAATTTATCTATTATATTCTATTGAGAACGACCAATAAGATCTCTGCCAGTGATGTAAATTCTATTGTACACAAAACTCTAAACTAAACTAAGTTGACAGGCCTGAAAGAATGTTTTTTGCGTGTCCGAAAACTTTATTAATTTCACTTGCGCGTTGTTTTTATCTAAGTGGCGATATTTCCATTTAGTTTAGTTTAGATATTTACGTACAATGGAATTACCACCAGTAGCCGCTAGTTGAGAGTTTTTCAACGCCCCCTTCAACCTTGTTTACGAATACTAAATACAACAATTCAACTTCATAACACTAAAAGTGGTCGACTTTAACCGCAACAGTATTTAATGTTGTCGTCGCGGGCAAGTGTATTTGATCCCAGTCGGTGCTGAGATGCGCTTCAGTGTCCGTCGCCTTAATTGTGAGGCCTAGGGATGGGACGGCGTTAGCGCAATGCGGTAATCGTAGGGTAACCGGTTTGAGGAACACTAGACCCTGAGGACCGCACATCACTAGTGGGGACAGCATCGCTTCACCTGTTATTTGAAAAGGATATTATAAATTTTGTTGACATAATCGAAAATAAAAATATGTAGTGTATATTATTACATATTGTGCTTTTTTCATTGCCTAAGTGGAATTTAAACAAAATAGATGAATAAAAAAATTATAAAAAAAATTATGGATTCAAAATGAGTTACTTAAGATTTGTTGAAAAATATTTAACTGATATCTACCAGTTCTGAATTTGGAATACAATAAAATAACGAGTAGAAAACGCTATTAACTATTGATTCGCTGATGGAGAATACAGAATTTATTAGCCAAATTTAAAATTAAAAGAGGTATGCGAGTACCTGTGATTTAGAAATTTTACTTTAAGTATACAGTTAACTAATTGTTTACGTAAAAAAAAACAAAAACTGTAAAAAGTTCAAAGTTTAAGTCAAGTGTTTTATACAACGTGTAACAGAATTACGAAATACTGTTGAAGAGTGCTATATTAAATCGAAAAGGAAGCTTATTTATTTTACCATACGAACTAATTCAAAACATTATGAGTGTTTACTTAGGACATCACTATTGAAGATAAAAGACCGACACGTGCACAGTACCTACGCTACGCGAAGCGTACTTAATTCGGGAGTCACTTGATTTTACTTTTGCATGTCATGTTAAGGCCGTATCTGGCTTCTTTCAGTAAAAAACTATTAGGGTTTTGGTTTCACAGATAAGTCTCAGAGATAGTAAATGATGTACCTCGAAAGCCTCTGAAGTATTATTTCGGTTTTCATTTACACGTTATATATTTAAAAATAGTGAGTCATGAAAATAAAACGTAAAATGACAATAGAACATGAATATAAAAGTATATATGGAGAGTATTATACAGTGAAAGGGAAACAAACAAACACAAATCGCTACACGTTAATGCATAATGTTAAGCAAGCAAAGCGTATAAGTAACAAAAACTGAAAACAGACCATACCAAGCACCATACAAAATACCTTGGAAATAGAACGAATTATGCAAAACGAAACAAATTAAAAAACCCCAATAAAAATAATAAGAATTGAAACAGTAAACACACTCATTGTCAATATAGTTTTGCAAAAAATGTACAGTGCACAAACATTTGCAAATATTTATTCAAACCTACAATCACATGGTTGGATGGAGGTGGCACTGTCTTCTTCTCCTCTCTTCGACCTTTAAGTACGAGTGTATTGTTTTGTAGAAACTGCGCAAAAATAACCACAGACATTTTACCCAATGTTAGTCATAAACTAAATGGACGTTGGTTACATAAATGTAAATAAAAAATTATAAAAAATGAAGATGCTAATATGATTTGTGGATAATTCGCAAAGTGAATTGTATTCGAGTGCAAAAAGAAATGAGACTTTAAAAAATGTGGCAGTGATCGATTATTGCGAGTTAGTAATGATTTAATTATCTTATAAGAGCCGGGCTATAACTACGGGTAGTATAAATTTCTCATGCCATTTACATGCAACATGTATTTCAGTAAATATCATATCCATATAAACTAAACAGCGTATTGTGTGTTCACAAAACATTCTATCAAATTGCCATATAACCCATTGGTTCCCGCATTTAAAAAAAATCCATTCCAGTCACAAACGTTAATTGCCAATTAGTAAGTGCAGTCTACGATACTACATTCATCGCGTGCTTCGTTACATAAGCATTACCGTTATCCATATCGATGGGAGGTCCCCCCACTCGCTGGCTCAGTCGTGGATCGGACACGGTAAAATAGATCTTTTGCTTGATCCCCGGAGCTATTGCTTTTGGGGGAATGATTAGGGATACACCCCAATGCCTGTCCTCTAATACGCCACCTTCACTATCGAATATACCCCAAGTGGTCTGTGGTCCATCCGGTTCAACTTCTTCTGTTTTATTAGCAGAATCATTTACCTCAGACGTCTCAGCTTTGACTACGGTATTATCGATATTCATAACGGTTGTTTCATTTCTACTCGATGATACGTTTTCCGTGTTATCTTGGCTGCTTTCCGGATTCTCTGGTATTTGTTCACAAAAAGTCACTGTACGATTAATCTTTGACGCACGCTCAACCAAGTCTTGTGACGTATATGGAGTACTTTGAGGTTTGTTCTCAAAATTCATACTACATTCTGAAGCATAATGAGTCTCCATAGATGTTGTCGATTCATAAGGCACCGGTGATGCTGTTACTTTCAGTGCATTTGAAATATGCCCAACAGCTTTACCATGTAATCTGGGGGCGTACTGAGGTTCTCCTTTCAAAATTTTATTTTCCATATTTAATGATTTTTCTTTCTCCGCGTCAGTTTTAGATTCTGTTAACCTTAATTTCGAGAAATCAATTTCTTGGAAGGTTTCAATTTCACCGTTTAGTACTTCCGCTTTTGTCTGATACAACGGTTCGCGTCGCACTAAATGATTAGCATCGCTTAGTTCATATGGGCTATTTCTGGCACTACCCTCTTGGCTCACAGGCAATGGTACATCTTTTGCTTCCTGGTGCGACTCATATATAACACTGTCTTTCAATTCTCGTTTTGAAACATACAAGGGCTCTCTACTTTTCATGGAATCACACTCATTAGCTTCAAGCCTAGTTTGATAAATCTTTTCTTTTTTCGCTTGGTTTCTTTGTTTAATCACTTCTAATTTTTCTTCCAATTTACTTCCGTAAATAAGTTCTTTATTTGCTAATAATGCAGCTTTTTGTGATAAAATTTCTTGTTTTGAAACATATGTACATTCTGCTGAAGCTGGTCTAACCTGTTGTGGGAAATCGAAAGAATCATTTCTGCTGCCATAATTATTATCAGAACAACTGGACTTTACTTCTAGTCGAGAAGAGTATGGCGACTCTGTTTGGCTTATTCTTCCAATCATTTCCGATCTAGTAGCATAGGGTGGTTCACTCATGCTTTTGCTCATAGGTGATATTCTCCCTGGATAATTAACTGGCGTCTGCAGCCTTCGATCTGGTCGAATAGCGTAAGGATTCTCAGACCAAGATGTACTAGGTGGTGGTTCGTATGTTCGTTTACCATAAATTGGTTCTTTGCAAGTGAATGTACCATCCATTCTTTGTTTTAACATTTCTTCTTTAGTATTGTATGGAGACTCTGAAAATCTTTGACGCAACATGTCTTCTTTTGTTGCGTAAGGGTTTTCTGACGTCATTCTTTGTCTTAACATTTGTTCTTTGCTAGCATACGGCAGTTCGCTATATAAGGGTTCACTTTTTCTCATTATATCATGTTTTACAGAGTATGGACTTTCCATTAATTCATTTTTTGTCGCGTAAGGGTCATCTGCAACACATTCAGCCCTAGTCGCATATGGTGGATCCAAAAGAGGCATCGGTAATGTCTCTCGATTTCCATAGGGGCTTTCAAAACTTTGATTTGATATTTCTGATCTACTAGCATAAGGATTTTCACTGGAGGTATCATAAAGAGAAGCGTAAGTTCTTCTCGGCTTAGGTATAGGATCATATACAATATGTTCTTTGCTTTGGTATATTGGTTCTGGAGGTAGAGGTTGAGTAGGATAAAATGGTTCATGTTTTATTTGCTGCTGTCTTTGGTAGATTGGATCTATTTTGGTAATCATATTAAAACTGGAGTTGTGGCCGTAAACGCCTTTCCTATTATATTCTATTAGGGAGTTCTGTCTACGCAGTAAAGGGGTAACTTTGGGTTCGGTTTCTATTTCACACATAGAGTTCTGTCGTCTTAAACTTTTCATTACAGGTTTAGCATCGTAATCTCTTATTGTATAGATGGAGCCATTCCTGTCATCACAAAACGAACTCTGTCGTTTAAGAATCGGTTTTAAGACGGGCTTTTCGCATGAGGACGAGTTGCTGCGTTGCAACATTTGGTTTCTTATATGCGTGTTCCTCATATGCACGGTCAGATCCCCGAGGTCTGACTTCTCTCGTCTCAGCACCGGCGCCTGTTGTTGGTATCTTTGTTGCAAGTCATTCTCGCACAATGACTTCTGTCGAGACACTTTTTGCGATTTTTTCGAACGGAACAAGTCGAGGACGGCATTTTTAATGAAAGATGGTTTTTTGGATAGTTTCTTTTTAGTTTTTGGTGAGAACGTTTCGTCAGGCTCCACACTGGAGTTCATGGCATCGGAGGAGCTGCGGAAACCCACAACCAAACACCCACTTAGTTACTCAATGATACTGATATATGGACACCTCAGATTATTCAATCAGACAATAGGAACCATTTAAGAATATATGCTGCTACAAGATTTCTGGCTCAAACTGTATTAAATAATCTGAAATGTCCCGACGAATAATGATATAATTTATAAGTGATGAATATATGATTTTGCTAAAAGCATATTGAAATAATTGTCTTAGAAGAATATAAAATAGTAAGACAACGAATTGAACGAAAGATTTTATAAGTAAATAATGTTTAAGTGTCATAAATACTGTAAGATATATAAAGATATAATAAAATAAATCACAGAGATAAAAATATTATAAATGTATTTAGAAAAAAAATACATTGACTATTGTACTGGCATCCGGTACTAAACGGAATGATTCCAAAGTAGTGCTTTCTCTGTCACAATGTTCCTTATGGAAAGAGATAGCACTATTTTATACCTGACAATTCAGTTTAATTTAAAGATAAGCGACTTTATGATTATGAAATATCAATATCCTAAGAATTAGAGACAAGTTAGTTCAATATGCTTTAAATAAATCAACAATTGCACTAAAATGCAGACACGCACTGCCAATAAGTTTCATAATGCAGCTACTACTCGGAATTATATACGTTATTATTCTATACGCCCCGACATAGGATATATGTTACAAATATATATTTATAATTTATAACCACATACGATACCTTACTAATACTGTGGCCCGACAAGACATTGTTAGTCGTTGTGAAGCGATTGGTGTTTGCATGTTAGAGCAAATTGTACAGGGGCTTGAAGAAGAAGAGTAAGATTTCCATTGGATATAATTGGAAACATGCATTAAATCATTTTAATATAATATCATTTATTAGATGTTGTGTTCTTGGAGAAAAAAGCCCTACAGATTGTGTTAAGAATATTTGGTGTTACCTTAAATTGTGCATGTGCTGCGGTTTTCTATAGAGCTCGAATGCAGACCCGCGTTGTTCCCGGCTGCCTGCTAAATCTGAAAGGAATCATGTAGTTTCAGTTACATAATTCGTTACTAGTAGTAACGAAGTAACGAAGTAGTAGTAACGAAGTAGTAACGAATTATGACCTGACCGCTGATTTGCACGTGCAGTAGGCAGCGACCTTTTTTCTGAGTCCAAGGCTCCATTTTTGTATGATGAACATGAAGGTTTTTAGTGGTCTACATGGGAGTTTATATCAGTATATTATAAATATTTGTGTAAGGCATATTATTCATATCATAAGCTACGCTTACTTTTGGGCTAGATGGCGATGTGTGTAGTCGCAAAAAAAAACTAGTTATTCACATCTTTTTTTGGGTTGTCTTTTAACAAAACAAGATAGATCTTTTTTTTCCACAAAAACCGACTTCTGATATGAATGTCCTAAAAACTAAAAGTAAACAAAGTTTTGTATGAATCAAGCTTGAATACTATGTGCTAATTGAATACTTTATTACAGCCGCAAAAATTATGCATACGTAAGATAACGTCCTTCTTTTTGAACGAATCGGTCAAAAATGGCGATATTTCGTCTTTTCCCTAACCATTTCGTAGCATTTTCCAAGCCTTCATTGCTAACATTAAGTCTAATCAATAGCCGATAACATTCGGCACCAAACATAACATCCTGAAAAAAAAAGTTTCTGATCCCGCATCGAAGGAAAATGCTATATAATTAAGGATATTAAATAAAAAAAGTGGTTACCAATCAGATGGGGGTTGTGCGGTAGATTGATGGCTCGGTGAGACGGTGGGCCCGCGTAGGGTGGCGACTGGGCCACCATTTGAGCGCCGGCCGCGCCGTACATGTTCTGCTACAAATCGCAAACATACAATCCTAGTTATACTAATATTTTATTTATTCTATTTTATTTATACACTTCATTTGCACACCACAAGAAGAAAAAAATGGACAGTACAAGAGGAAACTAACCAACTAAAAAAAGTAGGAAATAAAAGGTGGCCTCATCGCTTATTAGTGATCTCTTACAGGTAACCGTATGATTAGGAAAACCAAGGGAAACTATTTGTGTGGTGTTAATATACTAACATACACACTTACGCACCTTTCAACAGTATTTCGTTATTCCGTTACATGTCGTAGAAGTAAAGAGTCATAAAGTTAAAAAAGCAGGAGAAATACCTGATGGTAAGGATGGCCGTGCGGCGGTGGGCGGTTCGGTTGCGAGTGTGAATGTGTGTGTGAGTAATGCATGCCCCCCGCGCCCGCGGTGTTCGCCGCCCCACCCCCGCCGACGCCCGGACTCGACACAGCCTCCATGCTCTGTCAAAAACCCTTACTTGTTTATGGTTTTTTTATATTGATAGTTGACGGACCAAGCATATATAAATAAGGCAGAACTAAGTCGGGCATATAGGGAACTCATCCTGCGACATAACGCCCCGTGCCCATCAATCTGAGACGTAGGTGTTAAGCCTATGTGCCTGAAATAAAAGCGACGAGACCGGAACACAGCATTGCAACAATGCTGCTTTGCGGGAGAAATAAGCATGGCGGTACTTTTCCGTTCGAGCTCTGTTTCAAAAAAGCTTTACTACTACTAAAAAAAGCTAATTTAGCACCATTCATTCGCACGTCACACGTTGTGTTTACCTAAAAGTATTTTTATAATTTTTATTAGTGTTTTAGTGTAGGTAACACTTGGAGGAATTATCAATTTTATAAATTTTAAATGCATATAAAAATTTTCGGAACCGACAGGATTTGAACCTGCGACTCTCGGGCAATCGCGAAAGCGCTCAGTTTTCACCAATTAAGCTACGGCTCTCCTACCGTCGATGCCGAAATTAGTATATGCCTTTCACATCAGTCTTATAGCGACTGTAGCGTATCTAAAAGTAGCTGAATATTTTAGTTCACAAAAGATTCATAAAATAAAACAGGTACACTTACACTAAACAATTTTACACTACAAAATAATCGAAAATAAAAGCGGTGATAGTCAAGGACTTCGGCTACACTTTCAGGGGGCCGAGTTAGAATCCCAGCACGGACCTCTAACTTTCTTAAGTTATGTGCGTTTTAAGTAATAAAAATATCACTTGCTTCAACTGTGAAGGAAAACATCGTGAGGAAACCTGCATGCCTGAGAGTTCTCTGTAATGTTCTCTAACGCTTGTGAAGTCTACCGCTTCGCACTTGACCAGCGTGGTGGACTAAGGCCTAAACCGTTCTCATACTGAGAGTAGACCCGTGACCTGTAGTGAGCCGGTAATGGATTTATAATGCTGTGGTGGGCCCGTAATCTTATTTCTAATATATATAGCTAAGGAGTTTGTATGTCAAACTCACATACGCACAATCATACACTCAATCATCGAAACAACAATTTAAGGAGAGCACTGTCGCCTGTAATACAGGTTTTTACCTAAATCAGGGACAGTCGATTTTAAATGGCACCATTACATACACACCAATATAATTTGTGAGGCACGCATTTGTTTGTATAAATATTATAATAACTACTTTACATTTTAAAAACTGTATGTACCTACATTCTTGTCAATAAATTATTATTATTATTAAAAAAAAAAAAAAGGAGTTTGTATGTTTGTTTAATAGAACGCAATGATCTCAGGAACTACTGGTCCGATATGAAAAATGCTTTCTGTGTTGGATAGCCCATTTTATCGCGGAAGGCTATAGAGTATATATTCTCACGTTAAGACCAAAAGGAGCATAGCAGCAATGAAGAATGTTTCAAAATCGGAGGTTTCTTTTCCTTTCAGAGATTCGGCTGCGTGCGCTGCGAAAACAGTTAAAGTTTTGATATAATCTTGTATGTAAAGGTTGTTCCCCTTTAAAAGTTCTAAAAAAAAGTCCACGACAGAATACGTCTATCTTTTAAGTTTGACTTATACGCGGACGAAGTCGCGAGGGACCGCTAGTGGGTTGATAATGGAGTAACATACCCCGTTCCTCGGATGCGGTTGGTGTTGGTGCGGTGGTAACTGCTGATGCGGCTGGTCGGGGGGTCGGTAGTGCTTGGGTTTGGGAGGCGGCACGGGTTTGTATGGCGGCGCTCTACCCGTATAGTCCGCTTGTGAGGCTGAATTGGTGCGGGCACTGGGAACAAAGCGATAGGTTAAATGGGAGTCGTTGTCTGAAACTCATTATTAATATAGCTTTTTCTTTACTAGTATTAATTCAAGTTTTTAAATTACTTCAAAGTTTTTATCTACACTTGGTCAGTATGTGTAAAAAGATTTAAATAAAAAGATATATTTTTTATGTACACAGAACTTCAATTTGTACTTCTCAACATCAAAATTAAAAATTAAAAATTCATTTATTTCAAGTAGGCCTAATATGAGCACTTTTGAAACGTCATGTCTGTTTGTTTGTAGTGACTCTACCACCGGTTCGGATGGCAGAATCTACCGAGAAGAAGCCGGCAAGAAACTCTTTATTGATATATCAGTTTCTATATTATACATATGCAACATGTAACCGAATTCCGAAATAATGTTAAAAGGTGCCTATATTTCATAAGGAATCACCCTGTAAAAATATTAAATCAAAAGAAACATATTTATTTCAATACAAACGAATTCAAAACATACTAAGTGTTCACTTATGACAAACCTATTGAGGATGAAAGACTGACACGCGCATAGTACCTACGCTACGAGACGTATTGTATAGTATAAAGTGACAGGAGTCACATGATTTTTATTTTTCATGTGATGTTAGGGCTGACTTCTTTCAGTAAAAACTGTGGCAGTGGTTTAGTCATAAACGAGGTTTTTTGATTCGTGGTTCGAGCGTTGTTGCCGGATTTACATTACAGAGTAGTAACATGTAAAATATTTGATATTATATATTTGATATATAGATATATCTTATAATCTGTTTAATTACACAAACTATCGAATTAAAAAAGTCTTAGAACAAAATCTCTTTCTGACATCTCACATACAAAAAGTAAAGAGTATATTAAGGGCTGAAATGAAAACTTCCTTATAACTAAGAACTGAGATAAATACCTGTATTTGGCGTGGTCGTTAGTTGGCACGTTGGGTAACGACGGCCCCCTAGCGTGCATGGGCGTTGTGGCCACGTTGTGGGCGTTGTGGGCATTGTGTGCGTTGTGTGCGTTGTGGGCGTTCTGAGCGTGCGGACTGTTGCCGTTCATGGTCGGCGGCCGGGATTGCGGAGTGCGGTAGTTATCCGTTGGTCTAGAAATTTAATAATACGTTGAATTACTTTGTTACATAGATTAAACCGTAACCTTAGACAAGAGACAATTATCTCCCCGGGGAAAGGATAAAAATATATCTCCTCCCACAACTTTATCAACTCCCAAAGCACTTGACTTTAGTGGCTTACTCAAAAACCATAAGCTATAGTATCAAAATTAAGCTTAATTTGCTATACTCCGCGAAAAGCAGGAGAATCTGTGTGGTGTAATTTATAATTTCTTCAATCCTTATACCCCACACCAAACAGATCTTCGGCAATATACCCTCTACGCACGTTTCGCTCCGAAACCGGAGCATCATCAGGAGATGTTGACTTTACAATGAATAATTGTTGAGATGTTGACTTAGCAAATTAAGCTTAATTTTGATAATATATCATGGATTTCCGCAAAGTAACGCCTGCTTCTATCCAATATTTAAAACCATAAGCGTTTCGGTTTCACAGATAAGTCTCAGGGACAGTGAATAATGTACCTCTAAAGCCTGTGAAGTATTATTTCGGTTTTCATTTACATATGCAAAAAGTGTTTTGCTTACTTTGTATTTACGTGATTGTATATCGAACACATACGTCATGAATTGTATAAGTAATATAAAATATTGTACTATGTAAGAATAACTTAATTCTCTGTTATTACACCACTTGTTACAACTAAATACAACGACATTATAGTGATACTGTAATAGAATATACACTATAATTTTGAAAGCACTGCGGATTTTACTTTTTGGTTGTTCGGTATCGGTAATAGAACATATTTCCACTAAATTTTTTTTTTTTTTACCATGTCCGAGCATAAAATAAGCAAACATGACTACTCGTAATATGTATCTTTTACTACTTCCCTTTTACCCTACCCTTAATAAATAATAGCCCACTACAATCTTAGACATGCAGTCTAAGATTGTAGTGGGCATCACACTTACCACCAGGTGAGATTGCAGTCATGGGCTAACTTGTAGTTGATTATAAAAAATACATCGTAATGTGTAGCAGGCATAGGTAAGTAATTGGTTTTCCAATTTTAATTGTTTAAGTTATTATTATGCTTTATTTTATGGAATTACCGCTGCGACGATAGGACCGAGTGCGAGAACGTTGATCGCAAGTTTACTGCTGAGAGCTATAGTAGGGTGCCCATAATTATCTTTTCCGGGGACTAATCTTTTGTAACCGTTTATTTCTGTATCGTTAAGTAAAACATTAAAAAAAAAAATATTTTCATATAATTGGTTGACATTTTGGTTTGACATATTTAAATAAATAAATAAATATACTACAATACACACATTGCCATCTAGCCCCAAATTAAGCGTAGCTTTTGTTATGGGTACTAAGATGACTGATGAATATTATTATGAATAATATGCTTAAATACTTGGAATATACATATAAACACCCAGACACTGAAAAACATTCATGCTCATCACACAAACATTTTCTAGTAGTGGGAATCGAACCCACGGCCTCGGGCTCAGAAAGAAGGATCGCTGCAAACTGCACTGTATATTAAAATATCCGCACTGAAAAAAAAATATCCTTTATATTTTCCGAGTCTACATTATTTAAATATTTACGTATACCGTAAAAGTATACGTAAAAGTTGCCTGTTGGATGTCACCAATAATTTATCTGTATAAAAAAATTATACAGATAATGTTAACTTTAATAATGTAAATGGGACTTATAAGTGAGAGTACGGGATTCACTTGCGTATTCACCGCACTCTCTCCACCGTTTTGACCCCAGTGTAAGGCATCTCATCCCATCGCTCGCTACATGGCACGCCGCAAAAGTCTACTGCTGTAGACTGAAGTGTAAGAAATATTTAAGAAATAAAATAACACTGATCGTACTTTAAAATTTTACCTGTAATTATTATCCGGCGTTCTGGTATAGTCGAGTGAGTTGTGCTCATGTGAGTTGGAATTCCGCTGCGGACTTTGGCCAGCCATCGCCGCGGGGTTTGCTGGCGGAGGAAGATCCAGTTTGCTGAAACAAAGGATTATTTGATATATCATCATCATCACCGCGGCCGATTGGCGCAGTGGGCAGCGACCCTGCTTTCTGAGTCCAAGGCCGTGGGTTCGATTCCCACAACTGGACAATATTTGTGTGATGAACATTAATGTTTTTAAGTGTATGGGTGTTTATCTATATATTATAAGTATTTATGTATATTATTCATAAAAAATATTCATCAGTCATCTTAGTACCCATAACACAATCGCGCTTACTTTGGGGCTAGATGGCGATGTGTGTATTGTCGTAGTATATTTATTTATTTATTTATATAGTTTTTTCAGTGGCTGGGTGTTTATATGTATATTCCAAGTATTTATGCATATTATTCATAATAATATTCATCAGTCATCTTAGTACCCATAGCAAAAGCTACGCTTACTTTGTGGATAGATGGCGATGTGTGTATTGTCGTAGTATATTTATTTATTTATTTACTTATCATTTCAACCCATTACGGGCCCACTACAGGACACGGGTCTCCTCCCACAATGAGGAGGGGTAAGGCCGTAGTCCACAACGCTGGCCTAGTGCTGATAGGTGGACTCTACACACCTTTGAGAACTTTATAGAGAACTCTCAGGCATGCAGGTTTCTTTACGATGTTTTCCTTCACCGTTGATGCAAGTGATATTTTAATTGCTTAAAACGCTACTAAACTTAGAAAAGTTAGAGGTGTGTGTTGGGATTAATAATAATAAATATACTAAGAAAATACACACATCGCCATCAAGCCCCAAAGTAAGCGTAGCTTGTGTTATGGGTACTAAGATGACTGATGAATATTTTTATAAATAATATACATAAAACATAGAATATACATAAAAACACACTGAAAACCTTCATGCTCATCACACGAACATTTTCCAGTTGTGGGGATCGAACCCACGGCCTTGGACTTAGAAAGCAGGATCGCTGGAAATTGCGCCAATCAGCCGTCAAATTGTCTGTAAATTGTCTCGAACTAACTCATTAAGCAAGCTCAGAGGCTTCGTTTATACAGGCATGGATGTAGGTTTAACTCACATGGTGGGCGGGGCAACCTTCAAGTCATCGGGTGCGTTGGGCGGCAGTCGACACGAGCCCATTGAGTTGTTGTTGGACGTGTTCCCTGCGTACTCGTAATTCGGGGTGCCTTCGTACGAATTCTGCTGCAAAATAATTGTTTGTTTTTTAATTCCCGCAATACAGCCTTAAACACACCTTTCCAAATCATCTCTTCTATTAAAACGAGGAGGGTTGATAACAGGCATATTTGTTAGTAAAAAAAATACCGAGTAAACAAAAGGGGGAAAATGATCATCTGGATTTCCACCGGGGCTTTCTAGACTCGGGACTGCCCAATTGCCCACTTTGTAACCTCGTATATGGTGGCGAAATTTACCTTCGTATTCTAATGTAATTGGAGCAGTTTGTCATTGCCCGAAAACACGAATAAAACGAGGTTTTCTAAAATTTAAACCTAGCTAAATCGATTTATTGCTCCCGAAACCCCCTGCATACTGCAAAATGCCCTTTTAAAGCTATTATAGATTTAATTGCATATACAACATAACAAACATATGGAATAATAATATAGTCAAAAATTCACACTACTGAAATACTCTTTGAACACAGCACAAGAAGTTTAAACACGTCCAAAATTATCACGGCAATGGAACGCGCAAAATATTTTTTTTTCCGTATGGGGTAGACGCGCTCAGTGAACCAAAATAAACTAAAACTCATATAAAAGTTTAGGTATTAAGAGAAGTATCATTGTGAATCTAAATTAATTTGGTTTATCGAGCGCTTGGATAAGATATAATAACTTAAAAAATTCCAAAAAAATCTATATACCATGATGACAGTCGGAAAACGAATCCTTTTACCCCCCCTTTCAGCCGAAGTTGGTTCAGTATTTAGCATTATTACAAGTATTTGTTTTAACATTAATATCTGATTTTACCGGTTTCTTAAAAATCGTTTGTGAAACAATGTGCTTTAAGCCCACATTGTTTTACCCATGATTTAGTCTTTTTTGAGGAAGAGATTATCTACTTTAGAGAATAGTTATGGCCCGGATAAAAGGATGGAATGACAATGAGTTTATGTTTATCACTTTAGGGTTGCTTCGTCGTTATCCTGTCCGTTCTCCGGATTGGGCCAAAAATTATTAAGCATTAAGAAAAAGATAAAATATATTAGCTGTTGGTTTTTTTAGATAAATAAATTTATATAGACAGTCAACTCACCGGGTTGTTTGGATGTCGATGCCTGTCCAGCGAGTCTTGGCCGTGAACAGGCCGGGCACTGTAGGTCGCTGTTTCATCGTTACCCTCTTTGGGCGGCCCGAACAATCGTTCCTGGGCACTTGGGCGATTCTAAGAAAAATAATAAAGATTAATTTTTATTTTATACTGTATACTAGAAAGTATCTATGTATATTGTACATAAAAATATTCACCAGTTGTCTTAGTACCCATAACACAAGCTTAGCTTACTTTGGGGCTAGATGGCGATGTGGGTATTAATGTAGTATATTAATTCATTTATGTGTTTATACTAGTAGAATTTTATTTTATCTTGTCCATTGTTATACCAACATGATATGAATGCTTCTAAGTTATGTAACATACATTTATGTATCAAAATAGGTTGAGGGTGTGGCCGCCATTTTGAAGACAACAAAAATAGCGGACAAGTAGCTAAGATAAAATTAAGTTTAATTACACTTACCGCAGGATTATGTCTGAGACCGTGGTGTGGTCTAGAAGGCGGTGGCGCAGGTAGCAACACCCCGCCCGCAGGCCGTGTCACCGCTGCCTGACTGCGCGGGGGTAACTCTGGTACTAAGAAACGATAGGATCTATTCATTGTTACATTTACCTCTATACACTATTACATAAAACTGGTTTAGTAAACGACTTTTAAGAGCTTTCTTATTTTTTTTTTTATAACCTTAAAACTAAGCACCGCTTCTCTTAAGTTTTGGAATCGAAATGACGTTTTACCCGACCCTTTCAAATATGGTTTGAGAGTGGGGAGTAATTTACTGTAGAAGGAGCATAAAGAATGCTCTCGCAAGAAATGTTTTGTAATAATAAGCTTAATTCTAAAACCGAACGAGAGGTATTCTTAAGTTATTATCTTTTGATTACGATAATTTATTTACTTTCAAACAAATTTAGTCTCTCCAACCCTGTGTTACCTAAGAGCATGTTAAGCCGAGGGCCCCCGTTACGTTACGTATGCTCATGTACATGGATGTACAGTCCACCCACCCGCATTCCAACATCATGGAGGTTCTAAGCTCTGAATCCCTATCTCGTATAGGATAAGGCTAGATACACGAAATAGGCATAAATTAAGATTACCCAAGACTAGAACTAAGTATGGCAGTAAAACTATACAGGTTGAGGGAGCACTACTATATAATAGTCTACCCAAAGAGATTTTTTGCGAGAAATCTTTTAAATCATTTCAAAACAAGTTAAAAAAGCATTGTTTAATTTTTTTATAAACGCGCCATCTTTTGTATGTTTGTGTTTGTTTTGTTTTTGTATCACACTAAACTAGATATATTACCACTTCTTTATGTTAATTTTTTAATTTCTCATTAAGTGAAACTGTTTCTTTTGAGAATAAATGTCTTTAAACCTAAGGCTTGCGCCCAGCTGTCACACCACAAGTAATATACACGGAAGGAATTGTCTATCATTGTCTATGAATGAAGTCTTTGCTTCTCCACTTTAGTACACAAGACTTTGAAGGAGTCAAATTCATCAAGGTGTAAAAAAACTAAATATTTTCAACTATTATCTAGATTTAAGTAAACTAAGTACTACCAGCCCGCACATGTCTGTCGGGACTTAGAATATTACCTGTTCCATATAAAGGCGAATGTGGCGGTGAATGCGTCATCGGATTGCATTGGTATGGCGGAGCTTCGTTGTTCGGAGACATGTTCTGGTTGTGGTTAGGTCCGTTGCTTTGCGAGCTATTGCCGTTCGCGAAACCATATTTACTATCGTAGCCACCTTGCTGTTACAAAAAACTAAAAGTTAACACAGCTCACAGTTCTTATATACTTGGTTTTAATTTTCGATTGACTTTAAACCTGCTGCCTGCCTGGGTGATTTAGTAATGGAAGAAACTGCGTGACTGTTCTATTTATGATATGAAGATGTTCGACAGTTTTGGAGACTTGCGAGGTATAGATAGCAATCGATTATTATTGAAGATAGTCACAAAAATAAATTAGATTTTTTATAGTATCCTGAGTCTGAGTAATAAAAGCCGTTTGCATGTCTTTATTTCGCAATTAAATACCACCGGGCACCTGCCCGGTGGTATTTAATTGGTTGGTTGGTTTTACACCCATATCGTCAACATTTCACACACAAACGCTATTTTACTTATTTTTTCATGCGCTTCGCTAGGGTCAGGTAGGGTAGGAAAGCTCTTTAAACACATTTCCTGATTCCAACAAACTTGGATGTCTTTTAAACAAGACTGAAAAGGCATCTTCTAGATAAGCGAGTCCAATATTAGGTAACATCTGCTTTAAAATAAATTAAAAACATGTCGATGATATGTTTTTATGATCCAACGAGGACAAGACAAGACAAGAACAAAATGAAAAGTAAAGTGAAAATGGGTTAAATTACCGAATACGGCGGAGGCACCGCGTCGGCCAAATGATTCATGTCATCATCGCGATCCATGTTATCTTGAGTAGTCGCTATAGATGGGTCTGACGACGATTTCACCAATCTTGGCGCTGGAGGGGGGCTCACTTCCAAGTCACTTTCTGGACTTGACGCGTAAGACAGTCTATTCTCCGAAGTCGAGGATAGCGAGAATAAAAAGTCGTCGGACAGCGGCTCCGGCCTCTGTTACCCCGCCATTTGGTTTTCAAGTTGGCAATTTTCCATGGTTTGACCGCAGCGGCGTCGAGGGTGGGTTATGGAATGGGGTGATAAGACAAGACAAATGAATGATTGCTTAAAAAAACGTTACAGAAACTAAAAACACGTTTAGCGTCTGTGAATGATTAATGTAAGGGTCAATCGGAATCAACATTCAAATTTTGTTTTTTTTGATAAATGTATAGTTTAGGTAAATAGATTTTTTTCGGTACGTAATATTTGAATGCTTATTCAGTATTATTATTCAAACGTGGTATATTACATTGATATTTTTAACACTTTGTACAGAATTATTCACACATTTTAAAATTAGGTAACCTAATAAATTGTTTTAGGGGGGTAAACTTGAACACATAATTATAATTTTTTTAATCAAAAACATAAAACATAAGGCAAAACATACATAGTGGTAAAAGCAGACATTATCTGCAAAATAAGCGGAAAAATGCTAAAATAAATACAAGCTGAAGCGACATGCAGTAAGTAAGTTGAAGTTAAGGTTAACGTAATTATAATGGTAACCCGTCTGTAGGAAAAATAAACTTATTAGTTTATATAACTAAATATAACCTAAATGCTGTTCAGATACAGGCTTATTAACGGATGAAGCATCTCTTACAACTTCCAGTTCATCCTCCTTACCAATTTTATCTAGCTCATCCAGTTTGAGAGTCGGCAATGAAAGATTCTTTGTCTTGCTTAGTGATCTCGAAACTGACGGCAAAGTGCGAGATTCGCTAAGCCTAAGACGATTATTAGCCGGTTTTTCGTTACATTTACAATTGGGAATTCGACAAATCTGTCGCAAAGGTTTGTCTAAAACCGGTTTAGGTATTTCCTTTTGAAGACGTGCCTTCCATTCAGGCACTTCGTTAGACTTTTCTTTATCATCTTTAAAGAACACAGAAGCTGGTCTGAATTGATCCGATATTGGGAGAACTGAAATCGGCCTTTGCAATTTAGGAATCGGAGATTTTGTGGATGTTTCTAGAACGCTGTAAGGTCTTAACCCAAGCGATTGCGGGCCATTGCTTTTGTTAAATATTTGAGAGAGCTCTGGACTTATACTAGAATTTTGTAACCTAGGATTAACTTTGGGTCTTTGAATGAAATTTTGCCTTTCATCGTATGGGCTATTGAAACCATGTCTATTTTTGTATGGTACACTGTACATATTGTTAGGCATGCATGGTGTTAATGTTTCGGAGTAGTAATATGGGATAACATGATTACGGTTAGCATCAAACAGCTGTTCGTGACGGTTAGTAAGTTTAGTATTTGAGTTTGATGGAGACATGTTTGGCGTGCGGGGCTTCTGAGGAGACGGGGGATAGAAGTTCATGGGATAGGAGATAGGACTGAAGGCGGGGTACGGGGAGGGCGGGATAGGAAAGTATATATCCGACACCATTTCAACGTGCTACACCGCCGCAAGACAGAACAGAAAGAAATTGGTTAATATGCTTTACGTACAAATAAATAGAGAACAATAAATATGGATGTAGTCTCAAAATGTTTATAGAAAAATTGCACAAAAGGTACCGTCTTTTTTGTATCAACACTAGTATACGGTAATCAAACTAGCTAAAAAAAGATCGATATAAACAAATTTTACATTTATTATCTATTTTCGTTCATCAGTGCAGTTTTATCTTGTACGCAAATATCGACCATCTCGAATTAATATCTCATTAATGTAAAACAAACAGGAATATTTTCGTTGACACGATTGACGTAGCAAAACGTACGAAATAAGTAAATATATTGTATTATCTATATGTATAAGTGAATATATCAATTCTATAGTGAGTTACACTTTTTTCGCATATTTTCTGAGACTACACCCATATTTTTATTAGGGTTACATATAGTTTTGATGACACAGTTTCCAGAATGCACCCAGCAACACATAGCGTAATGAGATTAACCGTTCATTTAATGCAGACTTCGCTTCCTATATGAAACTAAGTATTATGATGTTTCGAAAGATAAATGAAGTTTATAAATGTTGATTTGATTTTCAATTAGCCAAAGAAGATAAATAGAAAGAGGTGAATCGATTATTATCTACGGTATGGTATCGCAAACTAGGAATACCTGATTCATAAAATAAACCTAAAAATTTTACAACAATCGTAAAAATAATTATAAGATTTAAATCTAAATCTTAATTGTGTTAAATCTTTTAACAGTCCCAAGAAGGTGCGTTTTCCTGTTCCCTTCAGAAAGCGATATCTATTCTGAGAAGTTTGTTAAGTTTTTGGAAGAATTCCTGGACAATAATTCTGCATTAAAGTTTAAGAAAAAACTGTTCGCCTATCTCGGTTAGTATTTAATGAATTTTCGGGCCCACCTGCTTGGGAAAGACTTATCGCCTGCTGCTATAAATTTCATTCATTCAGTTAAATAATAATAATAATATTGATAATTCAAATACATACATAAAGATACCTAGAACAAAACTAACCTTAGTCTCAGACACCCACAGTTGCTGTTGCTGTGTGCGTTGTATGAGATCGCACAACTTACTGAACCAAGTGTTCTGATTGGCCTCGCTCAGTGTGATGGTGTGAGTGAACACATGACCCCACACCCTTTCCATGTGTTGGCACTGTTCGAGTAGCTTTTTGGAGGATTTGTGGGCTGACCTTGGGAAAGTAGAAAAGCAATATAATGTAAGTTTCATTTAGTTTATGACCTTTCAAATGAATGGATTAACTGTTGAGTATGCAATAGGCGATGAATTAGCAAGAAGTCTCCATCTTTCAAAATAATACTTTCTACATTGTTTGAAAGATTTACCTTAGTAACTTAGTTAATATTTTTACATACTTTTTGCTATTACTGCCTTCAATGTACAGAAGTACAGTGGAAGCTTTTATAGCATTTCCTATGGGGTAACATTGAACTTAATGGGCAGGGAGAAAGGCCATCAGGCATAACACAAAAAATACATAAAATAATAAAGAACTAGTATTAATCTTTACTTTTTATAAATATATAAAACAATCTAAATTTTTGATTTCATAGACAATATTTCTAATTATTAATAAAACGCACGACTTACTTTGGCAAACCGCTTCTGAGTTGTTTAATAATGTGCTTATTATCCGCCTTTAGGAAGATAACTATGGGGTAAAACTGGGCATAATTCAACCGATCCACGGCATTAGGTGTGATGTCTAGTAGCGCATGCTTCGCCCTTTCCATTATACTTCTGATGCTTGAGAGCCGAATGATGCTTGTAGATTTAGATTTGCTATCTTCCAAGGTGCTATCCATTTCTGGAAAAATTAGAAAAGAAAAAATTTTGAAATCTTAACTAATGCGAAATTGTTTATTTGTTTATTCTACTAATTAACCAACTAATCAACTTTAATTTTGGCATAGAGTTGAGATTTGTAACTTAGGCTTAAGGATTTATAACTTTTAAGGAATACGAGGATAAAAAAAAACTTGAAACGGTTCCCGTGGGATTTGTCGAAAACCGTAATAAACGCGAACGAAGGACAGCAGCTAGTATTAAAAAAAATATATATGATCAACTTAATTACCTACTTCATTTTAATTACGAGTTTTACGTAATTCGCAAAAAATAGAACGCCTGTAAAATTATCAACATTTGCCTTTTTGAAGTAGGTAAATCAAAATGAGGTAAAAAAAAAGTTATACTTTGGCGTAACAAGATAAAAATCTTTTTAAAATTTTTATCTTTCGTCTTATTCTACGTTTGTAGAAAACACGACACTACCAAGAGAAAAAAGGTATTGTTTAAATTATTGAAATTCAACTGTCTAACCTTTTCTAGAAAAACTAAAATGTTGACTATAGCTAACTTCATGGTGTCGGTTTATTGTGACGGTGTGCGCGCGCATCGCATAAATTTACTCTCACCATTTTTTCCTAACTCGCCAAAAGCAGTTTAACTTCAAAATTTAAAAAAATGACAATGCTTAATGTATATTCATTAAAACTGTTTGATTAACTTCTGTAGAATTCGTAACAAAAGGAAGAAATAGAAAAAAAGAAAGACTTACTTGGCGAAGAGAACTTGTCAGGGCTTTCAGATAAAAGCCTTTCTCTAGCTATATCGGCCACAGCGCCCAAGACTATGACGGGCCTGACGAAGCCGGGCTGCTTCAAAACGACCCTCTCGTATGCCGGGAACTTGCTTATGCTATCCGATAACACTACCTCGTCCCAGTGCTCCTGTAATAATGAGTTCCGCAATGAGAAGAGCCGTAGACCACGCTGGTCAAGTAAAAATTGGTGGACATACAAAATAATGGTACAACAGTTTACTCAAGTCAATAATAAATAACTTATTATTATATAAAAAAAAATACTTGATAATTCTTTGTTACACTAACATTATTATTCAGTCGCTGAGCCAGTAAAACCGCGTTAGTGAAACTGGCATAGTATATAGCATAGTAGGGAAGTACAATAAATCACACGATAAAAAACTACAAATTAAAGTATATGATGGGTTTGTTAGCTATTTTATTTTTGCATAATATGGTTTGAGTTTTTTTTTGTGTCCCGCGCAAAATATAGATGTTAATGGTACCGTAGTGCATGTTGTATTTTAGAAAACACAGTTTTTTCTTTTATTTTACGCATTATGAAATAGAAAAGCAAATCTTCCTCACATTAAAACATTTTTTTGGGTGTTTATCTGTATCTTAGAAGCATTTTATAAGGTTGGATATAAAAATATCCACCAGCTATCTTAGTGCCCATTACACAAACTACGCTTACTTTAGGGCTAGATGGTGATGTGTGTTGTCGTTGTAAAATAATGTTATTTATTTATTTTAATAAACGTCAACAACTGGGGGAAATTTGTTGGGTAATACAGTGAGTAAACTTCTTTGTATACTCATTGGAAGTATCGGCGCGCAAGTAATGCCGAGCCAGCGTACCGCAGGCTTTGCGGGAAGACCCTGCACTCCCCACATGTAGCGGCTCATTTAACTCATTGTACACTTATGCCGCTATATCCAGTACTTTAAATACTTGCCAACTTGGTATGGTATTAAAGAGAATAGGAATAAATTTTACTTTTCCAAGGCTCTTGCTCCTTCTATGCGTGGACCGTCGCCGCCTGAAGAAGTTGTGTTTGACGTCATTCCCTGACATTTCCTTTTTGGTGGCGTTGAACTGTGCAGTAGCGAGCTCCTCCGCTCTCGCCTTGTTTGGTATGGTGCCTTTCTGAACTTCCTGGTTGTTTCGACCTACAACATTTGATTTTAAATGAAAGTTCACGAATCACGTGGGTCAAGGTCAACGTAGGGTTTGTTTGTTTGTTCTAATTCTGTTGCACAATGACATAAAAAGGAAACGTAAAAAGGCGAAACTTAATGCCTGGAAGCATTTTTTACCTGTCTTCGTAAAAATAACAAGATATATGTTTTGAAGTTACAAAATGTAGCAAAGAATAATATATGTTACGAACAAATTTTTTAACACATAAAATAAAACAAATACGAAATATAGATAAATAAAACATACATAGTACTCGCTCCTTGTTAAGTATGGTGCCTTTTGATAGTTTAAAAAAAAAGTAACTTTGGCACTCTAGTTTTTTTTTATTTATTATTTTCTATTGGAATATACAAGATAATTATCATCATATCAACCCATTATAGGTCCATTACATGGCACGGGCTTCCTCCCACAATGAGAATGGGTTAAGGCTGTATTCCACCATGCTGTCACAGTGTGGATTGGATTTAGTTTGATGGAATTTATTATACGTACCTATCCGGTAGACGTGCCAGGCTCCAACGGTGCCGTTGTGCAGAGTGTCCATAACATGGAACACGTCTCCGCACCGGAATGACATCTCGCCCTCCGTTGGCTCGGTATAGTGAAAATGCGTCTTGATATGAAACGAGTCACCCGCTAAAACAATAACAAATAGTTTTGTTTTAATGTGCGAGCGCTTGACTGCTATCACACCTGATGGTAAGTGATGATGCAGCCTAAAGTGGAGCGCGCTTGCCTAGAAGATTTTTTTCACTGTAGTTATTATCGGCATACCAATTGGGTCGATTACTGAAAACTTTTAGGTAGAGGGCGCTGTGTGTTTGGTTCTTGTCAGTTGTCACCAGTCTGGGGTTATGGGTCTGTGGTCACTTAATATGTATCTAAATAAAACCCATTAGCATTTTTGAACATTCATTACCCTCCGTGGTGCAGTGGTGAGTGATGTGGTCTTATCGGTGGGAGGTTCTGCCGGTTTCCTAATTCATAATTTATAATTCATAATTCATTTATTGCATAAACTGTGAACATATAATGGTTATGAACTATAAGTTTGGGGCTTACAGTTTGTTATTTCAGGCGTGCAATGATTGCCGTAAGTATGCCATTTTTACCGAACGATCTTCTCCGTCTCTTCTAGGGCGAACAAAATCGCGCCAATTTGGTGTCTCCAATAACGTTGGGTTCGGCTACCAGATCTTCGATCTCTCGATTCTTCCACAGCCTACAGCAACCGCGATCGCGTCTGGTTGTTCTCAGGAGTATACGGAATAAACTGAAGTTTAGGTGTTGTTATTTGTCAACTTACGCATTTGTCCACTGGCGACGGCGTTGTACTCTTCAGGTGAGTGTTGCACAATTAGGTCTATCCTCTCCTGCAGACTCAGTAGGAACAGCACTGCCTCCTCCCGAGTCACGCCTTTCATTTCCATATCGTTCACCTGCAATAGAAAATAAATATACAACGTTTAAATGAATACCGAAATAATACTTCGCAGGCTTTAGAAGTACATTATGTAGTGTTTCTGAGACTTATATGTGAAACCGAAAACCTAATAGTTTTTGAGTAAACCACTGCCATAGTTTTTACTGAAAGAAATCAGATACAGCCCTAACACCGCATACAAAAATAAAATAATGTGACTCCTGTCACTTTATTAGATACGCGTGACGTAGCGTAGGTACTATGCGTGTGTCGGTCTTTTATCTTCAATAGGGTTGTCGTAAGTAAACACTTAGAATGTTTTGAATTCGTTTGTATAGAAAAATAAATATTCTTCTTTTGATTTAATATTTTTATAGGATATAGATTCCTTATGAAATAATAATAATAATAATAAATTTTTAATAGTGTTTTTTATTTTATTTTTAAGCATTGTTAAGAATAAAAAAAAAGAAAAAAATAAATGATAGATGAATATAATAATAATAAATATACTACGACAATACACACTTCGCCATCTAGCCCCAAAGTAAGCGTAGCTTGTGTTATGGGTACTACGATGACTGATGAATATTTTTATGAATAATATACATAAATAGTTAGAACAAATTCAAATTCAAATTCAAATTCAAAATTCATTTATTTCAAGTAGGCCTAATATAAGCACTTTTGAAACGTCAAGTCTGTCTGTTTGTAGTGATTCTACCACCGGTTCGGAAGGCAGATTCTACCGAGAAGAAGCCGGCAAGAAACTCAGCAGTTGCTCTTTTCCAACATCATCAATTTACACTTTGCATTTTAACATTCATTTTTCTATCTTGTGAGAGCTGAAAGCGGAGCCGGATGCTTCCAAGCAACCTTGTCATTAAAAAATTCATCAATTGTATAGTAACCTCGCTGTAATAAATGTGTTTTAACAAATTCTTTAAACTTGTGCATTGGCAGGTCCAAAATCACCTTCAACATATAAACAAAACATATAAACACCCAGACACTGAAAAACATTCATGCTCATCACACAAACAAATGTGGCTTACTTTAAGTATCTTATCAGCTGGTTGCAAGCCCTGTAGCGCAGCGGGACTGGTCGGTTGCACTCCGGACACGAAGACTCCGGACCGGTTCCCTCCACACAATCTAAGACCTACCGAGCCCTCCTTTTGAAAACTTATTAACCTTGGTTCACTTCTGGAAATATAAAAAGCCAAGTATAAATAGATTTTCATCTTCAAATTTCCGATATCAGAAAGGGGATGGATGGCTCATAATCTTTTTGGCCTATTTTTACTCCTTGTTGATTTGCCAGTTGCCGTCCAAACATCGACGAATTGATGGCTACAGATTAAAACTCTTTATAACGACACTCAAGTCAAGTCAAGACTCTGCATATTGTGTCGTTATAGAGAGTTGTTGTTAAACGGAGAGAAGAAGACAACTTCATGGATAATTTTTTTTTAAAGTTTTGAAAAAAAATCCTTAATTCTCGGCTTGTAGATTTTTTTCCCTACTTTTCCATATTGTGGACATGATAGAACTACTTAATCCAAAGCCTCTACCAACATAACATATCTTCTATTGCGCGTATCAGTTAAAAAAAATAGTCAAGACAGTGATTTTCTCTTACTTTCCATGTTTGCAGTTTGAAAGTTTGTGAACAGCTAAGAATTTGGTAACATAGATAATGCATGACCTCTACTTACAAGACACATGCAAGCAAACCCAATTTATAAACAAAAAAACTGATTTCTTAGAGTAGATGTAATGCTATATAGAGTGTATCAATGTATGGAATAAAAGCTAAACCAATCATAGCCGACAGATTTTTTGCTTAAAGTAGTTTGTCGTTAAATCGTGCGACATTATACAGACTTTACACTTTATATCGATTCATCGATGTTTATGAGCAGTGGCCAAAAAATCAACAATAAATAAAATAACGGCACATGGTTGGTGGGCCAGTAAAAATGTTTATTAAAGATTTTATAGTATTAGTGTGTGAGGGATACTTTCTTTTATTACTTCGCCAAATACTCCTTTAAAAATCACAAATAAAACTTGGTGGGGGAACCGCCTTCCACCACCGCTTCCCCTTTTATCATGAACTTTGGTCATTAGATAGGTCTAGTAATTTTTATGTTTATGTGCTCTAAAAATGCTTTGACCTAATTCAACTAAATTTTATCAAAGCCATTTCCTCAATTCAGGTTTAAATCTATTGGGTATCACATTAGCAATGTTGATCTACATTGCATAAACGATAACAATGTTTAATTAGAATAGGTAACTAACTTTAAGAAATAGAAATAAGTTATGTTTGACAAATAGGTGAGGCTTTTAATATTTATTGAAGGAAACTTACGGCGGTTTATTTCTTTGATTGTTCATTGCATCTTCTTCATAAAGTTGCCTCCGACTGCTGTAGTAATCTGGAAATAATATAGTTTTTGAATGTTTATTAAGTTATTTTCTGTACCCAAATTGCAGTTATTATTATCTTAATCGCCTGATTACTGGCCCACTGCAGACCACAGGAAGGTCTCAGGATGAGAAGGGTATATGCCGTAGTGCACCACGCTAGCTAAATGCGGATCGTTAGAGAACATTACGGAGAACTCACAAACATGCAGGTTTCCTCACAATGTTTTCCTTTACTGTTAAATAAAGTGATACTTAATGCTTAAATTAAAAACGAACATGGTCTCTCCGAAAGGGAAGTTTCAACTATAACCTAGTACAGTATACACACATTTATAATGCTAAACTTGTAGCACACACAGAAAGAAATAAGAATCCAGTTATAAGAAGCATGATAATTTTATATGTTAGTATTTTTTTCCTTAGTATTATGTATGGCTTCACTGCACCCTCGCAAGCACTCGTTAAGGGCTAAGAGACAGTCAAACCAAATACAAATTAGTCTTATAATGCCACTTTTTTTGACAAAGTAATATGAGCACACAAAAGGGTGTGTGCATTTATTTTAGGTTTACATCCTTGAATGTAAACTTCGGCATAAACCGAAAACCAGGCTGGTGTTTTTTTGCAAATTTCTTGCGAAAAGACCTAATAATTTTTTTTTTTTTTTTTTTTTAATTTTTTCTGTAAATGTGTTTATTTGTATTTTGTTTTTGTGTGTGCAATAAAGAATTTATTATTATTATTATTATTAATTTTTGACGTTTGTTCTACTGAGGATCACGACATTCTGAACTCGGTTCCCTGGCAGCGATAGTTTGGGAATTTATTATTTCTAAATTATCTTTGGGTTGGCCTAGTCTCTGCCATTGCTAGTAAAACTAAGTGTAAAACTAACGTAAGGCGTTAAGGTATGTTGTCTCGTAATATAATATGTTAAATAATAACTGCCATGTATATGTTTAATAACTGCCACACCACTTTTACTTTTAGCTTAGGGTAGCTTATAATTAAATATACCATATACTTTTATTCAGATTTTAATTAGTTTTACATACTTTATTTTAGGTTATATTAATAATATTATCACGTAACTATTTTAGACTTTATTTTATATTAAATATACCTTAGGTTTTTTTTATATATATCTTAGGTAGATAATAAAACGCAGGGCTACGAGGGCTTCCCACTGTATAAATAAATATATAAACACATCGCCATTTAGCCCCAAAGTAAGATAACTTTCGTTTTGGATACTAAGATGACTGATAGATCATTTTATTAATAATATACACAAATACCTATAATATACAGATAAACACCCAGGCACTGAAAAACATTCACATTTGTCACACAAACATTATCCAGTTGTGGGAATCGAAACCACGTCCTTGGACTCAGAAAGCAGAGTCGCTACCCACTGCGCCGATCGGCCGTCAATTGTATCCACGTCGTTGTTTCAAAATAAAAGAAAATTAAAAATTAAAAAAGCATATTAGCTCACTATCATGTGAGTCTGTCTGATAAGTTACCACCAGTTGACATTGCAGTTTAGGACTGTCTTATAAAGAACAATGAAATAAAATAAGGATCAATTAAACATACCATCATTTCTAGGCGGCGGCGGTCGTGGCGGATGTTCTTCGTGTGAAGGTGGGCCTCGCCTGTTGTCTGCTCCCCTCACCGGCGCAGCAACGTACAGGTTTTGCCCACTGCTGGAGTATGGACTGGACATAGATTCCCCGGTGGCAGGGAACGTGTTATGTGGTGTTGCTTCTGTAAAGAGTATGGAATTTTGACATTGGTATTAGCTAAGAATAAAGAAGTGATGTGGGCATTGATCTCGTAGTTAATGCCGATATCGTAAAGACAGCGAGGGTACCAGTGGCGTGGATAGGGGGTATGCACAGGGTACGCAGATGATACAAAATGACGAAAATCTCCAGTAAGAGTTATATTATAAACTTAAGGAAAGGCTTTGTAAGAGTTATAAAAAGCCTACCATTAAGGATTTTTAACTCATACGCGAGATTTTCTTCATTTTATTATCATCAGCATACCCTGTGCATACCCTGTACATACCCTCTATGCACGTCACTGGAGGCTACAGTGTAGTTGTAATAGTTATATCAGACTAATTGGTAAGGTTAGGTAGGGTCCTACTCTCCTTCAGCACATACAGTACGAGAGCTCTCGCTTAGATTTCTTTATAACTATACTTACTCTGCTGTATTAATCATTATAATCATCACTTTCAGCGTATAAATGCTCCACTGCTACATAAATAAATATAATCATATTTTCATCACCATCAACCGATAATTTTTTTAACTCTCCTCTCAGAATCAGAAAGGTTTGGGCCTAAGTCCATGGATTACTTAACTGCATACGCCCTTGAGTTGAGAACATTATGGAGATCTTTCAGGTAGGTTTTTATTTCATTGTTCAAGTGATATCTAATTGCTTAGTTAAATTAAAATGCACATAACTCCGAAAATCTAATTCGGTCTCCCCGTAAGTCTCCCCGAGACCCAAAGTGTTAATCACTAGATATTCATAAATGGCTAGAAACATAAACTTACCTAAACTACTATAATTGTTCTGGTAATTTCCATTGGTGACAGTCTCCTCCCGGATCAGTTCCCTCGTGATCACCAGGTTCAGGCGATCCTTGCAGGACTCCACGAGCTTCCTCGCCTCCTTCAGCGTCATCGCATCAGTGACCGCTGTGTTGTTTATCCGGGTGATGACGTCACCCTCGCAGAGCCCTTGTCCAGCCTGGTTAAACTGCTCCCTCGCTCGCATCGTCAGCTCTTTGACGTAGATTTTGCACCCTAGGACTAGGCCGAAGTCTAAAACAAAAATAACCATTATTATAATCATAATGATTACTGCTGGGCGAAGGCCTCCTCTAGGATGAGAGCTAGGACAGACATTATGCTCCAATTCCATGCGCTTGGAGTAAACATATTTTTTTAAATTTTTTTTCAACCTGAGGCGTAGATGTTTAGCCTCATGTCCATGTTATTACTCCGGCAACCACGCAATCCAGACCGGGACACAGCAATGCAACAATACTGCTTAGCGGCAGAAATAAACATGGTGGTAATTCCCCGGACGAGCTCTGCCAAAAAAGGATCTACTACTACTAATAATAAAAATGGAGTTCAGTATTAGAGGGTTGTTATAACCTACAAACACTAAAGATTGCGCGTGCGGACTACGACCTTTACGTTGGATCCGGGTACGATGAATAGAAAAGCGGTTAAAAATTTGTATGGGAAGTTTATCGTGGATAAGTGGATGCAGGCACGAGGACCCGATAGTGTAAAATAAGAAGCATTAGGTTCCACTTTGACGTTTTTTTTTACCACTACAAGTTAGCCGTTAGCTGCAATTTTACCTGGTGGTAAGTGATGATGCAGTATAAGATGGTAGCGGGCGCACCTGTTAGAGAGTATGGTAGTCATCGCACGGATCACTAAATCACTTAGCACGTCACTCAGCACTCTTTGTTGGAAGGGTGGTAACTAGCCGCGGCCAAAGCCTCCCACCAAACCAGACCAGAGAAAATTCAGCAATTATAAATTACCAAATTGCCCTACAGGGAATCGAACCCGAGACCTCTTACTTAAAATTGCAGCGCTCACCGTTGCGCCAGAGAGTTAAAATGACGTTATAATTTTTGGGTATCATAGTTTCTTACTTATTACGTACGAATGGCACATATGACTAATCATAGTGGACTGAAATCTCTATGTATAAAAAATACTTGTGATACATAATATACCTACAGATATAGTCAGAAATAAAGCGGTGTTGTTTATGATGCCAACTCAATAATAATTTTATCATAAGCTAAGTTTTATAGTACTTAGATACACTTATATCCTTATGCCGGAGTTTTATAATGCAAAAGGAATGTGCATGCTTTTTGAATGTGTATCAACTTAGGCATCAAAATAGTAGGTGTCCGGAAAGACTCAAGGCAAACCACTTCTTTGCTGCAATAGAATTTAGGCAGTAAAGGATATCCTATACCGATTAACGGATGCCTATAAACTTCACCACGCCTGGCTTTTTGGTGAGAAGCTATACGGTTTAGATTTGAACACAGGTGGAATCATAATAACATAAAAATACTAACAACGAAAAGTACCCTGTTATATATAAAGCTACATCAAAAAAGGGCATCATCATACCAATGCACGTCAACTCCTGTACTCCGTATTGCGGTAGTTCCACGTATCATACAGGGGGTCCCCCGTGACTCGTTTGATACTGTCTGTCCACCAAGTCGGGGGTCCCAACTCCCAACGCTGTGCTTACCGATGCGGGGTCGCCATTGGGATGCCAGCGGCATTCAGTTATTCGAGCTATGTACCCCATCCATTATTCAGGATAATTCGTGCTAATTTTTATAAATGCGAAAATGTTTGTAGGTAATCCAGGTCCTTTAATAACACGCGGTTTGGTTAGATACACCTTCCTCCTTTTGCTCTTGCCGACAGTTTTATGGTTATAAGTGTTGTAGGCAGCGGAGTAAGTTATCTTTGAGGTGCCCGATACCTAAGGACTTATTCCAGCGTATTCCACGTTGTTTCACGATACACTGTTTGCTGAAAGTATCCTTTATATTTCTCAAGATAGCTCAATGAACTCTCCTTCCTTCTGCCCATTTCTCATGAGCGCCAATTTAATGGTGACAGGTGTTGTGGATCGCAGAGCAACTTATCTCCGTCGTACCTAATGCCTGAGGACTTATATGGGCCGAGCGGTATTCAAAGTTCTTTAATGATACGCCGTTTACTTCAACTATTCGTCCTGTTCCTCAAGATCTATGAACTCACCTTCCTTCTTCCCATTTCTGGTGAGCGCCAGTTTGATGGTGGTCGGTGCGGTGGGCGGAGGGGCGGGGGCTCTCCGTCGTACCACGAGCGAGACCGTCGCACCAGACTCCCGGAGTACTTGGACGGCGCGCGCGTACTCCACATTCTCTAATGGTACGCCGTTGACTGATACTATCCTGTCGTTAACTCTGTAATTAAATGGACACCGGTTATTTACTGTTTAACACAGAGAAAGAAAAAAAGAAGACATTAGTGTTCAAGAGTGATTGGCTAGTTTTTGACCTCATTCAAAATTCCAAAAACAGCAATGGTGGTAAAAAGTAGCCTATATTACTCTCCGTCCTTTCTAAACTTATGGTACAATTTATTTCACCGTAACTTTAGCGAGTTGATTGGTTGCTTAGTTAGGGCGTAAAGTGAGGACAAAATAACATTTTATAATATTAGTACGATGGTATACAGTTAGAGATAAAAATGGTCAGGTATTTGATTTTGAGTCACTTCTGAGTTCATTCAGCCGTCGTCCAATAACACATCCACACCTCTCCAACCTTCCTGGCGCGGCGGTGAGCGTTATGGCTTTCACTGGAAGGTCCCGGGCTCGATCCCCGGCAGGGCGAATTCGGAAATTTTAATTTCTCAATTTTCTCTGGTCTAGTCTGGTGGGAGGCTTCGGCCGAGGGTAGCCACTCTACCGATAAAGACGTGCCGTAACGCGATTTAGCATTCCTGCACGATGTCGCGAAGAAACTGATTAGGGATTTAAAATAACTGCGCATTTTTATTTTTCTTGTATTTATTTAATTAATATATATTATCATTATCCCTTAATTGTGTGCAATAAAGAATTTATCTATCTATCTATCTATAACTGCCAAAACCCTAGCAGATTAGCCCGTTGCCATCTTAGACTGCAGCATCACTTCATCAGGTGAGATTGCATTGAAGGGCTAACTTTAAGTAGAATAAAAAAACCAGCGTGTTCGTTACTTGTCAACTCTAGATTTTTACCCTGAAAAGTAGACAAGGCTTGGCAAGGGTGCCAAGAACCTATCAAATCCCTATCCCTATCCCTATCCCAACTAATCCCTACTAATATTATAAATGTGAATGTAATTTTGTTTGTTACGCTTTCACGCGAAAACTACTGAACCGATCTTCATGAAACTTTTTATACAAATTCTTGGAGGTATTAGAAATAATAAAGTATACATATTATAAATATAATAAAGTAAACATATTATAATTATACGTATAGTATATATATTCATTGAAAAAAAAATATTACGTAAGAAAAAAAAATGTTTGTGAAAAAATCTCAAAATCTCATATATGACTACAGGTGTAGACTATGTAGCAGTACGCTGCCTTCCAAAATTACGCGGGCGAAGCCGCAGAGCACATCTAGTATGTTATATTTTGTAACAATAAATAAATAAACACTACTGAGGAATGATTTCATGTATGAGACAAGAGGCTAAGGCTAAGGCTTTGCAATAAGTATGCTGTCCACATTAAAAAAGGAAAAAGTGAAAACTCATGTTTGTTGATGGAAATTGAACGAATCGTCATGTACCTGCGCCTTGTTTACGGATATGTTTAAAAGAAAGTTCGAACGACGTGGGTGAGGTTATTATGAAGAACCTAAACCCAGTGGCGTGCACAAGGTCTTCGACCAGTGTATGCATAAAACAGGAATACGGCATAAAGTGCAAAATTTCCCCTCACATACGTGTTATATAAAATAATTTGGGTAGGCAGTGCTTTTGTGCACGTATGAATTTCACGCCACTGCCTAGACCCGATGGACTACTTTAACATCGCCGTTTCTTGTTTTTTTAAAAGCAAAATACAAATTCACGACCGCAACCGGACGTTACTGGCGAATTCTTATCGAGCCTTTCTAAGAAATACTGTGTTGTTTGATAAGGGACTGGACAGAGTATGATGTAGAAACTAAACAAAGCTAAGTTGCTTCTCTGCATCGAATTTACGGATGAAAGGGCGCAAAAACAAAAATACGATGGGACATCGCTTCGTAAAGTATACGCATCGTGAGTATACGCTTTTACAACATGATTCCTAAGGAAATTCTTGACCTACCAATGCATACATTTAAAAAATGTGTAAAAACGCATCTAGTTCAGCGAAGTTACTATACATTTCATGAATTCCTCAATGACAAGGTAGATTGGAAGCAGCCAGCCTCGCTCTCATCTTCCGCAAGATAGAAAAATAATTGTAAATGTTGATGTTAGAAAAGAGCAACTACTGAGTTTCTTGCCGGCTCTTCTAAGTAGAATCTGCTTTCAGAACCGGTGGTAGAGTCACTAAAAACATACATACTTGACGTTTCAAAAGTGCTTATAAAGTAGGCCTACTTGAAATAAATGAATTTGAATTTTAAAAAAGTAACATCTTTCTACTTGGTTTTGCGTCGCGCATCCTGCGATATCATCAGGGCACACTTGTTAACGCTATTAATTCAAGTACCTACGTAGTTTTCAAAGCTAACTTTAAATAACAATATAGGCTATTTTTGTTTCTTATTTATTTAATATTTTTTTTAATGGTGATAAATGGATGAGCCCAAAATCCTCTTTGTTTGCTATTCCTATATCTCCTTCGTAGATTCTTAGTGTGATTAACTTTGTATGGATTTAAAAAGCTTATTAAAGATAAGCTTTTAGAATATATATATCTTAATATATATAAATCTCCTGTCACGATGTTTGTCCGCGATGGACTCCTAAACTACTTAACCGATTTTAAATTAAATTGGCACACCGTGAGCAGTCTGGTCCAACTTAAGAGATAGGATAGCTTAGATCTTTAATTATAGTTGCAATTTTATTTTATTGCAAATTATTTGTCTATAATTAATTGACAGTCACATGTTACATATTTATATATATATATGTAACATATATATACTACTATACTCATTTAAGGCTTAGCGATACTGAATACTTTAAAAACAAAATCAAACGCAGACGAAGTCGCGGGCAACAGCTAGTAATATTATAATATCTTCTTATCAATAACAACCATTTTTTTACGGCCCATGCCACTGGTACAAAATTAGTTCACTACGGTTGACGATCGTTGTGAATATGGTCATGCGAATCTTGGAAGGCTACTCAGATTCGCAGTTTTGTGTTTCCGCCCTAACATAAGCAGGAGATATAGTAACTAAGTTGTGGAAACTTTATTTGTTAATGTATTAAAAAACTAAATAATCCTTTTATTATAAATAGTACTTTTATGTTTAACAGTACTATTTATAATTAAAGGATAATTTAGTTTTTTAGACCAGTACTATTTTTATATATATGTATAATAAATACATACTGCAGTTTGTCTTCCGCCGGGCCTCCTCTCAGTACGTCTGAGACGGCGATGGAAGGGTCGCCGCTTGCGAAATGTGGATTATCTCTACCACCCGATACAGCGATGCCGAAACCGTAGCCTGGGACACGGTTCAACCGCACCCTGTGTGTTTCCCAACCGGAGTTGCGTTCTGTAGTCTGCAATAGAAGATAAACAGTATTAATAAACGCCAACAGAAGATCATCTTTATCGCCTAATCAGTATACCAAGAGACTAAAGTCTAAGAGTTAGTATAAGATTTGTATGCTCATAACCAAAGGTAACAACACCAGAGTAAAATGGAATTTATGTTATCTGTTTTAAAGCTCAAATTCCTTCACAGTTCTACAGCAAAAGCTCCTCGCAAACTAAACTTCATCAACATCATCATCATCAACCCACTACAGGGCACGGGTCTTCTCCCAGAATGAGAAGGGTTTAGGCTGTAGTCTACCACGCCGGCCAAGTGCGCCTTAGTAGACTTCACACGCCCTTGAGAACGTTATGAAAAACTTTCAGGCTTGCAGGTTTCCTCACGATGTTTTCCGCACTTAAAAACGCACATAACTCCGAAATGTTAATGGTGTGTGCCGGGGCTCGAACTCTGCCTCCACGAAAGGAAAGCCGAAGCCTTACCCACTAGGCTATCACCGCGTCCAAATCCTATCACCGTTTCAAAATAAATTGAAATAGATCGAACGGTTAGCAACGAAATTTTGCTGAACTTACTTTAACGAAGTACCATAGTCCTTAGACGCCGTGAATCAAATCAAACTAAGAGCTCCTAACTATTTGCCAGCGCTGTATGTATACTCATCGTACATTTGTAATGGAGATGTCAGGTCAAAAAAATTAAAGACTGCGATAGCTAAACGGATAGGTGTATAAACAATGGTGCGAAGGCATGTAACCGTGGAACTGTAATCCAATTAGAGGTTAACTTAACGCGTTCTATGTCAGATTGTAATTTGTATAGATATTTCTATGGTAAAAAAATAAGGTAACGATGGTATGTCTATATGCTATGTGGTAACGAAGTAATATCCAAATTATATATGTTATGTGGTGGATGGTGGCGAGGTGGACAGACGACGACGAAGCGCGCCGCAGGTAGTCGCTGGACCCAAGCGGAATGCGAAATTTGGAAGTTCCTACAAAAGACCTATGTCAAGCAGTGGTTGTCTATCGGTTAATGTAATGATGATTAAGATGATGTGTTATGTAATAATAAACGGGATTAAACTTCACCTATTCCCTTTTGCCGTGCTTTGGCAGGTGGACCCGATAATTAATAATCCTATCCCTTTTGAGGGGTCACCAAACCTCTTTCCGCGTGTGTCTCACGAGAGCAGCGTAAGGGAATATAAGCGACTCAGTGAATATTACCGAGAACGGGCAGCAGCGTCACCTGTGCTACTAGTACTGTCTACTGCGAACATCATAAATCTGCCCAGCATCTAGACGAACCCTCCCATTAAGGGGTCAAAGTCCAGCAGTGGACTGCTATTCACGGGGTTTTTTTTATCAAATAAAACGCACCGAAAAAAAATGTAGAGGTTTGTCCTCAGTGCCTATCTGCAACGATTACCTTCGGTGTTAACTAGAAGAATAAAACCAGCTGTTGGAAAAACATACTGATACATTGTACAACGATAGGAACTAAGTAAGCGTGTAAATTTGAAATTTTAATAATAGTAAGTACCAAAATAAATGAAAATAAACTATACGAGATACAAAAGATTCAGCCAACTAACTACGCTTAAAAGTATTTTTTGAGTTTACGCTTCATGTTTTTAATATTTACTTTTTGGATCAAATTGAAGGTAGTTCGTTCATGAATCGCGGAACCAAAAACCTGAAATGATACATGAACTGAGCGCATGTAAATATCATGTTTGTCATTTTATACAAAGCACAATTAACATGGTAAAGAGAAAGCGTAACTACACCATACGCGCCAAAGACTTTCTGGGACAAGCTTTATATGAAAGGGCATTGTAATCAGATCTTCATGAAGGATAATTTCCACAATGCGTCAAAGCGAGTTGTGAAAACAAAGGAATGGGGAACCATATAATCTCTTTATCTGCTAAAGCTACTATTGTTAGCAGAGCTAAACACTTAACAATGTTTTTTTTTATTACTTTTTTAGATGATACAACTGGCTTTATCTGCACAGTCGTACACGCTAGGCATTACGATTCCCACCATTCAGCATAGCAACCCATTACAGGGCACGGGTCTCCTCCCACAATGAGAAGGGGTAAAGGCAGTCCAGTCCACCACCCTGGCCCAGTGCGGATTGGTGGACTCCACAGATCTTTGATAACATTATGAAGAAATCTCAGGCATGCAAGTTTCCTCACGGTGTTTTCCTTTACCGTTGAAGCAAGTGATATTTTAATTTATTATTTCCACCAGTATTTACACAAAATCTCTTTTTTTCTTTTTTTTTATTCCACGACAAGTAGGCCGGACTGCAATCTCACCTGGTGATAAGTTATGATGCAGATGTATAGATGGTAGGAATCGTTTTCATCGCGACATCGCACCGGAACTCTAAATCGTGGTAACTAGCCACGGCCAAAGCCAGACCAGATAAACTTCTTAAATTATAAATTCCCAAATCGCCGGGAATCGAGCCCGAGACCTCTGAAATTAACGGCTCTCACCGTTGTGCCGCGGAGGTCGTCAAACTGCAATAAACTGAAATAAACATAACTGCAATGCATACCGAACACATTTTTATAAGATTGTCTCTACAATATTGTTTGACTGCTGACCTCGATACATTCGCAAAAGATAAAGGCACACGTTGCATAAAAAACCCTTTGTTAGCATAGGTTGCGACACGGCTAATCTGTTTAGAGATCCTATTATATACCCATAGGAAATAACTGGCGTCTATTACTAATATGTTTAAAATTTTCTTAGCCGTTACCCACTCTTACGCTTTTCGCTCACAAAGCCATCTCGCAATAGTAGAGTCGTTACCGAATAATAAAACACTGTCAAGTCAAAGTAAACAAGACCTTATTTTTATTCCTTCATGGCTTAAGGTAAGGTCGTCCACACTTATAATGCTAGATGTCGTAGTGGTGAAATTATGAAATGAGGGTTGTCGCACATTTAATAGTGGCACCAATGTTTGAATTTTAGACATGTGTATGGCAATAGATATGATTTTTTCTCTCTTAAATTTGCTAGTTTTTATTACGGTTCTTTATTATTTTTGTAAAACGATTATATTCGGTGACGATGTATGGAAATTTCAGAACGCAGCTGTCACTGTCAAATAAAGGAAAGATCAGTTCTGGCATCGTGGTATCTTTATGTTGAGGTGTTGACGAAGAGAAGATTAATTATTACTGTTTGTATACTGTAAGAACTAGTGAAGAAATATACGTATAAAAACAAATAATAGTTTTATTATATCTGCATTACTTTTTATTATTATTAAATTTATCAAATAAAAAACTGACCTAATTCACTGGTTTTGTACCAAGTCAGTCGCATTTGTTTAAAGTTGTACTTCTGCACCCACTTTGTAGTTCATCGTAATTAAGTTACAAATATTCCACTGGGACCGCTTAGTTATAAACAGAAGAATTCGTACTTATTAACGAGAAGTTATCCAAGAGTGAATAACGAAAGGTCGCCTGAGTCATAGTTCCAACTACACCGATAAGGAATCCATCAAAATTCTTCGCATCAACGATCTATTGTCGAGGCTAGTGAATGTAACATGTTACATGAATAAGAATGTTGGACGATAAAAGGGACGAATAAAAGAAAAGTAAATATTTGACATAGACATTAGGCATGTTGCGTGTGACAAGAATAGACAGGAAAAGTAATAAAATATATTACAAGAAAGTAGAACTATTCTAACTTATCTTTTAACTACAAAACGATTGGCATGTACCGCTGAAGTAAGTAAATCCACAGAATACTTTTAACATATATTAATGTTAAAAGTATTCCGTCGTTTTACTTTCGTGAAGGAAAAAGGAATGGAGTATTATAAAAAAAATGCAAAAGAATACGAGTGTAAAATAAGAGATAAGTAAATGATAAAGTAAGCTGATGGCTGACAAGAGTTAAAGAAGAAATGAAAGAATTAAAAAAAAAATATGCCCAACCCCTCAAGAAGCAGAAGAAGATGAACAATTAACAAAAAGAGTTAATGTACAAAATTATTGTAGCAAAAAGCTTAGATGTTTGTGTTCAATATAGAAATGACCATCGTTCTTTGTCATGTATACACGCAATTTTGTTATTAAATAAATGCCGTGCCAAGGATAAACGTAGGGTCACCTTATGTTAGTGATTACCGCACATGAACATCTGAAACACCAGAATACGCAGGCTTTTAAGAAATTATTTTATTCGCCCTTGAACAACACCACATTGTTGTTTTTAGGAAGCACCTTAGATAAGTACCTAGGACCTACCCATGTATACTTGCATAGCCCATTTCCCATCTAAGGTTCTTAAACAAGGCTTGAGTGAAAAAAGAAACTGTACACTCTCCGTTAAAAAATCGATGCAACAAACAAAGAAAGCTAACATCTTTTAGGTTTTAAAGAGGCGCAAGTCAAAGTCCATATGTCGAACGGTCCGCGTTTGTATTCGGTATAATGGCAGGAGTTGGTATGCAACCGAATTAGCAACATTGTTCAGCCCAGATTGTAGAAGCTATACGGTAAGTACAGAAGCCCCAGAGCGTGACCAGATTACGCAGATTAGTCTGAGAAAGGACACGGAGCTGAGCGATAACCCAGAGAAAATTCGATTAACTAACCACGTTACCCAAGCCAAGTTTCCATTGAATTTACGAGCCAACGCGTGTTATAGTTTTTTTTCTAGAATGATCAGTATGATTTGTGCAATAGAATAATTGGATTTCTTGTTTAATCGATAGTTTAATTGCTATGTATTTAAAAAAAAAGAGAATTGATGTTATTTAATTTTTAATTAATAATTGTACTCAATTTAATGTGTGAGATACCATAAAATATATTATGGTATTTGATGGAACTGATGTGTTAGCAGCGAGAATATAGTTTTTACATACAATTAGGATTTACTTCTATCATAGTAAAACTCATAATTAGTCGTGTATTGAAATCACAAAATTCGTTCACCATTAAAATCAAACGGACGACTTGACGGCCGATTGGCGCAGTGGGCAGCGACCCTGTTTTCTAAGTCCAAGGCCGTGGGTTCGATTCCCACAACTGGAAAATGTTAGTGCGATGTTCATAAATGTTTTCAGTGTCTGTTATTTATTTATTATTATTTATCAAACAGTAAAATGGAACAACTTTGTTACATAAGATGTTACATAATCAAGTTTTATTTCATTCGAAATATACCCAATCGGCTCGGCTGAATTATGTATTCCCATAAAGATGCTCCTACGCATCAACGAAAACAAATTACTTATGCAACAGACAACCCCATACATGGATTTTGTTGCGAACTACCTATTTAAATACAAATAGAATTAACAAGTTACAATATTTTCACAGGTTGTTTTTGTTAAATTAATATTTAAAATGCAAAAAACATTCAAAAGTCTGTTTGTAGAGACACTTCCACCCGTTCGGAAGGTAGATTCTACTGAGAAGAAATCGGAAAGAAACTAAGCAATTTATTAATCACTAGCTGTTGCCCGCGACTTCGTCTGCGTTTGATTTTGTTTTTAAAGTATTCAGTATCGCTAAGCCTTAAATGAGTATAGTTGTATATACAAATAACATGTGACTGTCAATTAATTATAGACAAATAATTTGCAATAAAATAAAATTGTGACTTTACTTAAAGATCTAAGCTATCCTATCTCTTAAGTTGGACCAGACTGCTCACGGTGTGCCAATTTAATTTAAAATCGGTTCAGTAGTTTAGGAGTCCATCGCGGACAAACATCGTGACAGGAGATTTATATATATTAAGATTTACTATGAATATATTACGGGAGATGAGAGCGGAGCTGACTGCTTCCAAGCAACCTTGTTGTAGTAACTTCGCTGTAATGTAACGTGTTTTCGCATATTGTTTAGACTTCAATACATTGATAGGTCCCGAATTAAGTACAGAATAATAATGACTTTTAAAATATATATTATTTCAAATTTAGAACTCAGAATTTTATTGTTGGTATTGCTTCGATTTTTTTTTTAAATCTCGACTTCAAAATAACTATCGTTATTTGTTTATATAATTTCAAGAATGTATCTTAAATATTAAATGAATGAATAAATTAATGAATATACTTTTATTGCGCACCACAAAAAGTAGATAGGTACATAAAAAAAGAAAAGTATAACAAAACAAAGTATACAATTTTTAATCATTAGTAACAATATTAATAACAATATATGCACGCCAAATTTCTGCCAAAATGTGTTCGGGCCTTAATTACTATATTCTATGTTGTTATTACCCATGTATAGCAAAAAAATATTCTATTCTACTACTAATATTCAGAAAATTATCAAGACAAAAAGGCTTTAGAATTATCAAAAATATTAAGAGACATAATAACTTAGCTGGTACTGGTAGAGAGTAAATATTCTTTACTTAGACACGATGTATACCAAGTACCAGGTACAAAGTACATCCAAGTAGTGAAAATAGTGAGTAGCACTTGAGGAGTTGGAATCGAGAAGCCAAAATAATTATGATCTTCGTCAATTTCCATTGCTTACTCTCTGCAACTCTGTCTGCAAAAGTCTGCCAACAATGCGATTTCAGATTCCGATTCAATGACTTGGGTCTACATTTTGTGGTTTGGTCTATGGTGATGCCCCTAGTTTTTCGGTAAGTAGGCAAAATCCAAATAATATTAAAACCTTGCATTTTTCTAGTAGGACTGGGTTTGGGCGTCGTTGCATAATTTAATTTATTTAATATCTAAAGAGTAATCATCAAAATACTTATATCAGACTTAAAATACGTACCTACTCAAGATTTCAAATAAAACACAAATTCTGTAAGCCGGTGGTATTTAGCCCAGATCGTGGGAAAAGTCATTCGTCCATGTCTCAGTTGGCGGATAAGATGTTTTTGTTTTCCAAATGAACATCTAGTAATTGTTAATAGATTAAAAACAACCATTATTTCCTGTGTAAAAATTCTGTAGTAAGTAATTTATAATTATACGTTTATTTCTGTCCAATAAGCAATTTTCTATAGTTACTAACTGTAAAGCCATAGAAAATACTAATAAATAACTAGGATAGAGTCAGTGTCATGGCATAGAATAGGGAAACCATCCTCCCTATTCTATGCCATGGCAAGGTTCAAGGTTAAAGCATGTGATGTTTAATTGCATACATTAAAAACGCATAACAGAAAAGTAATAGCGCAGCCGGGCCTTGCTCCGCGGTTGATAGGTATATTGTGTAGTTTTGCGAATGAAAGTTGTATGAAAAACTTATCAAAAGATGTACGCGAACAACTGATATAACTATATATTGCTGCTTAATCCCTCTTATATGTTTGTACCTATGGTTTGAATCCACCCATTATTTTCATCAGGCGAGTCTTTCCGCCCACACAATGGTTGTGTAGGTAGATAAGAACCCACAACCTTTGCATATAATAGGTATTTATCATAAATGATTCCATGGATAAACAAAAGGCAGGTAACCACTTAATTACATGTGTACATGTGAAGAAGTTTGCAAGACAAATCAATTTGTAATTGATTGATTGCACAGTAAACACATAAGCATTATTAAATAATGACAAAGTAGTAGTCATCTGAGTTGACAGGGATCCCCTGGGGGATTAGGCAAGGCGTGGGCGACATCATGACTTATGCCCGTTTTCACTAAACCTAGGAGCCATCGCCTAAATCGAAAGCCTGATGCTTTAGGCAATGTCAATAGAAAACAAACGTTTCACCAACTCTTAGGTGATAACTATTGGTGAACGGTTGATTGTCTAGGAATTTCCTTAGATTAGGCGTTTCTTGTTTAGGCATTGCCTTGTTTGTCGTAAGTGAAAACGGGCATTTGAGTTCCGAAACATGGAAGTTAACTGTTGCATTTGAAAAGCTCACGAGTCACTCAGCGTCCTAAGGTATTGGACTGGCGACTCTGCAACGGACAACGAAGCGTTGAAACCACCGACTTTTTCGAAGACACACGACTTCAAGAGAGAGTCATTAAACACAGAGGAGCGCTTGAATGTGTCTTGTATAGGGTTCCCTACAGCTAATGCTACTTCTGGATATTCGCTGCTTGTAAAAGGTGTTCAGCTTAATGAAAATGTACATATTCCGTTTACGAGACTCAAGAGCGAAGGCTCATGTACTTTTTTATTTTCATAGCAATTGATGGACCAAGCAGAAAGCCCGTCCAGCCCAAAGTGAAAAACTCGCATTTATACAGAGCAAGACTTCGTAGGGCATGAAATTCCACCAACCTGAGGCGTAGATTTGCCTGTAATTAATTACACCGGCATCCACGCCCTTCAGACCGGAACACATTGCAATAATGCTGCTTAGAATAACAGCATCCTTTAGTTAGTGGGACAGGACATGCGCGGTCCAAGAGTTCTTTGGAGGGAGAGCTCTTTGGATCTCAATACATAGAGATCCAAATAAAAAGTAATTTGGTACACCTTCAGTGTATAGACAGAAGGTTTTTACCACAATTAAGAAAAAATGTTTTTATTATTATTAGCGGCAGAAATAATCATGGTGGTAGAACTTCCCCGGACGAGCTCTGTCACAAAAAGTTCTACCACTTCTAAAACTAAAAGCTCTACTACTTCTACTTATTATTATAACTAGCTGAGCCGTGCAACTTCGTCTGCACCAAATCGGTTATTACCGGAAAACACGAATAAAATGACATTTTCTAAAAATGAATCCTAGCTAGATCGATTTATCGATATACTAAATTTCATGAAAATCGTTGGAGCAGATTCCGAGATTCCAATTATATATATACAAGAATTGCTCGTTTGAAGATATAAGATAAGATAAGATATTCAAAGTCAAAGTCAAAAGTCAAAAATATCTTTATTCAAGTAGGCCCACAGGTGGCACTTTTGATGCGTACATAAGAATTACACGGTAGTGAGATGATGGCGATAACCACATTCGTAAACTTAAAACTAAAGCTACGAGGGTTCCAAACGCGTCCCGGTCTAAGAAGAAGCCCACAACAAACTTAGCCGGGTGTTTTTTTTTTTTTTTTTGTTATCGCCATCTCACAATGTAATTTTAAATTATTAGAAGAGCAACCTGGTTGGAGCAATAATTTACACCCAAGCTTTTTTATCGTTTACGTAGTCCTTTATACTATAATAGGACTTTTCTATAAGCTTACGTTTAATACAAACTTTGAACTTTTTAAGAGACATCTCCAAGATGTCAATTGGTAGTTTATTGTAGAATTGTATGCAATTTCCTTTAAACGAATTATGAATTTTATGTAACCTAGTATATTGCACTGTAAGTTTATTCTTACTTCTAATGTTTAAATTATTGCAGTCACATTTTTTCTTAAATTTAGAAATGTTTTTATGGACGTACATTAAATTTTCAAATATGTATTAATTACAAGTACAAATATTATTTCAAATATTATTATAATTATTCATCCTACACCTACAGTTGCCTTGTTGGAAAGGGCGTTTAGGTCAATGTTTTGTTGCAACAGCTACGAAGTTGTTAAATAGGTACTTGCAGCAATTAAAAGATATTTCATAGACATGCCAACTCATATAGTTACCAACACTATAGGACTTATTAATAAACGTGGCATAACGTCAGATGCATTGTTTTTACATGCTTCAACATTTGAAAATTGATGTCAGTTGATGTGCAGTGGCGTGCATAGAGGGTATGCACAGGGTATGCAGATGATATAAAATGAAGAAAATCTCCAGAACGAGTTATAAATAATTGAGGGTAGGCTTTTTACAATGCCTAACCTTAAGTTTTGTATAACTCGTTCTGGAGATTTTCTTCATTTCATATCATCTGCATACCCTGTGCATACCCTCTATGCACGCCACTGTGGATGTGTGACACAAAACGGCTCAACTATTCATACGCTTTGTCACGTTTAGACATAAATAAGTAAGGGGATGTGTTTTGATTTCCCAAAATTAGCGATAGGTTGAAACTTGGCATAAACTCGATGTAGTACCACACAGTAACAGATCACACAGAGAACAGTAGCTCTATTTGTTCTGTGACAGTAGTTTGACCAGACCAACCAACTTGCAGACCAAAGAGGATAAGTAGCTATTACTTCGTATATTATATCGTCTGCGTAAAAAACCAGTGGTGCTAAATCCTTTTTGGTGCTGGGTATTTTGAAATTGGAATTTGGCACATCTGTAGGATGCTACAGCAATAATTCAAACCATCGAACGTTGAGATCACGAGAGGTCAAAAACGTTGACTCATCAAGAAAAATGCATGTAATCCGGTTAGGCGAAACCTGCAGGTAGGTTTAAGTCATTGTGTGCAATCTAATTTTCTTAAGTATTTGTACCAACTTAGTGGCTACTTAACCCCGAAAGTTGCCAAGATAACTTTTTTTTCATTACACAAGTTAGCTCTCTAGGTGTCTCTGCTGCGAAATTGTAAATGATTAATGATGATGTAGTCTATTATAATAAAACTTTGTCATAACAAAATGCACTTAATTTTTCTCGTTTTGCTGTCGAAAATTCCGTACTACAGATTTTTATTTTACAAATGTTCTGCCAAAAAAGCTGTATAGGTATTTGTGCACAAATTTAAGTCTTAATACAATAATGATAAGCTATTCTAACTTAGTATCCTACTCCGATCTTTGTGTTTTCTCTAATCTTCCTTTATTTCCTTGACTGGGTCCGTGGTTGGGTGTCCAAAAATAAGAGTAGAAAAAATAAAAAATTAAATGTCCCTATAATCGTACTTAGTGAACTGTAAACGGTACACTACACTCTATGTACCTTAGAAGCCACTGACTTTAGTTTTCTACGATTCAAGGTAAGACTAGTACTCAAGTTACGACTAAGCTATTTTAATAAGTGTAGTTATGTAGAACTCCAGAAGCAGTTTGCCTTCTTACAAATCCTATAATTATTACCAGTACTTTTAGTAGTAACGTAACTTAATATTATATTAGATACCTATTCACTGTCGAAACCTCAAGTTTACTTCATATTTTACGATTTAGGCCATTCCTAGGTTTAGTGAAGACAGGCATAAGAAGGTTAAATGGCAGAAAGAAGCTTCCTATATGTAAATGTGTTATCCTCAATCACTGGCCTTTAATGCAGCAGAAGAAAAATATTCGGATAGGTTGATACTTAATATTTTGATCAGCTGCTTCCAAATTTCGAAATGCAGAAATGTTTTTTTTTTATTACTGCTGCAGTAAACTTCAGTCATTTTGTAGATCAGGTACATTAAAAGGGCTATCGCTGTGTGTTAAGACCACTACATATAGGTGAGATGATTTAAATTTCAATAAACTAATATTTAGGGAAAAGATATGGTGATGATTCCTAAAAAAGAAAAGAGAGAGAAAAGGTCTTAAACTAAAGTTTTTTACCGTCGTATCTGCAACATCCCATCAGAAAATTACCCTCTTTTCTACTGGAATAACTAAATGGTCTGTCTATTTGAACGGACTAAACTAAGAAACTGCCTGTACATTATAAACTAAATTATTTTGAATTTTAGGATGATAGTTATCGTGTAACATTAGCTATATTTTTGTTCTTTAGTTCCAGCATAGAATCAATACGCAATCCGGTAACCAACCGAGAGTCAACCTGCTGCGGTTAATTAAATATTAGTGTAGAACCTGTAATTTTTCAAATCCAAAATTATCCAACTTCATCTCGGTGCACAGTTCTTTCATAGGAATAACAGTTTCACAAACACTCGCACAGTTTAATTCACAACACTGTAGGTACAACCTACTTACTTACGTACATATGTTTATTTATTAAACATCATTCACTTATGCCATAAACATATTTAAAAAAAACTTCCGATTTATTGACAGACGTTCTAATTTCAAATTCACCCATGGGAGAACGTGCATAGAGGTTTTAATGCGACGAAACTTTTTAGTTTTATTAAAATTATATATTCGAATGGCACGCCGAAGGTTCTATCGTAGGCGTCCGACGATGACGCCGCGTCGCGTCATATGAGATTACTTTACTGTACTGCCTTGTTTAAAGTTCGAAGGCATTATAACACCAAGTTCAAACAACCATGGGTGGCGTTAATTTCTCAAACAAGATCACGTTTTCTAAACTCGGTCGTATGATACATGTTGTGTTACTAACTTACCTAGTAAGAATGCTATGCGAAACACCGTTTTGTTTGTCCTGAAATTGAAGTATTGATAAAACATGTAACGAAAGTTGTCACTAGGAATACATATATTGAACTGGGGTATAACTAAACAAATGTACTATGACAATACACACATTGCCATCTAGCCCTAAAGTAAACGAAGCTTGTGTTATGGGTGGTTGATGAATATTTTTACAAAAGTAATTAAAATATAAGATTAAAACCCCAAACACTGAAAAACATGTCCATCACACAAACACTTTTCAGTTTTGGGAATCGAATCCACAGCCTTGGACTCAGAAAGCAGGATCGCTGCCCAATGCCCACTGCGCCAGTCGGCCGTCCGTCCGTAATCCATATTCAAACCGAGCATGGTTCACGGTGTACTGGTTTCGATATACGGGTCGAGCCAGAAATTGTTAAAATAGAGAATTCTTGCATGCCCAGTGTTATGAAATTGGTCCGTCAGGAAGCCGTCTGAGTCGGCCCCAGCTACCAATATGTTATAATAATCGTTAAACCCCGCAAACTCGCACTCGCACTAGAAAATAAATAAATTTAACCGGCTAAGTTTGTTGTGGGCTCTTCTTAGACCAGGGCGCGTTTGGAACCCTCGTAGCTTTAGATTTAAGTTGGCGAACGAAGTTATCACCATCCCGTTACAATTATGTAAACAAATATGTATGAACGCTTCATAAGTGCCTGTGATAGGCCTACATGAATAAAGAAATTTTGAATTTGAATTTGAATTTGAATAGCGTTGTGGGGTGGGTTTAAGCTCTATATATTTCTCTCCTATGAATGGAGGCCTGTGTCAAGCATAGTCCTCATATGATGAAGAAGCATTAGGAGTGCATTGTACCTACCACGTACCTACCTGGGAATAAATGAGTGGATAGTACAATTATTGAGTGTTTTTTTTTCGTCGAACATTTACATCCCTTTTAATATACCCGATCTACAGTAACTCCGTACAATATTCAAACAAAGTGAAGATTACGACATTAAGTAATATGGAAGCAGCTGATCAAATTAAACACCTATTTGATTAGATTTTTCTCCAGCATGACATGAACGCAATGAACTAAATTGAAAACGCCGTCGCACTGCACCACTGACAGACGACATGGAATGCTTCTTATACACCACCACTTTTGATTTGACCCAGTTATGAGTTTACGAAGTTATGTACGTTTTAAAAAATAAATTACATCTTTATAATCTTTAATGGTGAAGAAAGAATCGAGAGGAAAACTCAACCTTTTTTCAAGGGCGTGTTCCAGGCTTGGTTGGTTGACTCAGGCAGTCATTCTGAGGACACCCTTGCCTTATGTCTATTATTTAACTCTTTATTTGTACACCACTATGAAGTTAGGGAAATAAAAGGAGAATAGATATAAAAAAATTGAAGTAGAATGCAAAGGCGACCTTATCGCTTAGTCGCGGTCTCTGCCAGGCAAACTTGGGATTAGGATAACATGTGCGAGAGCACACAGGTTGTGCAAATTATTTGTGGCCTTACAGTAAGCCTTATAGTAATCTCAATATAGAAAAAAACCTTTTGGGTCGATATTGATGAGGAGGTATAAGTTACCACAGTAATTTGTAAATAGAAACTAACGTTCCAAATACGCACAGTTCACCGCTATTTATTTACCCAAATGGGCACCTGTCGTTGTCACCTAATACCGCGAAAGCCTCAAACAAATCGAATTCCAACTATTTCACAAAGCTGTCGCGTACGCAGTAAACATTATACGGCATCGCTATTCAACCTGCAATCCTATACTCACAAGTGTCTACAGACGTGGCCGACTTAAGACTCCCAACTTACGTTCCAACCTATAGCATTAAGTAATCATAAACGAAGTATAGTTATCATCACTGTTGCAGTTAAATATCTATAACTATTCTCTCTACGTACATTTAAAAGGTATTCATTAATTCGTCACGACCAACATAACCTATGTTAAGGCACATTTCCGAAGAAACATATAACGTATAGAGGCAACTCGCTTGATGTAGTCGGTCTACCTAGACGTAGACGTGTTCAAGTGCGGGATCGCCACTCTAACACCTTGCAACGCCAGAGTCAATTTGTTTTCCGAGCTCTGTGCCCCGCCCATTGCCAAATTAGCTGATTATGGATTCCTTTATTTTTTATATCGACACATCGATCGTCCAAAACAAACTCTTAAATAAGTATTAATCTTCGCTTCCATACCAGAGCCCTTTATAACGCCGCTAATACATTTGCCAGTTCTTAGTGGGTTTTTGTATAAAATAATAAATCGACAGCATCAAACACAACAAAAACGCACAACTTTATCAAAACCGCAAACTTTGTCTATTTTCCATCCTCGGTGTTCGGTCGGTTCATATAATATGTGACGGATAAATGCAATTCAGCGGACTGGACGTCGTCACATAGCCCGAAATACGCCTGCCCCAAGAGCCTTTGACTCTACTTTCTACGACTAATATCACCTGTTTTGCTCTTAGCGGCTGTCAAATTACTCATTTATACAATGGTAGCTACTAGCAATTAAGGTTGCCACGAAGTTGGAGTACGAAGTCGGTATCGTCCGTATATACATATCGTTATTCAACCTGCAATCCTATACAATACGCTTACCCAATTTGCATACCTGGGCAGCTATTTAGACCCTATTATAAGCAAATAAGGTGCTAATTGGCATGTGAGCCCAACCCACGCCTGCAAAACCATTTGTGGGTTCATTTTAGGGTTGCCACCAGATTTTATTACAAACTTAATATTTCACGAGATGCCAAATACAGGACGTACCAAAGATAATGTGTATATCGAGAAAGAATGTATTTGAATAATTATCAATATGAGAGGATTGTTTTAAATACCTAATTATGAGTAAGTAAAATATAAATCGTTCTTATGTCAATTGGTTGTACTTTTTTTATTTTTCAATTAGGTAATATGTTGTTTAATTAATTAATTTTTTAAATTTAGATATTCAGTTGAACTTTTTGAAATGTTAACCAACTTGAGAAATAATAATACACTACCAGAGTAAGACAACTAGTTGTTTTATATTCTAGAAAAACATTTATTCGATACCTACTTACCTGTTAAACAATTCTCGCTTTAAATGATGTATTTTTCCAAAATAAGTAGCAACCCTAGTTACTTTACATACAATAGACATTCTATACCCGCGATACTATTTAGTCATTTGTAAAACGCGGCTATTCAGTCCTAAGGTTTTATTAAATAAGGTAAAAAATCCCGTGGCAATTGTTTCGATAGCCCAAATTATGATGCGACACACCATTCTACTAGTCGAACGTTGAATAAATAGGTTTTTGCTTCAAACTTCAATAAGCATATTACGAACTGTGAATAAATACTTGATTAATTCGATAGGGATGTTTGTATACTCACAATATTTGTTTTTGAATATTGATTTATGTATGGTTTCATTGTTATTACGAGAAAAACCGTTGGACATTAATATTTTTTTCCATGCCAAGGAAAATAGGCCAGAGTAATATAATGTACCTAGAAAAGTGAAGAATAAAAGAAAGTGTTAAGAAATTTTGCAGCAGTATAAACTAAGGATGGATGTTGCAGGGAAATTGATATTGTGAAACCAGATATTTACAGGTAGATTAGATAGAAGACCAAGTACCAACATTTTTATCCTGGAAAAAGTTTTTTTTTTCTATTTCTCAAAAACTAACAACGAAATATAGCTGGTGAGTTGATGAGTTAGCAATACAAACTACTCTACCTAAATACCATGAAGTATTCATAGGTTATATTCCCATAAAACATCCAAATGACATTTTATAATTAATATAAAATCAACAACAGCCCATGTAAAGGAGTAACATACCTAAACATAACATAATATCATGGTTGGAATAAATAAAAAAAAGGCTTGAGACTATTTCTCAATCAAGATTATGAATTTATTAAGAAAATATTAACAAAGATATAAAATAGTTGTTAAATTCTTAAAATAAGTAGTAAAAAAATTACTTAAAGTAAAGCAAGCTTAGACAAAGATTGTAAACAAAAAAAGTACTACCTTTTGCATGTGCATGTTATTTTGTATACATTTTGTATTTCTTCTAGTTTTTACATTATACATATATTTTTACATTATGCATCAACAATAACCTCTTTTTACCATTAAGTTAAATTGATGGCAATCTATAAACATAAATGAATTTCGAATTTCTTCTACATTGCATGTTGCGATATTTGTTGCTTTTTAAGTTATTTCAGCAGCTAAGCAGCTACACTAGGTTGGCTTAGATTACACAGAACTAAGCCAACATTACTCCCCTGATGGGTTATGGCTAGTGTTCCAAAAGACTCTGCTTTTAGGCCAAAATAAAATCTAGTCAGATGTTTGAATAGAGCTTCTAAATTTTAGTCATTTTAATAAGCCTATAACTTTATCAAGAATTTCCTGACACATTAAAAAGCTTGTAATCTTTTTTGCGACATTGTTGTACCAAGTTCAGGTTCGAGTCTCTCAGAGAATATCAAAATAGGTTTTGTTTTTTTATGATAATATTAATTATTATGTTTCCATATCCATAGTCATTATTATGTATTTTATATATGTTAAATAGACCACCCATACATACAAATTAAGTTTTAAAAGTAAGAGCATTTAATCTATTTTAGAACTCAGTTCTTTTGTAAGACTAGGAGTCTAAAGTTAATTTTCCTTTTGACAAGGACAAGTCCATTAAAAAGGGATACAAGTTTTCAGAACCACTGCTTATGAACAGAAAAGGTTTGAGGATGATGATATATTGGCTTTAAAGTCTGCTAGGTGTCTAGAATCTATGCTAGCCTTAAAATAAGGGATAAAAGAATCAAGTCTTTAAGGAAACTAGTTGAAACCAATCACCTGATCTTGAAAATTAATTGATATTTTTTTATTTATAATTCATCTATCTTACACACTTATTTTAGATTCATTAGTAGTAAAAAGCTAGATTTAGAAGTGTTCCTTTATCTTTATAAAATGTTTTTTTATTTCAATAAAAGTTTTCATTCCAATCACACCTGATGATGCAGTCCAAGATAGTTGATTTATAGCCTGGTTACTCTTTATTTCTTTTTAAGTGATTAAAGCGAACACTAAATTGCTTGGTGGCATGTCTTCATCAGTAGGGTTGCCAGTAGCCTAAGTAACCCATCAGACAATATAAATCAACGCTTATGATCATATAATTCTTGCATTGATGAATAGTTATTGATTTTATAATATTACTTACTACTATTATGATTTATTCTTAAAGAGGGTTTGGTTGGAGGTCAAAACCAAACAAGTATGTCTTTAGGTTTGTAGAAGTTCTGCCAACCCCACATAATGTGGAATAGGGTTAAGAAGAAGATATTATTTACTACTAGGTATGTATGAGTCTGATATTGAAAACAATTTAAAATCACTTCTTTAAAGAACTATAACATTGAGATATTGCATCAACTACTTTTTGAAACTTGGGACACTCGCATATCATTGCTCAGCTAACAGCTTCAGCATAAGTGAAATAACTTAAACTTTCAGTACACTAAAAAATACGCCAAAATTAAATAGGTTTTAATCCCATCAATATTGGTGTGAGAAATCTTTATTATTAACAGACAGTTATATCATCCTTTTTTTTTTTTTTTTTAATTGATAAGAGAGTTGTTTATTTATAGTATCTCCTAAGAATCATACCAATAGGACTTGCACAGGCATGATAACTAAGCAACAATACTGATCCTATATTTTATATAAATATGAAAATGGACTGAATCACAATGTTACTGTAGTCTGTTCACTACAAACACAGTTTAGGTCATGCAGGTTTACTAGGATATCCAGGAAGAGATGAAAAGTTAGTGCCTTTGAAATCTATAATTTCATCTGGGTTCTCTTTTAACTTCTCCATCAGGCTATGTTTGTAATATCTAATCATATTTAAGTTTGCATGCTTTGTAAACTTAATTTTTTCTATAATGGTACTTCTCAATCTGGCAGGTAATTCATCTTTCAACATCTTCTCTAACTCTTGTATGGTATCAGGTAGAGGCACATCAGAGTAACTTTCAGTCTCAATGTTTAAAGTTTGTTTAGGCTGGTATCTATTATGGTTCTGTAATCTACTGGGGCATATATGGTGCTTTTCCGAATTGGCCAGAGCTTCAAATACTTGTCCATCATCACTAAATACGACTTTACTATTTGAAGCACAGTTACATTCATTTTGAATGTCATTTTCGTGTTTTCTTTTGTGAGGAATAAAGTTATCTTCCTCCAGATCAAACAAATGCCCATATTTGGATTCTATTTTCATCAAAACCGACTTACATTTTTTGTATACACTTTTTAATTCTTCTAAATCTCTACTAGAAATTTCATTTCGATTTATATTAATACTGTCCACACAGTCGTCGTCAGCTGAGGAAGGCTGTCTTTCTAATTTCCTTCGTTTTTTCCCTTTGTGTGAAGACTCCTTAGATACCATGTTGCTCTGTTCTTGGCTGTTATTAGTGGTTGTAGTACACTGAGCATCAACAATCTCCCTCACATGGTTTTTCACCACGAGATATTTTTTGGATTCCATGGCTACTTTCAATTTAGTAGCCTCTCCAGGGCACGAAGTAAGTTCGTTATGTATAACCATTACAAAGAGTTCGTTGTAACTGCAACCATAACTCAATTTTCACAGTTCTAGGACACTTATATCGATTTGAATAAATATCAGTTTCAAAACCAAATTCCACATGTGTGTTTTCTTAAAATATGGCTCGTGACAGTGACGTTTCTGATGTCACAGAAACGTGTCAAAATAGTGTAGAGCAGATATATCGGTATTATCGACAAAACTATGTAGGTACTAACTCATACCGTTTATCACTTCTAAAGTCACGTTTTAAATGCAGTAAATTTGAATAATTTCAACCTTGTAACACAATCAATTAATTTACCGTAAAAGAAAATGAAATAATATTAATAAAATTGCTCATTATAACATTTCAGTAAAATATCGAGCACGCGATATTGACGACAGCACGGATCTAATTCTGTGCACAACATGGCCGCCGGCCGTCATTCGACTACGCAGTCGCAAACGTTCGGATACACGTACCACATAGAATAATGACGCAGTCAAATACGTTCGATCGCTATTGTGAGAACACAAACCTTGTTAGGGAGAATATGTAGTTTAACTCCACTTTTAGGATTCCGTACCAAAATAGTAAACCTATATTATAAAGCTTTGCTTATTTTAACCTTGTGGTAAATTTTAAGTTTAAACCATACTGTACAGTATGGTTATGATTTTTACTTATTAGCAAAAGTTAAAATATCAAACACCAAATTAAAAGGGTTATGTACAAGTTTTTATACAACAGAATTTGAAACATTATCTACAAATAAAACCTTTTGGTTTTGCACTTTTGGTTTTGCACAATATAAAGTGCAAAACCAAAAGGTTTTATTTGTAGATAATGTTGCAAATTCTGTTGTATAAAAACTTGCTTGTAAACAACTTGCCCTCTTTTTTTAAGGAATAAAAATACAAATAAGAATTTCAATTAATTTACTATCATAAATCTTGATGTTTTTTTTTCTTTTTCTTGCAAGGAATACTATTTTCTATAGATATAATATTCTCCTGAATAGTTTCAGCATGATTCTTACTTAAGTTTTCTTTCTTTATTTTTCTTTTTTCTACACATGGTTGAAATTCAGCTTTATCACATTCTTGATGCTTTTTTTTCTTTAATTTTTTTATTTTACTTGCTTCTGGGTCTGTTATGATCTCTTGTGGAGTTATTTCTGTGCATTCTAAAGAATCACATTCTTTCATCTTATCCAATGATTGAATAACATCAATACATTTTTGATGATTTTTCTTTTTAGATTTTTTTACTTTAGCCATTTCTATATTTATTACATGCACTTCTTGTGAGCTTTCTGGTATAACTACATCTGATTCTTCTCCAACTCCAGTTGATATTTCCTTCCGTTTAGATTTTTTCTTCTTTTTAGTTTTAGTTTCTAAATCTGGGCAAACCATCTCAATATTTGGGCTATCATCATTTTTCAGTGAACTGTAAAAAGAAAATGTTTGGAACCCAAATCCATTTTTCTCATTTTCTGGTTGCTTCTCAGTGGCATTTGAAAAGCCTTTAAAAACATAATCCGACTCATCATTGGTCTCTGTATTAGTATTGAGAGATTTAGATTTAATAGCAGCTAACTTTGATTTAAAATAATCTTCCATATTTCCTTTCTCTGTGAATATCTGCTCTGTAGTTTTAATAATATCTTCTTTAAGATCTTCAACTGCTGGTTCTTTGAAACTTTTCTTACCAAATATATTGGCTAGGTCCTTTTCACTGTAACGTGACAAGTCTTTGCCTCTTGTGAACTTGTGATAGTGAATGCGGGCCTTGCTTTTCTTAGACTTCTTTTCCAATGAAATGCCACTGTGTAAAGTTTCAGTAACATTTTCAGCTGAAATATAAATCAAAAATGTATATAGATGTATTTTAATGTAAAATCTATTGTGTAATCTATCATCAGGCATAAATATAATGTATCTATGTCAAGTATTGGGTAGCAAACCTAGACCTTGCACTTAAGACCACATGCTCACCAAAACCCAGGATAGTTGTTAAAACAACAAAAAATTACTAACTGTTTACACATAACTGGGTCTCCAAGACCTCTATAACCATGTATCAAAGTAGATGATAACAATACTTGTGCACAAGGCGGACCTTGATGCAGTGATCTAGGGAGAGCTCTTGCATTGCAATACGCCTCTTTGCGAAGGAGTTCAAATAACATCAAACAGATTATTGCAAGATTTATATCGATGATGAGATGTATGTAAATCACACACAATATACACTTGGATTCATTATGAAACTTCATAGTAAATTCATTTGCTGTAAACCTTGTTACAGTTGAATTTCTGTTGAAATTAAGAGTAATTTTTTAATTACGTATTTTATTTAGGACAATATTTTATGCCTAAATATAATAATAGTAATTATAATAAAGAATAACAATGCGTGCAATACCTATATAGGTTAAACTTACCGTTGGAAAGATTCGCAAGCAACGTGTTAAAATCATCCTCATTCTTCGTCCACTGGTCGTTCCTGTCCTCAAAACCCAATCCTTTTTCATCGTTTTTGTATCTAGCCACTACATGCTCAACAATACCATTTTCTTTCGCACCCAATCCCTTGCCAGAACTCCATCCCATTTTCTCCAACATTCTTTGTCCAAACTTGGTACTGTCATTGCTCCAGGCATTGTTTTTAGCACGTAAATTTATCACCTTTTGTTTTCGACGAGGCTCAGCCAACATAGACATTTTATATTAGTAACAAACTTAATAATTAGGGGTAATCGCTACAACGTGTTCATGTTGACAAGTTGGAATAAACGTCAAAATCGAATTCTTTCAAAATGGACGGCGCGCGGCTCACAGATAAAACACCCGCTCGACTCACCAGCGAGGTCGAATAACAACTCGAGTAGCCAGTCAGAAGTTCGTGCACATAGGAGTAACGAAACAAACAACGCACTTATTGGTCAATTTGTAGTAACTTTCTATGTCATTCGTAGATGGACTTTCCTAGGAAATATTCATTGGTTGTTTTGGAAAGTGCGTTTTGTTCGTATATTTATTTTTCTGTTTACATGAACAGAACTATTTTAAAATTGTTCTAAAATTCACAGCGCGTTTTCTTTACTTAATAAAATATTTTTTATTATGGAAATTGAACTTTATACTATCTAGTGTTTGCTCTGGCCTTCGACCATGTTAAGTTTGATTTTCATACAAACTTCAAAACCTATTTTAAAGTTTGTATGAAAATCAAATAACAGCAATATCTCCATCATAGCAATAACAGATATAAAATAGTAGCCCACCACTCAGTAATGTTTTTTGAACATGTTGAAAGAAGGTGCATTGCTTTTTTTATATCTATACTTATTATCATCATAGATTTGTATAGAGTACGATTGGAAAAAATATTTACGTCTGATTGATACGCTGCGCCCTGTAATTTGTGCTAGCGAAGCCGCAGGGCACATCTAGTTAATAATATTAGTAAGGATTATATTAGTCTAATAAAATTATTCTAGTAATACCTAATGTTATACGATACTAATAATGTCTGGTTGATAAAAAATGTCAAATGAGCGCAACTGGTTACGCCCACAAAAAGTATTAAAACAAGGAAGATGTTTTAATAACTTTACATTTATGGCATCATTGCAAAGCTTTGTGTCGACCGTAAAACTTGTGATCATCTCATTGCGATAGTCACTAATTGGATGCTAACTCGCTAGAATTAGGTTATTCGGCCAATAGTGGAATAGAGACAGCTGATTAGAAAACAATAAGGTACCTAAATCGAATGAGGATACTAAAGATAAAGAAGTAATGTCTATTTCTTTAAATTGGCTTCTTATTATGGCATCATTGTAAGTATTCAAACAATGTTTTCATTTCTTTTTTATTGAAAAGTATGTTTTAAATATAATATAAAAACAAATAAATATACATCGGACAATAGACACATCGGTATCTAGCCCCAACTCGGGAAGCATGGTTACTGCCCACGGCGCCAATCAGCCGCCATTGAGTTTAAATAAAAAATAAATAGTACTCTTTGTGAATGCATGTTTTACTATTTTTATCGAGATCGTCATAATATAAAATAGCTATAATAGCTAGCTGTTGCCCGCGACTTCGACAGCGTTTGTTTAAAGCATATTTTTAAGTTTTGTATTCTTGTAAAAGAAATTGTAGTTTTTAAAAAGAACCTTTTCAATTATGTTTTGTTTAGGTGTAGTCCTTAAATAATTAAGAAGTGATCACAATTTTTTTTTAACTTCCACTTTAAATGTCCGATTGGAATGAATTTAAACCCCACTTTTATTTTAATACAAATAACACACTGTGAAATACAATTTGATGGAAAGAACAATAAATTCAACTTTAGCAACAATTGCGATGATCCTAAATGTAATGAATGAGATTCATGAAGAATCAAGACTTCGTTAAAAATTATGTACCATGGTGTTTTAGTAAAGATTTCTCGGGTTCCAATGACCAACTTGCGAAGGTTGGCTGACCGGTTCCCGAAAAGTAAAAGTGCGATTTGATTTTCTGTGCAGCGCCCATTATGCAAAGACTTCGTGTATAGCTTTCCACTAGCCAGTTATATAGTATTTCTATCGACGTGTTAATGTTACTTTGGCAGGAAATGTAGGTGGTTACAAAACGAAATGCAATACATTTGATAACTTTATATCTACTACCAATTCTTTCTTTTCTAATTTGTACATGAACTGCATATGAAAACCTAGAATTATTGCTAAGAAACGTTCCCATTCAGATAGCCTAGTAAAGAAAAATTATAACGATTGAAGCTTGATATAGAAAATTGCATTAGGTTCTGTTGGTGTATTCTTGCGCAAAGGAACAGGCCTATAATTCCAAAATGGCCTACATTAGTAATATGCATTGCACTCGTGATAAAAAATATTTATTTTATGTCTTGTCTGGTCAACAGATTCAAAAACTTTATTTCTTTATTCGTTTTTGAACTCAGTGACTAGCCTATTACACGTTAAGCAAAAATGAATTACACTTCACTCAATTGTAATGTTGTTTTTTTTTTATTTTTTAGTCAGTAAATCATGTATTATTTTAACGACTAAGGATTATATTTTAAGAGCAGAGCGGACTTAAATTCTTTATTAAAAATTGTTTTAATGTAAATTACAGAAACTTTAAGATAAGTTACCTCACAAATTAAGCCGAAAACAACGACGTACACGTAGGTATATATATATATATACGTAATTTGAGGGCTGTTTGGCACAGTGGGCAGCGGTACCGGCCTTCGACTCAGAAAGCAGGGTTCTTTCTGAGTCCAAGGTGTCCAATGTTTGTGTGATGAACATGAATGTTTTTAGGCGTATGGGCGTTTATCTGTACTTTTTAATATTTATGTATATCTATAAAAGAGAAAGTGTGTGGGTATGTTCCGTATAGGCTCCGAAACGGCTTGACCGATTTCACTGAAACTTTCAAGGAATCTCCGGATTGACCTGGCGAGTAATCCTGTAAAGTTTGGTGACGATCGGAGCACTCCTATTTTTGAACTGTCAAACTGTCAAATACAGCTTTTATACTATGATGATATTCTATTGTTGGGTGTACATCGGTGTAGATAATGATCTTCACCCGCTAGAGAAGAGAATAGAAGAGAATGAATACGGAGATAAATAAATGATTTAATATATTATGAGACTTAAATTAAAAATCTAATGATGTAAGGTTATTGTTTAAATAAAATAAAGCAAAATCAAGCCCGGCAAAGCGCGCTGGGTACGCTGGGTGTTATTCATAAATATACTTAGTCGTCTTAGTACCCATAAAACAAGCTACGCTTACTTTGGAGCTTAGGGCGATGTGTATATTATCGCAGTATATTTATTTATTTTATTTTGAGTATTAATGAAGCACTTCAATGAATTACATGTCGTTAGAACCGTATAAGGCGTTACAGTTTCCATTAACCATACATGAGAGTGGACCGGTCGTGTAAGAAAGCCGCCACCGAGTTCCCGAGAAAACGCTCGTTCCTACCCGGTAAGAGTTTTGTGAAATACCTTTAGAGAAAATAAAGTTAAGCACTAACTTAATAATAGGCAGCTTATGCCCGTTTTCACTAAACCTAGGCATGATTTAGGCGATGTCTATTGAAAAACCGTTTCACCAACTCTTAGGTGTTAACTAGTGGTCAACTATGTTTGCCATAAATATCCTTAGATTAGGCGTTACTTATTTAATAAGGCTTTTAATAAGGCACTTTAATATAGCATAAATAATTAGACGGAGTAGGTATTTTTTATGCCTACTTATATTTGACGGACAAAGCCGATAGCCCAACTGATGGTAAGTAAAAAACCAAACCTATAGACAGAGAATAAATAAATATATTACGACAATACACACGTCGCCATCTAGCCCCAAAGTAAGCGTAGCTCGTGTTATGGGTACTAAGGTAACTGATGAATATTTTTATGAATAACATACTTACATAAATACTTATAATATACATATAAACACCCAGACACTGAAAAACATTCATGTTCATCACACAAACATTTTCCAGTTGTGGGAATCGAACCCACGGCCTTGGACTCAGATAGCAGGGTCGCTGCCCACTGCGCCAATCGGCTGTCTAAAGGGCACGCAAGGAATACTTCCTGGAAATAAAGTGCCGCCCGGTGTCCATAAACCTGAGGCGAAGGTGTTAAGACTCATGTGCCTGTACTTACATAACTAGGCCCCCTCCAGAGCGGATCACAGCAATGCTGATTAGTGGCAGAAATTAGCATTTTGAGAGTAGGTACTCTCCCGGGCAAGCTCGAAATCAGCATTACTATTATATTTGCGTGCGTGCGTGTGGGTCATCTCCAAGCGGCCAATAGGCCGGTCGGGGGTACGGGCCTCGAGGCAACGCCTCCTTACCCGGGTCTTATTCGCAGGGCAGCTATGCTGCCCTGGTAATTGATGTTTTAGCTCCTGTCTAGGGGCTAGGGCCCGCCATCATTGGCTTTGGGCCTGTTGGTTTGTCTTGTCCGTGAAATGTCGGCGTCACTGTCAGCGTAGTCGTCGTGGGCGCGCGCGGGGATGTTGTTAATTCCGATGGGCCTTGAGTCATCGATTTCACCATTTGTGCCTCCGCGTTGTCGCGCTGGCGGGGGTGATTGGAGGAGCTCTCGAGGTAGTGGACGCCCTGTTATAGGTCTGTCCAGCGCTGGGGCTATTCCGTGGAGGTGTTCGCACGGCCCGTAGTCTGCGTGAGCGATTATATTTAACTCACAAAGTTACCTGGTGTAATACTATTTTTACTAGATGGCGCTCTTTGGGTTCCATACAAAACGTAGTCACTGTTCATGCAATCAAAAAATTTGACGGCCGATTGGCGCAGTTCAGAAAGCAGGTTCCCTGCAACGCTGCTTTCTGAGCCAAAACCCGTGGGTTCCATTCCCACTACTGGAAAATGTTTGTGTGATGGGCATGAATATTTTTCAGTTTCTGGGTGTTTATATGTATATTCTAAGTATTTATGTATATTATTCATAAAAATATTCAACTTAGTACCCATAACACAAGCTACGCTTACTTTGGGGCTAGATGGCGATGTGAGAGTTAGAAAACGTTGCAAATCTCACACTAGGCACATATGATTAGTAATAATGCGGTCAGTAATGTTAAACCCAATTCTCATTTCGATTTTATTTTGTCGGTATGGCCAGAATATAACTAAACAAAAGACTTTTAAGTGGTTATAAAAAATAAGCAAGAAAGCTGTGGCAGACGAGCTACTTTCATTATTTCAAGGCGGATATTTGTTGATTTGGAAATAATCTATATTATTTTGATTAGATTCAGTTTATTTATCCACTAAATATCGTAGGATTTTATCATTTAACAATTGGGGCTGCCTAGCAGAGATCACTATATAGTGATAAGGCGGTCAAATTGTATACGCTGTGTGTTGTGTTTTGTGGATTACAATAAATGTGTATTCCCTAGTATCCTACCACATATACAACGTGTAAATGAAAACCGAAATAATACATCACAGGCTTTGGAGGTATAGCATGTATTGCTCCTATTATAATATTAAGGAATGCTTAAACGATAAAAAAGCTTGGGTGTGAATTGCTCTAGCTTCATAGCTTAATATACATTTACTGTGAGATGATGTGACATCCCTTTACAATTATGTAAACATATACATGTGTATGAACGCTTCATAAGTGCCTGTGATAGGCCTACATGAATAAAGAAATTTTGAATTTGAATTTATATTATCTCTGAGACGCATCTGTGCAACCGAGACTCTAACAGTTTTTTGAGTAAACCACTGTCATAGTTTGTACTGATAGAAATCAGATACAGCCCTAATATAACATGCATAATTTAAATCATGTGACTACTGTCACTTTATTAGGTACGCGTCGCGTAGCGTAGGTACTATGCGCGTGCCAGTCTTTTATCTTTAATAAGGTTGTCATAAGTAAACAGAATATTTTGAATTCGTTTGTATGAAAAAATCAATTTGCTTCGTTCGATTTAATATTTTCACAGAGTGATTCCTTATGATATGTATTTCAACAGTATTTAGTAATTCGGTTACTTGTTGTATTTACGAGCATGAGAAATATGAAAAGTACCTATAGGTATATCACAGGCACATATAACAAGCGTCAACCTACGTATTTACATAGTCAATGTGCGATTTATGCTGTACAAGTTGTATGTGACTGACATACAACTTGTCATACTTGTAACTTTCATCCAAAGAAACCTGATTTAGCTACAAGATTTCTTGTAGCATGAGTGTTTGTCCCATATTACATATATGTATATAGACGCTATTTAAAATAAACTACTCAATGACACATCGGGGATTTCTGTTAACAAGTTAAATTTATTTTATGGCCTTCGCGCATTATATCGGCTCAACACCAACTTAACAAAAAAATATTTTTTTTAGATATGAGCTTTAAGTCATGTACAATAAAGTAGGTACTGCTTAATGTGTACTACGCTTGGACACTATTCTTTTTATACCACTGGAACAGAAAGATTTTAACGTACTTTATGTCGAATTCCATAAAGCTCACCTTCCAATGCATAATTTTAGTCAGCGTTGATTTCATATGGTAGGTATTCAAAGAAAAATTACTATGCACAAATATAATAAGTTGAAGAGTTTGTTTGTTTACTTGAATGCAATGATCTCAGGAACTACTGGTCCGATTAGTAAAATTATTTCAGTGTTGGATAGCTCGTTTATCCCGGAAGGCTATATATCATTTTATATCACGCTAAGATCAATAGGAGCATAGAACCAATGAAGAATGTTTTAAAATCGAGGTTTTATTTCGGTGCGGGCGCTGCGTAAACGATTAAAGTATTGATAAAATCATGTATATGCCTATAATGAAGAATTTAAGTATTGGTAAAATATATTGTCAATATTTATATGGTTGATGATATTGACTGTATGCGGGCAGCCAATTGTAAGTAGGTATGTCTACATTGAATGAAATAGCAAGTGTGCGACGAACGCTATTTTTGCGATATGTATCCAGCAAGGAAGTGTAGGTAACGCGAGCGACCTATATTAGCAATTTATACCGAATTCTAAATCAGACTTGTCGCCTACTTGTACACTCTTCCAGGAATAGGATGTCAATGGTTTTATATAGTTTACTAGCTGATCTCCAGAAATAAGATAGCCTACTTCCATCTCCAGTGGATATCTTTGTGCTGAATATTTTTAAAATAAATTTAGGTTTTAATCAAATAAACGCAACTAACCCCTGATAAAATTACCAAAACAGTTGAAACTGGTATTTTCTATTGCATTATTATCTTGTTAAAAATAATAGAAACAAAGCACATAATACTTTCATCCCTTGACACACCGCGTCATCCCATCAGGGATAGATTTTCTAAGAATTCAGAATTATTTTTACCAATCAAATCTAGGTTCACCTGTTTAGACCGTGAGTTATTACCGATTTAGCCACGGTAATATTTTAATAGATTTCGTATTTAATGGTAGGTACACATTTTAGATCTTTCGATTTAAAAGTCGACAATCCTCTACTCTCTGAAGCCTTATATTTGCCGCCTGTCTGACTAATTAGTTTCTTACAAGCCTCTTTTTTTGAATAACTATCTAAGCTAAAGTTTACTGTGCCTAATCATTGTATTGAAAGCAGGAGATTAAATCTACCTTCAGTTATGAAAAGTTCGTCGCTTAGAAAACTATGAATTTTCAATTCAGTTATAAAAAATTACCAAGCCAATATTTCTGCGCAATCAAGGTGGAATAAAACAGTTGTAGCTTTAAAGGCTCGTTTACCAATAGCAATTTATTCAAATCAATGAGCGAATCGGAAAAAAAAAATAACGTGGGAAGAAAGATGACTCACTCGGACAGGTCTGCAATTTTGCACCACGACACTATAAAAACCTACCTGGCACCCTAAACTGTCTATTGCAGTCAAATGATTTAAAAAAAAACTTCATAAGAAACCGACTTTCAAACAAAGTAATAAAAAGATTAAAGTTCAGTTTTTTTAAATAGTACATTCAGATCATACATGTATGATGTAGCTATCTTCCGGAATAAAAAGTGCAAACTAATTGAGATTGCACTCTGCAACTCTATCTCTCGCTTCTCTACATACTACCCTTCGTCGACTATCCACCCGACTGTAAGTAATCAGAAGTCGGAGTTTCCTCTTCTGACACTCAAAACTAGATCGTTCCTAGTTCCTGTACAATTTCCGATACGATTTTGCTAGTATCGTTAATAACGCTCTTTGTATCGCCTAATGCGTTGTGCACTTGTGCACATGCATAAACCTTCTGCTACAGGTAGTCAATGCGATCCATGACACAGTCAAAGTACTAGCACCACAGACTGCGACCAGATTTACCGATAAAGCGCAACAAGTCACTGCCACTTCAGTGCAATAAGCGGAGCATATTCTTGTAGTTCTGAAGACCACCCGATTATACTCTGTGGCCACATCTACTCTTATTACCTTCAACGCTGCAGTAAACCGACTTAATAATAATACACATCTCCAGTATGTTTTAAGGTGGTTCGAGGTCTCGTAAATGTTATGAGAAAAAACACAAGTCCGTAATTAGAGAAGTTAACGGTGTATCTCGGAGGCTGAGCGCCCGAGGCCGGGGCAGAGGAAAACAAAGTAAAAAGGGTAAATTATTGGCGACCGAACCGCTTTGCCGTCGACAGCTGCGAATTGGCGCGAAACTGGTTTAGCCTGGAACCATGACGTCATCTGGCATGTGCCTGCTTGAATTTGAGCGTTCTCCGCACAAAAAATGAATCTTTTTCTCTACATGATGATCCATTCGATTTTACGGCTCTTTGTTGTTATGTTACAGCTTTGTCTGTATTCTATACATTACTGTTGTTATACGGACAGGTGATTTTGGAGCATTGCTATTGGCATATACCTACAATGTTGAAAATCTATGGGATTTTAACCTTATCATTGGCTACTAGACTGGATAGAAGCTGGCGTTATCCGCAAAATAAAATGAATAGCTAATTTACAAAGAGCTAGCAATATTATTTTGGATTCTGGTATTTTTTTACAGTATATTTTTATAGAACTACTTATTTTTATATTACTACAAAAAGCAGTATAATAAGTATATAATATAAAAAAAAACTGTAATTTAATTTAGTGTGACTGTCTCGGATTGTAGCAAATTAAGCTTTATGTTAATTATATTCGATATAGGTAGATTTGATGGCCCATTTGATATTTGAATAGTATAATCATAATTTGTATGACACACAACTCACACAAGTTTTATAATCGAATCCAAGGTCATTCCAAGTGCTCCCGGCATTTAACTAAGCGCATTCCACAAAAGTCAGAATGTGAGCTATGAAAAGTTTTTATATTTAGTTTGCATCGATTATGCATTGTGCAAATTGTTATAATCCAGTGTGATAGTTACATGTGTGAACTTTTAGACCATGTAGCAATCACCTAACCATCGCCGCTGTCAAAATATGTCAACATGACAGTTTCTATGAGATGAATGATGACATTATGACAATAACCCTCAATGATGTAAAATCAACCTATTAGCAACTATCGAAATCAGATATTGAATCATAATATTGAATACTTTATTTTCTATAACCTATGTTATGTAATGTGCGCAATAAAACAACTATATTTTTTTTTTTTTAATTATTTTCCTAAAAAAATATCTCGTAGCATATGTCACTCATATACCTGAGTATCGTCAGGAAATGCAGTCTACAACCTACAAATTTAAAGATTGCCTGAGAGCAGCTTCTTTTGCCTGTCAACTCACCAGTTATGATGACTCTGTCGCGAGTCGCAACTGATATTTGCCAAATGTCAAAACATTACAGATTAACCAAGCTGGTCATCTTTGTAGGAACAGCGTTATCAACTGTTAGAGCATTGGCGCAAGATTGTAAATAATAGGCAAATAACAAACATATTATAAACGGGGAAATCTTCTCCTATTACCCGTAGCCTTACTTTGACAGGAGCACTCGTTAATTTTATTCCATGCTAGGGGATAAAATTAACGTGTGCACATAAGGAACGTACTTAATGCACCATCCACTTTTCATCTTTTTATCGGCTTCGCTCGCTCAGGTTGCCTTTAAAAGATCACTTTTAGTGATAAGGCCGCCTTTGCACCCTAGCACTAAGTAATATTACTGTTTTCTATGTGTTTTTCCTATTGTGTTGTGTTGCAATAAAGTTTTTCTATACTATTCCATCATTCTCAATCAGCGATACATGTGATTTTAATACCTATGTAATCATTCAAATTTTTGTTAATTAAACAATAATAATTAATTTAGGTATTAGATTTTATTAAACTACAAACTGCCCTGTTGGTATCCAGAACGTAGGTTCGTTTTTGGTATTCGATTTATCTGTGGATAAATTCTTAGTATCAGCCCGGAGTTCGTGGAATCAGTCTAACTCCGTGCCTTTGGGTGCACGTTAAGCCTTTGATCAAAGTCATAAAAGAGCAGAATAACTCATTCTTCAGCCGCTTCAGCAACCCAATGATCCTGCTGTAGACACAGCAGGCATAGTGATACCGGCTGAAAGGAGTAATGATATTCCTGGGTGCGAGCGAAGTAGGCACCATAATTTTTAGACAAGTAATAAGTGAAAATAATCGTTAAAGCCCGCCATTACGGTTCAAAGATGAGGCCCAGCGGTGGGAATCTAGTGAATAGGAATAGGTCCACCACGGGCTTGAAAGTTGAAACGTAGATCTTGTCTTATCAGTAAGTGTTTAATTACAGTGCAATGAAAATACAAACACGTAGCGCATTGTAATCGTAGATGGTTTTGTTATATGTGGGAACTGTTTTAAATCATTACATCTCACTCAAAAAATATGAACAGTACAATAGCACAGATAAACATCTATGTAGAAAATCGAACTTGAAGAGGAAAACTTTATTCATTTTCAAGATCAAGAGACAAATAGCAATAATGCGAGTGGGTTTCGTCGTAAACTAGAAAATATAAAGGTAGGTAGGTAGTAGGTATTTATACCATCTACCAGTAGGTACTCGTAGATGGTATAAATAAACTACATGACACCAGTAATAAATATAGTTCTTGTAATTAAAAAAAATTACACCGGTTTTACCCAGTACTCTTAGCGAGAGATCCCTAATAACAAATAATAAAAAATAAGTAAGTCAATAAGTTCAAAGTTTGTAAAAGTAAGCTTACAGAAACATCCTATTATAATGTTAAGGATTACTTAGAGGATAAAAAAGATTGTGTGTGAATTGCTCTAACCTTATAGCTTAATATTAATTTACTGTGAGATGGTGATAATAACAAAAATTACCCGGCTAAGTTTGTTGTGGGCTTTTCTTAGACCAGGGCGTGTTTGGAACCCTCGTAGCTTTAGGTTTAAGTTGGCGAACGAAGTTATCACCATCCTTTTACAATTATGTAAACATATGTAGGTACGTATGAACGCATGAAGTGCCTCAGAAAGGCATACAAGAAAAAAGAATTTTGGAATTTGAATTTGGACCGAATCACATCTACCTAGTTCTTAATGAATCACATAACAAAATGTTCTTTTGTTGATCTCATTATGACTTAAAGACAAGGTCAGTGGGGAAGTCCCTAAAAAGTGTCTAACAGCGAACGTCGATCGGTTGAGACCAGCCCCCTCCTATTCAGTACTAACTTTCTAAGAGTTGCTATATATCATGTCCATAAAAGCTTGCGACTCCATTAACGACAAAAAAACCAAAAGTCCTATAAATATCCGAGAATAAACTGTTACTTCTAACTTTTGATTCAATCACATTCTTTGAAATGCTCTACAATATGGCGTAATAGCTTTTAAAAAGATTGCTGATAAAAGCTAATATATAACCGATTAAGTAATCAGGCGTTTAGATTTAACTAGGTATCTAACACAGAGTTAAAAAGTAATTTACAACTTATCTTTTCCGGTTTATAAAATCATAACCACGTACAACAATTAACTCTTTTAAGGGTTGCTAAAAATAGTTCTCACAGTTCAGCCTATTACACAACATTTTTCTTCTTTATCTAAACGTATTTTGAATACTTGGTGAATCATATTTTTTAGTATTTTAAGTTCAGACATTAATCTGATATCATTAAAGAGGTTATAAAAAAGAAAATAGGTATCTAAGAAAACAAAGAACTGCAAAAATTCGGTAATGTGGGTAAAGGTTAAATGATAGCATCAGAAAAACTTAAATCAAACAACAAAGTTAAAATAGCATGACAAATCAACCATAAAAACAGGAATAATTGGGGAGTCATTGCACTTATTCATAGGCAGGTATGCAACAGCAAACGTGTTTTGCCTCATCGATACCTACGACTTACCTGAGAGTCACTCCGGACATGGTTCAAATTGTTCACAACTAAGCCGTTTTCACCCATCGGATCCATTGTAAAATCATTATCCAATCACTGACCGATATCTATCACTGCACATTTCAGTTTGAAAACTCAGGAATTTCCTTCAGGAATGTTACGTATAACAGAAACTAAACACAAATTTATCTCACAAAGCACAGCCAAACGTAAACTAAGATAAATTAAAAAAGTAAACTTAACAACAAACTTTACACAACACGTATACACCGAAACGTAACTTATATTATTGTAATAATGAGGAGTTTAAAAGTTTTAAAGGCTGCGTTCTATGGCACGTCCGTCCGATCCTAACTAAGGACGCCAGGCGGCGAAAAGTTAACCGTGCGTGATTTCTCGGGACTTTCAAAACCGAATGGTCATATACGCTATCAATCTTTGCATACCAGAGTCGTGCGGTGAAACGGAGATCATCAAGGGTCTCGTGGCCGCGACGAGAGTGAAAGGGACAACATAAAAGCAGGTACTCCGCCCCGAAGTAGGCGAACAGTATCTACAGGTTTTGCTCCCACTACAAGGCACGGACTCTGAGAGGCTCGGAGCTTGAAAGTTAAGTTGTAGTTGAAAAACATATAGCTCGACGCAGCCGTCACTAGACAAGCCAGTTTTTACAACCGAGCCTATTTTAAAACCACCACGCTTTTCTCATCACATCCGTTTCTAACATCCTCTTATATATAGATATCAGTTATTGGACATTATTTATGGATTCAGAATCCCAAAACTTATTCGTTCATTTTATTATTTTATAGCTGAATTAGAGATGGTCGTTTATGAACACATTCGGTCAAATAGAAATGATTGACCCGATCCATCAATCGAACCGGTCCAATGCATCTCTGGTGAAGGCCGCAACGGAATGATCCTTTACGGAGACTAATGTCCCATCGAAAATTAAACACATTTTAATATCATCTTTAAATCGTTGGAATAGAGTCGTAAGTTACCAGAACGAGGGTATTTCACGGGACAAACCTTGTCCAATTTTAAAAGCTGTTCTACTAGTAAAACGCACACAAACAAAAACAACTAAGTATTCTAGGGATTTTTACCTGGACCCTGCCTCTACGTAATTTATTTTTTACTAGCAGATGCACGCGATTTCACCCTGCGCATCGTCATGTTTGGTTATCGAATTTGAACCTTTGGCTATACAAATATGTGATTCAATATTTACCATCATCATTCTGATGGGTTTTACAATTTTTCAGCCGTAATAGCCAAATAGCTTGTAAAATTTCCAAATGTTTCATAGACTCATAGTGCCATCTACTATTGACCTTCAAATAAGAACCACTAAGATCCTTACCTTCCTCCGCCAGTTTTTTTTTTGCACTTTTTTCCGAGTGCAGTATCTAGGGAGCAATGTACCTTTCCACCTATATGTACCAGATTACTTAACTTTTGGTATTATTAGTTCCATCTTTTGGGTAGGTCTAAAAACTTAGCCAGTTTCTTCAGGTTTTTGTGGAAATATATTCCACGTTATGTTCATCATAGTTGGGATATGCAAGAAATTAGATTTCATCTTAAAACATACGTTTGTTTGTCAAACAGCATATTCCAATTGAGTTTGGAGTTTATAGATTGCTTTACGATTTGGAATGATATAATGTCCGATGCTTGATAGTTCTCCATAATATTCTCAAAAGTGTGTGAAGTCCGTCAATAAACACTAGGACAGCGTGGTGGACTACGGCTTGAAACCGTTCTCATCGTGGGAAGTAACCCGTGCCCTGTAATGGGTTGATATGATGAAGAGATGTCCGAGTTAAGGATCACGCTAAAATTAATCATATACTAGATTATTTTAAATAATGGATATAAGGCGGTACTTTTCCGAAGTCTATCACATGATAAATAAATGAATAAGTATACTACGACAATACACACATAGCCATCTAGCCCCAAAGTACGCGTAGCTTGTGTTATGGGTACTAAGATAGCTAATGAATATTTTTCTTGAATATAATACAAATAAATACTTATCCCTACTAATATTATAAATGTGAATGTAAGATTGTTTGTTACGCTTTCACGCCAAAACTACTGGACCGATCTTCATGAAACTTTTTATACATATTTTTGGAGGTATTAGAAATAATATAGTATACTTTTAATTGAAAAAAAACTTACGTCAGATAAAAAAATGTTTGTGAAAAAAACTAAAAATCTCATGTATTATAAGTGTAGACTATCTAGCAGTACGCTGCCTCCCAAAATTACGCGGGCGAAGGCGCAGGGCACATCTAGTAATATTATATTTATTCTTCAAACACAATACATACATACATGTCCCAAAAATGATGTCAAAACCAAACAAAAAAAATGATACGAGAACATTTATTGGAAATTCTGCGTTTAAGGAATAAGGAAATTGTAATTTGAACCCCCAACTAATTAATTAGACCTGTTACCAGTATGAGGTGTTCATCAGCTTAAATGATGATGATGATGATTAAATCTTAAGGAAGTATTTTTTTCTGGACTCTGGTCACTGTATGGATCTTTTAGCTAAACTAGCCACTTTAATTTCTTGTTTTCTAATGTTATCTCTTGTACCTAGAAAACTACATAACATTTTAAATAGTTATTATTTATAGTGTTACATAATAGACGGGCTGTTATGTTGATTAAATTATTATTTTCTAAAAGTATAATTACAGTCGCACAGTTTAAGCGTATGCAGTCTACAAACCAGAATGTCGGAAATGCAAGTGAAAGTGGTTGCGCAATCTCGCCTCTTATGCTCACGGTGATAAGTCCGAGATGTGATAATGTTTCACGACCATCCAGCCCCCCTAATTTAGTAACTTTTCTGACAGTTGCAAACTGGCGTCAAGCTTTAGATTGTGCAACTGTCGCTGTCAAACTATGGGTTTTTTTTTAAATCCACCGTAGACAACTTGTAGGAAAAGTAGGAAATCCAGTCTGTTACGCTATCTACTTACACTATATATAATGATTAATAAATTTTAACTGCCTCGTTAGTCTAGACTCTAGAGGTTAACATGTTCGACTACAGAGTGCCAAGTTTGAGATTTTCTAACTGAGGTTACTTATTCGATCGCGTTAAAGTTGAATTATATGGTACCGAAAGAGCGCCATCTAGTGGAAGTACGGTTTCCTAGTATCGATTTGGCGATATCCACCCTAAAGGAGAACAGTAAGGCGTCGGTCGACATGTCCATGGACGTCACTCTCACGATACAAACCGGACTCTACACTCCATAACATCTCATTGGTTCAAATCAAATGCAATGAGGCGTTATTAAAATGAGTTCCGATTATTATTTTATCGTGAAATAATGTTTTTCGTCAAATGAATGTCAATAATGAAATGTCATAAAAAAAACAATAACAGATACTTTGTCATGAGCCGGCAAGAGCTGGTCATCATAATTACAGAATCGGCATTAATGCATTGAAACAGTTATAGAAAGAATCAGCAGAAGCGACGGTCAACGGTGGTCATAATGGTTACGTAATTCCTTTTTTTGCTTTTCTCTCTTAGGAGAGAATTGTGCGTAGAACTTCCTCGCTATTTCAATGCGGGTTAGCTTCCACGATTGTTGACAAAATCAAAAAGTTAGAATTTAACATAGATTTATTTTACACTGCCCTTCCTTTCGGAAAGATCGAGTTCGAAACCCTTAAAGGACTAAGTTTTCGGGTGTATGTACGTTTTTAATTTAGGCTATTAAATAAAACTTGTTTTAATGGTGAAGGATCTACATCGTGAGGAAACCTGCATGCCGGAGAATACCCCATAATGGTCCCAATGGTGGTGAACTACGGCCTACGATAATAAAGATTCATATCAAATAGGCCTACTTTATAGGCGCTTTTGAAACGACAAGTCTGTCTGCTTGTAGGAACTAGAGTCCCTAGAACGGTTCGGAAGGCAGATATCCAATTGTATGATAGTCATAATAACAAGCTTGATGGGTTAACCTACCTAGGGAGTGGACAAAACTAATTTTCTAACTCCAGACTGTTACTGAGAAATTTCTAACTGTAGAACCCAATTGGCTACTAACATTGATTGGCCCGATCTGGAAATTGGGACTGGGACTTCATGATCTGTAGTCTAATATGATAACTAATAGACCAGGTAGCATATTCGACTTTACATTGCGGTTTCCAGATTGTCAGGTGCAGAAACGGCCAGTTTTGATCGGTGTGGTGTTTGAATCAACACTTTGCACGACTAATGAAGCTTTTATTACTAAGTACCTACTCTTAGAACTTGTTATACTTACTTTAATTATAATTAAATTAGGTAATTTATTATTTTCAGGCTCCACAACGATTAAATTTACACCAAAACTAACTCGAAATCATCAAACAATGAGCCATCAATAAGTACAGGCTAACAGTTTTAGTTTTGCTGAACCAAAATATATGGAAAATCCGAAAAAATGCTTGACAAATTCAGGGGTATCAAACCAACCCACCTATGGCATCATACTAGTTTAAAAGCCTTTAGAGCTGCCATCAAGGACCGCTACGATGCCGTCAAGAATCTGGATGAATTGTTTAACAAGCCTAAGCAAACTCTAGCATTTGCAGGTATGAAATAGCCAAGTAAAGTAGCAGAGATAGCTAGAAAATGTCAGCTTTCCTATGTAACTGTTCGCAAAATTCGAAAATAAGGCAATCTATTGATTTGTTTATATAATCAGTTTCAAAAGGCAAATATTCTGAAGGTGTTATTATTTTTTATGTAAGAATGGTATCTCTCCACAGGATTTGTCTGGACATCGATGCTGGCAATCTTCTACTCCCTGGGAGCGATCACTCCTGAAGAAACTTTAAAAGATTTATTACCTTACGAATGTAAACCATCGCTTCCACAGGATATGGACGTTTGCACTAAGGAAGAAAAGAAAGTCAAAACACCTGCGTGCCCCCCTTCCGCCAAGAAAAAACCTTGCTGATTTTAATATTTCTAAACTCTACTACAAAAGACTAATAATCTAAATTCTTTATTTTAACGCAAACAATGTTTTTGCCGGCTCATGCTTTTTTGATAAAGTTTGTCTTATTTTATTCACTTTTCTAAATGTCCAGTATATAGTTGAAAATTGTAATATAGTTTGATAATTAATGAAACGATAAACCAATTTAATAATAAACATCATAAAAAGAGAGTGTTTTGATAAACTTAGTTGTGACTGATCTACTTCTCTTTCTCTTTTCTGGCAATCATTGCTGTCAAACGTCACTTTGCAAAAGTGACATTGGGTAAGTGAGATACGTAATCACCCACCCGTCAGTTCGATCTCCAGCAGGGGCAATTCTCTGTCGAAGACTAAACCGTGGTTTAGTCTTCGACAGCGAGCGAGCTTCGAGCTAGGGCTGCAGCTTAGCGTCTCGGTACTATACTGCTTAGAAATCGATTAGGGGTAAATAACCCTCTAAGGTAAGGTCATTTATCACTTAAGACTGTCATCATTTACTAAATTCGTAAAGTTGTTAATTGTTAAAAATTTGAAAAATATTTTCTGACAAGAGGTTGTCGAGGCCCAGGGCTCTTCTCATGGCGAGCTCTCGCGCTTGCCCCACTCCTCCGGTGTCGTTGTAGCAACCACTCAGACAAGTGTCCACCCGAAAAATAAAAAAATGAAGAACGTTGCTAAGTAATCTTAATATATATAAATCTCTTGTCACGATGTTTGTCCGCGATGGACTCCTAAACTACTTAACCGATTTTAAATTATATTGGCACACCGTGAGCAGTCTGTTCCAACTTAAGAGATAGGATAGTTTAGATTTTTAATTATAGTCGCAATTTTATTTTATTGCAAATTATTTTTCTATAATTAATTGACAGTCACATGTTATATATATATAATACTACTATACTAATTTAAGGCTTAGCGATACTGAATGCTTTGAAAACAAAATCAAACGCAGACGAAGTCGCGGGCAACAGCTAGTAAATATATAGATTACAGATGGCTTGAATATTGAAAATGGACGTTTACCAAATACCTACTCCTGAATTACCTACTTCGAAATTCGTCTACGTTATTTGAACGTTTGTAAAACCAGATTTTCTTTTTTAATTTTTACTACGAAAACCTAACTGCAACCATTTCATTATGAAATGGAATTAATTATAAAATCTTTAGTCATAACCGTAACCATTTTTGCTGCGAACCATTGTATAACAACATTTCTGATAAAATTCCCGATTTCTTGATTTGCATTCAATATAATAATAGAGGAGGATTTCTTATCACGCTTTCATTCTAACTATACGTTCTCTTATATTTTTGTATATAAGTTTAGTAAGTAAATACTTTTATGAAGAAAATATGTAGAAAATTTAAACAACAATGTGTATATAAGCACTATGTCAGTAGAGAATGTAAACACTTTGATCTGAATAAGTGTTTGAATCCTCTTTGGCCAAATAACCCGAGAAATCTTCGAGAAATGGATAAAACAGCAAGAGAAATCACAAAATAAAAATTTGTCATCAGTTGTCATTTCAGAAAATTAAAAAGTCTAGCGATTTATGTTTGAAAAAATTAAATTGGTATGGAATTAAAGTGATACGTGTTTAATAAGCAAATGAAATGGATAGAAAGGAGCAGCTTAAGTTTTTTTGTATGGTTCTATCTATGGCTACGCTAGTAGAATATTCTTTCGGTATGTTTACATTGCCAAGCTGGAGTTTAAAAAGAGAGAAAAAGGCAAAGCCTGTATATAAACAACCGCATAACACAAAATATAATGGAGGAACGGCGGAATCAGAAACGGTGGGACTTGCCAAAGAGGATATAAATACTAATGGACTTAACTCAGAAACAGAAGTGGCGGAACTCACCCCGGGACCAATAACGGTGGGACTTAGCTCAGAAGTAAAATATTCGGGACAACCGGGAGGCTCGCTAAGACTAAATAAGCCGGGACTTAATTCTGTCCAAGTTTTTGAACTTTTTAGCCAGGAATCCTGATCACTGTAGTGTGAAACGTCGTTAGTTCTGTTATATTAACTTTCATTGAAATAAAACTTATTTTCAATAAATAGTATTTTATGACTTTAGTTAGCAAGTTATATGTTTCGCTTTGTGGTCCAGTGGGCTGCACAGTTAAAACTTGACAAGTGCAACAGTTAGTTTCTTGCACTTGTTATATCTTCAGTATAATATTAGATATGCAAAAGCATTTTTATTTGTTTATTTCTCCTACCTTCACGCGCTATCTAAACAACCAATCAACTTTATTGGGTATAGAGTTAGTTAGTTGAAAGCAAGGATATTACATAGCCTTCTTTAACTTGTCTAAAAGCTAAGTACTTTTATATAAAGCAATCTCCATTTCAAGAAAATCAAATATTTATGTCACTCACGTGCTCGGAAAAAAAAAATTCGTAGGACGCAGGTTATTTTATTATTACAGATCAGTTTGTGATTAAAAAACTATTTTAGACAAGTAAAAGACAATTTAAATAAAAATAGAGTATAGGAAGGCTATCCAGCCGCCACTTAATAATGTAAAACTGAAATAAACTGGCGTGCATAAAAATTAGGCCACATAATAAAATGCCCTAATTTTTTTGATGAATAAAGTTCAACTTAAGGTAATTTTTTTATAATTATTTACTTAGTTAAAAAAACAAAAAAGTTGTCGAGTGCTAATACACTGCGCTAATTTTAACTTGATAGGTTTGATGATTACGGTTCTTGAAAATATCGTAATAAACGAATAAAAAAAAAACAATATTTTTTTCTTACCTTCTACCTTAGAAAGAGATTGCAATGCTGTGATTTTGACTTTGTTGTTGCTAGAAATGATAAAAATTAAATATGCATTCCATAGGATCCAATTTTAAGGGTGGCCTAATTTTTATGCACGCTAGTTTATTATGTCATTCATATTATCTATCGTCATCTGCTCACTTTAGGGGGCGTATTTAGAAATAGCATTCGTTCAATTGAACAGCTGGTAGTGTATTCCTACAACAGAATTAAACAGAACAATTAAACAATGCACTTTTTTATTTTCTTGAATCTCTATCATAATATATAGAGTTTAAAATTTCTATTAAATCTTCGTTGAATACGTGAAATCTTAACAAATGATTTAGCAACAAAACCTACAATACAAACTACAATTTGCTTAGGTACTTACTGTACGTACTCTTCTAATATGTAGATACAAATTGAGATATATCTGTGCCATTTTAAGGCTTTATTTTACAATTTAAACTATCTGACATGTTCTCCAAGTTATTATGGTAACAGTAATTTAATAGTCTATAGGCAACAGCAAAGCGTGGCTGTCGGCTGAACTGAAAAGCTACTCGCATGGTTACATCTGAGAATTAGAAAAAAAAAAAAAACAATAATACTAAATAAAGAAAAAAAATACACACCACAAAGCTTTCAGCTTAAACTTTTTTTATAACTTTACTCTGTGACTTGTCGATGAAGTTGATGTGAGATGTAAGAAAACAATTGGTAGAAAACTTCAGTATAAAATCCTATAAACCTAGATTCAGCAAAATCATACCAAACGAGTAAAACAACTATATAAATGAGAAATAATTAAGTGCAATAACGAAATCCCACGCGCATCGACATTTTCTTAGGCAGTCATGAAAATATTTAAAAAAATGATCGTCGATGCCGTGGTATTTTCCACATCGTGCTACATCTCTTACACACTCATGTCGTTATTTATTGAGAGATATCGAGTGAAACGCATCGACAGCGGGAAATAAACTGCTGAATATTCAGTGAGTTACTTTTTAATGGCTCTAGAGAAAGAACTTTCAGTTCCTTCCGAACTAAACGAGCCAGAAAGACGAAGCCTATTTATTATTTTTTATCTTATAAAATATTATATATATTTTATCACATTTTTTAAGACTAATAAACTACAATGATTTGAATACATATAAAATGTACCGTTGATTTTAGACAAGAATTGTATTTAGAAAATATTTTTTTACAAACAGATGAAAAATACCACAAGTTTTACCTAAAATAAAAACAAATCTTTTACCGTAAAAGCGATCAGTAGTAGCTATTAAAAAAACTTTGTTGAAGATGAAGTTTCAATGCGTACAACAAAGTACCTCTAAAGTAACAAAAATAAACTCACCCTTTTACGTCTCTTTCTTCCAGGAAAAGTGTTTAATGACTGAGGCGGGGGCGGTACATGGTAAAAGTATGGTGGAGTAAAAATAAAGTCTTCAACGCCCTTCGCTATGGGCGTAGTCCTCGGAACCATGGATCTAACAGTACCATACAAATTTCTGTTATGTCGTATGCTTCCGTACATGTTTATCATTCCACCGCGAGTCCAACTCACAAAACAATTAAAAAAAACGTCACTTGAAATGCCCGCTTATTTTATTTACACAGATTATATATTAAATAACAAAAAATGTTCACACGCGTACGACGCGGTAATTTGTAAGTAAAACTTATTTTCACAATAAAAAATAAGCTACCGAGATAAATGCGTTTGAGTTTTTTTTCTAATTAAGATAAACGAGGTTTCTAAACGATAAATATTTTCCGGCAATATTTCGATCTCTAGAACCACGTTAATGCCAATTTTGAATTAAAAAATGCGTGCGAGCATATAGTGTTCTCAATTTGAAATGCGTTAGCGGGATGCAGATTATTGTACACATTACATGTAATTATCATACTTTATCTGCTTTTTCCAATAGGGTACGTCAAGCGCGACGTATCTGAAATAGGAGAAAAACATGTACACGCATTGGCACGATCCGATTCACATGAATGAGTTTGAAAAGTTTGTCGTCATTGCAAACAGAATCATTTTGTGGGATACAGAATACTGGGCGTATTACCCGATGGTAGTAACGGATTGAATAGAATTATTGTGTCACGTTTAGAACGCACTAAATTAAGAAGTCGGTCAAATGATAAACTAACTAGCATGGTTGGTCACAGCTGCAAGTTGGTATGCTGTAACTGAAGTTAACTAACCTAACCTAATATAACTGATCGCAGCCATCCATAGATAACGAAATTATCTTAGAATCTCCATCAGATGCTCAGCTCAGAGAACTTCTTCATCTGACTGCTGCTTTGAAAACGTTACGCTGAATCGTCTCTTACACGAAAATAATCATTGCTGATTTCATCTCATAGATGTTCCTATCGTTCTCCTTATCAGTATATTAAGACTATTTTTCGAATCTATCGTGACAAATTATGAGCTTATTAAAAAACAGGTTAAGGCTCTTTGTTAACTTAGCTTTACTACCGCCATATTTACATATTTGCTTACAAATAAACTTTTTAAGAGTTTTTTTTAATTTCAAGAACTTATTACTACTACTTTTAAGACGTGTTTTAACATTCTTTCTTTCTTCTTACCGTGACTACCATCATGTTAATCACTTCTCATTGTGGGACGAGACCCGTGCCCAGTAGTAGGCCGGTAATGGGTAGATATGATGATGATGATGATAACTCTACCATAGATAGGTAATTACTCGAACAATTTTTAAATCAGTCAGTTAGGCCTTTTAAGTCAGTACCAATAATAATTTTCCATTACAAGTTGACAAATTATTTTGAATCAACATTAGGTATACCTCAATTGCCAACAGAGATGACTCCATATGCTCTAAACTAAGTTTAAAGAAACATGAGTTTATAGAATGCGAAATAAAGATTTATTTTTTAATAAATAACAAAAACTATTTACAGTTTTAAACGTTATTTTATGTCACCGAATTTTAAAATGGGTCTTTCCGGTTTAAATAATAGGCAATTTGAATCCCTCTCCAGATTCCAGCTTCCATTTTCCCTAACACCGATAAAGGTCACTTGAAATTAAGTAAGGTTTAATTTGAAGCATTTTCTATAATAATAAACTTAAAAACGGAGCTCTACCATCGCATTAAAACAAAAGAACTTTTTAGTATTATTTCACTACAGCGCCATCTGTTGCTACATCAATAAACTACTAGCTATTTGTTGCTAGGCGGGTGTTGGTTACAATTCTTTGTACATACAACAAAGTTCCTCGCTATAACTCTATTTCGTTAATATAGATGGCGTTGTGCGCCACTTTACTGTATAACAAAAACCGTTTTAGGTAGCTGTCATTTAGAAATTCAAAAAATGTTGATGCTTGACAACAATCATTGATGTTACTATACATCAAGTATTCTCTATGCGTAAAGTTTTGTCAAAATGGCTGACCATTGGAGAGGATAACATTACCCGATAAAATGTTCAAAGCGCGACCAAGCAACAGTCGTGCCCCCATACTAATCACAAAATTTCACACCGCTTAACAATATGGCTGCTAGGAATTTAACCAAAGCTTGTATTGCTTTAATTTTCAATAAAGTTCACTGTTCTTCAAACGGAGGTAGGGATAATGGGTTTGGGAACAACTATGTATGGGCTGGATCACTGGAATCGGGAATGCAAATCGCAGTCAACCATAAAAAGCCTGTAATGGTCATAATTCATAAATCTTGGTGTTCCGCATGCAAGAATCTCAAGCCAAAGTTCGCTAATTCGAGCGAGATTCAGTCGCTGAGTCAACATTTCGTGATGGTGAATCTGCTCGATGAAGAAGAACCAAAGAACAATAAATTCGCCCCTGATGGAACTTATATTCCGAGGTAAACTTTGAATATGTTTTATTTATATGTTGTTGCTTTTACCTGGTAATCGAACCTATGACATTGTTTTACGCAGCAAGAGAGCAATGTATTAACGTAATTTTTTACGAACACGTAAGTGTTTAGGAACCGTTTATGTATCAAAAGAGTGACATATGCTGTGTTATCTCGGAATAGTTCAAGGTTCCTATGACAATAATTCTTGTTGGTCTATTTACCTTATTCGTTGAGTGGTAAGCGTATTCGACTACGTACGAGATCCTGGGTTCAATTCCCTGGTGCTTGTAATTACGACGCCTTTCAGACCGAAAGGCGCACGAATGTAAAGCACGATTCTGTCAATACGAAATCGAATGCTAGAATAACTACATAGATTTTGAAGAAATAATTAACGTGGGGAAGGGAAGGAATATAATTAACGTGCCCACCTTCTAAGGCACGGAAATATGGAATCGGAGAAGTTTACAACCGTTTATTATAACAATTATATTAATTGGAAATTGCACGGACAGGAGACAAAAATTATATTCGCTGACAAGGGAAATAATTATCGTGTGCACCTGCTAAAGCACGGGAACATGGAATAGGAGAAGTTTACCCCCGTTTATTATTACACAAATATTATTTGGATAGTATTTCCACTTGTGCGCCAGTGCTCTGAGAGTTGATAAAGTTGTGGGAGATTTTTATCCTTACCCCGGTGAGATAATTGCCTCCTGCCCATACTACCCGTCTTGGATGTAAAAAATTACAGGTAGAAATTGTGTGTTTATTAATATTTCAGAATACTCTTCATATCGCCGAAGGGTGCCATCGACCATGACATTTACAATGAGGAGGGGAGCAGCCAGCACAAATACTTCTACAGTAGGCCGGAACAAATTGCGAAAGCGATGAGGAAGGTGATCGACAAATACAAGAACGAGCAATTCGATGTATGACGATGTTTATGACCACGCGAAATTTTGTAAGTCTTGATAAAATTGCTTGAGTATGGCTGGGCTTCCCAACCTGGGTGCCGCTGAGCCGCAAGGCGCTGCTCCTCTATTTTAATTTTTTTTTTTTTACTCTATATCTATCTGCCATCGGCTTTTCCAGCCATAGTCCGATCGTATGTTTGCATGCTGTTTGATTTTGAGGGGTATTCCAGTGAATATCCTCCCCTATAGTGTTAATTATGGTCCCTTAAGTAAAGCTTTATCTTTCGTCCAAGTCTAGTATATGCCATCTCTTCAGACGTTTAGTATTTGTTTTTTATTTTAAAAATATAAAGAATATTTTTTTTTAGATAGTCTGTGCAGCGCTGTCTAGGCTTGTCCCCACACTTATAAAATTGTGTGGAGATCACCAAGCTCAGCCTCTCCCTGTAGTTGAGTGTGTAGTTTAAGTTTTTCTTAATTCTTTGTTCAAAATTAGCTTTATTTAACATGTTAGGATTATTTATGTTTATGATATTATTTAAATATATCAAATAATATTAATTAAGAGCATTATGTGAAGGATTCCGTTTGATTTGTTATATATACGGATGTTAATTTAAATGTACATAATTGTAAGAAAACTTATTTAAATAAGATTTACAATTTTAATTTAGACAATAACTATTTAATATAGATTATTTAATTATTGTTGTATTTATTTAAATCTTCTTTAATATTATAATATTTATATTTAAATCATATCCTAAACGTAAATAATCTTAACATGTTAAATAAAGCTAACAGCTCGGCGGTTCAAACAAACAAAGAAAAGCCTTAATATTATCTTAACACGGCAAGTAACGCTAACAATTATTTATAACGTTTTTATTCGTTTCTTAACGAAAATGTTTGATTTTTTTGTATCTACGTAACTAACAAGTAAGTATCTATTTTTACCAGCTAGGGCAGGGCGCGGGCGGCGTGAAAAATTTCAGCGCCGCCGCTGGCTTAATAATGTTGGGAACCCCTGGAGTACGGCGTCAGAGCCTGAGAGAAATTTCCACTTTTTTATGTACCTTTTTAATATGTCAAAGCTAAAGATTAAGAATTCTGCCCAAATTGTAGAAGAAATGAATGACGACGCATGGTGAGCGTTTTTACAACTTCGCTCTAGTTTCAGAATCCTAAGCTTACTTTTGGGTAGGTGATTTATATAAAATTATAACTGCTTTAAGCGATAGCAGTAAGACCCTCAGAAATATAGTATAGTATAATAGTAGGCCGCATATTCGTCCGCGTTTTATTTGGGTTTTTAAAATACCCGCCGGAAACCTTTATCTTCCGAACATAAAATGTACAACAAACAAACAGACACTTCTGCATAGTACCTATCATTTATTTCATTCGTGGAATCAAAACTATGCCAACGGATTTATCCATGAGGTAAAAATTAGAACAAAATTCATTTATTTCAAGTAGGCCTACTTTAGAAGCTTTTTGTTTCGAGTCTGTCTAAAAGTTAAGTCTTTGAATACAGATGCATATACGAAGAACACCTATCTATATTTATTTTCATTTCAGAAATAATGCGACAGGCGTCTTTCGGAAGAACTATTTACATCCGAAAAGACGATATTTTTTGAAGCTATACTAATAAAATCTGTATGCCACTATACCAGTCTTTAACTCTTATATTAACGCAGAGGGTAGGAGTTGACTTCATGGATCCCATAGGATTCGAAGTTAGCTCGGCTTTCTCAACAAGAGAATGGTTACTTCTTATAAGCAGAAGGGAAAGTACTCACGTTTTCGACGACGGGCTCAACGTACATCTCCATGGTGTTGTTGAGGGGCGGCAGCGGCATTGGAGACGCGGCTGCCGACGACCGACGGGATATACTGTTGCAGGAGCATTGCGACACGGACCGACGTGAGCGCGGAGATTCTCTGCAGCAAACAAACATTCATATTCAATTCTGGTTGATTAAACTCGTGGCATTTTTGACGAAAGAACGACGGCCGACTGGCGCAATTGACAGATTCCCACAACTGGAAAATGCTTGTGTGATGAACATTAATGTTTTTCAGTGTCTGGGTGTAAATAATAAGTATTTATTATTATTGTTATTTATTATATTCATCAGCTATCTTAGTGCACAACACAAGCCCCGCTTTGGGGCTTTGACGGCCGGGAATTGAACCCACGGCCTTGGGCTCAGAAAGCAGGGTAGATGGTAGTATAGTAGCGCCGAGGACGCTGCTGCCCTATAAATTCCTGTAGACGCTTGGTACGACAACCGCACGAAATTGAGGGGTGGTGACAACTGTATTCTGATCTGCCTTCAACAAACGGCACCACACTTGGTTTATGGTTGGAGTCAAACTGACAAAATTGAGAGTGCAGATGACCAGCGCTCCTGCATTATTTGCTGGTGCGAAAGCCTGAGATTCTCCTCCTGAGAATCCTGCTTGGCGACGGAAATAAACATGGCGTTAGTGCTTCCCCGGACGAGCTCTGACACAAAAACCTCTAGTTCTTCTAATTGAGCTACTTGGGTCCCAATCGCACACAATATATGCCAAATATTGGCATCATAAATATCATACCGCATACGCACCTAAATTCTTATCTTTATAAACAAAATATTTTTAGGTGAAGTCAGGTTATCACTTATCATATTCGTACCTACAATTAACAGACTACTGCTAAGAACTAGCACTTAAAATAATTAACTAAGTACCTAAAAGATAACGTTTGTTCTTAAAAGACCAGCTTTCTATAAAAGCAGTTTCCCACCTTTCCCTTCTGCGACGCACGTGTCGCAAGGTCCTAGATAATAAGAACATCTTTATTGACCATAGATGAACCATTAAGTTCTTTATAAATAAGTTACATGGTAAACCGTACCAACAACAAAAAAAGCCAACAGGAGTGCTTGGGCAACCCCTACTGGGCCTGTATCATGAGTGCCGTATTGCATTTACACCAGGTGCAGTTTGCTGAGATAGAACATACAAATTAAATTTGGTACACACACACATGTTTTTTAAGGTTTATTTGTGAAGAAGGATCACAAAAATAACTGGAGCCTCTTCATTCTAATAACGAAAAAAAATATTAAGAAAGTTTTATGTTAGCTTCGATTAATGCTTCTACGATTGCTGCATTTACCTGTTTCATTTACAACTGACATGCATAATTCACTAAAGTTCTGTTCGAAGACTGCTGAAAAGAAGATCAAGGAAGGGCGTGGAATTTGTTGGTGGGTGTGTGTCAGCATAAATTAGGTTAAATAGCATTAAGCAAAAATCATTTAGGGCCTGCGGTCCCACAATTTCTCCTACTGGAAGGATACATGTAAGAATGTAACAAATGTTATTATATAATACCAACCTTATTCTACTTCTCCGACACACGTGTCGTGAGTTTCTGTCGCATTTACACCTGACTGGTACAAAGTATCCCAACGTGAGTTGCGGCAACGGAGCAGGATCTGAGGAGTCGCTGGAATCACTCCATTCCGGTTGGCTGAACGGATCGAGGTCTAGAGCCGATGGCATTTTATTCCGTAAACTTCTCAAGCGGTTTTATTATATTTTTGCGGCTTTTATTTTCTCAACTTTAGTTTTCGCAGAGTTCTCGGTTTTTAGGTATTTATTCACTACTGCAGATTCAATAGTTGTTTGTTTGTTTAGGCATTTCATATTTGTTTTTATGTAGAACTACGTTTGCTTTAGGTTTTATAAAAATCATATATGTTTTATCACACACATTTTTCTACATTAAATGTTCTGCTCTGCTAGAAAAAACGCTGCACTCTCTACGAATTAACATTGCGGTATTTTTTGCCGAACTGCTTCTGCTTTCTATATTTTCATAGCTTTTACTATCGAATTAAATTTTTTATAGAGTTCTCGGTTTAGAGGTTTTTATTCACTAGGTTTTAACTCACTTTTTGTTTGCTTACGGATTTGTTTTGTTTATGGAAAACTATTTTGTGTTCTCTTTTAGTTGTATACATCAAAGGCATCTGCTTAAAATACACATAATACTGTATTTCTCTAGTCTCTACTCGAATTAGAAGAAATCACTGCACTCTTGGATGGACCACGATGAATTTGTACTATTTTATGACTGTATTAAATTAGTGTTAACCTTCCTATATTAAAACACTTTTCTGTATTAAACAATAGCATATTTAACTTGCACTCGATGTACGTTATTTAATGAGCAATTTTTATGTGCGAATGTTTAAAACGTACTCGAATTCAAAGAAGCGTGTATGTAAAGAAAAGATTAACCTATTTGAAATTTGATAGTGTGTAAACAAAGTAAGATATGGAATCAGATTTCGGGTGCGTACCGGCAATTAGAAATCAACCTCTTTGATAAGATATGCCTTTATTAGTTGACACCGACTACCAACTATCTATATCCATACTTCGCTTCCCTACTTAATATTATAAATGTCAATGTAAGTTTGTTTGTTACGCTTTCACGCAAAAACTACTTAACCGTTCCTAATGAAACTTTGTACTCATATTCTTGTCAAGTGTTAGAAGTAATATAGGATACTTCTTATCCCAACATTAAGCTCGGTTCCTTTGGGAGAGGGGATGGAAGTGTTTGACGATTTTACACCATAACTCCGACAAATTATAATCGATTAAAATAATTATTTTTGTACTATAAAGGTTATAATATGAGTTTAATTTTGCCCAAACTTTGTGTAGATCTGAATGTGGTTGCAGATACAGGACAGAACTCCTCAGCGGACTGCAGAAAACCCATTCAAGGCTTAACGATACTGAATACTTTAATTTTTTCTAGACTAAATTGAATGCGTGAAAACAAAATCAAACGCAGACGAAGTCGCAGGCAACAGCTAGTAATAAATAAAATAAATATACTACGACAATACACACATCGCTATCCAGCCCCAAAGTGAGCGTAGCTTGTGTTATAAAACAACTACTTAATTTAAATCCAATGAAAATGGTAACACGTGTTACAATATTGGCAACTGAACTTTTGACGCAATACATATAAAAAGTATTAAAGGTACAAAATACATCGCGTCCGGCACGTGAATGCACGCGCATTCTCGAAGGGCCCGTGACTCACAAAGACGCCGGTCACGTGATTAGGGATGTGGTTTTTTAGTAACCTACGAGAGGGTAATTTAATACGCGACTTACTTTAACCTGCTACTTTTACAAAAAAATATATCTTTAATTTAATTAAAGATTAGCCGATAGACGATACTTCGTCGGCGCACAATTTCTCTTATTTCCAAACAAAACATTCTTTTGACGACTTCCCTGGTGCAGTGGTTAAGCTGTGGTTTTATAAGTACGAGGTTCCGGGTTATAGCCCCGGCCAGGGCATTGCGGGAGTTTAATTTTTCTGAATATTCTCTAGGCTGTTGGAGGCTTCGGCAGTGGCTAGTAACCAACTCGGTAGACAAAGACGGACCGCTAAGCGATTTAGCGTTCCCGTACGATGTCGCGTGGAATCTGTTAAGGAGTATAGGTTTACTGTAACTGCATCATCACTTACAATGTGAGATTGCAGTTAAGGGCTAACTTGTAGTGAAATAAAAATAATAATCTAGGTAATCATTTTATATTAAAATGACGTGTGCGTGTGCGTGTGTGTGTGTGTATGTGTATGTGTGTATGTACTGTCTGAACGGATGAAGCGATTCACCTTTCAAAAAAACCTCAATATGGGTATCAAAGGAAAGGGCTTGACTAGTAGAATAATGAAGACGATATTGAAAGTCCGTGGTTTTTTTTAAATTTTAATTCGTTAGTATAGATTTTTGTCATTTTTTTCATGTGTAATTTCCAAGCATGAAGGAGAAAATAACGTATTGTAATATGAACTAAGCGAAAAGCGTTTCAGTTAGAGGCCAGTACGTTGCGCAAAGTTAACTCCCATACAATATATTAACCAAGCTAAAGCACCAAGAAGCGGGTGTTGAAACTAAACAAAGCGTTAGAAACCACTTCAAATGATGTTAAACGGCACATCTTACATTCTGTATTCTACACTCGTTCAAGTACTAACTCCGTCAGGCCTATTTTGAATAAGTGACACGACTAGCATCTAAAGTGGAAGAGTTTGCTCATTCCTATTACTAAATAGTAAATGTAAATTCCTTTTGCGGTTCATTCAAGAATAAAAGAATCAAGACTAAATGAAAAAAGGTATATTTTCTTATGTTTCTTTAAATTCTACTACAAATTGACTGCCTCGTTGGTCTGGTGGTTAGCAAGTTTAACTACGGTCGGGGGTTCAAATCCCTAAGTTGGCCTAACTTTTTAGGTATTGTATTTTTCTGTTGAAGAATTTTCAGTAGGAATTAGGATATTGGCGGTGTCAGGTCCGTGCCTTGAAGATCACCTTAAGCCGTCCATCCCGCTTAGCCACTAGCTTGTGAAAATAGTCCTTAAAGCCCGCCAACCCGCATTGGAGCAGCGTGGTGGGTCTATACTTTAAAACCGTCTCTCCTTTTAGAGAGTAGGCCTGTACCCTTCAATGGGACGTTAATGCGGATGATGACTACAAGTTAGCCCTTGACTGCAATCTATCCCTTTGCGTTGATGGATCAGTCTAGATCCCACATAAACTTTGTCCTGCCCAAGGGTCCGGAGGTAGCAATAAAGCTTTACCACCACGACAAAAAAAAAAAGGATTGTTTAGTCTAAGATGGTAACTAGAACCTGTTAGCAAGCAACAGCTAGTCAGTAATCAGTAATCATCATCATCATCATCATTCATATTATAAATGTCAATGTAAGTTTGTTTGTTACGCTTTCACTCAAAAACTACTTAACCGATCCTCACGAACCTTTGTAAACATATTTTTGGAAGTGCTAGAAGTAATATAGTAATATAGGAAATTAAGCGCGGTTCCTTTGGGAGAGGGGATGAAAGTGTTTGACGATTTTACACCATAACTCCGACAAATTATAACCGATTTAAACTAATATTTTTGTACTATAGTGGTTATAATATGTGTTTAATTTTGCCCAAACTTTGTGAAGATCTGATGAATGTGGTTGGAGATAGAGGACAGAACTCCTCAGCGGACAGCAGCAAACCCCTCATTCAAGGCTTAACGATACTGAATACTTTATTTTTTTTAAGACCTACAACTAAATTGAATACATGAAATCAAAAAACAAAATCAAACGCGTCGCGGGCAACGGCTAGTCAGTAATAACTTAAAAATCTGAGGCGTCACAAATTGGTTACAATACTCTCCAACAACCCATTAAGAATCTAGATAATAATAGTCTAAACTGAAGATATAATAGGGCTCACCAGGTGCAAAGTAAAACGAAGGGAGAGATGAATCAGCGTGCATTGACTTAGGCCCAGACGCTTTGGCAATCGACAGTCGCCATTCAGAATGTATTTGGCTTTTTCTAAATGAGATCACATTCGGGCTAAGACGAATGAAATCCATTTACAAACTAAAAACACTGGTGACAGCCTCTAAAAAATAAACAAATTTGTAAATTACGAAGAATAAGTCAAATTTCCTCCATACAGGCTTCCTTGAGTGCCTACCATGGGTATGTGTCACCTATCCTTAGTTATGGTCTTATATTGTGGGGTAACTCGCCAGATTTCGAGAGAGCATTGAGAGCTCAAAAAAAATGTGTCAGGGCAGTAACTTCGGCACATTTTTTGGATAGTGCAAAACCAATCCTTAAAAGACTCAATATTTTACCCTTACCCTGCATGTATATTAAGGAAATGTGCCTATTTGTAAAAAAGTATGGACATTACTTTATAACTAAAAAAGTACAGCAGGTGAAGGATTGTAGGCGGGGTAATAAATTTGTATGGCACAAAGTAATCCTCACTTTATATAAAAAAATGTTTATTGTATGGCAATAAAAATGTATAACAAATTACCAAATACTTTAATTGACATACCTCTGCCTAAATTTAAGATTACAATTATTGAATGGCTCATGCTTCATCAATTTTATTCAGTAGACGAATATCTAACATCAAAGGCTTAAATTATTGTATTTCTAGGTTTATATTTTGGTTTACTTAACATTATTTAATTTTAAGATGACATTGTAATTTAATTTCACAATTTTTGATACCTTAATTTTCTGACATTTTGTATAAATTGGAAAAATAATTTTATAATTAAGGTGTTATTATAATTTGTATGCCATAGAATGGCAGATTGTAGCACGTAACTTGTTATGTTTTATTATAAGACCAAATTTGTTAACCTGCAATCACGCAAATAAAGATTTGAATTTGAATTTGAATTTCTACTCGTACAAGGCTGATAGGCCTGGTAACGCCCATAATGACTATTAAATCTAATCCAAAATCTGTCGATCCGTCTGTCACCAGGCGGCATGTCATGAATCGTGATTGAAAATGAAATGTTCACAGATAATGTATTTCTGTTGCCGCTGTAACAACCAAAATTAAAATATATATATATATATATATATTTAAGCGGAGTCCTATATAACAGACTTTATTATTTGCCATTTATAAAACGTGTAACATTCTCAGTGTTAACTTATGACAACCCTATTGAAGATGAAAGAGCGACACGTGCATAGTACCTACGCTTGGCGATGCGTACCTAATAAAGTGACCGGAGGCACATGACTTTAATTTTGCATGTGATTTTAGGGCTGTATCAGATTTCTTTCAGTAAAAACTATGGCAGTGGTTTACTCAAAAACTATTAGGTTTTCAGTTACACAGATAAGTCTCAGACACAGTATATAATGTACCTCTAAATCCTGTGAAGTATTATTTCGGTTTTCATTTACACGTTGTATGTATGGTACGGAACCATACGTGCGCGAGTCCGACTCGCACTTGAGCGGTTTCTTAAAACAATTTAAGAACCCCCGTTAAGCTTGAAAAAGGTTGGTATATTCCTCTAAAAGAGATTAAACAGTTCGTCATTCAGCACGATGAAATAATAAACAAAACGTTTCCTTTAAAATGGCCATTAGCATTTTTCGGGAAACAATTCCTCAGCGGTGTCGCTGTCACCAGAAATATCCAACGACAACAGACATCAGAATTATTTTTGGAATCATCGAGTCATCTCTTAAACTAGGTACAAGAGTTTAGCTCCGCATTTCTAGGCTAAAAGCTTAGTTTCGACGACCGATTGGGCAGCGACCCTGCTTTCTGAGTCCAAGACTGTGGATTCCATTTCTGCTATTGCAAAATGTTTGTGTGATGAACATGATGGTTTGCAGTGTCTGGGTGTATTTAGGTATATTATTCATAAAAATATTCATCAGTTATCTTAGTACCCATAACGAAAGCTACGCTTACTTGGGGGCTAGATGGCGATGTGAGTGTTGTCGTAGTATAATTATTTATTTCAAAAAGGTCAAATTTAAAAGCTTACATTTCACTCAGATTGTCAATAAAGATGTTCTGCTCCAAGAAAACATTGAAAGGGCCGTTACTTTAAAGTTTGATTTATAACATTTTCGTTATTTATATCCAAGGGGCGCGTGAAAAATTCTAAATTTGTATTACGGGGTTTGAATGTACCTACAATATAGCCACTTCAATAGGTAGTTTTTGAAAGCTTTTTAATGAATTTTTGGACTACAACAAAATACATCTGCTAGTTTTATGGCTATTATATTGAATTCACACCCCTACGATATTTTCGCGGCATAGTATCGTTACGCTAAATCGCTTGGCGGACCGTCTGTCGGTTGGGTGGTAACTAGCCACGGCCGAAGCCACTCACCGGACGCGCTAAGGAGGTCGTCATAATCTCATCTCCGTTAAATTCCCTTAACGCAAACAACGATTTTTATGAAATTTAGTATACAGCGGTTTCGGGGGCAATAAATCGATATAGCTAGGATTTAATTTTTAGAAAATGTCATTTAATTCGTGTTGTCCGGAAATAACCGATTTGGTGCACGGGTCAGGTATAATAAAAATAACCTATAAAATAACTAATATTAGATCAAATTTTCTTATTCGTGCACTCTCAACAGAGTGGTTGTGACTCGTTGCTGCCGAGATGAATTACATGATGTTAGGCATTACCTAGTGTCTAAAAAAAAATATCTAATACGTTTAAGTTATTTCATCCCAATATTGTAGGAACGTTTTGACAGTCATTCGCCAGCCCGCATGCGATCATAAATCAATCAATTCTAATGATTACGGCCCCGTTATCTAGATGCCCAATTAAATGGTAGATTTGTTCACATTACAGAAATATTTTTCTATTTTAATACTTCGAAACATTGACGCGATAAATCTCACTTCGCAGGAGTTTATTTGTTTAAATTTTGACATGGACTAATTCATTCGCTTTAAGAAAATATAAGAGTTGGAGCAATTTTTGTAGAAAAAACGACACTAATAATAGAAAACGATATTTATTACATTGAAAGTTTTTTTTAAAAACGCATTATCTAGTTATCTCATTATCTGGCAGCAAAGTTACACTCAACCTTAAAATTTGAGTTTTTGTACAATTGAATCAATTAAATCACCAGCATGAGGCCGCAGACTTTGACAATTGAAAGTGTACACTGTCAAACGTTTTTTTTTTTTTAAACTAAAATGTTGACTATAGCTAACTTCAGGGTGTCGATTTTTTTGTGCCGGTGTAAAAATTTACCCTCATCAATTTTCCCTAACGCGCCAGAAGAAGTATAACTTCAAAAACTCCGCAATATGAGCACTTTTGAAATGACGACTGTTTTTAAGTAAAACTGATGATACCGCGAGGAAAAGCAAGTACAAATCGATAGTGCGTGAGAAGTTGTAAGCTGTTTGCACCATAATTACCCTACTAAATAACCAAAACTACTAAACTGTTGGGTGCAACGAGGCATAAGCAATAAAGCTGAACTGATTCGCTTCGTGGACCGAATCGTTATCCGATAAATGATAATGTCTTACGCGATGATAGTTTGGCTTTTGGTACACAAAATGGCGGTGAAAAATACAACAAACAGCAGGATAAAATATTCGATTAAAGACAGTAAAATAACAGTTCTAAAAGTTAGATAGATCTTTATTTGCATAATACACACGTTTACATAGATGTCATTTAAATATCAATTACGAAGTCACGGTGTGTTGCCATTAGCTGGCATGCAAATATTACATACCATTGATTGCAATTAACACATAGAATCAATTTAAAAATATGCAATTTTAATACAGTACAATAATACAATAGCGGACATAATATTTAGAGTAAAAAAAAATTAAAAAATCAGAATCATTCATTGAAAAGTCGTGGTCAATTTCAAAATAAAATACATATGTCACAGTTGTAAAATAAGCCTCCGTTGTTATTTAAAAACTAGTGTCGTGTAATGTTTGTAAAACAAAATTGATTTCTTAGTGCAGTCTATTTTTTATATTATATTATCAATTTTTAGGTCACGACATCGCTCACGTTTTGATTTTTATACAAATTACCCGGGATGATTTTTCAATAGGTATTCTTTTTTAACCGGAAGTATACGTTATATTGCTACTACCCGTATGTCACCTTAAAAAAGTGGTTGTAGGAAAATTAATTTTATACATTGAATGCATAGTTGAAATTTAATTCTATTGGATGAAACCTAACATAAGCTTGTGGGGTATTGTTAGAAAGCCGTTTTTAAACAGAACACATAACAATTTTTATTCGAGCAATATTTTATTCTACTGCATCGCATCGCCCGCCCTTGCTTCGGTCGCGGCGTGTTGTAAAATGGCCTATCATCAATAACCAATTACTGCTCTCAGAATAAGAAGGGCCAGTGTTAATTCACTTTTTTCTATTTTATACCCGTGCGAAGCCAGGGCGGGAGCTTGTTAAGAATAGTTGAATTTTTCTAGAAATAAAAATTAATTGAATCGAACCATCAGCGCTCGTTTTTCGTGAAACTGACAACACCGAAGCAATGTTTATAGTAGCTTTGAAATCATTTAACACATGCCTGTTAAACTCTTGAGAGCTCTTGACTTGAACCGATTCTCACGCCGACGACTTATAATCGTGAATCGATACATTCACGATTTGAGGACAGTACCTAGTTCTTACCCCTATTAATGTCTCACTACAGGTGATATAAATATTCAGAAAGATATTTTCCTTGTGGCAAACCTAGGGTATATGACGTCACTGTATGGGCATCACTATTGGTCGCTAGTTTATAAATACAAACATTTGTTCTTGCCTGTCTTATTACGTAAACAATATTCTTGTAACTTTAAACATAACTTCCTACTTAAATATAGAAAATGCAATTTTATTGTGTTTGTTATTATTTATAATAACGCAATTGTATTTGTTTGTAATAATAAATAAATGTACTACGACAATACCATATACATACAATCAAAATATACAATCGCCATCTAGCCCCACAGTAAGCGTAGCTTGTGTTATGGGTACTAAGATGACTGATGAATATTTCATAAATAATATACATAATTACTTAGAATATACAATATATAAACACCCAGACACTGAAAAACATTCATGCTCATCACACAAACATTTTCCAGTAGTGGGAATCGAACCCACGGCCTTGGGCTCAGAAAGCAGTATCGCTGCAAACTGCGCCAATCGGGCGTCTACTGAATGCTTTACACTAAAAAGTTTCATTACTTTTTAGATTTTTTCCATTGTTTACATTATAAGAATTGAGTGTTTCATAACGCTAAAAAAAATGTGAGCTAATAAAATCCGCAGATTCTTACTTAAATTCGCTAACCGGCATAGGAGTCATGCATCCTAGGTTTAATTCCTCTTTAGCTCTTTATTACCCTTTCCTACAAGAACAGAGCAGCAGTGAGACAATATTCAGAGTGATGACGATAGACTCCTTCCATGTTAAAATAGTTTTTAACGTACTTCAAAAAGGAGGAGGTTCTCAATTGGTCGAAATCGTTTTTTTTTATGTATGTTACCTGATTACTCGAAGACGCCTGAACCGATTTGAAAAAATCTTTTTTGTTTTAAAGGGCATACTTTTCAGGTGGTCCCATTTAAATGTTATCGAAATCGATCGAGCTTTTATTTAAAAATCTACAATAATGTATCCCAAAGTAGCACATTGTTGCCTATAAAATTCATTATTTGGCGTGCGCTGAGAAAAGTATTGATGATACATAAAAATATGTACTACATAATTAAAGTTCTCATTATTGCCTACAAAAAAGTCCGCGAAGGAATATTTTTAACTATCATTTTTGGGTCACAATAGTAGCGTCTGTGTTCTAAAATTTAATTAGAACGCCGGTAGAAACAAATGTTTGTTACACTCGTTTCGCACTCGTATCGTATTTTTTTTGCTTTTTAGTTCCTGGGCGTATGTTGAAGTCGGTTTTATTTAATTTAAAAATAATTTTATAGTCTAATATTAATTTGTCAGTGTGACAACCCTACATTTGACGTCACTTAATCAGCCAAACATGCTATTTAGCGTCGGGAGCGCTCGAAGCCTGACTTCTCACGCGCTACGTGTTAGCATTAAAGAGTTAACAAACAAACTTAAATCTGCCTAATGGATTTACTCAAAGCTTGCCATCCAGCCCTATTCCCTCCGCCCAAACTGTGTAGGTATATTCTGTTTAATATTCGTGTACAAATCGACTTTTAGAAGATTTCGGCCGTCTGGCGTTACGCATTACGACTAGTCTAAGACTTTTACAAACAAATAGCATTAATGTTGTTAAAGCATATAGTTGATAGCTTAAGTTCACCAATTCTACTACCTAAAATCAAATTAACTGTAGTTAATTTGATTTGATTAAAAAAAAAAACGTTTTTATACCTAAAAAACTCGACGTCCTTTACTCTTCACCACAGAAGACGCGTGGGCAAGTATCTCTAATGATCGATTGTAATTTGTGCACGCTATGTGATAACCCGTGTGTATGTGATTATCAGAAGAAATTTTTCAACAGTGGATCACATACACTCGCTAGAGATGCTGATAGAAAAATACCAAGAGTTCAAGAGACCACTCTATATTGCCTTTATCGACTACCAAAAAGCATTTGACTCTCTGTTCCATTCATCAATTTGGGATACGCTACTCTCTCAAGAAGTACTACTAGACTACATAAAAACCATAAAAAATATCTATGATAACAGTACTAGTAGAGTGAAGCTAGCGACTACAGGACCACCCATACAAATGGGCAGAGGTGTACGGCAGGGAGACCCACTCTCTCCAACTATCTTCATAGCGGTGCTACAGGCCATTATTGGCAAACTAAATTGGGGAAAAGTTGGCATAAATATAAAAGGACGTTACTTGAGTCATTTGAGATTTGCTGACGACATAGTCTTACTCTCAGAAAATATAAACCAACTACAAGAAATGCTAAACGATCTATACCAAGAAAGTCGTAAAGTGGGCTTGGAAATCAACCTAACAAAAACAAATGTCATGACAAACCATACTGAAAGACCAATATACCTGGAAAAATCACCCCTAACATATGTAAAAGCCTACATTTACCTGGGAAAGCAAATTTCATTTAGCCAAGAAAATAACGAACAAGAAGTAGAGAGAAGAGTCAACATCACATGGAAAAAGTTCTGGAGCTTCAAAGAAATACTCAAAAGTAAAATGTCCATACGAATGAAAACGAGAGTCATGAACACCTGCCTACTGCCCTCATTAACATACGCCTGCCAAACATGGAAATTTACCAGAAAAGTAAAAAACAAAATTATATCCAGCCAAAGGAGTATGGAGAGGAGCATTATGAAAATAAGGAAAATCCAAAAGATCCGCCACACTCATATAAGACAGAAAACTCAAGCCATTGACGCTCTCAATTATTCACAAAAGCTCAAATGGCGATGAGCTGGTCACGTAGCGAGGCTAAGCGATAACAGATGGACAAGAAAGACAACACAATGGACAGGCCCACTAGGACAGAGAAAGAGAGGAAGACCAAATGCACGCTGGGTAGACGATATCATAAAAGTGGCAGGTCCTCATTGGTTACGAGCGGCAGAGAATAGAGAGTACTGGTCTTCACTGGAGGAGGCCTTTACCTTTCATGGAGAGGGTTCTTGCTAAAAAAACATTAAATTGATTACTGTGAAGATGTTATGCAAATTATAACACTAACTTAAATCGACAACTAATGAATTTACTTATACATTTTTAAATGAAACTACAAAAATAAAATGGATTTGAATATATTATTATTACATTGTAATTATTTGCTAATCATAATTACATTAATTTTAATTTATTTATTTCTAATCTATTCTATATGCACACTGTAAATGAAATTGTACTATGAAATGCAAGAAATAAAAGGCTTTTTATTTTATTTTTATTTTATTTTATTATGTGATAACCCTATATATGACGTCACTTAATGCCGTACTCGCTATTTATCGTGAAGGCTGACTTCTCATGCGCTACGTGCTAACTTTAACGAGCTAACAAACAAAGTCTAATCTGCCTAATGGACTTCACTCGCGGTTAGGTACTATAGGGATAGCAAGACCCCCAAACTGTTTGAGTCGGACGTGGGGTACTAATCGACTTTTAGAAGATTACGTCTGTCTGGCGTGAGACGTTTCTATTACGCCGGATTCCCATTCTGATGTATTTTCAAACAATTGCATTATACAACGACGGGTCGATTTTGTGGGTTCCTTACCCAGAGGCTAGCCAAATGGTAGCCATTGCTAAGCTTCCACTGATTCGTCCTCCGTCCGTTATAGGGGTCAGTCATATAGATAACATTTTCGGAGATTATTTTTAAGTACCTCTAATATTATTATCAAATGAAGTCAACAATTTTCACAGATTTGTTTTTAAAACGGCATTTTAAAATGGTGACAGCCCAGTGGATAGGTGGGTGAGTAGAATATTTCTAGGTAATGTGCGTTTTAAGAAATTAAAATATCAATCGCTTCAACGATGAAGGAAGACATCGTGAGGAAACCAGCTTACTTGAGAGTTCTCCATAGTGTTCGCAATGGGCTAGTGTGGTGGACCTTAACCCTTGTTTTTTGATAAAATGATGATGACGACTTACTAGGGCCTTTAGTAAGGTTAATAATATTATCAAAATTACTTTCGAATCATCATATAAATTAATTATAATTTATAGGCTTTTAGCTACATTCCTGGCGCAGTTGTGATCTGCGGTCTTAGAAGTCTCTGGTTCATTTATACTTAATGAATGTACTAATACTGTACAGACACAAAGGTGCCGCCCAACCATTTAGTGTTCCGGACCGATGACGCGAAAAAAAGGTATATACGGTCAGTGGCGTGCAAGGTAGGTATGTATGGTATGGTACATAAAGCGAGCAGATGATATAAAATGAGAAATATATACAGTACAAGTTATAAAAAACATAAGTGTTGCAAAAAAATTAAAATTCTACTTGATAATATGTCAGTAAAAGTCGTTTCCAGTAAACGATGATCTTTGATTAAGTCGTATGTTTTTGCTCGGTAATATTTGTGAAACTACCCGATTGAAAATGTTCGTACATTTTCTTTTAGCTGCATTAAGTTATGCTTTATAGATTTATATATGTACCTTCTATAGTGTACGCTCACAACATGTTTTATTTTTAAGTTTAATGTTTTCTCAACTAAGCTAATTTTATGTAATTCTTTTGAGAAATAAAGATCTTAAACCACAAAAGATTACCGTTAAGTTTTTGTAACTAGTGACGGAGATTTTCTTCATCTAATGATCTTCAAATCAACCGACTGACGTCCACAGCTGGACATAGGTCTTTTGTAGCCCATTCCAAACTCCACGATTCTGGGCCGCTTGTATCCAGCGGCTCCCTGCGACTCGTTTGATGTCGTCTATCCACCTGGTTGGGGGTCGACCAACGCTGCTTTTCTTCATTTTATATAAACTCCATACCCTGGGCAATCCCCTTAATGCACGCTACTGGCTGTGGTTTGGGGTTGTGTTAATATATGTAACTGACATAACCCATGAAAGGTCATTCCGCTGCCGTAGACTGCATCATTACAACCACTTAAAAACACTTCCATTGCAGTCAAAGAAAACAAAAAAAAGCGCGTTCTCTCAGTATAGTTCGTAATAAACAGCGCATAATGTTTGTGTGATGAGCATGAATGTTTTTCAGTGTTTATATGCGTATTTTAAGTAATTAGATATATTATTCATAAAAATATTCATCAGTCATCTTAGTACCCATAACACAAGCTACGCTTACTTTAGGGCTAGATAGCGATATGTGTATTGTCGTAGTATATTTATTTATATTTATTTATTTGGGGCTAAATGGCGATGTGTGTATTGTCGTAGTATATGTATATATTTTTTTATTAATTATTGCTGACTGACCAACTAGATGGCCCACCTGATTGTAAGTGGTAAACCATGGTCTATACACAGAGCAACACTTCGCTTATATTTATGTATTTATCGCGCGACAGAAAACACTTGCCCTGGAGTATTAATTTCTAGGGCAGACGAAGCATCAGATCTATATCCGTACACTGTTGACAGGGCGCGTCTGTTGCGTCTGGCGGCCACCGGATACATGATAGAGATACACATTGCTGGCATCAGGGGCAGCCCTAGCTAGTTTTTTATATGTAGGGGTATTAAATTTTGGTATTTATTTATTTATTATGAAAATAAGCTTAATTTGCTATACTCCGCGAACAGCAGGAGAATCTGAATGGTGTTATTTATAATTCCTTAAATACTTATACTCCACACCAAACAGATCTTCGGCAATGTACACTCTACGCACGTTTCGTTCCGAAACCCGAGCATCTTCAGGAGATGTTGACTTTATAATGAATAATTGTATTACAATTATTAACGTGCGTAGAGGGTACATTAGAGGGTTATTTTCATAATATACTATGGATTTTCGCAAAGTAACGCCTGCTTCTATCCAATTTATTTATTTATTTATATAAAGTAACACCAACAGCTTGTTCACAATACATATTAAAGGAAAATTACAAATATTTTGTTTCTGATCAGTGTGACTAGGTGTGGCCACTTAAAGGTGCCACAGCCACACAAAATAAAAGTTAAACAAAAGTAATACTACAAGAAAAACTAAAAAATAAAACTAAAAAATTATAATTCACAAGAACTGAAACTGAAAAATACGAGGTTTCTTCATAGCGGGAAAAATTGTTATTAATGACCTTTTTACTTGATCATATACCAAATGGTTGCCCTCAATTGAAATTACTTACATTTATACAATTAATTACACTTTCAGTAAAATTTTCTCGGTGATAGGAACAGTCTAAATACACAAAAATTGTCTACATGTATTGAAGTTACTCAGTAATGACAACTAGGCATTACTGCGTATTTTTAATTACTTATGTATACTCACAATTCCTCCAAGTCTAGGTAAAAAAAAAAAACTTTTAAAACTTAATCTATGATGAACTAGATGACTCCTGACTCATCAAATATTTCAAAAACTAAAAAAAATACAAACTGCAAGTCGCGTAATTAAATTGTATCCAGCCATGTAACGCTTTAAAGCGAGCTTTCTCGAACTCGCACTTGAGATTGTTCACAAGATGATATTTATTTATTTATTATTTATAATTGCATGACAAAAATTGAATATTATTTGTTATTGTTGCGCTTAGTTGTAAGTGATTATATAATGTCATTTAACTTCCGCAGATAATAAAAGTATCGCGTGTGTCTTTACTGTTTCTACGAACGACCGTGCGCAAAATTTTGGCAGACTCGGCTTATATTTTGACAACTGCGTAAAATATAAAATTGCGTGCGTGGAATATACTCGTAATTTTTACTTACACTGATTTTACAACTGGCATGGATTCAATTTGTTGCGCTTCTTCATTATTCTAATCTGATTCTAATAAAATAATCCTGTTCTTTTTTTAAATTAAACATGCTGAATTTAACCGTGGCAACCCTTGCCAGTATTTGACTGTCTCAAAGTATCAAGTGAAGGTTGACTTTATAATCAATAAAAGTTTCTGTAGCCCTAGTAAGGGTCCTATTTAGTGCTCTATGTGTCATGTTTTCTAATCGCCACTTTACTCTGTGGTCATACCTTTTAAGCCAATACTTAGCTCTGAATGACTGCGTTTTCGGTCATAAACAGCATCTAAAACACATAAAAGACCTACTCTTGCTGCCACCGATGAGTTCTCTCTTATGAGTTGAAAGTGGCGCGCATGTTAGCTCTAATGTAGAGAAAAAAAGTAGAACTAGAGCCGCGGCTTGCTAAGTACTCAGGCGGCGTGGCCTTACGCTCGATTGTTCTGTCTAGATGCCTTCGTTGGATCTTTTGTACGACTATCTTTACTCTGTGGTCATACCCATTACCCCTGCTTAATTGAATTACTGCGATTACGTGCATAGACAGTAAAAAAATGAAATAAATGGTACACACGAAAAAAAAAGTTTTATTTTTCGTGTGTACCATTTATTTCATTTTCAAAAAAGTTTTTTTTTTCGTGTGTATTTTGCGTTGCGTTTGTTTTGGTGTTGCGTTTAAAGTGTCACCTCCTCAGCTCTGTGCTGTTTCAATGATTGCAACGCTGATTTTCAGTATAGGGCCCGCCTAAGTTGATATCAACTATGATAAGGTACCGGTATTATAAGCTTTCTATTCTTGCCTTAAAAACTGATTTTGTGTCATAAAACTAGGTTCTATTGCGAATAAAGTCGACTGAAATTAGATGTTTATAGCTCCAGTTATTACCCATATCCGCTACGCCAAATGTTAACTTATACAGTATTTATTCTTAGGAATGCAGATGCCCATCTGCAGTGAACGATAACGGATCTGTTAAATTAGCCCATTTCCCACTGCTGGGCAAAAGCCTATCCTTTATGGCACAGAGTAGATAATAAAGAGCGTTTTAAAAAATCTCAATGTTTACATCATAAATTGTATTCATGAAGCTCATAAAATATCAGGTGTTTACGCGTCGGTCATCTTTGATGACTGAATCAACTACACTATACGATTTACGATTTATATATCTAACTAGCGACCCTCCCCGACTTCGATCGGGTATAAATTAGAACACAATAGTGAGTAAGTACCTTCCTGCAATGCAAATTTATTTTTCTGCGATTTGGTTATTTCTACGCTAAAAAAATAATTAGGCTAGAAAAATTATCTTAACCAGTGGTTTAGTAAAGTCAAGTCAAAGTCAAAACCTCCTAACGTGATCATCATCATCATTATATCAACCGATCAACGTCCACAGCTGGATATAGGTCTTTTGTAGGGAGTTCCAAATTCCACGGTTTGCTCCTTATGTGCATCTTTAAAACTAAACATGTTCATAATTTTGCTATTATTATGGAGTTGTAAAGACAACATTTTACGGCCCTTATCGCCTTGTCCAAGACAAAGTTATTAATTTGTTAACGTTGCAACGGGTAGCAGACCAATAACAATAAATCTGTCAATAAAACTAAACTAGTGGCCTGGAGGAGCGAATCGAAAATTAGACGCTTGGCTACTTTCATTTGCTCTACTTAGTTCATTTATTTTAGTTCCGTTGCGTTTGTCTTCTTTTTGCCCGAAAATATATAGAGTGAGCGGGAGCGAATAAATAAAACATACTTGTATAATAACTCTTTTTTATTAATGTGTCCTTTATGATATTTTTATCGATGTTATCATACATCGATAAAAATAGGGCTACAGAAACGGTATAGTATGCGCTACACAAACTGTTATTACACTCTACTAACTTAGGACCCTGAGTTAGTGCAATATTAACCGAATTCAGCATTTTTCAATACATCAAAGGCGTTGATTGTCAGCGTATCTTTTCTTTATAATGTTGACCTTTGAATTTGACACCACAGCAGTTTGTTTTGGTATGAGCCAACTTTTTTGGCTCGCTTACTTAATGCCTCAGAAAGGTGCAAAAAAATCACTCCATTATCTCAATGTCTAAATAAATTGGTTTGTTGTATTTGAACCAAAAACATACAGCGACGATTCGTAATCCCGCAGTCAAGTCAAGGATGTTCAAATGAAAAGATGTGGATTGGAAGCCGGCCAAAATTGTAAGTGACATGCTCAATATGTTCAATTCCTTTAGTGCACGGTACTGATTCAGTAAATTAAATTTTGCCATTACTTTTTAGTGTTGTAAGTGCACTAAAACATCGATATTGAGATCAGTTTAATGAATATTACGGCGGTTAAAATATGCTGTTTTTTGCCCGCCTTTGCTTAAGTGTTATTAAAATCCTGCGACAACCATTTGTTTTCATGCAATATGCATCGAGTAGGTATATTGTATGGCCTGTCCCCAGAATGAAAACTATGTCTACGCTTTATATCACCAAGATCTATTTAACTGTGAAGTCAAACAGTGAGAAACAAATAAGAAAACCCATAAACTGCATTTATTATGTTAATATGGAATTTGTTCGGATATGGTAAAATTATTGAAGTACCTATCTATATGTGTGTCTAGTTATGTCTGTTAGATAATTTTATTGAAAATTCGCGAAACCCTTATAATTGCCTCTCCCGTGGGATCTTAATGATAACAAGTATATAAATGTTGCGTAAAAATTTTCAGTTAATGTCATGTCAATTTTTACTTTTTTATTTTTGTAATATATATAGAACTTGAATTTTCTGTTTTTACCAAAATGAAAGCATGCTATATTTTTTTTTCTTTATGTACAATATACCTACACGATGTTCAAGAAAGAAGTATATTTATGATAATGATTTTGTCACTGTATAGAATTCACAAAACATTTCAAGTATAATTTTTAAAGTGTTTTTACCTACATTTTTAAATGCATTTTAAATTTATAAAATTGTAATTGCTAAGTCAAATGACTAACATTCTATTAGCAATTTCTAAACCTAGTTTTGCCACGTGTAACATTGTGAAACGGGGCGTGACATAATTTTGTGTTACGTATATTTATAATGGCACAGTTCCGTCTGCAATACTTCGTAAATTGAACACTTAATAAATCTAAGTCGGCTACATTTTATGTATTTTCCATGCAATCATAATAAAGATAGTTCCAACAATATTGAATTACGAGAATAAGGTCGACTGCAGAATTCATCGCTATATCTTCTCATCCGAAATTCTCAAGTGCCTGAAGACTAAAAAAAAAAGTGTGTGCGTGTAACCTTTACGCGCGATAGAAGTAAAACTTTTATTATTATTTATTCATGAAAGAGTAAAATGTTCCTGGGACTCCGCCATTTCATTTAATACTCACTTTTTCATTTTATATTCTATTTAAAATTCATAAATATCACTTTCCGTTTGAAAATATTGGAAATAAATAATCCTAATTGACAAGGATATTTGCCACTAGCTGGCGTATAAGTCAAGAAGCGTGGAGTATAATATGACATATACTTACGACCAATCCAAATTATTATTTTTAAGAGCGGAAACTACACAGATGTCTATCTGACGTAAGCGTTACTACGGTCAGAAAAAAATCTAAGTTACTCACTAGTCATTGCCTAAAGAAGTTTTATGAGTATGTATGTTTTTTATGAGTATCCTGTTTGAATTGTTACTTTCTCTTTATTTTATGCTTGTATTTAATAACATTATTTTGTATACTTAATTGAGTTATTCTTTATTTTATTTAATGCTAGCTCTCTTAAGTAATTTAAAATAGTAGTACTACATCTTTCAAATTTATTTGTTGGTCTGAATGAAATTTTATACATTGCCTGTACCTGATATACTTATATCATGAAATATCTTGTTTGTGCAGTTGTAAGCTAGTTAAAAAGTTGTAAGTTTAATGCCGTGTTTACCTGTCAGTAGCTCCACATTTTGTCTTAATACGCTGGTAAAAATTGTTTTCTTTAATTGTAAAGCTGTTGGTGAACCAAATAAATTAATAAAGAATTAAAAAATATAGCTCAACAAGTCGAAGCACAGCGTAAAAACCAAACGATGTTGAGTCGTTGGTTTAGCTTTAACATATAATGAAAGTACAAATGTTTTTACAAAACGCACTATACCTAGGATAAAAATTAATACCATGTAAGCATTATAAAAGTATGGAAAAAAAATTCATTAGGAACAGTTCATAAGAAATCAATTAGCTAATGCATTAATCTTTTTGTAGCACCTAGCTCAACATAAACAAACATCGCGACAGTTGTTTACGCTATACCGAAAGTCCATTTATCAGTTAACTATAACTTCTTAAGATTTTGACGACCTCTTTGGCGTAGTGGCGGGCGCTGGGGTTTTAAGTGGGAGGTACCGGGTTCGATCCCGGTAGGGGTCATTTAGGAATACATAATTTCGGAAATTTCTCTAATCTGGTCTGGTCGGAGGCTTTGGCCGTAGTTGATTACCGACCTAATGACAAATACGTGCTGCCAAGCGATTAAGCGTTACGGTATGATGTCGCTTAAAAACCGATTAGATTAGCCCTACCCCATAAAAGGCCCGTTGAGACAGCTTTATCACTTACCACCAGGCGATTGTATTAAAGGTCAAACTTGCAATGGAAAAAAATAAACCTTACATGAAAAGTAAGATTTAGTTTTTTAGAAGTAAGTAGGTTATCAGGTTTTAGTTCATGTTTTCATAAGATACGAAGTAGTATAATAACATTTTATGGTACAAAACTACCGAAAGAGATATTGCTCGGAACGCCTTTGTCTGTAGGGTGGTAAAAATCAGACCATAGAAAAATTCACAAATTGGAGAAGGCGATCGAAACCGGGAAAACCTTTCACTAATAAGACCACAGCCCTCACGACTGGGCAAGGCAAGGTTAAAATCTAAGCAACGAAAGAAATGAAGTTTAGCACATAGATAAATCATGCCACCATTAGGTACAGGATAGAGAGTTGTCTTATCCTGGAAAAATATTTTACTTCCGCAAAAAAATAAAACCTTTAGGCGGAATTAAAAAAAAAGAAGCCAGGAGGATCATATTATATGTTTACTCATAAGACTGTGGGCTAAACGTAAAACTGCTACAGTTTTACGTTTAATTGAGTCAGCGTAAAACTACGAAATGAATATCCGAATATTTCATTTCATTTCAATATTCTCGTCAATATCTCTAAAGCCGAGCACTTTTATGCAGATAATAATCTGCATAGTGCCAAAGAGAATATAATCACTAGGTGCGTAGTGAATGCAGATATCATAATTACTTACGTTTTCTAAATTCAATCTATCTAAATGTAATAAGTTGGTTAGCAAAGTTGTTATTTGATAAAAATGGTAGATATATTTTTTGGGACACTAAGCTCCTAAGAAATCAATCCATAGATTACGGATAGACTTTATATAGAAAGTTGACATTAGTGATGCCGGCGAACATATTCAGGCCTTAAAATATAGTTCTTTTTTTAAAATGATTCAATCAAGATTCACTAATGCCGTACCTTTTTTTTAATGATTGACTTTAAAATCAACTAATATTCAATAACAATATCAAGTAAAATGAAAAAAAATAACCATGCCAGAGGAGCTACATGCTTTAATGTTAATATACTACATCCTAATTTCAAATATTGTAGACCACATCGTTAGTAAAATAGGAACTAACAGCTAATTGAACAGTGTGCATTTGTCATTTGCACATCTGTCTGCGAATTTAATAATTTCGCATCCTTTCCTCAGGTCAACGTATTAACTCTAAATATAGTCGGCACTTATTACCATTTCAGGTCTAACATAAATGTATTCTAAACAAAACATTTTGCAAACCGACATTCCATTTCTTTCACTTTTCCTTTTTGGCTAACATTTCTAGTAATTTCATAATTAATTTGCGAAAGGTAAAACTTTGTTGCTATCTACCAATCAATTTCATTCACTTTTCATTTATCGTTTAATTTATTTCACTATGAAACATTTTAGCAATTTGATTGCAGTATGCAGACATCGTTCATTCACTGTTTATACTTTCGATTTTCAAACACACCACGGATAGGAATGGTTAAATTATTACACTGCATAAAGTCACAACACTATAACTTTTTTTTAAATCAAAACAAGGGTCGAATTTTTGAATTTATATATCGAATTCGGCACTCGAATGCGTCAGTACACGCGGGTCGACGCGTCAATCTACTCGCGTCGACTGGGCGCCGCTTCGGACGTCTGCCAAAGAATCCATGACTGAAAAGTTATATTTATATAGATATTAGTACTAACAGAGCTTTCAGAAGGTTAATCCCGAAAATGACTTGTTTGCATGAATAATTTGGGACTGTTAACCTGGTTTTTTTAGCGGCGCATAACAGTCGTTTTAACCTAATAACGTGTTTATTATTCCTTTTGACAAAAAAGTCTAATAATTATTATATATCTCACTTTAGCCTCTACATACTTTTGTTTGTCTGTCTAAGCACGTTAACAACGTGCTTTGTATGGCTGTTATGTTCTTATCGCGAAAAAACAATGAAACTGAAAAAGCTAACTTATAATTCTCTATGGTATACTTCCGACGTCCTTTTTTCCAGCGCCTACAACCCACTTTTCATTAGAAGTTTGATTTGAAGATATTGCTCCAGAACAACCGAGGTTTCAATGGAGACAAAAGTTTTTCATATTTTAAAAATGCGAATGCTGTAATATTCGAATCTTCGTCCCAGACGGTTCGTGTTGACCGTTAAAAACTTTTTATAAACGTGGCTTAGGAGCGATATCAGTCGTAGGTCGTAGGACAGGAAGCCGCTAGACACAAGCTGTAAAAACCATGGAAGTTTGAGCTCGCTACAAAAGACCAATGCCCAGCAGTCGACGTCCACCGTTTTATATGAAAACAATAAATGCACCATTATATGATAGGATCTGCATATTTAATAAATTAAAATACTATAATAAATTCATTTATTAAATAAGCATTTAAATCAGTTAGTGGTCACAACAAATATACAGACTATATAAATTGTATAATAAATTGGATTGGAATTATTTATTATAAATTTTGAATTGAATTTGAATTACGAACCTTGGATTGAATTCGAGTTTATAATGCCTACACCAGCGTATACAAATTTAAGGAAAGTAGAATTTCTCACAACATACAGACAAATATGAAACGTATCAAACATGGAATTAATGTTTGGTTTGGTGAACAAAGAGAAATGGGAATGAATGCAAGCTGTCTTTACATAAGTCTAATGTTCTTGCAACTTTAATAGTAGGGGTCTCAACTCTAAAGTGGTTTGAGCAAACAAGTCTGGGGTGGAATCTCGTAGGTCTAAAAAGAGTATACGGACTGCGAGTGAGACAAACAAGAAAGTTCAAGAGTATGTCTCGTAAGAGGTTACACTGAACCGTCAAAAATTTGATCTGGTTTATTCATGATGAGTATTATTAGTTCATGAGTTTGCCAAGAGATGGCATTGATTATTTGTGGCTCGGATTAGTGTATAATATTTTGTTATGAAAAAGGGACATTCCTAGCTAACTCAAAATTAAAGAAATTCATTTATTTCTAAAAGGCCAAAATTATATGCCCTTTTGAATCGTCAAATCTGGTTTGATGTTTGTTTTGGAACAGTTGAGTTGCACCTCATACATGCACAAAAGAACTGCCTTCTCTATTTTTTTATAGAACTCAAAATCTTCTTGGCATTCATTGCATTGTATTGACGAAACTCAGACTCCTACAATCAAAATTGCAGGAACGCTGTCTTGATACTTTGATAATAGGAGTCTGAATTATGACTTGGCTTTACCAAGCAAGTGTAATGGAACCTTGAAGGTTTATAGAGGGTACCGATATAGTGTGTACGTAGTACGATATAGTAGTTCATGAAAACTCCAAGAGATGACGATGGGGATTTGACATCCTCCCTGGCGCAGCGGTGAGCCCTGTGGTTTCAAGTTTGATTCAGGATTCGATTCCCGTTAGAGGCAATTTGGGAATACATATATATTTTCTGAATTTTCTCTGATCTGGTCTGGAGGCTTTGTCCGTGGCTAGTTACCATCGAATATGATTAGGCCATGGGTTTAATGGAACTGCCTTACTGCCTAACAGCTACCATCCCCCCGGTACCATCTACTACCACGTTGAGATTGCAGTTAAGCGGTAACTTTAAGTAGAATTAAAAAAAGCGCTGATTTATTTGTTGCTTGAACTAGTGCAAATATTTGTTTCGAAGGAACGTATCTATTCATTTAAAACGATGGCACCAACATTTTGTATTAAAAGTCTAAAGCTTGCAGAGTGCAAACTAAACTAAATTGGCATTCGACAGATAATAAAAGTTTTATTACTTCAAAACAGCTCTCACTTGCATTTTCTACTCTATATCCAGGCAACAAGATCGAAAGTCTTAAGAGTAAGCTTTTGGATGCGGTTTTTTACACTTTGATGTACCGTGGTTCGGTTTCCCGCTTCGCTAGTTACGAATTTAGGACGACTGTTTGACCTAGATCTGACATAGGTTACCTATACTTTGACACTTGATGACGTAAGTTGGTTTACCGGGTAAGCGATTTTAGGGCGCCGTTTTATCAGCGCCACAGAATAGTTACAGTGCCACAGACTATTAATTTAAGATCTAGTTTGTCATCTGTCAATTGTCAACCTGCCTGGTGCAGTGATGAGCACTGTGGTCCCATTGGTAGGAGTTCGACCCCCGGTAGGGATATAATAATAACCGGGACTGACGGTTTAACAACGTGGAATCCAACCCCGTAGGAGCGCGCCACCAATTCAGAAAGATTTACATTCGATACAAGCAAAAATCTTAGCCCGATCCGAGAATCGACCCCGTGAATTAGTGATCCATAGATGAACATGTTGACTAGTGGACTAACGAGGTAGTTAGCCATATAACTCAAATTCAAAATTCATTAATTTCAAGGCCTAATATTATAAGCATCTTTGAAACATCAATTATGTCTGTTTGTAGTGAAATGAAATGAAATTTATATTTGCCCACTCGCTTACAATTGTATACAAAAATATATCTAACAAAAAGCATGTGGACAAATAGGGTTCCGCCTCAGCATGAAGCGCTGGTTTTCATGGAGACCCTGTGTGCTCACAGACGTGTTTGCGACTGCTTCATCCATGCCAAAACCTTAAGTCTATACATAATAAAAATAAATTTAACAATAAAACAGCGGTACGAAATGTAGTTTATACTGGGAAGAAACTGGCTAGAAACTCGGCAGTTGCTATTTTTCAGCATAATTTTTTTTATTGTATCTAATAATTGACGGGAAAAGCAGATGGTTCACCTAATGGGAAGTTGGATACCATCGCCCATAGACAGATCAACACAAGGGCATGCAAGTATCGCATCCATACATCCTGCCCTGTGTCCGACAATTTGAGGCGTAGTTGTTAAGCTTTTTGTACCTGTAACTACACCGGCAACCACACTCTTCAGACCGGAACACAGCATTGCAACAATGTTGCTAAGCGGTAAAAATAAGCACGGCGTATTACTTCGTAGTACTTCCACGGATAAACTCTGTCACAAAAAGCTCTATTTTGCTACTATTTTACAACTTTCCAACTTTCAACAAAATTTTCTTCTTATCTTTTTTTAAATTAACGACTAATGATAGGCCAACGATACGCTTGGCGACAATCATGCCTGTTAGAAAGCAATGCGGTCTAGGTTGGAGCACGCTTGCCTAGAAAAAGCCTGTTCACTCTTGCCTTGAAGGCACTCAAGTTATACGTGGCAGGAAACACAGTTGCCAGGAGGGTGTTTCACATCCTAGCGGAACTTATCAGAAACGTGGATAAAAAACATTACTTGCGTGTTGATGGAATATCGGCGTTGATGGAAGCGGTGATAGCGCATTGGGTGCCGAGTTCAATTCCCATCACGCGCCTCTAACTTTTCTTAGTTATGTGCGTTATAAGTAATTAAAATATCACATTGTTCAACGGCGAAGGCAAACATCCAACAAGGCGACAACATCGAGGAAACCAAAGTTTTCCATAATGTTCTTAAAGATTTGTGAACTCCACCAATCCGGCTTTTACCCCTTTCTTATTGTGGGAGGAGACCCGTGCTCTGTATGATCCGTGATGATTATGATGATGATGGAATATCAACGACATAAGGTGGCCACAGCTCGCGGCACGGCGTCTCGGTATAACGGCTAAAGAACCGATAAACAGGCAACATTGCATCGGTCCTGTGAACTATATAATAAAAAAAAATTATATTAAATAAAAAATATAATACCTAATATATTTTAAGCCTTTATTCAGACACAGAATTTGACAATTTATAAAAATATTATCGACTCTAGTGAGTCCAAATACAGGAGGCCTTTGCCAACGTTGGGCAAACAGACATATGTTTCTTTAAATATAAAAAAATAGAACAGATTTAATATGATAACATGTCAGATAAAGTTTAGTGACCCTAATAAACCAAGAGCCCTCCCTTCCGGTCACCGGATGTATCGCGGTTAAATTTATGATTTAATACACTCAACATATTTTATGGTTTAATATTCTTAATGCGCTACGGGATTAAATAAATAGGTGGCATGGCCGAAACCCGTTTGAAATTACTCAGTCTGCGGTTTGAATAAGCAAGTGGCAGTAGGCAGTTGTTACAAAAAGGGCTTTTGTACCAAATAAAGTGGCCAATAGTTACGATTTTGTCGACCTCCCTGGCGCAACAGTGAGCGCTTTGGTTTTAAGTTAGAGGTCCCAGTTTTGATTCCCGGCAGGAGATTTGGGATTAATTACTTCCGAATTTTCTCTGGTCTAGTCTGGTGGGAGGCTTCGGCCGTGGCTAGTTACCACCGTATCGACAAAGATTACTGTTGACGTTATTCCACTACAAGTTAGCCTTGACTTCAATCTCACCTGATGTTAAGCGTGCGTCGAAGACATTACGTAACTGGATAGCCTGATAGGGGTATGGCATTATATTAAACCCATACTCCCAATCGGTCTCTACGGACATCGTAACGGATTTCTTAATCGCTTAGCGTCTAGTCTTTGTTGGTAGGATGTTAACTAGCCACAGCCGAAGCTTCAAACAAGAAAAAAAGATTGCCTCTGACCTTACACTTAAGACCTCAGCGTTAACCGCTATGTCATCAATTTGTGGATTGTAAAGGAATATACTCAGCGAGCGATGTGCTCAAATCAGAAATGAGGAGATCCGTAGACGAACTAGAGTTACCGACATAACTCAACGAGTCGCGAAGCTGTAGTGGCAATGGGCGGGGTTGGGGGAACATAGCTAGGAGAACCGATGGACGTTGGTGTCCCAGGGTGCTGGTATGGCAACCTCGCAAAGGTAAATGTAGCGTTGGTCGTCCCCCAAGACGACATTAAACGAGTCGCGGGGTGCCGCGGGAAAAAAGCGGTCCAGATTCGTGGAGTTTTAAACGCCAACAAAATACCTATTTCCAGCAGTGGACGTCAATGGTTTGAGGTGATTGGTCAATCGGTGGAGCTGAAAATTATTTGTGGCCAGGGCTAGGAGCAAAATTACCACAACCCACGGCCTTGTGCCGCTTGCCAGGTAATGCTAATAAAGGATTCCCTCTTAAACTTTCCACACAAAAGGCGTAAGGCACCAGACAATAACATTTTCCACGTGTAATTCATAACCCTCGTGCCGGGTTGACGACCTTATAAAAGCGGACGAGCTTAAACGAGTGCACGACTATTAGATAAATGATGAATTTACATGCATTTTAAGGCAGCTCAGTGCATAGCTCACCATGTCAAAGGAAGAAGAGTTTTCAACTTAAAAGAACTTTAAAAAAAAAAGGTGAAGGTTCTCAATTTGACTGTATGTTATTTTTTTTTCCTTTGTATATTTGTTACGAGATTATTCCGATAATTATACACCGATTATGATGAACCTTTTTTTGTTCGGTATGTCATAATATCTCAGAGGTGATCCTGAAATGAAATGAAATGAAATTTATTGTTTAAATATTACTCATTTTACAATAGTGTTGGGAATCCTGAAGTAAGTTTTAAAGTAAAACCTGTGTCTCAGGGTCCCCGCTCTTCTCCGTTTACATTTATCTATCTTAACATAGAAAAACAAAGAACCAATAATCTAACATGCTAATAATAGTGTGTGTGTGAGTGTGTGTATATTAGTGTGTATGTGTATGTGATCCTACTTTCATTTAGTGAAGAACTATGTGAGGGATCGTGGAAAAATCGAGGTAACTGTTAAATATTATAGACACGCCTATAGAGATTTGAGAATTTTTCAATACAAGTATTATAATAAGGACAAACTGATAATAAGGATGGGAACCGGACCAAGGAAACTATACAATAGTAAGTATTAAACTAGTGGCTCTTCGATTAAGGTATATAGTTGGTAAGCAATTTATTCTCGTCACAAAAAAGGAGCTGATGGCGAAGTGCCGGAAGATCTCCTCAACCATTAACTTCGGGCTTCGGGAAAAGCAATATTTTGTATGAGCAGTTGACATTTAGCAATTATAACTTCGATATAATTGCAAAATACGTGAAAAAATTGTTGTCAAAAAAGAACCGACTTCGTTGAACGACTAAAAAGATAGGAATAAATATTATCTGCAACATTTTTAAGTCGGTGCCAAATAAAATTTAGAAAATTACTAGATACTTTGCTTACAAAACTTTTCTTGGCACCGACCTATAAATGTTGCAGAAAATATTTATTTCTTGCTTTTTGAGGTTTAGTGAAAACAGGTATTAAGATCTTAAAACACTATTAAAAACAAGCTGTTGTCAACAAACTCAACCGCGTTTGTTTCCGTTTAAGAAACTGGCGGGATCCGTATATGCGAAAGTGTATTTTATCGTTTCTTTGTTACCTATTCTCATATGGATATGGATGAAATTTGGCACAGAAATAATTTTAGATGATATTAATCCCCGTGAAAGCTTTGTTAATGTATGTAGGTACTACTGCTTGACAAAATTGTACATAGAAATAAGTTTGTGCCTGGAGACGCACAGAACACTTTTAGTCCGTGAAAATTAACAAATCCCGTGGAATATTGTATAAAGCGGAACAAAACCGGACGAAGTCGCGGGCAACAGCTAGAATTTAATAATTTAACTTCATTAAGACCTTTCCGCAAAACGACGGTACTTTTAGAATATCTAGTTTCTTATCGCAGCGAAAATATTATAAACATAACATCCTATACTTAGCTTGTTAGCGGTCACATACATTCACACAATTGTATACCTTGTTGCTAATACATTAAAGAACCAATGTCGCCTGCTTCCTTAACCATTACGCTATCTGATTGCATTTATTTTATCAACAAGAGCGCACGTGCGGCAACTGAGATCAGATGTTACATAATCAAGCGATGATTAATCGCTGCAGTTCGCAGAATGGATAGACATTGTAAAAGATGAAGCGATGTTGCAGCGCTTTATTATACAAAGAACAGCTGCGCCGCAGTGCAGGGTCACTTTCATACGGTATGGTTTGGAGTGCGTTTGAAAGGTAATTTAATACTGCAATTTATTCAGAGCTTTTAAGAGCATTTCCTGTATTATGGTCGTAGTCGGTAGATAAACACTTTGTTGGGTACACATATGGGATATACCAGTACATTTTTTATAGAAATTATTGACACACCAAGCCTTTAGCCAGAGCAAAATTTCGTAGGGCATGCAAGTGTCATGGTTTTCTGTTATTTATGATCTGTGACACGATATTAGCAATTATTTTAATCTTTTCCACACTGGGCACATGGAAAAATGAAAAGAAGAATGACGGATAGAAGGCGGGAATGGTGATAATATGGTTGTGGAGGGTGTTAACGATAAGAGCTACAATTGCATTGTCTTATCGTACAAGATTTATGAAATATAGTTGTAATCACAGAGATGACAACATACAGAACCCTCATTCGAAATTTTTGTACGTATTGTGTCAAAAACAGTGAAAACGCCCCACGCACGTATCACTTCACACCCGCTGAATGTTGCTACGACCTCGTAGCTCACAAACATTTTCTTATATTCCCATTTTATAGTAAACGTTTTGAACATTAGAGGAAAATAAATTATTATTGTAAACTGCTAAACGTAGTGAAGTACCGCCTAACGCCGCCTGTTCGAGGAACACTATTATAGTGGAGTGGTTTTTGACGCTTTTATATTAGTTTTCTTTATGCTCTTAATACTGTAGGTCTTTTATAGGGATTTTCGGACACAATGCACTGCATGCAATAGTGGCTGAATGAGGGTTCTGTATATTCTTAATTATGTCCAAAGACCTATGTCCAGCAGTGGACGTCAATAGGTGATGATGACGACGAATATTAAATTGTTTTGTATTAAAGTGTTTAGTTTTGTTGTTGCCAGGTTTGAAGAATCACAAAAAAATAACCAATGATTCATCGGTAATTTAAGCACATCTTTTGTTCGGTTCATACGTTTGTCACATTGATTTACTACTAACCCATTGCCGGCTCAACACTTGTGATTCAATCATTGGGTTTTATTTAGTTTTGTATGTTCGTCTGACGCCCTTTACTGTCCCGCTGGATGGCGCTAACTTTAGATCGGTTGCTTTTGTTTCATGTGCAACGAAAATACTACTTTGAAATGTTCATTAAATAACAATCAGTTTTAACAGATTAAAAAAACATTTGCGACTGAGAGTTATAACAATCCAGAACCCTGAGATTGATTGACATAAGATGGTGGATTGACTTTAGCAATTAATTTTCCTACCCTGTAGGCAAAGGCAAAACGATATTCAATATGCAATCTGAAGATTTTGTATTAGTTTGATTAATTATTTAATAATATCGGGCCTTCATTTGTTTTTATCTATCCAACATCTATACGTCTCTGGCATTAAGCCAAAGGCGTGTTTGTTTTTTAATAATTAAAAAAAATCCTACTTTATATTTAGTAGCGTGGACAGTGCTTCTGTGCATGTACGATTTATGAAGTGCAAGCAACTGGATCAGACATCGTAACTCATAGGAGAGTTTTTAAAGCATAAACCTACCATGCTGCTCAAAAACGTGTTGGTGGGCTTTAAGGAATTTTATTAATATTAGTAATGGCTTAACGTGCTCTCCGCGGCATGGTGTCTTACATCGCTAATTGCTTAATCCGGTAAGGACAGCAAGGGTTATTTCTAAAGGTTTCTGCTCTTCTTTGGCATGGTACCCATCTGCTTCGCGACACGTTGAGCTACTCGTATGTCGGTAACTCTGCTATCCGAAATGCTGCATATGTGATGTTTCGAGGGTTGCGTCAGACTATTGTTCAGCAGGCTTATATTGCATCTCGATTGATATGAAATAACGTTACAAAGAATGAAAAGTTGCTTAAAAACAGTTGTAAAACCCTTACTTTTCATTTACAAACCGAGATGAATTCTCTGGCAACGGATCTCGGTTGGGAACTAAGGTAACTTTCTATAGTTTCGAAGTTCGAACGTAGTTTAATATTCACAGAAAACGTGTGTGTACTTATGCACACGCGATAGAAGTTATACGGCGTTGGCGTAACAGAATAAAATCTGTTCAAAACTTTATCTTTCCCCTTATTCTGCGTTTGTAGAAAAAACTACTCTAACAATAGAAAAGGGTATTTAATACATTGAAAGATTTATAACGCATTATCTAGTTATCTCATTATCGGAAAACCAAGTTTCATCATTAAAATTTGAGATTTTTGTTTGTACAATTAAATCAACGGAATGAGACTTTGACAATTCAAAGTGTACAGTGTTTTGACCATAGCTAACTTCAGGGTGTCGGTTTTTCGTGACGGTGTGCACGCGCATCGAAAAAATTTACTCTCATAATTTTTCCCTAACGCGCCAAAAGAAGTATAACTTCAAAAACAGGCCTCGACCTTCTGCGCTCATTTTAAGTGACACCTACTATAGTCAGTATTGTATAGGATCATTAATTAAGACAAAAGACAACATAAATGTCTACGTTTTCAATTTACTGCGATGGATCGGAACAATACGCCATACAACTTGACAAATTGATGTTACGCCCATGTACCAAGCCCATAACAAAATCTCTTACAAAAGACACAACGTAAATTAAACTTTTTAGCGACAATAGTATGTTTTGTGATTTTCCAATAGTTGTCAGCACTGAAGTTTACCAAAATGGACGGCCAATTGGAGCAGTGGGCAGCGACCCCGCTCTTTGAGTCCAAGGCCGTGGGTTCGATTCTCACAACTGGAAAATGTTGTGTGATGAACATGGATGGGATGTTTTTTCAGTGGCTGTGTGTTCATCTGTATATTATAAGTATATTATTCATAAAAAATATTCATCAGTCATTTTAGTATCCATAACATAAGCTACGCTTACTCTGGGGCTAGATGGCGATGTGTGTATTGTCTTAGTATATTTATTTATTTATGGAGGACGGAGGTATGTTACCAACATTGCAGTAAGTTGTTCAAGTTGGCAGCTATGTTATTGGAAATGGCGCGTCGGAGCGTGAGGCCACATCGTCAGCGAAATTTGAGATTCAGCTTTATGAGTTTCTACGTGTGTTTAGAAAGTTAGACGTAGCAGCTAGAGCAATATCAGAAGAACTTTAGAACGCACAATAGCTAAAATAACGAAGAGTTAGTTCTTGTCCACAATGACAATCTTACCTAGTGGTAAATGATCATGCAGTCTGCAGACTGCAGTCTAAGATGGTAGAGGACTAACCTTTGACGGGTATTGCAGTTTTGGTAAATAAGTGGTAAGTATGGATACTACGATCAAACGTTCGAAACGAGACACTTACTGATGCACGTACCGACGAGGCGCCAAAGCTATTATCGCAGGATTTTAGCCGGGGTTACTAGCTTTGGGTACTGCTTTAATATATTTACCGTGTGTGGAATGGAAACTCGGGATACCGATAGGGGTCTATCGGTATCCCGAGTTTCTATTCCAATATTGCGTTGTTTGTCAGCCAGTTACATTTTGATGAATGTTTTACAACTTTGTATACCAAGCAAACTTACCACAACTTAAAACAGCATTTGCTAGACGCTTTTTCCCTTATATTGATGCACATGTCTACAATAGTATTCTTAAATATATAGATATTAAAGACCTAACTGTAAAGAAGGCTAAGGAAAAGTTAACATTTTGGCTCAACACACTTGGATACGATGTCACTGAAAAGATATTAAAATTCGTACAGTAAAATTTTATATATTTATTTATCTTACCATTTTATATATGTAGAAATAATATATATCTTACTATTACCTACTATATTATAAACACAGGCTAATTTGTTTAATTTATTCGTTTTTTACCTCATTAATACCTTTATTTAAAACTGTCACCTTCATCAATTTCTCTTTTTTGGCCGAGCAATCAATTTTGGCAATCTATTAATTGGGCCCCACGATACAGGTCACCTAGTGTGGGGTCCACAGGTTATCAATAATAAGAGGCAAACATCAATATAATATGCATTCAGCTTTACAAATATGTTTACCAACTTATACGAAATTGTTTTGCTTTTTGTGTTGTATTTCTTTTTCTTTCTACTGTTGTATTGATATTCTGTATAACATTTTTGTTTCAATAAATGTTTTTATTATTATTATTTTATTTTTTTTGTAAGCATTTCCGACTTTCTAATTCCTATAGATAGATCGGTTTTGGTGACTAGGCCATCACGGTTTTGTAGATAATTATGTCAACGCTTCCTCTTCACGGTGTGGGATTAAAACAATGCCTCTTTGATACCAATATAATGCTACTATACAGCTAACTCACAATCATGTCACGGCAATGACATAATCTGTTCAATAGAGTTTACGGCCTTAAATCCGAATGTTTGAATAATAACTAATAACAGCCGATTTTGAGTATTATAAACTTTTTAACTACATTTCAGCAAACAAATTTTTATGGGGTTGTTCCACTTGTCCCTACTAAGATATGGCAGAGGTGAAATAAAAAAATATTCAAAAAAAAAAAAAACTAATTTAAATCAAAAAATTCACTTTTCACATCTCACTCTCTCTTACTGAGGGAGAGTGAAATTTTTATTTCCACCTAGACCTGCTGGTAGAGAAGAGTGGAAAAAAATTTACTACTATACCTGCGGAATCTTTTAAAATCTTTTACATTCTTCTAAAATGGAAATATTCAAACAACACACCTAATGAACTTTGTCCACCTAGACATCCACGTATTAAGAGTACCTAACAGCATTTCCAATGTAGATTTTTCAGCTGTAACTTACAGTGAAATTGTAAAATTTTCTTTTTTCCCAAACAACCCCAGAATTGAGAACAAATTAAAAAGAAACGTCGAACCATTTTCGATATCTTGCGAAACAAATGCACGGCAATTGTGTTTTATAACGGTAGGTTTTATAAGAGGAACGAAAGTCATGGAGAAAAAAAAATAAATTACCTCAATACAACTTTGAATTTTCCAATATCTCGATATCGATACCTTTAAAACATGCGGATATTTCTTGGCAGTTCCAGCATCTCAATGCAGAACCAACAGTTCAAAAGGGTAAAAAAAAAATATACAAACCTATTTAAATTATGATTCATCACCATGTTTTCTTTGGTACTGCTGTTGTATCCTGAAACAAAACAAATCTATTAGACAAAGAAAGTATTGTACATTGTACATATGGTTAAGTTACGAGAAGTTAAAAAAGTGAAAGCTACACCGATGTACAAGTTTTTACTGACCTCAAGAAAGAAGGAAGTAATGATTACCGCATAAGTTTTTACTACATGCCAAAAAGTTTGTTTTGTTTATTTAAATCATTAAAAAAAAGACTATTATATTATCTTTTGTCTAAAATCTCTTAGTGCATAAGCCAGGCAAGTCTTTAAATGTGTGTGTTGCCCAAGATGAGTCAAAACATAGTCAGTCACTAGGTTATAAACACATAACGTCACTAAAACATAGCGGAGTCAGTCAGCTGGCGACGAAAAAATTTACAGTACCTTGTTATTAGTTTCTTACGGTCACAATCATGGATTATTTTTCGAGTATCCAATTACTTTGAAAGTTAGACGTTAAAGTAAAGTGGATCTTATTCTATTTTTAGAGTCCCTAATCGGGGCAGCTCTGCTTAGAGATCTGCCCGAAGAACTTGAGACGAATTTGAGCTTTTACACAAGGATGATAAGTTTCATTTTACGTTGTTAGTACAATATTTCGATATTCGGAAATGTCTCTACGAATGCGAGCCTATAAATCTAATACTTAGGGCACTGTTGGTACCAGCACAGAGTTAAGAAATTTACGTTGCCTGGCCTCGTGTCTCGGTGAGACCTTTAAGGTGACACTAAATGAGGTTGAAAGAACTAAACTTTTAACAGCGAAATAAATATAAGTTGTTCTTGACTATTTTTCTGACTATATGGTTCCCCACTTTCTACCATTCAGTAAAATTTACTCTATAGACAAATATTAAAAAGATGTACGTTTTTCTTAGTTATCTATTAAAGTATTGGGATAAAATAAAAGATAAAATATTATGTAGAATGTCTACCGAGCATTTGGTTTTCTTTTTTTAATTACTTATTTATACTGATGTACCCTGTAGGTAAGAACACTTTAATATTAAAAATAAAAATATATGAACTCGACGAATTTCAACATTGCATATGAATAACGTCATGTCTCGATCTTAATTGTCGGTTCCGGTTGAGAATAAAATTTTAATGTGACATCCATCGTTAAAAAGCCCACCCACCCCCATTGAGGCAGCATGGTGGGTCAATGCCCTATTTCCATCTGGGTATGATGATTATGAAACTTGCTTGAATAGCCTCAAACAATTCATACACTATTGACATTCGTAGCGTCATCCGAATGTCACATTAATTACGATTCATTGCTCATAAATCTTCGGAGTAACGTTATTGGCATCTTTTCAGTTTTATTGTCCCTTTAAAAGGACAAAATGGTCAACGTAATTGGACCTTTCGTTGTTACCTCCTAATAAGGAGAAAGGCAAAGTTTATTGTTTACAATTAGTCCTATTTCTCCAATAAGGTTGGCGAATGAACATTAGGAACGATGGTACCTTATGCGTCCATAGATTAGCATCTTCCACCCAATCGACCACCCATCCAGATAATTAGAGGTACAATTATTTCCGGAGTAAGCAATTGCTAGTCCTTAAAAATTGACATACATAAAAAAGCAATTTCAAAAATCCTATTTAGTATTATATTATAATTATAGTAGTGGCTTTTGTTCCTAGTTGATTTTTGATAAAAGGCTTATTAAATTCTAAGTTTGTAGATCTGTTGCGGCGATCAAGATTTAATCACAAACCGAAGTTCCAAAATTAAAACTACCAGATATCAACAACTAGAGAGTCTACATTCGTTTAGAAACTTACACCGTTAAATATCGGACTAGTACCCAAAATTTTATTGGTTGTAATTGTTGCACTGTTACATTTATACTCCTTAGTAAAAACAATATGATTTGCTGTTATTTTGTGAATAGTTATATATATATATATAAAAGAAAGTTGTGTTAGTTACACCATTTATAACTCAGGAACGGCTGGACCAATTTTTATGATATTAGATTTTTTGGATTTCTCTTAGACCGGAATAGGATAGTAAGTATTAAAATACAACGTTCATAAAAGAAGAAAAAATGATGCGTTGCACGAAGTTCGCCGGGACAGCTAGTTAATAAATAAATAAATAAATATACTAGGACAATACACACCTCGCCATCTAGCCCCAAAGTAAGCTTATTTATGAAGAATATACATAAATACTTTTAATATACAGATAAACACCCAGACACTAAAAAACATTTATGTTCATCACACAAACATTTTCCAGTTTTGGAAATCGAACCCACGGCCTTGGACTCAGAAAGCAGGGTAGCTGCCCACTGCGCCAGTCGGCCGTCAAATATAAGCATATTGTAGCTGCCTATAAGTTGAAACATTGCGTTTCTAATACTTGGCTATTACCATATTATGTCAATGTATAACATGTGATGCTGTTGGTAGTGCTGTGAATAAATAAATCCAGGCCTATTTGACGCGGTAATCGACATTTTGGCCAAAAATCTTGTAATACTTCAAGTTTCCAAATAAAATATGTTAAGAACAGGTTCATTGTCCTTCCGTAGCTTATCATACTCGAACGTGTTATCATAAAAACGGCTTTTACGTAAATGTTATTAAAATTACTGCTGTTGTAAAAACGTAATACGTATCTTTGACCGGCCTGAAGTTGGCTCTCTGATACGCTGTTCATGGTATTCTCACCTACAGAATTAAGAACATAAAGGACCCCCTTCATTGTCCCCTCCCCAAATATTAAGTCCCCAAGTAGTGTGTCCAAAAACAGTGAAAAAGCCCCTCGCACATCTCACTTCACACATGCGGAATAATGAGCTCTCAAACTCTTCTCATTTTACCCATTTTATGGTAAACGTTAAGAGCATTAAAGGTAAAATAATTACTGTCAACTGCTAAATGAAATGAAGTGAATAACCGCCAGTTCGAGAAACACTACTAAAGTTGAGTGGGTTTTGATGTTTCAGTATTAGTCGTGTACCCTGTTTCTATATGTTTTCACTAGAAACGTAGAAACAGCAAGACTTGTTTACTTTGCGTACTTTCATAGTGTGATGTCTAACGGGACTATGGGGCAAAGCTGCTGATATTGAAACTATATTCATATTGCAGAAAAGAGCTGTATGGTCTTTATATTAACTTGAAACACGTGAATCCCTTGGTAAAAAAATTAAGGAATACCTACCTATTTCTTTAAATTTTTCACCGGTACTTACGGTAGCCTCACAATATATTTATAACAATACTAGATGTGCCCCGCGACTTCGCCTGCGTAATTTTGGGAGGCAGCGCACTGCTACATAGTCTACACCTATAGTCATATATGAGATTTTTAGATTTACACAAACATTTTTTTATCTTATGTATTTTTTTTTTCAATGAAAGGTATACTATATTATTTCTAATACCTCCAAGAATACGTATAAAAAGTTTCATGAAGATCGTTTAAGTAGTTTTTGCGTGAAAGCGTAACAAACAAACTTACATTCACATTTATAATATTAGTAGGGATAGGGATAGTCTACTCGAAAAGTTGAAAATGGTACAAAACAGAGATACTGCTCTTAAAATTATGTGCGATAGTTCAATGGATCCGAAATGACGCCTAGAAAAATGTGTCAAAATCGTGTATTATTGCAAAAATTAAAACAATTTTCTTGAAAATCTGCTGACGATTTTGATGCAATTCTACGGCAATGGTTAGCTGAGAGCATTGCTAGAAATTCATAACTAAGTTATAACTTTTCGTCATCTTGTCCGTTGTGTACTAAAGTAAAAAAAAATACATGGCAAAGCTCGGGCGACTTATGACATCTCGGCATAACAAATTTGTTGACACTTTTACACAATACATCGTAAACGTGATGTGCTTTTATGAATGCAAGAGTCGACACTAACAAAGCTTTTTTTGGATGGGGGTTTCTTATATATTTTGCCCCCAGCATTAATACGTAATACCATATTTGGTTTTCATCACATACGTGCAAGAATCGTCATAATCTTTAACTTCTGAAAAAGGTTTGTATGGAACTGCTAAAGTTAATAAAATCCAGTATCGTTCAACCTTTAAGAATTTGTTAAGAGTTTTGTGAACATGAAAATAATGATACCCGGTTAAAAGTCTGCGTGTTGGTTCATGGTCATTCGAGGTCAGATGCCAATCTGACAAATATGGTTCAGAATATTAAACGGGCCCTGTTTAAAAAACCGGGAACTATTAGGGCGAAAAATTTGGCTTGCACACGTCCAGTGGGTTTCTTACCAGGGTATGCACACAGCTGGATAATTGCATAAAACGGCCGAAAATTCTCCTCCTTTTCGAGTTATATATACCAATTTTAAGGTGGCAGTGCTTTTGTGCATGTAAAGTGCACGTCACTGCACACGTCAATAATAGTTTTTGTACTCTCCTGCAATATTCGTAAAGCCCGGCCCTAACACCTTGCGGAAGGACTAGCGTCACGTCAAGTAGACTCTAAAGCGAAGGTCACATCTGTAGCGCAGCGTTCAAATTTCAATGTTGCGATTTGCTCGAATACCTGCATGGAGAGATAATTCCCGGTGGAAGCTGTAGTACAATGTATACGCTGTTTTGTATTCTTTTTTTTATTTAGTAAATAAAAGTACATATATTCATTAATTCATACAATGTTGCGAGACACTTAGAACATTTCACAGCTTGAAGCAAACACTTTGAAATATAGTATAAAAAAAAACAATTAATACGTTCTTAATTCGAAAACCATTTATTAATTAAATTTTTTATTTAGCAGCGACTTCCAATACGTTGACCGCTCGATATAAAACAGCATTGCGAAATTGTGTCGTATTTTACGAAACTTTAAATCAGTCGAAAGTCTAGATTATTGAGCCTGATTGCGAATAGTATCAAATTCAAGGTTTGTTACACAAAATCGGCATTTAAGAAATTTAGAATCCATCCATTTATTTAATTTAAAAACAGATTAAATTTGAAATATGTATATTAAATGTCGTCTCTACATTTATTTATCGATATACTAGATCTGATCGCCATTGTCTTTTTTCGGGAATTCCTACTGTATCCTTACTTCTCTACACATGTTATAAATACCAGAAGTTCCTGCGTATAGGAAGGGTAAACCAACAAACTTTCTTTCGCATTTTTAATATATAAGAAAGGTTTTCGATGTAAAAGTCAAGATTCAGTTTAAATTTATTTATTAAAAAATCCAGTTTTTTATTATTACGTTGCTCAAACAAACATTAACTAATCTGTAGCATCTACGGTGAGTAAACACAGCCCAATGGAGAGTAATTACTACTCAATAAGTTAATTTAACAATGTAGGCATTCACAGTTGCAGTGCGTTGCTGTTCGTTTATGACGTAACGCTGCGTGCATTTAGCATAACTTAACAGTTTTACGATGTACTCAATGTTGCCAGAATGCTAATATGGCTAGGTTGTAAATTGTGATGTATTTTTGTTCATGCTCAGTCTTACTGCAGGGCAAAGGCTTCTGATAGGGCGTGGAATTTAGAGCTCAGACCTACCATTCTGCTGAACGTGGCGTGCACTTAATAGAAGCGAAGAGCATCGCATACCCAGATATATTTTTTCTGCTTATACCCTGGTTAAAAACTTTATGCATGCAACCGATCTAGTTGACGGGTTTTAACAATTACTAACTTAACGGACGGTAGGTCTAGTTCCTTGCTAGATTGCAAGGCTTTGGGCTAAATAAAAAGCAGAAGAAACAATTGAAAACATAAAAGAAAAGAGACAGTAAGAAGTTAAAAGTAAAGGACATTGTAGGCATGTTAAGTCGGCCTTATTGTTATTTATTAATTTATTTTATTTTTATTTATTAAGGTACTTAATACTTAGAATAAGTACAAAGAAAATACCACATACACCAATATTATAGCGCCAACTCTCGGGCCTAAACTTTAACTTATGACCCGATCCGAGAATCGAATTTTATTACCTTGAAACCCGTATTAGTAGGGAAATTGGACATTAATAATTAAATAAATATACTACGACAATGCACACATGGCCATCTAGCCCCAAAGTAAACGTAGCTTGAGTTATGGGTACTAAGATGACTGATGAATATTTTTATAAATAATATACATAAATACTTAGAATATATTTAAACTCCCAGACACTGCAAAATATTCATGATCATTACACAAACATTTTCCAGTAGTGGGAATCGAACCCACGGCCACGGACTCGGAAAGCAGGGAAATTAATTTAATAGTTTAACTATAATGAAACTAATAGTTTTGCTTCAAATACTTAGTTAAAGTTTAATTTGTTTTTTATTGCAAATAGGATCAGTTAACACACGTGAAACTGAGTACATATTTTATTTATAGCTTGCAATAAATAGTACACGTTTATTTAACTATCAACTATATAAAAGACTAGTGCCTGTTTGTTTATACTCTGTGGTTTGTAACACGCGAGTAAAGTTTGCTGACCTTTCACTGCGTTTTACCATTTACCACCTTTTACGAGTGCACTTTAATTAACTATTACGTGTATGTTCGTTGTTTTTATTTCGAGGTGGGGTTTTAAATGTACGGGGTCATGAATATTTTTGAAGTAAAACTTCTGTAGGCGCGGGAGTAATTCAGATTTTTTTTTCTGACGGAAATTATTATATAACTTTTATGAACTTAATGAAACTTAAACCTATACGCGGCTGAAATCAAGAGTCACAGCGAGTTATTTCGATTTTTAATTTTGAGTTAATGTATAGTTAAATGTGAATAAATACAATATAAATGGAATATTGCAAAAGATAAAGCTACCAATCTACCAATAATATGGGTCAAATGGCGCATATCATTTTATCTAGGAACAAAAACATAATTTATGCAATAAATACATATAGGTATTAAGCATATCTTCATACAATGCGAGAGTAGACTGGGGATAAATGTCACACGAAAATATTAATTTAAATTGTTTCTTATTTAGCATATTTATGTCAAAAGAGCGGAAATCATTAATTTAAAATTCAATCACACGCCACATTCAATCAACTTATTTGAATCAAATTCCTATTAGAATATCCTCCAAAACAAGTCATTTGCTACTTTTCAATTCATATGCTCTTAAACACGGAAACAAAATCATAGCTAACTTTCTTATTTGCACGACATAACATTATATTGGAATAGAAATTTAAACAATGCGAGATATATCGTTATTCATAAAAGAGAAAATCCAGATTAATCCACCCATACTCAAAATTAGCACTTCAGAAATCAAGCCAATACGCTATGTAAGTTTATAGGTCGGTCATTTCTAACATTATATAATTGAAGTTTACTTTAAATGTTTTAAAAATGTATCAATTTGAAATTGAGTAGGTATTTCGCACACACGTGCAGACTTTTCTCGCAACACATCAAGGAGAAAAATAACAGTCTACAGGGAAACATGTGTGTAAAGTGCTGTAGGTACTCTTAAAGGTACTCAAATACAAGTGATAGGATAGGCAAGAGAACAAAGCAAGGAATAGTGTGAGATTCAAAATCTAATTCTAATTTAATGAGTTTCCTGTTCCCAATTCACTGCTTTTATGAAAACCTATCTTGATTTACATAAAAAAAGAGAATTAGACTAAAGAAAGGCTAAAGTTAATCGCTTAATCGTATGAATCACCGTTTTGGTGGAATGTCGTACCTTCTATATAATTAACGTAATAGGCTCCAAAACTACTGGACCGATACTAACTATTTTTCACTTATAGAAAGAACGTGACCTACCTTCATCTTGATAAAATATAATTTATTTAAAAAAAAATTGAGATTGAGAATTAAAAAACATACAATTATGTAATCCTTACCCAAGGTAAAAAAAATTTGCCAATAAAATCTATAATTTGGCGTCCACCGAGAAAACTGTTGATGAAAACATGATTAAAAAAAAAAAATTAAAAATTCATTTATTTATTATCAGATTAAAGTACTACCTAACTATCATAGGTGATTCATAATAGCAGGAAAGGAAGATTGTACCGATTAGGCTCCGCGGGAAACAGTTAGTATTTAATAAATGAAAAGCATGGATAAGTTAGAAATAGAAGTACAGTTGTTATATAGTTTTATTCTTGTCAGCTGTCAGCTCTCCCCAGTTACCCTCAATATCCTGTAGCGTTGATAATGATAATTTTGCATTTCCTCCAGTGACAATCGAAGCAATAACCGAGACTAACGCGGCCATAAAATGAAGCTCATAATCTTCATTTATTTTAGCTCCTTTATTTTATACGGAAACTGTGGTCTTTTAAGTGGAATACTGGGAGAAGACCTTGATTTATCGAACGGAAAAGTTGTTAATAATGTTGTGAACACTCTGGGTAAGCAAACTAAGGGAGTAGTGGATGACTTGGGTGATTTGCTTGGTCCTAAGGATAAAAATGAGAGACCAAATGTAGAAAATGACATGAAAGATATTGAACGGCAAGATAAAACCACCCCAGCAACTGGTAATATTTCTGCGGCTCCAGTGAAACAAGATGAAAACAAGAAACTTACGCCTGCTGAACAAATGGCAACAATCGAATTGCAACCTACTGCTGAGGTAAACAAAATGGAAAATAAAGAGGAATCCACAACAGAATCTTTTACTTCTATCAGTACATCATCTAAAGAAACGACCAATACCGAGAAAAATTAAAACGAGTTTTACCAAACGAAATGCAATCATAAAGAAGAGCTAAAATCTCTATTGATATCAAACACTACAAAGTTATTTAATGATTACGATTATTGTAAGGATTATATTTTACTCAAAGTATGATAATATGAATATATTGTAAGCTTAATAAATATAACCTTATAAACTAGCAAATTTTAATTCAAGGAAGCAAAATATAGCAATGCCAATTAAACTAAAATTTAAATCGTTTTTTATTTTCATTTTTACATTCCGCCATTTTCGTAGTGCCAGCAAGTCGAACATATAAAATCAATAGTGCCAGCTCACAAAACAAAGGTACCATCTCCTTAGTAGCCATTATTATATAAAAAGATGACCCAAATTAGTTAACATGTATGTATATAAGTATAACTAATTAAAAATTTCGTTCTTTTACAATATTAGTCACTGCACATCACGTACCAAACATTTGAAATTTCAAATTACTACCCGGGAAAGAGAAACGAACTTTACATATTTATATAACCTTTATCACATTTATAGTTTGCGAATAAACATTATTATATTAAACCCTGTCTCAATCCAGGTCATTCTTGATAGTATGCACTTACGATAATGATGATTTATCTAGCATTCCTTCCTCAGTCTTCAACAAAGCAAAAACAAGAGTGAACGTATTTAATTACAAATAGCCTTCGGTAAAGTTTAAAATGAAATACGCAGTGATTCTTTGTTTAAGTTACATGTTTATGTGCTCGAAATGTGGCCTTATCAAAAATTTTCTTGGTACAGTAAAGGAAGAGGTACACAAATTTGCAGAAGAAAGTGTGGTTGTAAATACAGTTAAGGAAATAGTGGAAGTGAAAAAAGGTATTATTACCGATATTGGCAACATGATCAATATAAATAGTTATGTGAAGCCAAATAATAATGTACATGTTAGTTCGACCACAACACAACAATATTCACCCCAAAATACAGAATTCAATGATAATTTATTATCTGTTTCAAAACCTACAATAAATTTAAACGACATAATTCAACCCCTTGATACTAAACCCATACTAGGTAATGCAGCCATACCAACCACCATTAATACGTATAAAGATAAATATCAATTTATACAGACATCAACAGAAACCTATAAACCAGTTGTTTTTGACAAAAATGGTGGTGACGCGGAGATAACAGAATACGGAATAGAACCGAGAATAGCTCGCCAAATAACTCCCCGCAATTCTGAGGATGCTTTCATTAAAGATGCAGGTACCAGCCAGAACGAAACCGATTTTAACTACAAAACATTTGATATTTCTATTAATAATGAAAATGAGAGCATTTTAACCAATTTTGATATTCCACTAAACTATAGCGGTGCAGTCGAAACGATAGTGGTAGACGGGTGTCCTAAAGGATTTGAAATCGCTGCAGATGGCTCATGTGTGCTCTTCGACGTCAAAAATGAGAATACCATGAAAGTTGAAGGAAAAAATAGAGCTAATTTTGATGGCGGTTGTTTATCCGGCTACGGTCACGCTGACGACGGCTCGTGCCAGGAAGTCATTTACGATTAGTTATTGTCATTATTATACAATTAAAACCGTGTAATTTTTATAATATAGTTACACAACAGCCCATAGCTTTAGTCTAGAGAGCTTTGAAACTTATTCGTAGAAACGTGTCAATAAAGTTTGTTTTAATTCAAAATAAATATATGTATTTGTTCTACTTATAGACTTTTATTTCGCATATTTTCCCGTAAGCCATTAAATATCCCATTTCGTATTGCAAAATCTGTGTGATCATTAGTTAGGGCACTGCCACCTCTATTTAGGCAATTAAAAATAAAGTAATAAGATTTATTGTTAAATGTTACGTTTCGACGACTCTGTCTGACCTGACCTTCAAGTTCAATATCTCAAACATTTTTCAACTATGGAAGTCTTAACCTCTCGGCTTTAAAACAAACTATAAGTTGCTCTAAATAATGTTTTTGAGAAAAAAATATAATAATTATTCGTTTATGAAATTATGATTATTCCGTATTATATTATTCGTATTACTTATTTCTTATCAAATACATGTCAGGTCGAATGCTTACGTGTATACCGCTTTGATAAACATAAAATTAATTCTAACAACAAAAGGTCATTAATATGCCTAAGGCAGAAATTAATAAGATAAGAGATTTTACTTTGACCGTTGATGTTATAGCTGTTGACACTCGAAATCGGCTCTTAAAACTAAGTTTATTGTTTAAACTAAATAAAGCAAAATCCAGCCCGGCGAAGCGGCCTGGGTACGCTAGTGTCTCATAAAGGAGTTTTTTTTTCCATTTCGGCACGGCACGTGGCACGCCAGTGCTGAGAGCATGTCCCGATTATTATCAACAGTTTGTCATGTAGGAGGCTTCGGTCGTGGCTATCACCCGCATAGAAGTACCGCTAAGCGATTTAACGTAAGGTCGCGTAGACGCACCATACACTCCATAACAGGTTACCCCCCTACTATTTTACACTGCACTTACCACCAGGCGAGATTGTAGTTAAACGCTAACTTGTAGTGGATTAAAAAAATCACCAAATTGCGAAAATAACCGTTAAAGCCCACCAACCCGCATTTTAGCAGCTAGGTGTGTCTATGCTCCCATACTGTCTCTTAATAAGAGGAGGCCTGTGTCCAGCATTGGGACGTTAATACGCTACGGATGATCATAATGCACACATAATTGCTCAAACTGCGTAACTCCTAACTACTCAGTAAATACATATCTACATAATCTCATTATGTTACTTGTTGCCATACTGAGCGGTAAATCTTTACATTAACTTCTCAGTGTGGGTGTATGTTTGGATGTTCGACTTAACTCTGTGATTAATGATGTAAGATGAATAACAGCGTCAGACGCTTCAAGTACTTTTATAGCGACGTTGATGTCACTCATTAAGATTTCTATTATGTTTCTTTGGAATACAAAAAACCTTGTAGTAAGTAGGTATGAGAAGATGTATTCCGAGGTGAGCTTTCTTTTTATTCCACTACAAGTTAGCCCTTGACTGCAATCTCACCTAGTGGTAAGCACTGGGGTGTATAGAGGGTATGCACAGGGCATTGGCGTGCATAGAGGGTATGCACAAGGTATGCAGATGATATAAAATGAAGAAAATCTCCAGTACGAGTTATAAAAACTTAAGGATAGGCCATTGTAAGAGTTATAAAAAGCCTACCCTTAAGTATTTATAACTCGTACTGGAGATTTTCTTCATTTTATATCATCTGCATACCCTGTGCATACCCTCTATGCACGCCACTGGCACAGGGTATGCAGATGATATAGAATGAAGAAAATCTCCGGTACGAGTTATAAAATCTCAAGGGTAGGCTTTTATAACTCTTACAATGCTTATCCATAAGTTTTTTATAACTCTTGTTGGAGATTTTATCATTTGATATAATCTGCCCGCTTAGTGCATACCCTGTATTCCCGCCACTGGACTGGTAAGTTATGCTGTAGTCTAAAATGGTAGATGGCTAAGCTGATAGGGAGTATGGCATTTATAGTCAAATTCAAATTCAAATTCAAAATTCATTTATTTCAAGTAGGCCTAATATAAGCACTTTTGAAACGTCAAGTCTGTCTGTTTGTAGTGATTCTACCACCGGTTCGGAAGGCAGATTCTACCGAGAAGAAGCCGGCAAGAAACTCAGCAGTTGCTCTTTTCCAACATCAACAATTTACATTTTGTATTTTAACATTCATTTTTCTATCTTGTGAGAGCTGAAAGCGGAGCCGGATGCTTCCAAGCAACCTTGTCATTAAAAAATTCATCAATTGTATAGTAACCTCGCTCTAATAAATGTGTTTTAACAAATTCTTTAAACTTGTGCATTGGCAGGTCCAAAATCACCTTAGGAATCATATTATTATAAAAGCGTATACTCAATCCCACAAATGATCCCTGTACCTTACGCAGACGATATGCAGATGGCACTAATTTATGACCATTTCTTGTAAGTCGACTGTTTATGTCCACTTTTTGTGTATAAAGACTAATATGTTGTCTTACAAATACTATATTGTTATAAATATATTGTGAAGTCAAAAGTCAAAGCCAAAGTCCAGCATATCTTTATTCAAGCTGGCCCATAGGTGACACGTTTGATGCGAACATTACATGAGAATTGAAAAACGGTAGTGAGATGATAGCGATAACCATATTCGTAAACTTAGAACTTAAGCTACGAGAGTTTCAAAGCATCCTGGTCTAAGAAGAAGCCCACAAACTTAAACGGGTGTTTTTTTTGTTATCATTATCTCACATCGTCATTTAAAATTATTACAAGAGGTTAGAGCAATATTTCACACTCAAGCTTTTTTATCGATTTTCGTAGTATTGTTGGTTGTAGTCTTTTATACATAAAACTTTGTGTTTAACGTATAAATGTACGTAATCGATAAAAACGATTATACTCTAATCGATTTCAAGGCGACATCGTACCTGAATGCTACATCGCTAAACAGCACGTCTTAGAAGGTAAAGTGGTTATTCGCCACGGCCGAAGCCTCCCATCATACAATACCAGAAAAGTTGCCCCTGCCGGGAATCGAACCCGGGATCTCCATTAAAATCCACGACGCTACAGCTGCGCCAGAGAGGTCAACAAGGACGTCAGATGCTTCAAGTCATCCGCAAGCTCTTTTATAGCAACGTTGATGACACTCGTTTAGAATTCTATTGTTTTATTGAAATACAAAAAAACCTGCATGTAAGTAGGTATGCGAATATGTATTCTGAGGTGAATTTTTTAGAGATCCATTGAATAATGTGTAGGAATCACTTGTTTTCATCTTAAAATAAACGTACTTAATTTAAAATAATGTACCTATCTAAGAATAGTTATACTCATTTACCAAGAATTGATTTAACAGACATGTTTGGAAAATCATAAAAACCAGTTATATAACTACTATCGTAGGTATGTTAAAATAAGTAAACCGAAATTCGAATTCACTATAAATACATGTCAAGGTAAAACTTTGTAAACTCATGTATTGAGACTTTTTTTAGAGATCCATTGAATAATGTGTAGGAATCACTTGTTTTCATCTTAAAATAAACGTACTTAATTTAAAATAATGTACCTATCTAAGAATAGTTATACTCATTTACCAAGAATTGATTTAACAGACATGTTTGGAAAATCATAAAAACCAGTTATATAACTACTATCGTAGGTATGTTAAAATAAGTAAACCGAAATTCGAATTCACTATAAATACATGTCAAGGTAAAACTTTGTAAACTCATGTAGACTCTTGGGTTAAGGTGAAAATGGACAACACTGCGTTTACTGGTGCGAGGTTGCCACTCCAACGCCTTGGAATCCCAACGTCCATCGGTTCTCCGAGCTATGTGCCCTGACCACTTCATTTTCGCGACTCGTTGAGCTATGTAAACTCCTATCTTAGCTCCCCCCATCGCTCGCTGAGTGACTCTGAGCCTTCTTATGAGGAAAATAGTAAGCGACCACAACGACGATCTTATAGTAACTTTTAATAAAATACGGTTTTATAGTACGATAAACGATTGTCTGGCTAAGACCTATATATATATACGACACAAAAAAAGTCTTCTTTCATCCTGCAAAAATCACAATACATGCCATGTCGATAACATAGAGGTCTACTTTCCAATTAAGAGTTCAATGGAACATATTTGCAGCAATTAGGCCATTCGCTAGATTGGCTTAATCAAATCAGCGAATCAACAGACTGTATTCTTGCAGTTACTATGCTATGAATTTATTTATTTATTTTATTTATTTATTTATTTTATTTTATTTTGTGAACAATAACATATCTTAACCACTAATGAATGAAACGATGATCACTGTAAAAGTATGAAACTGCGTAACAGTGATGAATGAATGATTGAATACGCTTTTATTGTACACATAGAAAACAATAAAAAATGCAAATAAAAACGAAGGATAATTTAGAAGCATAGTACAAACAGAATAGTAGGTTATCTTCATACAAAGTGGCTGCCGCCGCGCCGGTTTGAATGTATGCGTAAACAGCGGGCGCCGTGTACGCACGGAAGTTTCACGCGAACGTTCGCATAGTCTCCAACCGGCTCAATCGGCCGGCAGTACGGGATGATAGAAGGGACAATTTGGCTACATTATCGCTTCAATCATAACGCTCAATAATACATAGCGATAAGCGTTTTATAAAGTTAGAGCAAGTGATATTTTACGTAATTAAAATATCACTTGCTTCAACGGTGAAGGAAAACATCGTGAGGAAATCTGCATGCCTGAAAGTTCTGTATAATGTCCTCGAAGGTGTATGTGAGTCCACCGATCCGCACTGGGCCAGCATGGTGGACTAAGGCCTTAACCCCTTCTCATTGTGGGAGGAGACCCGTGCCCTCAATTCGTTAATATGATGAAGCGCTTTACAAGTTCTTCTTGCTCTTATCCCACATAATGTATACCATGTTTGGCACACCCCGCCTCTCATATAAAAGAAAGAGTTCTAGAGCATAGGCCCACAACGCAATGTTTTAATGCAATTTTTTTAAGGAAAACTCAACACTATTTCTTGGCCCGATTCGGGAATTGAAACCAGGACCTTGTCAGTTGTCATCCTTACTCTAACAGGCTAACCACTGCACCAACAAGCTAGTAAAAGTTAAATTTGTGTTTTTTGTAAAAGCAAGTACTTAAAAGGTTTTTTTTCCAGAAACCCCGATTCTAATTCTTGGCCCAACCCGGGAAAAGAACCCAGGACCTGGTCATCTTCAGTTTACCAAGCTAACTATATCAACGACAAAAGATAATTATAGGCGTTCATATCGTATTTTCGTATAAGCAAGTAATAAGTTATTCCTCATTTATGTTTGGTACTTAATTAATTTCTTGAGAAAGAAGTAGTTAATTAAAAGTGAGATTATTTTTCTTTAGTATTGCCAACGTCACTGAGTTTCCTAATGGAAGGAATTTCCATTTGATTGAATCAAACAGAAATCAAATAAACTATTTATTATTTATAAACTATTGCTATTTGTTTACGAAACTGAGTATTCAACTGGAGGGAATTTCCATTTGATTGAAACAAACAGAAATCAAATAAAATAAAGCCGTCACTTCTTGCCCCGAGACTTGAAAAACATTTGCCATCTTCATATATTCGGATATTCCGTATTCATAAACAGGAAGTTCTTTATTTGATTTCTATTTATCTCTCACGGACTTCGACCTTGTTTGTAAAGATTTATTGACTTTATTGCAATTATTTGACAAAACTGCACTGCAGTTTTAAGAGACCTTAAGACGTCTCACAAAACAGTCCAATGGATAGAGTTACTGGGACGCTGTAGGCAGTGGCGTGCACTTCATACATGCACAAAAGCACTGCTTACCCAAAAATTGGTATTATATAGCTCTGGTTGGAGGAGGATTTTTGCCATTTATGCAATTTTCCTGCTGTATGCATACCCTGGTACGAAACCAAGTGCACGCCACTGCACTGCAGGATATAATTTAAAATATTCTTTAGTAACGATTCCTCGCTACTTCGTCCGCGTATTAGTCAACCTTAAATTATGTCTATATGCTGTCCCGTACTTTTTTTAAGAACTTTTACGGGGAAACAACGTTGTCATACATGATTTTATCGAAACTTGACGAAGCATTTTTTTTTTAAATTATTTATACACTTTATTTGTACACCACAAAAAGAAAAAAAAAACAATGGACACTACAAGAGGAAACATAAAAATTAGGATACAAAAGGCGGCCTTATCGCTTAGTAGCGATCTCTTCCAGGCAACCTTAGGCTTAGGAAAACTAAGAGAAACCGAATGGTGGGGTATTATTATTACATACATACTCACGAAAAATGACACAATAAAACTCCATGCGCATGCAGCGGAAGCTCTCAAAAGGAAAAAAAGCCCCGACTTTGAAACATTCTTCACTGGTGCTAAGTTCCTAATGGTTGGATGATATAATATTATATAACTTATAGCCTGCCTCGATGAACGGGCTATGCAACACTGAAAGAATTTCTCAAATCGGACCAATATTTCCTGAGATCATCGCGTTCAAGTAAACAAACAAACATATATTAGGCCTTCCTTTACAGACACCACCAATTTTCTAGAGCTGGTCTAAGCCTAACCAACAAAACAATGTTAAATTTCAATTTAATAATTTGTTATTATCAAAACCCGTAACAGGCAGTGGCGTGTACTGGGTTTCCTACCAGGGTATGCATACAGCAGGAAAATTGCATAAAACGGCAAAAATCTTCGTCCTATACGAGTTACATATATATCAATTTTAGGGTAGGCAGTGCTTTCGTGCATGTATGAAGTGCACGCCACTGATTACGGGGTCACTACAGTGAAAAGCCTGAGAATTAAAAAGTTTTAGGACGTAGTCCACCACGCTAACCAAAAAAAGACGTAAATTTTATTTACTTGATTACACTAACTCGGCGATAATGCCTCGAAAGAGAAGTTGTGAGTAAATAATAAATCAGAGCAACTTATCTCCGAACTGAGGCGGAGAGTTCCCACAGACAGTAGCGACGTGATAATAAGTCGTGTCTCGAGTTGCCATTTTGGTGAGACTAGGCAAACGTGGTTAAATTACAAAGAATCGAGTTTTACCCAAATATCTTTATTATATAACAAAATGACGAGTCATCAAATTGAAAATTTAAAAATACCCCGATTTTCAATACAGGGTACATTATTCTACTAGTCATGCACTCTCATTTGATACCCATTTTGAGAGAGTTGTAAAAATATGTAATTTCCCATTTTGAGGTGGCGGGCATCTTGGATATCAAATTTGTGATTGTGTATTATTCTACCAGTCAAATCCTTTCCCCCTTTCCCTGAGTGCTGTGGTTAAAAGTGTGAGGTCTCGGGTTCGATGCCCGTCCGAGGCAAGTCGTGAATTTATAATTTCTAAATTTTATCTCTTCTAATGGAGGCTTCGGCCATGGCTAGTTACCAAGATACCGACAAAGACGTGCCTTGAAATCGATTAAGGGAAGGGGTTTAATATTAGTGCATAACCGACGGGACCTTTAATCGGGGAACTATTTTTAAGAAATACATTATCTCTGAAAATCTCAAATGTCTAAATATCACGGTTCATGAGATACAGCCTGGTGACAGACGGACGGACAGCGGAGGCTTAGTAATAGGGTACCGTATTACTCTTTGGGTTCTTCTTCTTCTTCTTCTCAGTCGGTTCGGTCGTCACTTAAGTGTTGTGACACGCTTGACTATTCGTCGCCACTCCTCTCTGCTGCCTTTCTAGCACACTCATGTAAGAGGACTGCCACTGCAGCCTTAATTTGATCAGCCCATCTCATGGGCGATCTTCCGCGTAATCTGGTGCCCTCGATTCTTCCTTGGACAACCAGACGTTCAATGGAGTCGTTGTCTTTGGGTACGTCCGCCGTACCCTTCGGTTACGGAACCCTAAAAATGGTCTACGCCTCTAGCTGGTTGGTAACAAGTTTATTATAGATCCAATTCCCAAGAGTAAGGTTTTAAGTAAACAATGGCGTGTAATTAAAATTTACGCAGAAAAGCTTCGTGGTTCGGAATCGTTGAACCTGGTTCAATCGCTACCGTATCCAAAGAGATTGACTACGCTTTACTCATTTTTTTAATAGTACTTATGCTGCTTCTTTATTGAACACTTAATCGTCAGAAACTTGAATACAATAGGCAACGCGTATTTATAGAAGCAAAGGTTAAAGATCCTCTATAACCCATAGCCTTGTTAAAATTACTGTTAGTAATTAATTGAAGTTTTTGTATTATGAAAATTAAGCTTAATTTGCTATACTCCGCGAAAAGCAGGGGACATCTTACATCATCTGCATACCTTGTGCATACCCTCTATGCACGCCACTGAGGATAACCTGTTAGGGAGTATGGTAATGCCTCGAAAGAGAAGTTGTGAGTAAATAATAAATCAGAGCAACTTATCTCCGAACTGGGGCGGAGAGTTCCCACAGACAGTAGCGACGTGATAATAAGTCGTGTCTCGAGTTGCCATTTTGGCGAGACTAGGCAAACGTGGTCAAATTACAAAGAATCGAGTTTTACCCAAATATCTTTATTATATAACAAAATGACGATCCATCATTCAGCATGAGCCATCCATACAGGTCATCAAATTGAAAATTTAAAAATACCCCGATTTTCAATACAGGGTACATTATTCTACTAGTCATGCACTCTCATTTGATACCCATTTTGAGAGAGTTGTAAAAATATGTAATTTCCCATTTTGAGGTGGCGCGCATCTTGGATATCAAATTTGTGATTGTGTATTATTCTACCAGTCAAATCCTTATTATATAATAATAATAATCGGTTTCCACGCGACCTCGCACCGGAACCCTAAATCGCTTAGCGGCACGTCGTTTTCGGTAGATTCGTAACTACAACAGGAAAAGCCTCCCGCCAGACCAGACCAGAGAAAATTCAGAAATTATTAATTTCCAAATTGCGCCTGCCAGGAATCAAACCTAGGACTCCGGCTTGAATACATAAAGCTCAAACACGCGAACGAAGCCGCGGGGATCAGCTAGCAGGTACTGTAATAAATATTAACTACATACATAGTAATAAAATTCTTCTTAGTCGTGCACTCTTGGCAGAGTGGTCGTGGCTGCTAGACGAATTTCATGGCGCTAGACATCACTGGATTGCACGGCTTCACGCGCGAGTCTTCTCCACTTTTGGCGGTTGGTAGCATGTCGAAAACATTCTACCACAGTTGTCTGGGTCAACGATTTCACCGTATCTATCCAACGAGTAGGTGACCGCCCTCTTGCCTAGTAATAAAATACCGATGTATAAATAATTAGATAAAGTATATAGGTGCCAGGTACCATGTCAGAACGGGTTATATAGGTACAAGCTGATTGAGTTACACAGTTATAATTCCACTTAATTAATTGTCTCAATTAGGTGTAGTCCTTGAATTTGTGAATTTAGATTCATTAAATCTCTTAAGTCTGAATAACTGAATCATTCAAGGCCATGATTTTCGAATAATGTATTACTAGCCGACCCGTGCAACTTCGTCTGCACCAAACCGGTTATTACCGGAATACACGAATAAATTACATTTTCTAAAAATCAATCCTAGCTAGATCGATTTATCGCCCCCGAAACCCCCTGTATATTAAATTTCATGAAAATCGTTGGAGCCGATTCAGAGATTCCAATTATATATATACAAGAATTTCTCGTTTAAAGATATAAGATTATGTATTATTATATATACGTGTCCAGCGTAAGTTCGAGAATCGAATTCGAACCACGCTTCTCTATTAGATAGACAGGAACAGCACAGGCATTCTCTGTCATAGGAGATACGGTTTCCGTTCCTAACTCGGATATGATTTGGAGTTATGTGTGTAGGTATTTGCCATAAAACAGTCTCTCCTATAACAGAGGAGGCAATTGGTGGTGCCGATGATGGGGAAATATCACTTGAGTTAACGGTGAAGGCAAACATCGTGAGGAAACCGGCATGCATGAAAGTTCCGAATTTTGATCTCAAAGGCGTGTGAAGTCTTCCAATCCCCACTAGGCTATTGGGAAAACTACGGCCTAAACCCTTCCCGTCGTGAAGAACTCGTGTGTCTAGCTTTAGTAAAAAGGGTCACAAAATTTTATACAACTTAAATAAATAAATAAATATACTACGACAATACACACATCGCCACCTAGCCCCAAAGTAAGCGTAGCTTGTGTTATGGGTACTAAGACGACTGATGAATATTTTTATGAATAATATACATAAACACTTAGAATATACATATAAACACCCAGACACTGACAAACATTCATGCTCATTACACAAACATTTTCCAGTAGTGGGAATCGAACCCACGGCCCTGGGCTCAGAAAGCAGGGTTGCTGCAAACTGCGCCAATCGGCCGTCAACTTAATAATATTATAAAACGTGTAACTGAAATACGAAATACAGTTGAAAGGTGCATAAGCCTATTTTACAAGGAATCAAACAAACTAATTCAAAACATTCGTAGTGTTTACTATTGTCAACACTATTGAAGATAAAAGACCAACACGTGCATAGTACCTACGCTACGCGACGCGTCCCTGATAAACTGACAGCAGTCACTTGATTTTAATTTTGCATTTGATGTTAGCCTAGATTATAGTAAACAATGTACCTCTAAAGCATGTGAAGTAATATTTCGTTTTTCATTTACACGTTGTCAATGCGAAAGTGTTTCTTTGTTCTTTACGTCTTAACTAAGCAACCAATAAACTTCAATTTTAGCAAATAATTATTTGAAACAGGCTTTTAGCAAATAATTATTTGAAACCCTATGTTACTTGGAGAGTACTACTACTACTTTTTATTCCAGCAAACGGTTACCACGGGATTTGTAAAAACCCCTAAATAAACGCGGACGAAAATCGCGGGCAACAGCTAGTAACAATTATCAAATAAAACAATATGTAGACCTAAGGTATAAACATTTTTAATCTATATATCAGTACCGCAATACCGTATAAAACTCTATCAAAGACAAAACACGCGATACCAACATTCCACGAAACAAAAACGCCTTACAAATAGACGGGTTCGAACTTCGATAGAGCAGTTTCCCATGTCGGATTCTCACGGATCGTCACACCCCATGAGCGCCGTGGTAAGTCTTAAACGAGCCGGGTTGACCGGCCTTTGACCCCGCCGGTTATTTAACAAGGGCTATAATTTCGTATAACAACCACACGATCTATCTTATTTTTATTTTAACGGAGCCCTATTACTAAGACTCCGCGGTCCGTCTGTCTGTCTGTCCATCTATGAAGACTTTGGAATTTAAGACAACCCAAGCGACAGATCATTGAAGATATATATTACAGAATTAACACTATATTTTCACGACACAAAAAAACGTGTGTGTGTGTGTGTGTGTTGATCTTTTGTTTAACTTTTATTGCTATTTTTGTACTATTTTTATTATTTAGTGCCGGGGTTTTATTTATTTTTAAATGAACATATTTAGTCAATTAAGTCTATTTTATTACTTTTTGTTGTAAAGTATGTTTTGAAAAAACTGAAACTGCGTGACACTGTTTATCACACAAATGTTCTCCAGTTGTGGCCATCGAACCCACGGCCTTGGACTAAGAAAGCAGGGTCGTTGCCTACTGCGCCAATAGGCAGTCCGTAATAAAATTAATAAAGCAAGTTTAATATTATTACTTTAAAGTTTAAAGGCTTTATTTGAATGGAATTGCATAAAGATCCCGAGGCAGCTGCACAAAATAGCGTCGATAAAATTACGGGCAGATGTTCTGAAGCACATGCTTTTAACCAAAATGCTTTTTTGTGCGAAACCATCGCATTTACAAACTAACTGTTCATGCTACGCGCCTTTTAGTTAACTTCCAATTAGTTTTTCATGTTGCATGTCAAGCTTAAATCGTTTTTACCCAAAATACTATATAATACTTGTAGTAACACTGTTCTTGTATCAAAGATAATTATACAGGGAGAGCACTGATAAGTAAGGTAACAGTTTTGACTCAGTTAAGGTATCGATGATTCATTCGAACATACTCGTAGTATTAAGCTAAGATTTCTGTTACGTTTTAATAGTCCCGAGAATAAATGATTTTATTATTATTAATATTTACTACAGTAATAATTAAACATTTGATTAATAACCAATGCTCATGACATGGAATTTGTGGATATTTTGATATAAATACGACTGCATTATCGATATACTCCAGTCCTACATGGACTCGAACGATGCAGAGATACCTCCCGGTGTCTTAGTCGTTTATCATATTGTGTTTATCGGAAAGTGCTTAAAAAATATGCTCCAACCTACTATGGAGAGTGTAGTGAATTTTTGCTCTAGAACCCGTTTTCCAAGAGTGGAGACCTCTGGCCCAGCAGTGGGACGTAATAGGCTGATGATGATCATTATGGTGCAGTTTTTGTTGTCATTTTCTTTCAACTATTTATGTGGCGTACAGCGGTCGTGTCCCGTTCGTAAATACAACCAATTATACAAATGTCGAACCAGACAATGTAAAGTATAAAATAAAACTTACTTCTTCTTGCTTACTATCTCTTAAAAATAGTTTTTGCCGTATTTGTGCCTTTAAAAGTATAAAAGGTGTCTTTTAAACTGGGTCAAATGAGTCTACAGGTGATTATTTCATGAAAGGAGTTGTTATGGTAGTTTTTGGAATACCAGACGAATTTCTCGAAAGGCAGGTGCTATTTAAAATGCAGTTTCTCAAAAATATTTATCTCTAGGTATGTCATACAAATAGGCAAGAAATTCACTGATATTTATCGCTACTGTGTTTCATTCGCGTTTATTTTGGTTTATAATAATCCAGCGGGAACTTTCTATTCGCGGGCTAAGAAAGTTTTATGTATCCATCGGTTAATTAATAATTGTGTCAACATCGGTCTTTCTGTTATGCCGTAATATAGATTTTAACAATTATACATTGTAAAGTCAACATCGCATGAGCATGCTCCGGTTTCAGAGCAAAACGTGCGTAGAGGGTACATTGCCGTAGATCTGTTTGGTGTGGAGTATAAGGATTGAAGGAATTATAAATTGCACCATACAGATTCTCCTGCTTTTCACGGAGAATAGCAAATTATGCTTAATTTTCTTAACATGTAGATATAGATTACAAAATTTATTTTTTAGTATCCCGGCCGGAACGGTCCCCGAACCATGTCCCGGGATAAAAAGTAGTAATCCTATATCGGTCTTCAGGATGCAAACGGATTGGTTGACCTGAACATAGGTGATCAACAAACGAATAAACACATAAACAAACAAAAATATTGCATTTAATTCAAGGACATCGCCTTAACTAATTATTTACAAAATCGTGTATGTTGTAGGGAGCCCCTTAAATATTTATTTTATGCGGTTTTTTAGTATCTGCCAACGAGGTGATTATGGGTAAATCTTTCCGTTGGGAGAGGTATTTTGTCCAGCAATGGACCGCTGTGGTCTATTGATTATTACTTTGAGTTTCTACAAAATCATGTATGTTGTAGGGAGCCCTTTAAATATTTATTTTATGCTGTTTTTTAGTATCTGCCCAGCAAGGTGATAATGATTTATTGGTAAACCCTCCCGGAGTTCGGAGAGGCCTTTAGTCCAGCAGTGGACCGTTGTAGACTATTAACAGTGGCGTGCACTTCATACATGCACAAAAGTACTGCATACCCTAAAATTGATATTATATAGCTCGTATAGGAGGAGAACTTCTGCCATTTTATGCAATTTTCCTGCCGTGTGCCATGGCTATTTTCGTACCTTGGTAAGAAACCCAGTGCACGCCACCAACTTATTTCGATTTACGTTTACGCTTGTATTAAGAAGCTCTAGTCTACCCGCGTATTATTCAATTGGCTAATTAACTTTGTTTGAAGTTTGTAGACACTTTACCAAAGGGAATAGGAATCTGCATAGGGCTCAGAAGTATCACTACGGTATCTAATTAGTGCAGGTACTTACTACGCAAAGATAGGCAGCCATGTTTGTTTGACGACCTCCCTGGCGCAGTGTGAGCACTGTAGTTTACAAGTGGGAGGTCCGGGATTTTATCCCCGGCGGGGGAACTGGGGAACTTCTGAATTATCTCTAGTCTAGTCTGATAGGAGGCTTGCGTACGTTATAGTTTCCACCTGCCAAACGATTTAGCGTTCCGCCCTGCGTTGCGTTGCGTAATGCCCTGTAGAAACCGATATAGGTATTTAATATACCTGCAATACCCCTAAAAGGTTAACACGCAGCCATCTTGGATTGCGGACATTGGCTAACTTTAGTTGTTTAAAATAAAAACCGGCCATTTGCGAGTCAAACTATAGTTTAAAATTGAATATTATAACAAAATATTCTGTTGAAAGTTTTAAGGGTCTAAATGTTGCTATTATCAAAATCGAGCAAAACTAATAAAAATAAATAACGTTTGCTGTATGGGAGCCCCCCTTAAATGTTAGTTTTATTATAATTTAATTATTTTCGATATTGAGTTCACTGCACACTATGCAGGTAACTGCTCTATCCGTGAAATTCTAATATTCTATCAGATATCCATGACAACTTATAATGTGCAAAAACTAAAGTATGACGAATAGAAGCCAGATTACAATCATAAAGTTATTTCATACTTCTTTTTTAGACATATCAAAGTATGCTTTAACCGTGAAATTGGAATATTTTATGTGATACCAGCGTCAACTTGTAATGTGCAAAAACTCAAATATGACGAATAGAAGCTAGATTGCAATCATAAAATTGCTTTATACTTCATTATTAGATAATTTTTTTCAAACTATATTTGAATAGTATGTTCAATGTAAAACGACTAACCAGTTTAGGTATCTAGGTTGGTGTTACACACAGACATACACTTAACATGAATAAATAAATGTATTTTCTTTCTTTCTTACTTTCTAGTTACGAATAAGTACAAGGAATAAAGTCACCGAGAAATTCTAGAATGTGTCTAATAATATAAGAAAGAAGATTAGTTTTTTTTGCTCGTAATCGAAACATTTTGAAAGTACTAAACCTATTTTCCCATAGTTAATGCAGGTGAAACCGCGGTTAAGTTTTTTAAACAGCTAGTAGATAATGTAGGCAGATCCACTTTAGAGTTAAAAGCAATTGTGTTTCTATTCGAAACGCGGTTGCCGGTGTAATAACGATGGCGATGGTTCTCCACTTACCATCAGGTGAGCCATCTGTTCGGTCCGTAAAAAAAAACAAGCTACCGCAGGAACAGGAGGGCACATAGTTCGGAGAAAGGATGGACGTTGGGGTCCCAAGGTGCTGGAATGGCAGCCCCGAATTGGTAAGCGCAGCGTTGGTCGACCCCCAACGAGGTGGACAGACATTAAGCGGGTCGCAGGTAGCCGCTGGATCCAAGCGGCTCAGAACCGTGGAATTTGGAACTCCCTACAAAAGACCTATGTCCAGCAGTGGACGTCTATCGGTTGATATGATGACCGCAGGAAAACCTATCACAGTTAATCAGACGTAAATACTACGTGGACAATGTCGCGGGATACCGCTCCATAAATAAATGCGAATGTGTTAATTACCCAGTCAACAGTGGTCATTAGCTGAGCACGTTGTTCACGAGTGGCGTAATGCAATCGGTATTACGCAACGGCTATATGAAGACAATATTTGATTATTCAGCCACCATCGGTAACTCGAGCCATCATATAAATGAGGATGCAAAATTTATAGATAAGCTGTTTAGATCGCAATGGGAAACACCGTCTGTCTTTATACACACAGGTCTCATGTTCCTTACCGTCGCTCTAGCAGTGATTTGTCCAAACGACAAATTTACCTGACTGTTCAATCTCTAAATAAAAAATGATAAATGATACTGTATTAGTGACCGACCTTAAATAAATAGATTTACTGAAATACATAAATAGATGAAAAATAGAATAGTTGTTGACATGAACCTTTATAGGGTGATGGCTCGTAAGTCTGCCCTCCCAGTTGTATGGAGCTCGTGGTCAACAGGTGGTGCCGCGACCGTAGAATTTGGGTATTTTAAAGGTCGACTTTAGAACTTGAGTTATTCTTATGTTCAGCTCTATTTGATGGTCTTGACGTTATCTATATACAAACTGTCTGAAAGTGTTTATCTAGATGTAGTAACAGTATAGCTCGTTAGATTTTTATGTGTATAAATTCACATGTTTTTTTTCCCAAACGAATGATTATGATTACAAAGTTTTTCGGCAAATGTCTTAGAATGTCATCTTTGTTGTTTAATATAAATAAATAAATAAATAAATAAATATGCTACGACACTACACATATCGCCACCTAGCCCCAAAGTAAGCGTAGCTTGTGTTATGGGTACTAAGACGGCTGATGAATATTTTATGAATAATATACATAAATACTTTAGAATATATATATAAACACCCAGACACTGAAAAACATTCATGCTCATCACACAAACATTATCCAGTTGTGGGAATCGAACCCACGGCCTTGGACTCAGAAAGCAGGGTCGCTGCAAACTGCGCCAATCGGCCGTCAAATCAAATATAATTACAAAAAAATTATTAAATCTGTAAGAGATATATTTTTAACACGCTTTTATTAGATTCACCTGTATGTTTGTATGTTTGTAACCGACTTCTTTGGACGCTATTTTAAACCACTTTAAACGGTCAGATTTCGTTCAAACTTTATAGATATATCGAGGACCGGTGACAGTACACTAATTTGAGAAGATTATTTCAATTTTAAATATAAAAAATAAGATTTTTTAGTTTTTTCGATCTATTATTTACAATTACTACAGCGCCATCTAGTCCCAAATGTAAAAAAACCTATGGCGTAACCAACAGATGGCGTTCGCGTACCTAACAGCGAAATCTAAGGTAAAATACTAATTCCACAGAAAACATTAAGCTACAAGATAGTAGAGGGCGTTAGCTGTTACTTTTTAATGGGCTGTTTTAAATAATAATTAGAACTTGCATTTCGAGAGACACTGATCGGGCACTCGGCTTAGCAGCAAGGAGATTATAATGAAGCCGATTCATAGGATATCTTTGTTACCTGTCAGAGGCAGACAACAAAGGTATCCTGTAAATGTTTTTTTGGTTTGATCGGAACCCTAAAACAGAAACAGGAAAAAGGGAGAAACTTTATTTATTTCACATGTGTTGTAGTTATACATATGATATACCTATCTAGGCTTTCCAAGAACAGCAGTTCTGTTCTGTTATGATTAGAGTTCTTGGAAGGGGACAACGCGAGACAATGATCGTAGAGCGACTAGCGGGTTCGACGCACTTTTTGTGGCTGTAGATTGTAGACAAAAGACTGTCAACATAGGGTGAGGTCACTCCAAGGAGTAAAACTTGGGTCTCGTTATTACAACTTTCGTGCTTAGAGAATATTATGACGATTGAAAAACACATTTTAATTTTTTAAATTTTATTCGATAAAAACGCGCTATTGTGGGTAACTTATACATAATCTGCAAATTGAATCTGCTATAGAATTGTGAAAAAGGGTTAACGAGTCTCTACCGGTTACCCTAGAGATTGCAGTTACCCAGTGGCGTGCATAGAGGGTATGCACAGGGTATGCAGTTGATATAAAATTCAGGTAGGCTTCTTATAACTCTTACAATGACTAGCCTTAAGTTTTTTATAACTCGTACTGGAGATTTGCTTCATATATTATCTGCATACCCTGTGCATACTTTCTATGCACGCCACTGCAGTTACCTTGGCCCAAAAAATTAGTTTGGCCATTCAAAGGGGCAATGCTTCCAGCATTTTAGGCACCATCAACCATGCCTCGCTTTCGAAGACGTTTTAGATTTTATTAGTTTTATTTAGTACATAGGTTATTTTAGGTTATTTTTGTTTATGAATATATGTTTAACCAATGAAAAAAAATAATGTCATCTTAAAATTCCATACCTTCTATACAACGTGTAAATGAAAACCGAAATATATTTTAGAGGCTATAGAGGTAGGTACATTATTTACTGTCTTTAAAACTTATCTGGGACACCGAAACGCTAATAGTTTTTGAGTAAACCATTGCCATAGTTTTTACTGAAAGTATTCAGGTACGGCCGTAACATCGAATGCAAAAGAGTATATAAGTAAAAAAATAAATATGCTCGTTAGGATTTTTTTCTTTTAGCTTGCACCTAACTTAACCTACAATTATTCTGAATCTGATTCTGAATTCGAGTTGGCTTCGTGTGATTTGATATATTTATATATAACTCCGAATATAAAATACGCGAGAGTGACTCACACTTGGCAAGTTGTTTGGCCTTACCTATAAACTATTAGTTAAATAAAATTATTGTCACAACCACATAATCGGAGATTGGTTCTAAAGGCGAGGTCAATTTCCGAACGCACCCGCATGGCATTATAAATTTGCGATTTCGCGGTCATTTCAAACAATCGTCTGTTTAAATCTAACCCTAAATCTTTTTATAACAAAGTCTATTTATGTGAAGCATGTTTATTTTATCTCGGGCTCTCCCCTTCTTTTGGACAATCGACGTGCAATTTTTCAATCAAACTCGGGTTTGGGTGAAGTTCCGTTTCTCGTGCAATTATATTGTAAGCTAGTCAACTTACTGCATGCACAAAAACAACAATATTTCCGTAGCCGGACAAAGAGATAGACCAGTTACAGTTTTTTCTCTCGTAAAAACGCATCGGAAAAGAGCGAGCATCGATTTTCATGGCGTCGAGACGTTCTTATCAACCGAAAAAAAAAACTTCCAAAATAAATAGTCTTCTTAGTGCCTTTGTCTTACCTTATCCCACGCTAGAGCCCAACATCCAACACAACACGATTTAGGTTTAGATCTTCTCCTTCCATTCACTTCTATTAGCATTCGTCACTATCTATTTCTATATATACATATATATATATATATATATATATAAATAGATATTTTATATATATATATATATATATATATATATATATAAAAGAGAAGGTATGTTCCGTATAGGCTCCGAAACGGCTGGACCGTTTTCAATGAAACTTTCAGGGAATTTCCGGATTAACCTGGAGAGTAATCCTGTAAAGTTTGGTGACGATCGGAGCACTCCTATTGTTGAACTGTCAAACTGTCAATACAGCTTTTATTTACTATGATGATATTCTATTGTTGGGTGTACATCGGTGTAGATAATGATCTTCACCCGCTCGAGAAGCGAATAGAAGAGAATGAATACGGAGAGAAATAAATGATTTAATATATTATGAGACAAATTAAAAATTTAATGATGTAAGTTTATTGTTTAAATAAAATAAAGCAAAATCTAGACTGCGAGGGCTGCGAGTTCGATTCCCACAACTGGAAAATGTTTGTGTGATGAATATGGAGGTTTTTCAGTGTCTGGGTGTTTATCTGTATATTATAAGTATTTATGTGTATTGTATTCATAAAAAAATATTCATCAGCTATACGTCAATATAATACTAATGTCCACTTTCTAAAGCACGAGAACATGGAATAAGGGAACGTTACCCCTATTTATTATTACACATATACTATTTGGATATTATTTCCACTTGTGCGCCAGTGCTCTGAGAGTTGATAAAGCTGTGGGAGAAGATAAATTTATATCCTTCCCCCGGGGATATAATTGTCTCCTGCCCATGCTGTCCCACTACCGGACTTCCATCTCATAGGACAGTGGAATTTATACAGCTTACTCAGCTCCAAAGATCTACTCCAATGCATTATATAACTAACTGATGATAATCTGGTCCGACTATTAACTTATCTTGCTTTCCTAGACATTTGAGCGCCCGCCTTTTAAATAGGGACCTATTTGTAGATGCAATACTTGGTTTGGTTTTGGTTATTACACTGATATTGTGCCCAGCCAGATCTTCGTGTTTTGCTTAGTGATTCAACGAATATAATTTCGAAAAGAAAACCCTACCTTTTCTTTTATTTGTGTTCTTAATTTGACCATCCCGAACGTTGCAAGAAGGCAATTTTAAGTCGACGACAGATAACATTTGGACTTAGTGGTAACATTTTAACAAAATTTTTGTGAGTTTTGTGCTCTAATCATTATACAATCTTATTTTTTTCTATCATTTATTCTTTTTAATTTTTTTTTAATTCTTAACAATGCTTAAAAAAAATTAAAAAACACTATTAAAATTGGATTTAAAAAAAAAACATCCATATATTCTTATTATTATTAGTGTACGATTTACCCGAAGTTTTTACTTTAGTTCTAAATCGCTTTGACGTCACAGTTGGATAAATTTTTATTTACCTAGGAGCATTTGATATTTCTAACTAGTCACCTTTATTTCAACGCACCACAGCAAAATATAGATTTCTTAGTTAGTTAAAATACCTACCTACTGATGGACATTTCGAATTTCGAATGTTGGTATAAACTTTCAGTATCCAACCGTATAATCTTAACTGAATTAGCCTATAGATTAGCTGATTAATCTGTTTGGTCTAGTGGTTAGCATGTTTAACTACAGATCACAAGGTCCTGGGTTCGTATCTCGTGTCGGGCAAAAAAATTGTTTGGTTTCGGGTTGCTCTGTTATAAAATTCTCAGTAGTTCAGTAGCAGCATAGAATTAGGAAAACGGCGGGCGTTTTCAACCTCCGTGCCTGGGGTACCATGGTAAGCCGAAGCTCTCGGTTATGATCACTAACTAGCAGAGGCGTTAGGTTTTGGGTTGCTCTGTTATAAAATTCTCAGTAATTCAGTACCAGCATAGAATTAGGAAATGGGCGGGCGTTGTCAACCTCCGTGCCTCGGGTACCTACCATGATAAGCCGAAGGTCTCGGTTATGACTCGGATACTAACTAGCAGAGGCGTGCTTAGGAGTTTCAACCAGGGTAGGCATAAGACAGTAAGATAGCATAGGTATAATAGAAAAATTCTCCGTCTAAGTTGTATGAAATATTTAGGGTAGGGCAGCGCATTTGTGCATATATAAAGTGCACGCCACTGCTAACTAGTGATAATATTCGTTAAAGCACAAAAAATTGCATTTGGCTATGCTCAAAAAAACCCGAGGACTGTGCCCAGTGGGACTTCACAAGGCTGAGGAGAACGTGATGATTGTATTTTGGGAATTTACAATTCAACTCAAAGACGTAGGTACCTACCGACATAGAGATTGCAACTGCAATATTTATGATAAAGGAGTACGGTGCGATTTTTCTTTTTTTTTATGTTATTATTGGTACAGAGATGTTTGTTTACTTGTCCTTGCTACAATAAACTGCAATATCTTTTCATTTAATCACTACTATTATCACCCATCTATTAGTACCATGTCTTCATACAGTTTACAGTTCGTAATAAACCACTAACTAGTAGGTTACCACTAAGGAATGGTAGGTACGTAAATATATAATATTATCCAAACACCAATAAACACTTGAAAACCTCTTAATTTTTTTTTATCTAATTTAGCAATCATAATATCACTGGCTTTTACGGTGAAAGAAAACATCTTTATTTGGAACAATAACAAATCTTATGAAAAGATCGTGATAGTGAAAGAAAACATCGTGAGGAAACCTGCAAACTAGAGTTCTTCTTAATGTTCTCAAAAGCGTGTAAAGTCCACCAATCCGCACTTCGCCAGCTTGGTGGACTACGGCCAAAACCCTGCTCATAAAAGGAGATCCGTGCCGTTTATTAGGCCGGTGATGGGTGTAAAATGAATAACACTAAGTATACTTACCATTTATAACATATCGCCTATCATTCATCAGTTCCTTAGCCAATTTTGGGCATTCATTGTAAAGCACCGCACATAGATCCCTGAGCTTCGCAGCGCTTTGTTTACCAACAACCTCTATGAAGTAATTGCACTTATCACTGTCCACCGCACTTGTTATCACTTCGAGCTCGTTCACGTTGAAGATGCCCTTCTTCACGAGCACATCCAACACGTTGGTGTCACACAGTTCGCTGAGTAGCACCGCCTTGTGTTGCGCCAGACCGGCACATACGTCCATCACGGCTGACGACGGTCGACTGACGGTGTCGGTAAACGGTTGACGGTGAGTTGGTAAAGGGAAAAAAATGGTTACCATTGAATACTTCCATTCAGAAAGAACAGATGCAAGCAGGTAGGGTTGTCACAGGAATGTATTTGGACCCTGTTTGTTAATTATGCGGTATAAAATAATGGTTGCGTGTGACTTTTCAAACTAAGTCTTTTATAAGTTTTAATAATAGTTGTTGTTTGCATTTCAACTACTAGATATGTTGAAAGATAATTTTAATAGTGTTTTTGTAACAAAAAATATTAAAATGTTGCGTATCACTTTCTATTGGTTTAGAACTTTAAGTTTTGTAAAAAATATTTTTTTTAATTATTATTTAAAGAGTTATTATTATTATCACGTAGAAATGTGATAGGTATCTAATGGGTTGTTAAATACTATTGGGAATGCTTATTTGGGATACATTTTGAGGTTTTGGGGAAGTCAGTCAGAGTTCGTTACCTATGTAGTTTAAGAAACAAACGGTTTAAAATAAAGAATGGCATAAATTTATTAAATGTGCTAAATTTAAGGACAATTGTTAATAAAACATCGGTAACTTACCACAATAATAGTTTAAAAATATGTCAATATTTTGACCCAGTTACAATGGATAGAGTTCCGTAGTGATAAGGGTCCAGTTATTCCTACACATTTAACATCTTTGGTTTAAATCTGTTTATCGGTACGTCACATAAAAGGCTTGTGGGTCACCAGTTGGTCAATGACAGGCGGATGAGATAGTAAAAAGTACACATTATCGAAGATAAAACTTTCTTCTGAAAGTGGGGATTAATAGTTACCAACTTTTAAAGCGCGAGCCCTTTAAAAGTTTTTCATACTATTGGCACAGTATTGTCGACAGTCATGTCTGCAGACGACGAATTTAAATTGCTTTTTGCGCCCTATTTAATTGCATCCATTGTTTCCAAAGCGACAACCCTAAAAGTAATATTCGTAGCTTACCTTTATCAATTATGGGAATGTGAACCTTAACACAATGTTCTAGGTTTCATATTAGAAGGTAAATGACGTGTACCCACTTGAAAGTAACCAGTGATTTTGTTTCGTCGTCGTCGGGTCAAAATGTAACTTTGTAATGTGATCTAGATTATTATTATTCAACACTGGAACCAAATTAGTCTACAAGCTTACAAAATATTACCTATCATTGCCCACCAAAATAGATATAGGTATGAAAGGTAGGCATTTACAATGCGGTAAAAACAACTGCTGAAAACGGGTAGATAGTTAGGTATCTACTGTCGATCATCATTATCAATACCCCACTTCTGGGCAAAGGTGGTCTGTCTTTTGGAGAGAAGGTTTCAGAACGTTGCCCATCCATGCTGCTCCAATGCGCTTTTGGCTTAAACCTATATACCTAGTACATACCTAAATTTTAATTATAACTAACTTATAATTAATAACAGGGATGACGCCCTGTTACCGACCGAAGGCAACGTGCTCTCCAACGGCGCACGGATATTGACATCGTCAATTGCCCAACATTAGACAGCTCAGACTATACTAGGTAGATTGGTACCGAAAACTTCTTGACAGAAAAACCCCCAATGCCCAAAATGTTTTGGCCTGATCTAGCCTGATCTAAATTTTCATCCCTGGAGAAACTTGGCGTTCGAAACGAGGGAAGGTGAGAGATAATAGATTTGATGTTATTTAGTGATGTACCACGTACTCGTTTATTACTCGTACTTTGCAGTTTTTTAATGACATACTTATAGTCAGGCCGAATAGCTCGATTTAAATGCCCAGTTAGGTATACGGGCAAGCACAAGTTTATTTTTTATTTTTTTTTAGTTTCCCTATTTAATTATGATAGGTACTCAATAGGAACAAGTGTATTTCTCAGCTGCCATCATACGGTAACTTATCAGGAAAAAGGTTATTCCTTCTTTATCCATTCTTTTAATTAAAAGTAAACTGTATCTTAGATAAATTATGTAAAATTGGCATTTGTAATGTTTTCACCACTATGAATAAATAAATTTATTATTATTATTATAATTTTTTGGACAAATTGCTGTGCATGCTGTTGAATCTTCTATATCATACATTCTAAGCTTGCATAAACGACACTTGGAACCTGTGTACGAGACGTACTAAACTTGCTTTAAAGATACTTGCGACTTGTGTACGAGACGTACTAAACTTACATAAAAGACACTTGCCACCTGTTTACGAGACATACTTACTAAACTTGCATAAGAACACTTACGTCCTGTATATGGGACATACAAATCAAGCATAAAAGACACTTGCGATATGTATACAATACGTACTAAACATGCATAGAAGACACTTGCAACCTGTATACGAGACGTACTAAACTTACGCAAAAGATACTTGGGACCTGTATACGAGAAGCACTGAACTTGCATAAACGAAACTAGCGACCTGGAAACGAGACGTAGGTACTTCACTGCATAAAAGACACTAGTGACCTGTATACAAGATGTACTAAACTAGCATAACAGACCCTAGTGACTCGTATACGAAACGTACTAAAGTTGCTTAAAAGACACTCCCGACTTTTTTACGAGACGAATACTGAAATTGTATAACCGAATCCTGCTCTTTGTACACGAGACGTACTAAACTTGCATAAGCGACTCTTGCGACCTGTAGGTATACAAGACTTACTAAATTTGCATAAAAGAGACTTGCGACTTGTATTCAAGACGTGCTAAACTTGCATCAAAGATACTTGGGACCTGTCTACGAGACGCACTGAACTTACATAATCGAAACTAGCGACCTGTTAAAGAGCCGTACTAAACTGCTTAAAGACACCATGCAAACGTTTACATAGTAACATATAGAATCATTGGTTTACCGTTTCTGTTTTGCGGTATGGGTTTTATTTAACTGATATATCAAATACGTCTGAGACAAGTTTGAGAGTGCACGATAGTGTACATTTTATGTATATCATACACTATAAAATACATAATAATTACAAACTACCAAAGAATACAAAAATTAAGTATAAAAATTTAGTTGATTGAATTAAAGTCGCTTCGAGCCAATTGATTTTGCATTAAGGCAAAGAGGAGACTAAAAATTATAAAAAATTTTAATAATTTCATTCTCATTGGAATCTAAGCTCACTCAAAGAAGCTAGAAGGCTAAGCCGTGAAGGCAAAAGTAAAAGCAAAAGCTAAGTTCACGTTGAACTATGAAGGGTAGAGGTAAGGAGAGTCATCTTATATGGGAGAAAAGTTGAAAAAGTGTCCAGTGTATGCGCTAAATAACAGTTCAAAAATCCTCCACAATGGCGCTGGTGGATGCACAGGATATGGTATGAATGTAGCAATCGTAGATGAATTGAAGTATGCCGAGTTAAAAAATTTAATGTCATTATCGACTAAAGTAGTTTATTATTGAGAATTTCAACAACTTACGTTGTACAAAATATTGTGGTAAGTATAACCTTACTTCCTTGTTTATTTTTCAAGCCTACTCTAACAATATTTATATTTGGCGCTTCTTTTAAGAGTTACCTTGATGCAAATGTGGCGCCATCCTAAATTAATACATTTTGACGACACTTTTTCATATACACAGATGATCCTCCTTACCTCTACCCTACATAGCTAATAACCACAGACCAGTAAATAAATACTAATAACCTAAAAGTTGAACTCTATTCTGTTATTTACAAAATTAAACAACAGGGATTTGGATTTTTGATTACGTGTTTTGTTTGATTTATATGGTGAATTGAACAGTTTACAAAATAAAATGGCCCCAAAAACGACCAATGCAGCAGATGGTAAGTTTACGTTTCAGTTTTCTGCTTTTACCTTATAATTTAGTTTTAATTTATTGTAAATCACTTTATATGTGTTTGATATCGTAAGATCACTCGCTCTAAAATTACAATATCTTATACATTTAGACTTTTTGTCTTAACTGGTTATAAACAGTACCGCCTTGTACATAGATATTCTAACGAAAAAGTAACTGTTATTTCTACATTGAAGTAGTACTGAAACATTTTCCCCGTATGGAAACATTTATTATTCATATTTTATATTTTTATCTATAACAATGTGTTTACTTTGTATGTATGGTATATATATAAATTTTGGCAGAGGCCTTTACTCCAGCAGTACACTGTTATAGACTATTGATGATTAGAAAACTTTGATAATATAATATACCAGTAACATTCTATGCATGGCAAATTTTGGGCCTGCCCTGCTAGCTCTACGGTATTTGGTGTACTGTTAGCAAATCTAACATACTATCTATACAAAAAGCTCAATGCAATGATTTTAAATAACTCTGGAATTGTGATAACTGTGAGAGAGGTTTCATTAGAACCCCTCTACGAGCAAGGTGATTGAAGGTAAAGGAAGGTGAACCCTGGGAGATAAGAGAGACCTTTTGTCCATCAGTGGACTGTTAAAGGCTTTTGATGATGAGGATGATCTCAATCAGAGTCTACGCAGCAACAGAATGCTAAATTTCTTGGCAGCACATCCTTGTATGCAGGGTGGTTACTAGCCACAGCCTAAGCCTCCCACCAGAAAAAAATCCCTGACTTTTTTTTTATAATTAAGAAATTGATGGACCAAGCAGAAGCAGATTGCAGAGAATGCAAGAAACACATTCTGCAATCCTTCAGACCGGAACACAGCACTGTGATGATGTTCAGTTAAAATAAGCATGGTGGCAGACTGACCCCGGATGAGGCCTGTCACCATAGGCTCCTACACTGCTAAAACTAGACTGAAAAAATATAATTTAAGACTTTTCTTATTTTTCATTGCATTTACAGACACAGACTCAGGTTCAGATTCTGATAGTGGGTCCAGTGGTAGTCATAGTAAGAGTGCAAGCCCTGCACCATCGGGAAAAGAAGGCAGTCAGTCTAGGTAAGAAATATTTAACATATGATAAAGTAAATTGTAATTTACACCAATTTGCCCCACATAATAAATACCATAAAAGAAAATATATCAAAATTATTATTATATTCAATCCACTACTTCAAACTAGCAATTAAATAAGTAATTGTTATTTAGTGTGCATAAAAAATATCATAGACAATTCTGAAAAGGTTTACCATATTCAATCTACTGCTGTATTATTGTACTTTGCTTTTTGTTGGTAACTAGTGCTAAATCCGACAAATAAAATGAGTTTCTGAACAACAATATTGGAAACAATACAAATAAAAATAAAAATAAATTTCATTTTAGGTCTGTGTCAAGAAGCCCACAAAAATCTGGTAGTGAATCTCCAAAATCCCAAAAATCAGGACAATCTGGGCGTTCAAGGAAATCCTCCAATGCTTCAAATGTTTCCCGTAGCAAGTCTAATTCTCCAGTTGGATCTCATAGATCAGGATCTGCTCACAGCAATAAATCTGGCTCATCCAGTCCAAAGTCCAATGCCAGTCCAAAGTCCCCTAGGGCATCCAAATCTAGATCGAGATCCAGAAGCGGTTCAGGTAGCGCAAGATCACGTTCTGGAAGTCCAAAATCTGGACCACAAAGTCCAAAATCACGATCACAAAGTCCCAAATCGCGATCGCAGAGTCCAAAATCTCGGTCACAAAGCCCTAAATCTAGATCACAAAGCCCTAAGTCCAGATCGCAAAGTCCAAAATCACGGTCGCATTCTCGATCGCCTAGCCCGAAGTCACAAGGTGCGAAAAGTCGATCGGGTAGTGGTAGTCCTAAAAGTAGGAAGTCCAGGTCAAGATCAGGGAGTGCGTCTTCAAGGTCAAAGAGTCCTGCAAGAGCAGATGTTGTTGACAGTAGATCTAACTCGCCGAATCTTATGATTGATGATGGAGAAGCTAAGGAAAAAGCTGCCAGCAGATCTAGGTATGTATATGTTATACACATTTTCAATTTTTTTTGGTTTGGTACGTGCTAGCCAAAAACTTTTAGTATTTAATTTTTTTTCCAATATTAGGCTGACCACGTAGATTTAAGTCCTTCCACATATCTCGAAAACTGCGCCACCTACCGGCTCCCAAACTAAGAGTTTAGAAATTCGTTAAGACATTCAGGGTGAAAGAATGAGGAACACCCGCACACTGAAATTTTATATGTTACAATAAAGATTGTAAATTTATTTTCAGATCTGGTTCCAGACATTCAAAGTCAAGGTCAAGAAGTAAATCAAAGTCCAAAAGTCGCTCCAGATCACGCTCAAAAAGTTCTAATACTTCTGAAAGGGTTGAAGGTAAAATAATAGATTTGGTGAACTCCTCCTTTATTTTGAAAGTAGGACAAATAAAATACTGTACACATTATGTGATAATGAGATGATTTGTAAGAATAATTTTTACTCCGAAAACCTAATAATTATTATAAATGCGAAAATAAGTTTGTTGTAATCCCCAAACACGGCAACTTTATCTGTTATAACAGTACTAGTAAGATATAAAATATTTATTAATATATAAGATATTTATCAATGGCGTGCACTGGGTTTCTTACCAGGGTATGCATACAGCGAGAAAATTGCATGATTTGAAAAATCCTCCTCCTACAAGAGTTATAAATCAATTTTAGGGTAAGCAGTGCTTTTGTGCATGTATGAAGTGCACGCCACTGGTATTTATGTAAATATAAGAATAGAAAAGGAAAAAATATTTAGAGTATTATATCAGTGCATTCAATTGATTTAATTTAATTTAACTAAAAAGTGAATGGTTCTCTCTCCAGAGACGGGTGATAATAAATGTGACTCAGTCTTGCACTATAGCAGTATTTAGGTTTTATATATCTAGTCTTATGTATCTTATTTTGTATTGTTTTTAATTTACTGTGTAACTGTTAAAATAAACATTATTATAATGATTATATAATTTGTATGATTTTAGCCGAGAAGAAAAAAAGGGCTGTCCTCTCCGACTCGGAGAGTGGTGATGAGGAATCCAAAAGTGCAAAACGGAAAAAGGGTTCTGATAGCGGATCAGATACCAGCAGCAAGCCCAGTAAGAAGAAGTCTAAACAAATTGTTGATTCTGATGATGAAAATCAAGAAAAACCTGATACAGGTAAGAATATTTATATCATGGCACATTCAGTTAAAGGATTCCGCACTGAACTGGTCCCCACCTGATGGTGGTTGTCACCACCCCTCCTGTTCCCACGGGTGTCGTACTATAAAGTCAAAAAGTAAAAGTAAAAGTTAAATTATCAACTTAAAATTAAAAATCTAAGTAATAATTCACAGAACATTTTTAACTTTAGACCAACATTTTCATAACTTTCATCAAAGCTACGAAGTTGATTATTTGCTGCATAAAAGTACAACTCATGAGAATTCAGTCGCAAAAAAAAAAAAAAACTCTTAAAAGAGTATTTTGCTTTTTTTAGAAATTTTTTAAGATGGTCATGTGGAAATTCCTCAAAAAATCGAAAAAAAGTATTTTGCTTTTTTTAGAAATTTTTTAAGATGGTCATGTGGAAATTCCTCAAAAAATCGAAAAAAAATCATACATGGGGGTGATTCGGTTACCCCACAACATACCGGACCTAGACTTTACAATGTTCCTAGCTTTAGTTTTAAGTTAACGAACGCAGTTATCACCATCACTCACATTAGTGTAACATGTTCAATGTATGGACACTTCATAAGTGCATGTAATAAGGCCTACATGAATAAAACATTTTGGAATTTGAATTTGAACTTGAATGAATAATTGTTATTATTCTTAACTTAAGCCTGCATTGCTTTTGCTTAAGTAACGCCTACAACAAAAGTACAAATTCAAATTCAAAATTTCTTTATTCATGTAGGCCTATCACAGGCACTTATGAAGCGTTCAAACATATTTGTTTACATAATTGTAAGAGGATGGTGATCTTCGTTCGCCAACTTAAATCTAAAGCTACGAGGGTTCCAAACGCGCCCTGGTCTATGAAGAGCCCACAACAAACTTAGCCGGGTAAATTTTTTTTTTGTTATCACCATCTTCCAGTAAATTTATATTAAGCTATGAAGCTAGAGCAATTCACACCCAAGCTTTTTTATCGTTTAAATAATCCTTAATATAATAATTCTAACAATGCAATTGTACATTACAGTGACTGCTGACGCTTTATTCGGTGACGCATCCGACATAAGTACAGATAACGAAGCTGAGAAGGACAAGGGCTCAGAGAGGTCGCGGTCGAGATCCAGATCGCGTTCACGGTCCAGAAGCCGCAGCCGGGGTAGATCTGATGATGACAGACGGTCCGGTGATGAAGCCAGAGGTAGCGGTGATGAGGTAAGTACAGGCTACATACTTAAGCACTTTTAGAATGTGTGAATGTGACAAAACACTCCGTAACTACTCCGATACTTATTTACTTGCATCCATGCCTTAACAATAAAAAAAGCAGTACAAAAGGTTTGAATCCTCATGCATTTACTTAATTTTACAACTAAATAATAGTGTTTAAATATCAATTATCTCTTTAGAAATTATAATTCCTATTATCTACTTTTTACAATATAATATTCTGCATATAGTTTGTATCCTCATTATAGGAACTACAAATAAGATCTTAAGTAATTTGCCAGTGCCATTAGTCTCCTCACAGTAAATTTACTGTGACAGCGTTTATAGACACATCCATGTATATAAACGCAGTGTTGGTCACCCTTAACAAGTTGACAGTTCCTTGTTGGGGGCTGGGAAAACCAGATGCTGGGAGCTACTGGAAACAATGGTGATTGGGGGTAACTTTCTACTAAAGACCTATGTCCTACCTATAAAATACACTTTATTGTACACTACAATAAAGTGTATTTTTAAAAAAAACTTTAATCAGTTGCGGTGTTAATGGTGATGTTGATAAGAAACTTTACATGGTTTATAGAAAAGGTTCGAAGAGGCCTATCTGTCTGCAGGTCACACTGATTTGAAATCGGATCTATGTGCACACACTAGTTTTATGTATTAAAAAAAAAATCACTAAACCTGTTTATTATAAACAAAAATAACATTATGTTTATTTCTCGCTTCTATTGTCACAAACGTCTAAATCAGTAATAAAGGCTTATTAGGCTATGCTGGAGATTGTTAAATAGTAATATTTACAGCAGGAAGCCAGAAACAAACCAGAAGAAGAAGAGGAAGTGGAAATCCCCGAGACCCGTATTGATGTGGACATGCCAAAGATATGGACGGAACTTGGCAAGGAATTGCACTTCGTTAAATTGCCCAACTTCTTGTCCGTGGAGACCAGACCCTATGACCCCAACACATATGAGGATGAAATTGATGAAGAGGAAACTTTGGACGAGGAAGGAAGAGCTAGGTGAGATATTGATTATTTTTAAACATTAAGTAGATAAATACAGTATAACCGTGCTCTCCGATTGATTAGGATAGCACTACTAAATCTATTGTCTAATAATTTTGTCTATTCTATTCTAAATTAGAGAAGAAATAGAAACAATATGTTAATGATGATCTTAGGATTCGTAGCCTGTATCGTAGTTTCTTGCCGGCTTCTTCTCGGTAGAATCTGCCTTCCGAACCGGTGGTAGAGTTACTACAAACAGACATACTTGATGTTTCAAAAGTGCTTGAAAAGAAATTTGAATTTTATAAATTTAAAATGCATATAAAAAATTTCGGAACCGACAGGATTTGAACCTGCGACTCTTTGGCAATCGCGGCCTGAGCGCTTTCTCCAATTAAGCTACGGCTCTCCTACCGTCGATGCCGAAATTAGTATATGCCGTTCACATCAGTCTTATAGCGACTGTAGCGTCATCTAGTAGGAAACGAGAAGACACATTGCTTTTTTATAATATTTATTAGTGTTATTTATAAAATTGATAATTCCTCCAAGTGTAGGTAAAAACACTAATAAAAATTAAAAAATAAATTTGAATCTCAGGCATGCAAGTTTCCTCACAATAATTTTTTTCTTCAAACTTACTTTACAATTACTAATATTATGGACTGAAATCTTATTATATTTGAAATTGAATATACAGTATACACTGTCTTATCTTATCTTTGGGTAAAATGGTTTTCTAATTAAAGTGAAAGACATGATTATTATTTTTTGATTACAAATAAACAAACCAAAAAAATCTTTTCTTTATTATAATATTATATTAATTTATTTAAAGATTAAAGCTGAAAGTCGAGAATACAATGCGTTGGCGTACGGCGTTCGATAAGGAAGGCAATGCAATCAAGGAGTCCAACGCACGGATGGTGAAATGGTCAGACGGCAGTATGTCTCTACATCTCGGATCTGAAATATTCGACGTTTACAAACAACCATTGCTTGTAAGTTAATTCGTAGTTTTATTTTTTAAATTATGTTACAATTTGTCAAACAAGTTATTCTTATAGTTTCTTTGCCTTATGAAACGTAGATATCTCAAAAACGGGCCAGCAATTTCTATTATTGTCGTGTTGCAAACTGCTGGCCTGTTGTTTCGTTCATCATTTCATACCGTAATACCGTGTATTGAAGTTTTTTTTTTCCTTGGAGAATTTTATATAACTTTAGTATAAACTTTATACCTGGCAGAGATTGCTACAAAGCGATAAGGCCGCCTTTTGTATTCATTCTACTTAGGTATTTCTATCGTTCTTTTATTTTCCTAACTTTGCAGTGGTGTACAAATAAAGAGTTTAAATAAAATAATATAGTAAAATTTGCTTCTATTTAAAAGAAAATCTCACAATAACCATATTTTTTTCTGACTTCGAAACTCCCTCCCTATATAAGACTTATATCCATCAGAAATTAATATATATTTATCATAATATATTTTTGAACCCTCTATTCAGTATATTATAAATTCCCAAATTTCCTCTACCGGGAATCGAACCTTAAATCAAAATCAAATCAAATCGTTTATTTGCAGATTGGTATTACATTGTTGGTAGGTACACAAAACATAGGGACAAACACGAACCTTGCGGACCTTTCGGAGTTATGTGCGTTTTTAATTTAATGAATTTAAAATATCAATTGATTTAACTGTGATAGATATTATCGTGAGATAACCTGGGTGCCTAAGAGTTCGCGACAGTTTTCTTAAATGGCGTGTGAAGTCAACCAATCTACACTAACTCACGTAGACTACGGCTTAAACACTTCTCGTTGTCGGAGGAGACCCGTGCCCTGTAGTCAGTGGCGTGCATCCCTATGCGTTAACCAGGGTAGGCATAAAACAGGAAGATTGCATAAAATTGAAAAAATCTCCTTCTATAAAATTGTATGAAATTGTTATGGTAGGCAGTGCATTTGTGCATATGTGAAGTGCACGCCACTGCCTGTAGTGGGCCGGTGCAGGGTTGATAATGGAGGTGTGCCATATAACTTTTTTTTATTTTACAGGGTGACCACAACCATCTCTTTGTCCGACAAGGAACAGGTCTTCAAGGCCAAGCGGTGTTCCGGACAAAGCTATCATTCAGGCCGCATTCCACCGACTCGTTCACGCATAGAAAGATGACACTCTCGGTCGCTGACCGCTCCACCAAGACATCCGCTATAAAGATACTGTCGCAAGTCGGAAGCGATCCGGATGCTGATAGGAAGTACCAGCTGAAGGTAAGGATAATTCATTCGTTCATCACGAATAATTTTGAATGGTGAAGATAAGGTGAATAAGGTTATAAGGTGAGGTGGGAATAAGTAAGAAGTAACACTCGGTCGCCGACCGGTTCACGAAAACAGCCGCTGTCAAAATACTGTCACAAAGTCGGTCACACGGTCGGAAGTGACCCGGATGCGACCCGGATGCTGATAGGAAGTACCAGGTAAAGGTAAAGATCATTCAATCGTACATGAAGAATAATTTCGTAGTTTGTACTTAGTATATAAAAAAAGGGTAGGCCTAATGCTGGAAGATAAAAATGGCATAAATTTAAAAATCCTCCTACTACTAAGAGTTATATCAAAAATTAGGTTAGGCAGTGCTTTTACGAAAGTATAAAGTGTACGCCACTGCCCTTAGTTAATGCAGATGAAAAGATGATAGCTCGTTTATCATATTTTTTCCTTGAATGGCACAACAGAAAGAAGAGATGGAGCTCCGGGCGTCTATGCGTTCCCGCGCATCCACACGACCAAAGAGGCGAGCTGGGGCCGCCAGCGGAGGCCGGGGCGCCGCTAGACACGATGATTCTGAGGACGAGGGCGGAGTCTCGCTCGCCGCTATCAAGAACAAGTACAAGGCTGGACAGAAAGGTGAGTAAAATAAAAGTTAAAACTTGTCTCTAATTACATTCATATCTTCAAAGCATAAAATAAAGTCGTTCTCCGCTCTTGCTTATCCGCTTACTCCTCTTACAAACCACGCAACAGATTTCGATGCGGTTTTCACTGTCTAGTAGATATTTTTTTTACAAATGGTTTACATAAATACATAGTAACTTTTTTGTAGTTAAAAAAAACTATATCTTTTAACTGAGTGGCAATAACTTCACAACTTTTTCTAATTTATGGCCACATAGAAGGCAGTTTGATGCGTACGTATACATTTTTTCCAATCTAGTGGGGTTTCCAAACGTTGGTTGGAAGACCGTCAAAAAGAAAAAAGAAGAAGAAGGGGGCTTAAACTGCCTAGTTGTTTGACTACGGATTACGAGGTCCCGGGTGCCATTAAATCCTGAATTATGAAAGGGTGCTTACACACGTCCGTTACTTAGTGAATTGCAACTATATGTTGTAAAATACTTATGTTGAGGAAAAAGATGGTCCTTATAGCATTTAGACAGGCTGATGAAGACTTGTTTTGGTTATGGAAATATTTCTTATTTATTACGGCTGATTGGCGCAGTGGGCAGCGACCCTGCTTTCTGGGCCAAGGCCGTGGGTTCGATTCCCACAACTGGACAATGTTTGTGTGATGAACATGAATGTTTTTCAGTGTCTGGGTGTTTATCTGTATATTATAAGTATTTATGTATATTATTCATATAATAATTCATCAGTCATCTTAGAACCCATAACACAAGCTATGCTTACTTTGGGGCTAGATGGCGATGTGTATATTGCTGTAGTATATTTATTTTTTTATTTATTGTATACCAAGAAAAATATAATATGATAATGGTGTTCAATTTATATCAGCAATAATGAAAAACTTGTATGCATATTTGGTTGTATACTTGGTGTGGAAATTCGCCATTTTTTTTCAATAGTAAAAAAAAAATATTTAAAAAAAAATCACAAACATCGTGATTTTTGTGACCACTTTTAATTTTTTACTCTATGATAATCTTGTTTGCACAGCGAGCGCCGGTGCTGCCATCTACTCGTCGGAATCCGAAGGTTCAGACGTGGAAACGCATCGTGCGCGCCGTTTGGACCGGGCGAAAGCTCTCAAGGACTCCGACGACGAAGGCAGCGAAGCTGGAGAGGAAAACACCCCCCAAAAGAGCCAGAGCGATTCAGGATCGGGGAGTGGGAGTGAATAAAGTAGAAAAATAATATGTTGAGCTATGAAGCCATTCAGAAAATTATCTGCTATTGAATTGACGTTGCCTTTTAGAATTAGAAACCCTATTTCTAAGACGAGGTTGTAAAAGATGTTTGAATTAAAATACATTATGAATTGTCTGCGTTCACCTGATGTACTTTTGATATGTACGCTGTGTCCGTACTCTAAAGTCGGTGCTCTGTATACTTTGTTGTTTGACTTGACAGTAAATTAAATAGAAAAATACGTTAAGGTACTGAAAACATTAAGTAAAGTACTTACTATCATCGCTTAAGGCAGTATTATTTTGTCTGGTGGGAGGCTTTGGCCGTGGCTGTTCACCACCCTACCGACAAAGACGTGAGGCTAAGCGATTTAGTGTTTCGGTGCGATGTCGCGTAGAAACCGATTAAGGGTATGACTACTACACTCCCTAACAAGTTAGCCCGCTACCACCTTAGAGGTGAGATTGCAGTCAAGGGCTAACTTGTAGTGGAATAAAATATTGTTGACATTGTATTTTAGAATCATAAAAAAATTCTAAAACGTCAAGGTTGTAAAAGATTTTAAAACAAACCATTATGGATTGTGTATATAGTCTGTGGTGTACAGGTGTACATGTAATATGTTAGCTGTGACATTACTTTTTAGTCCTTGCTCTGTGTACTTTCATTTTTGACTTGACCTGTGACTGCGCAATATCTCTGTAAACTACTGCCTATAATATTTTTTTTCAGAAATTGTGCATATAATGTATCTTTCAGCTATGTTAAAGTAAAAAATGTTCTGAGGTGATAAACTTAAAATATCTTTTGCGTTGATATTTTTTGTTCAAGGAATTTCAATTATTTAGATATATAAGTATAAGACTAATGTAAATAGATAGTGTAATAAATAATTTTATTATGGTAATGTAGCGATTTGATTTTTTCTGACCTACCTTACCTTAACTTTTGGCATGACTTACCCACCGTACCATTTTTTATATACAAAGACGAGCGCTTGACTGCAATCACACTTGATGGTAAGTATTAATGCCACCTAAGGTGAAGCAGGCATGCCTAGAATGTGTTTATTCAATCTTGATTTGAAGGTACTCAATTTATAGGTAGTTAGGCAAGTCGAAGTTGGAAGGGCATTTGTCCCTCACATAAGACGGTTCTCCTTACCTTTACTCTCCAAACGTTTTTCTAAAATAAGGTATCATGACATAGAGAAGGAAAAGGATGGAAAAGAGCAACTGCTGAGTTTCTTGCTGGCTTCTTCTCGGTAGAATCTGCCTTCCGAACCGGTAGAGTACACACAGACCGACTTGACGTTTCAATTGTGCTTACATTAGGCCTACTTGAAATAAATTATTTTTTTTAGAGAAATTAAAAAAGGATTTATAATATCATAAATTTTCGTCGTCTATTTCTAAGTAAATATTTCCCTTGTACACAATTTTTCCGACGCCTATAATATTCCAAGGGCCTTCGTCTAATTTCGTCACATTGGGTATCCGAAATCCGCAGGAATCCAAATGCAGTCGGTCCCTATCGTAGAACCTGTCGAAAGTTGTCCGCGGTGCAATGATTTCACAGCTTCGTAGATCATGTATTGGGTATAGGAAGCGTGGTTCGAACGTTTGGCCAGGAATCAGTTTGGCTTTCTCAGCGTGCGTTGGTATTGATTCTGAAACAAGTAAGATATTTACAGTGATTTTTGTATACAATGAATAATAAATAAACAAATGACAGCGCTTTGGGCTGCAGCTCGACTTTCTTCACGAATCCCAGCACGCATCTCTAAATTTTCTAAGTTTTGTGCGTTTTAAGTAATTTAAAATATCACTTGCTTTAACGGTGAAGGAAAACATCATGAGGAAACCTGCATGGTTGAGAGTTCTACATAATGTTCTCTAAGGTGCGTAGAGTCCGCCAATCCGCACTAGGCCAGCGTGGATGACTACGGCCTTAACCCCTACTTATTTTGGTTAAAGACCCTTGCTCTTTGGTTGGCCGGTAATAGGTTTATGTGATGATGATGAAATAAGCCTTTTATTTCCCGAAAAACACTTAAACATACATGTAATTGTATTAAACTTTAACATTAATTCCATGAGTTATTGAAATAGTTTTTATTAAAAACACTTCATTTTAAAATAGTCAATAGTTCTTTCTGTTGATTTGTACACCCACTTGTGGGTATAGGCTTCCATTCTTTGCCATTTACTTCTGTGCTTGGCTAACCGAGTAAAAGTGTGGCCAATGGTCTCAACGATGTAACTCCAAAGTCAGCGCGGTCAACCTCTTTTCCGCTTTGAGTTGCGTGGCCACCAGTGGAGCACGCGTTCGCTCAATCGTCCGTCAGTTATACGGGACACATGTCCCGCCCTCTTCCAGTTTTAAGCGGCAGTTGCGTCTATTAATTTAGTTTGTTGGTCGTATTTCTTTGTTTCTCACCCTGTCTCGAATAAAATGAATACGAAGCTTAATTTGCTAAAATACGCGTAAAGCAGGAGAATCACGGTGTAATTTGTAACACCCAATACTGGATATAGGCCTTATGTAGGAAGTTCCAAAATCCACGGTCCGGGGCCGCTTGTTACCAACGGCGATTCGTTTACTGTCGTCTGTCCACCTTGTTGGGGGCCGACCAACGCTGCGTACCGGTGCTGGGTTCCCATTCCAGCACCTTGGGATCCCAGCTTCCATCGGTTCTCCGAGCTATAAGCCCCCACCTATTAGCTTAATTTTCTTAATATGTAATGTACTACTTCCTTTTACAATCCCATCGTTCGCATGTGCCGCCTTTATAATGATTTAGTATCAAGTAATCATAATATTGACATTTTTAACAAAAGGATAAATATTTTTAAAAATCAAATTATTAAGCACTATTCCACATAATCTTTAGGGAAATAATATATATATTATTATTTAAGTGTTTCTTTTTTGTTTCAACTTTAATTTTATCTTTACTTTCTGTTTAATTTAATTCCAAGTTGTGTACACATACTTTGGGTTGTAGCTTAGAACAAAACTTGTTATTACTTATATTTAGATCTACTTTTAGTTATTACCTGTTTTGTGTACCTAATAACAATAAACAATAAACAATAAACAATGTATATTCAACTTACCAACTATTTCAATCGTTATGACTTGAAATAATTCACGCAAAACTCCACCGTTTCCTTTAATGTAGGCACTCAACACCCAGTTTCCGTGATCATTTTCTGTCAGAGGGCCGATCGTAAAATCACTATGTTTGTTATCAATGTTTGGTGAAAGATTTGCTTGATAAAAATTATATGGTTTTGTGGTAGATACAATAGTTTTTATCGCTCCATTATTGTAATGATTTTCGTAATTAACTCGTGAGGTTTCTTTGTAATAATCGGTCGTAAAGTGACTCGTGTTTATGTCCAGTTTAATACTATCGCCTTTCGGATTGCTTAAGTAGTATAATGTGTTTGTATTGTAAGTAACCGGTGCTGATATAGCGATGGTATCTTTTAGCCCTGCTGATATGAATATCGGCCTCAGTTCCTCTTTGGTTATACCTGTAATGTTTGAATTTGCAAATTAATTTACTCGTATGTTTTGGTCTACGTAATAAAAGCAGAAATGAGGAGATCCGTAGAAGAACTAGAGTTACCGACATAGCTCAGCGAGTCGCAAATCTGAAGTGGCAATGGGCAGGGCACATATCTCGCGACGTTGGGGTCTTATGGTGCTGGAATGGCGACCCCGCACCGGTAAACGTAGCGTAGGTCAGCCCCCCAACGAGGTGGACAGATGACATCAGGTGAGTCGCTGGGAGCCGCTGGAGGCAAGCGGCCCAGGACCGTGTATTGTAGAGCTCTCTACAAAAGACCTATGTCCAGCAGTGGACGTAGATTGGTTGACATGATGATGATGAAAATGATGTTTTGGTCTGGTATGAGGCTGTGGCCGTGGCTAGTTGCCACCCTATCTACAGAGAAGTGTGTAAGCGATTTATCGTTTCAGTACGATATCGAGTATAAACCAATTAGGGGTATGGTTTTTTTTAATACAACCACCATATGCCCTAACAGGTTAGCCCGCTACCATCTTAGACTGCATCGTTACTTACCTAGGGAAAAATAGAATTAGGATTTTCCTTGCGTATTTTCCATCATATGTAATGAATAAACGTATCCTCTTAGATCCCGTTGCCTACATTGTATGCTGCAATCATTCGTGACAACCAGACAATTCTGTGTGGTATATAAAGTGCTTTAAACACGGTCGACCCACCTGTTGCGGCTTGGAATAGGTATACATATTCCAACAATGCCAATCGAAAGCAGATGTTCTATGAATACAGTTTTATAGAAATTTTAAATAAATATAAATTAAAAATGACGTAAGTACATTATTTCTTTTAGTTTGCCTATGTGATTCCTCAGAGTTTAGCACCTCAAGTGCGGACACTCTTTGTCGATGGATAGCAATTTATAGCAATTAGGTACATCTAATAATAATAATAATAACAAAAATCCTTTATTGCCATACAAGATTATTGACTAAATGATTATCAATTAATATTAACAATATGGCAAATGGCCGCAAACTCAGCCTATGCTGTGCATTAGCAACAATGCTCAGCGCTGATTTTCAGTCTGCACCAGTATCAGACTGAGCAAACCACCGCGTAGCCCGTTGCGTTATTACTATAACTAGAGTAAATTTAAATAAAAAAAATCCAAATAAACTGTAAAAGAAAACAAATAAAACTAAAACTAACACAAACAGTACATATTTAACAGTTTAAATTTAACAAGTAAGTAAATAAATAAAATTGTATAATCTATAGGTATATAATAAGTATACGTACGTATTCATCGAAGTACACTTCTTAGAGATACATCGTGTTGCAAGGAAAATTTGGCATGTCTTTTTGTTATAATTGTTCAAAGAAAGTAATGGATATGTATGAACGTTAGATGCTAGACAATTTTCGCGTAGAAAATATGAAATGAAATAAAAACGAAAATTGGCGTGAAATTAATTTCGTTGGTATATGCATTTACTTTGTACTGACTGATAAATCAATTTAGTTTATTCATTAATTTTTTGATGCCTCGTTGTGTTAGTGGTATTATTTTCGAACACGAGGTCCCAGGTTCGCTTTACTTCAATAAAAAAAGACAACTTTGCTACTTAGTTTGATCCCCGGCATGCATTTTTAACTTTTCGGAGCTATGTGCGTTTTAAATTGTATATCACCTGCTTTAATGGTGAAGGAAAGCATCGCGAGGAAACCTGCATGCCTGAGAGTTTTCAATAATGTTATTTACTCAAAGGCGTAACTATGTAGTTTTCCAATTCGCACTTGGCCAGCGTGGTGGGCAACGGATTAGGCCCTTCTCATTTTTATTGTAGACCCGTGCGACATGACTTAACTTACTCTATGTTTGAGAGAATGAGAGGCGTGTATACCTACGTCACTCGTAGGCCCCTATTGGGTTATTCTGACAATGAATGGTAATAACTGTCATATGAGGCTAGACCTATACTCCTCAGCTTGATAGACACAGGGCGGCAGGTTGCAGGACGTGTTACTTAGATGCTCCGCGGAGTGTATAAAAAGGACAAACTAAAGTATTTGCAAACTTTTTAAAAAGATAAACATTCATTTTATTACCTATCATATCCGGTAGTTTTTCGCTAACTGTCGCACTGTATGCTGATATACACGAGGCAAATATAAAAACGACAAAATTATCACACGCCTTCATATCTTCAGCGTTACACACAAACTGAAATAAAAAATACATCGCTATCAGTAACGGGTTTTATTAAGTATAGTAAAGATTTTGGTTCGATGTAATACGCAGTGGAAGCCAATTAATTAGGAATCCAAACTAAATAGCACTAATGGCGCTTCAACTTGCGCAGCGATACGAGATGTTTTCATGTGTGGTTTAGGGTTTTGACGGACCAAGCTGATGCCTCACCTCATGGTGTCGTCATCCTCGTACAAGGATCGCGTCCTACAAAGTTCCCGCATGTGCCCATCAACCTTAACCTGAAATCTGATCCTGGATTGAGCAGTGATAGCCTAGTGGTTTTAGCTTTGGCCTCCTCGCCTCGTCAGCGTCTAACACAAAGTGGAATAAAATAAAACGTAGGTATCAGAAATGAAATCTTGCTATAGTTATAATAAAACTGTTTCTCATACTCACACTCGTTTCCAAGTAGGAACATCACTGAGTTTTCAAACACACAGTGTAAGTTCCACTAAAATATAGTTAAAATATAATAATTGTTAATACTAATAAACAAATTAATATAAAAAAATAATTAAGCAAATTATTAAGAAATTCTACTCTGCCATTGTCATTTAATTGTATATCGTCCGTGTCAAAAATATGACACTAGGACACTGTAGAGGATTCTTCAGAGGAATCGTTACGTCAAAGATTCAATGTCACTGGGTTAAATTTTGTCTTGCGGGTGATTCTTACGATGCATACGTTTTGTTGAGACATCTTCTCACACTGTACCAGTAGCCTTAGTTTAAGATTTGTTTCGTTGATTTCGTTATAAATATGTCGAATTTGGTATTATATATAACAAAATATATAATACCAAATTCGTGTTTATGTGTGTTGAGTCCACCAATCCCTTAACCCCTTCTCATTGTAGGAAGAGACCCGTGCTCTTTAGTGGGCCGGTAATAGGTTGACGTGTTGATGTGTATTAGAATTAAATGTTCATGATGAGGAGTTATTACAATTTATAATTTATTTAAGACATTCGAAAAACTCTTTGGTTTCCACCAACTAAAAAAAAGAAAACTGCATGGCCTGGTATAATTACGTGTGCTTCGTACTTATAACTTACCGGAAGGTTGTAGGAATTCAATCGGGTAAAACACAAGTGTTGTAATCTTAAATGAAAAACATACGTTATATATCTTGGATTACGATCCTGCTATCTTATGAGTTCCAAGTTACCGGCCAGTGCGTTGAAAATAAAATTAACTCTTTCCTAAATATCACATTTTTGTGAGGCCCTCGTAATAACGAGATATGTAAAGATTCAGCTTTTTAGGAGATATCACACAAGACTTGTCACACAAAGACAAACACAAGTGTTGTTATGAAAGACACACGCTATTTATCCTGGATAACGGTCCTTAGAGCTATCTAAGAACATCTAAGTTACCAGTAAGTGCGTTGAAAATAAAATTAACTCTTTCCTAAATATCACATTTTGGTGAGGCCCCCGTAATAACGAGATATGTAAGCTTATCGAATATTGGCCGATAATGCAATCTAATGTAAATACATCAGTGGGTACCTACGGTATGTGCCAGTTTGCACGTAGTCTGGGAGGTAGTAAAAAATTGCATGCCCTACATATTACACTCAATTCTATGATTCACATTGCTTATTCCTACGAGAAGCGGTGACAGGTGATAGAAGATTTCACTTTCGAGGGGTGAGTTCGAATCTCAGCACGCACCGCAAACTTATCTAAGTTATGTGCATGTTTAGGAATTCAAAAATCACTTGCTTCAACGGTGAAGAAAAACATCGTGAGGAAAGCTGCATGCCTGAGAGTTCTCCATAATGTTCGCAAAGGTGTGTAGAGTCCACCAATCCGCACTGGCCAGCGTGTTGGACTACGGCCTTTAATTGTGGGAAGGTAATGGATTTATATGATCATGATAAAGATGATGTGTATTGTAGAGGATATGACAACACTAGATTTCAGTAATAATTGACGGACCAAGTCGAGTCGGCACACTTGTAGTGGAAAACCTTCACTTATTATCAGAGCAATACTTCGTAGGGCATGCAAGGAACTCCTGTCGCAAGGTGCCGCCATGTGTCCAACGGCCTGGGGCGTAGGTGTTAAACCGCATGTGCCTGTATTTTAGGACTAAGTAAATGGATCATAATAATGTAGAACAAAGATGAATGAATGAATGAATGAATACACTTTTATTGTACACCAAAGAAAAAATGTAGTTACAGAGATATAAATACATATCAAGAGAGTACAATTTGGTGGCCGATTTCTTCCAGGCAACCAATGGCGTAAAAGGAAAAAAATAGAAAAGAGGTAGGTGGTGCAATAAATAATATTTAAAATTATACTATATATATAATATAATTATATATATTCATATATAATATATATATATACATATATAATATATATATATATATAAATATATTACATATAAATACGAATAAAATATATAACATAAATACCTATATAAATAGATAACAAAGATGTAAATTTGCAGTAAAAATCTCTTTAATTTCTACACTGATATAAATTTTAGCTCCTAGTGTTTATTAAAGAATTGAGATGTTTAAGGGTAGGGAGGGAGACACGAAACTCATTCAAAATCACGTGTAGAAGAGCAAGGTCTCGGTAAATTTATAACATCATATTTATCGCAGTTACGCTTATGCAACAAAGTACCAATAAAAGCAAGACATGTAAAAAATAAAGGACGAATAGAAATAAACACAGACTGGAGTAGAATACAAAAGGCGGCCTTTTGGCTTAGAAGCGATCTCAGCCAGGCAACCTTAGGATTAGGACAACAAGAGCGAGAACAAAAAGGTGACGTAGAATTATTAGGTATAAACCTACATTCAAATAACTACATACGAATACATAAAAAAATCATATTTGAAATAAATATAAAAATAATTAACTAAAACTTATATATTATGATAAGCTATAAATTGTGGAGAAGAAAAAAAATATATATACCTTATTATTTAAATATATATTTTAATAAATAAACGGAAAAAAAGTCGTCTTATTGCGTAAGATAATAAGAATAATATTTCCAATGCAACCAAAGCTTAACACACTTACACTAACAATACTCATTTTGTTAAAAGTACCCACATGAGATTAGGAGTAAGCAAAATTTCTGATAGGAGACCACGGGTGTGACGGGTTCAAAATCCCCAACCAGTCGTGAAATGGGTGCCACCTTAGAAAAGGCTAAGCGGTGGCGATGGCCTCGATCCAGCGCGAGTAATGCGACACTCGCGTGTTGATGTTGGGGAACACGATGTCGCCGCAGCCCTGCGACCACGAGTACACGCCCACCACCACGCCGTTGTGTAGTAGCGGCCCGCCATTGTCACCCTGAACAAATAATCATCATCACTCAAGTCCTGTATAGAAACAGTTGTTTCTTCAAGGTATCTTCTTATTTGTTTATCTTATTTGTTTTTCGAACGCTTAGATGATGACTAACGACGTTAGGAGCAACTAAAGTAAAAACACCGATTCGGTGCGATAGTTTACGATTGCATGGTTTACGAGTTCAATTTATGTACATTACTCACCAGTAATGTATATCTTTGGAACTCGTAAACTGACACCTGACTTGAATATCAGTAAGTAAGAACCCTTAATCCATACGAGAAATGAAACATTGACAAAACAAAGACAAAATACCACACCTTGTGCCAAGAATAATAAATAAGTTAGGTTATATGAGTTGTCTAGTCAAAACGGGCATACGTAAAACACTTGAGCTACACATTCGAGCTATCAGCCAACAGGAAAGAGCTCGTTTCAGTGATTGTAGTATGAACGATGAGTGATTCTGCTGCTTGAGACTAAATTCAGTGGCGTGCGCAAGGTTTTTGACCAGGGTATGCATAAATAAGGAAAGTAGGCAGCGATTTTGTGCATGCATGAAGTGCACGCCACTGACTTGATGACGTTGACTTAATTACAGAAGAGTAAATAGGGACGAATTGTGTTGGAATGGGACAAAGGTTCCAGTATCCAACACAAAGTATGCGAGTATAAACTTACTAAACATTGTCCTCTGATGCCAACGTCAAGCCATCCAGCACACAGCATGGAGTCCGTAACGTTGAAGTTCAATACGTAATACCGTTCAACGCACGTCTGCTGGTCATTTACCCAGATCTGCACGCGACGAAGATCTGGAGAGGCCGAGCCTGTAACCTGAAACATCACACAACATGAAGGTCTTCTGCATCCAAAACAATCCAGCTTTTTGGAGCACCGTTGCCTCATTAATAATTTGCCCTGAACTCTCTATGGCGTTTAAATATTATCAAAATCTGGCACGTGTATGAGATTTAACAAAAAGAAGACTTCAGCCCTTTTCAGACCCATTACACCCTCTGAAAGTATTAGAATTCTGGATATTAACTTCGAATGCAGCCCTGTTCCGGGCTAGCTTGGAAGATAAAGCTAAATTAGGTTCTCAATACGCCCAATATTAGTTTCTCCTCCCAGGCTACTTGATCCTTCGCCTCCTGGAGCACCTTAGCATTACCTCCTTCCATTTAAGCGCGTATAGAATCGGCAGACTGGCCTTGATGACAATCCCAAAATTGCTAGTAAGTTGAATATTTTGGAGAATTGTAGGGTCATTAGCTCTATGTTTGTAAAGTCTTGTAGGGTCAGGGTCGGTTTCATTGTGGGATTATTTCATATCATAAGGGGCGGACGAAAAACTCCCTGAAAAGCCAGCAACACAGTGGCAGTTCCTCTAGGGCTCTTATAGATGTCTATAATCTCATAACACCAGGTGACCGCCCGATCGTTTGCTCGTAATTTATTTACGAAGAAATGAAATGCAAACGCCGTATTTGTCCTGGTACCCTGTTTTTCTGTTTTCTATACTATCACAATTAAATTGTAGTGTTATTTTATTGGTCCGTATTATCTATACTAATATTAAAAATGCGAAAGTTTGGAAAAATGTTTGTAGCTCAACCACCCCAGAATAGCTAAACGCAAATAAAATAAGAATTAGTACAGAGATTGATAATATATTAATTCTGGAACAGCAGCTAATATTTAATTTTCCCGATTAATGTATGTCCCGACGTTCACAGAGCAAGAGATCGGCATGTTTTATGCATAGTAGTAGTTCAGGGATCAAAAAATAACATACGACGACATACCAATAATTATTAGTTGCTGAAATAAAACATTAAAACTTACACTGGTAGCACCCCAGCCTATCGCAACGACCTCGTCATTCCGTTGAAGTCTGTATGCTCCACCAGCTATGTACGCTGGCTGTACAGCTGTACTAAACGACATAGCTACGACAGTACGTATAACTGCCACGTTGTGCTCTAATGTGTTCATCGAGAATAGCGGGTGGGTGGTTATGCGCGATATGATATACAGAGTCCCTCCGTTCGTCAGAGACGATGAGCCAACTCTTGCACGCCATGATGATGGCTGGGTTATCCTGGAATTGTAAAATTTTAGTTGCACTATTTTTTATTTAGTTATTCAGGTTTTTGTATCCAACCATACTTTAAAACATGTAGTGGAAATGCAGAAACTTATACAAATATGTTGCTTTATCTCCACGGGTTTTCCTCCACCTCCAGTATTGGCATAATACTTAGTAAATGCCTCCTTGGTTTACTGCTCAGCATGTTCGTTTACGCATCGTGAGGTCCTGGATACGAGTCCCTAAGAATTGTTAAGCATTAAGAAATCCTTAGTAGGTAACAGGTTAGATAAAATTGTCCAACTCTCACAGATCAATTTAAGCCGTCTGTTTACATTATTATCTATCTTACAGACTTGGAGCCTCATAAGAAGGCTCAGAGTCATTCAGCGGGCGATGGATCATGTTGGGAGTCTCTACGTGATCCAATCAGAAATGAGAATATCTGTAGATCGATCTGTAGAACTAGAGTTACTGACTTAGCTCAGTCTGACTGACTGACTCACTTAGCAAGTCGCGAAGCTAAAGTGGAAATAGCCGGGCACATAGTTCGGAGTACCGATAGACATTGGGATCCAAAGGTACTGGAATGGTGACCCCGCACGGGTGAATTCTGCGTTAACACACCCCGACTCAGTGGCGTGCATAGAGGGTAAGAACAGGGTAAGCAGATGATATAAAATTAAAAAAATCTCGATTACGAGTTATAAATACTTAAGGGTAGGCTTTTTAGAACTCTTACAATGCATATCCTTAAGTTTTTTATGACTCGTACTGGAGATTTTCTTCATTTTATATCATCCGCATACATATTTCATTATCATTTCATTTTCATTTTCATTTTAATTGTTAGACTTTATACGCCGTTGAGAACATTATGGAGAACTGTCAGGCATGCAGGTTTCCTGACGATATTTTCCTTCACCGTTTAAAGCTAGTGAAATTTACCTCGCTAAAATTACCTTACTATAATAATGACAACTGATATCAAACTATTTGTAGCGAGACACGGCACCCAAGCAGCACATCACCGTGGTATTTGGAACTCCAGGTATTTGGTGTCCAGCAGTGGACATGATGATATTGGTGACCTTGATTAATGGGCGATTCCTTGAAAGGTAGGTACTTACTGCTCATTAGCAAAGAAACAGGAGGCGGCGGTTAAGATCGCTGTATTAGTTAGTATGGTACCACCGCAACCCAGCAAGAAGCTCGGCGACTCGATGTTGCTGAGGAGTGCCACCGCAAATGGATACTTCGTTATGTCTGCTAGTTCACCACCAGCTATTCTTGATTGTGCTGCACAGTATATTTATATAAATTTAGTACCCTTCAGTTGGGAAAGGCCTTTAAAGTTTAGTCCATCTGTGGGCTGTTATAGGCTATCTTATATCTTTAAACGAGCAATTCTTGTATACTTTTATATAATTGGAATCTTGGAATCGGCTCCAACGATTTTCATAAAATTTAGTATACAGGGGGTTTCGGGGGCGATAAATCGATCTAGCTAGGATTCGTTTTTAGAAAATGTCATTTTTTTTGTGTTTTCCGGTAATACTGATTTGGTACAACGAAGTTGCACGGGTCAGCTAGTTTATAATTATGACACAAGGGACAACACTTTTGTTGCGTTTAAACATTAGCTATTTTTGAATCAGCTTTAATTTTTGATTTATTGAAACCTAATTTTTTTATTAAAATACTAGCGGACCCTCGCGACTTCGTCTGCGTATGAGTCAATCGAGCAGCTAGAAAAGATGTGATGCTACCATCATAATCATCGTGGCTGTACCTTCTATTACGTATGTACCTACTATTATTTTTTCGTGGTATACTGAGTTAGTAAGTTATCATTATTTTAGTTGATACATACTGTATACATATTTCCATACAGCCACCCTCGCAAAATTTCGCATTTACAATATTAAGTAGTATGGTACGCATATATTCGATCGTTGTCCCATATGCCATGCTACTTGCTGTTATTTGTGAAGAGATGTAATTTACCTCCGTCAATATTTATCAGATCTTCATTAAAATTAGACACTACATGTTTTATAGTATACACTTTAAAACAACAAAATAATTATTAAAATGGGTTCAAATATAACGGAGCTATGAAGTAAAATTGATAAAATTTTTCATCCCGTTTCCCGGAGGAAGCTTATTGTTTGTAGGAATAAAAGGTATCCTATATGTTGACCCGGGATACCAGCTATAACTATATCAAATTTTATATATCCGTTCAGTAGTTTTCACGCGATGCCCGGACAGACAGACAGACAGACAGACCAAAATTTAATAAAAATCTGTTTTGGACTCAGTATCGATTATAAAGCATCCCCCGGTCAAAATATTCAAAATATATTCAATGTACAAAAATCTTCCAGTTACAGTTTTGACATAAGTTTTTTTAAATATTTATTTCCTACCAAATTTCCAAAAAGTCTATACGCCTTATAGTTCCAGAGATATCGTGATGAGTATCACGATATCTCTGGAACCATGATATGATATATGTGTCACCTATATACATGTATGATATGTATATAGGTGGAAAACTCTTTAATATATATAGATTACAGTTTTTTTTAACAAAAAACATTGTCTTATTAGATTGGAACCAGTAGGCCAGCCTGACTTGATTATGGCCGATTTTTGTCGATTTGAATCTACATATTTTTCACTTACATTATTTGAAAGTTAAATATTATTTTGTCAAATACATACCATTTATATTTGCAATAATTCCACATATCACTGTTAGAATTATTAACATTTTCATCGTGATTATTTAATTAAGGTCAAATAAGTACTAATTAAAGAATCTATAACATTCTACTCGTTCTTTATCGGGTGATTAGTCTTTTATCTTAATTATAACTTTTTAATATATAATTACATATCTATCTCACAGAATAAGGAACACACAGAAACCGTGTACACGACTTATATAGAAGCATCAAAAACCACTCCACTTTAGTAGTGTTTCTCCAACAGGCGGTTAGTTACTTCATACCGTTAAGCAGTTCGCAGTAATTATTTAACTCTGATATTCTAAAGGTTTACCATAAAATATCAAAATGGGAAAAGTTTGAGGAGTGAGCATTGCGCGGCGCGTTTGCAGTGTTTTTGGACACTGCGCTGCATTCAATAATGGCTGAATGGGCTTCTGTAATTTCTTAATTCCGTGCTTTATCTATATCTATATCTATAAGTATCTAAAGAGTTTTTTACGGTTGTTCCGTTAAAACTATTAAACTATACATCCGATTGAATTGAAATTTTGCATCCATGTAGAGGATACATTGACTTAATGGATAGGCTAAGTTTTTTATAAGTGTTAAATCTCCGAAGTGTATAGCGGGAACGTTAAATTTTGAATTTTAACTCTTTTAGACATGAAATGTGCACAGAATTTTTTTATGCTATGTTATGAGCAAACAAGAATGTATTGAATGAAGTTTAAATCACAAAATCGGTTACGGCTAATGAAAAAAAAATTAAATTTTTATACTTAAAGTTTGTGGGACTTTAAGTATAAAATTTTCATTTTTTTACTTATAATTTAATAAAAGTTCGGTTCGGTTCATGTTTGTTAAATTAAGGTCACTTACTATCAGATTTCAAAAAAATTTAGCCCTAGAGGAGATTGTGGGGGCGTTAAAATTATTTATTTAATAATAATTGTTGATAACATCCTAAAGGATTTTTTATAGTAATAAATGATGGACCAAGCCGTGGTAACCTAATGGTTAGTGAAAAACCATAATTTGTTTCATAAACAGAGGAACACTTTGAATGCCATGCAAGGAACACATCCTATGAAATGACACCCTTCGGACTGGAACGCAGCCTAGCAGCTTAAATAGGCATGGGGGTAGTAGAGACTTCCCTGGACAAGCTTGGCCACAAAATGCTTTAATAGGTACTACTACTAAAACTTTAAGTGCGGAAGAGTCTATGTAAGATTTGCAGTCAATGATTGCAGCTGTCTATAATTTCCAAATAATACTGGTTGCCTCTGGAAGTAGGAGGGACATCTTTAGTGCTAAAACACATATATAAAAATGTTATGTTGGTCTGAGTACGCTTCAAAAACTCAAAAAGTTCTGCAATGATCGGGCTGAAATTTTAGCATGATATATGCATCAAGGATTGTTTTTATCTATTTTTCTCAACCATTCAATCACAATGTGCCACAGCGAAGCGTGGCAGGGTACAAATAGTCTATAAATATAATATATATAATAATATATTTTTTATAAATTGTAGTCCGGGAAAGCTTAAAAATAGATAGAGAACCCAAAACAAAGTGTTAATTTTAATTATTTAATTTTCGTCGGTCTGTCTGTTCGCACAATATAAATGCAATTTTGTATATTTATAGCTGTTACATATATTTTTATTTACCACAAATAGTAAAAAAGAACACTGGACACAACAAAAATAAACTTAAAAGTAGGATACAAAGGGCGGCCTTATCGCTTAGTAGCGATCTCTTCCAGGCAACCTTAGGATATTTTTATCCTGAAAAACAGTAGGGTTGTTTCGGGATAGGACTACGAAGATGAAAGAGTTTGTCGATTTTACACCATAACTCTGTCGTATCTAATTTTTAATAAATCTTTTTTAATGGAAAGATTGTATTATCAGTTTAACTCTGTCTACATTTCATGCAGATCGTGTATATCATTGGAGGTAAAGTACAAAGCTCCTGAGCGTGCATACAGGGTATGCACTAAACGGACAGATTATATAAAATGAAAAAAATCTCCAGTCCAAGTTATAAAAAACGTAAGGATAGGCAATAAAGAGTTCTAAAAAGCCTACCCTTAAGTTTTTATAACTCGTATTGAAGATTTTCTTTGTTATATCATCTGCACACCCTATGCATACCCTCTATGCACGCAACTGGCAGCAACCCACTCATTTAAGGCTTAACTTAATAGCTACGTAGTGAGTCGTAGGCAGTCCAGAAAAAATATGAAATATTTCTTCAACAACTTTTATTATGAAAAATAATAAACAGCATACAAATATTGTAATAGTAATAATAAAAACGACGTATTCTTCATAAGTATTAAGCATATCTCTCGGAAATTTACAAACAATGTATACTTATAGATACAATATACATAAAAATAACTATGTTACAATTTATTATGTTCATTAAGTACAACTCTCATATTTTCTATAACCCAGTTTTTTTTTGTATACTTCAAGATTTAATATAGGCAAAACGAAAATATTCATGCATGTTTGGCTTAAGAAAGGCTTTGCTGGCTCTTAACTTTTCGTATGTAGGTCTTTCTTAGCTAGGTATCATTATTGAAATGCAAAGCACCATACTTGAACTTTCGACAAGTTTAGTGATCACAGATAAGACAGCGCTCACCATTTTCCCAGGGGGTTAGACAAAAAACTGAATCGGCATCGAAATCGTCTTTACTCATTGTTTTCTTTGGTTAGACTGTTAGTATTCCATGCTTAATAGAATGTGTTGTATGTTTACGGTTAAAGTTATTATGCCCGAGAGCTAGTTTGTTAAATGGGGTCAGCAGCGTCTTTGATCCTTTAAAAAACTAGTTGCCGGAATTAAATCTTCAAATATTACAATATAAATTATACTAAGCAGCCACTGCGGTGTTGTTGCTTGTGTCGTTGGCGTTTTGTATCACCTTCTTCTTCATGAAGCTGTTTCTAATGGAGCTGGCACGCGCGTACGTCCACTCCCTGTTCTTCTTAGGCCCGATGAAACTGGCGAGTAGAATCATGCACATCCCTATGGACATTACGATTATCCATGCTCCTGGGATACGAAATTCTGCAATAGTAAAATGAGGGACTAAACAAGAGTAGTTTTGACGACCTCTCTGGCGCAACGGCGAGCGGTGTGAAATTACGTAGTCCTAGGTTTGATTCCCAGTAGGGGCAATTTGTGAATATATAATTTCTGCTTTTTCTCCGGTCTGGTGGGAGGCTTTGGCCGTGGCTAGTTACCACCCTACTATATTTAAACTAGGGCAATGCACACATCGCCATCTCGACCTGAAGTAGGCGTAGCTTGTTTCATGAGTACTAAGATAAATATTTTTATGTATAATCAACAGAAATACTTATCATACACAGTTAAACACTAATGTACATCACACAAATATTCTTCTGGAATCGAACCCACAGCCTTGGACTCAGGAAGCAGGGACGTTGCCCACTGCGCCAATCAGCTTTCAAATGATAATCATGAATCGTCTAAATGCATACGTATATTATAAGTATTTATGTATATTACTATTAAAATATTCATCAGTCATCCTAGTACCCATAACACAAACTACGCTTACTTTGGGGCTAGATGGCGTTGTGTGTATTGTCTTAGTATATTCATTATTTATTCTGAAGTACGTTTACATTTAAAAGATAGGATATCGTCAAACGAACTTACGTACAGTACCTCCATTACCCGGGGGGCTTGGAACGGGGAAAGCGATGTCTGTGAAGCGCGTCACTTCAGTTTCCTGTCCCTTGATTCTCGCCACGATGGCCCAAGGATGCTGCTCAAGACTCGTCGGGTTCCTAATAGATATGGCGCATAAACCCGTTGAGAGATTCGACGAGTTGCTGATCGTTTCCGGGACGTTCGTACTGGTGAAGCCTGAAAAAAAAGGTGTTTTAACCATCCGTACTTATTAACGTCCCACTGCTGGGTACAGGCCTCTTCTCTCGTAGGAGAGATAGTTTTAGAGCACAAACCCACCACGCTGCTCCAACGCGGGTTGCTGGCCTATAACAACTATTGTTACAAGTTAGTTATAATTTATTTATTTACAAAACTTAAGTTATAATTATGAGGTTAACCTAATGCAATTCTGAAAACAAAGAAAACTAAAACTTATTATAATTAACATAAACTAATAAATACATAGTTGCCTTTATGAACTCGCCCAATAACCAATAAATATATTGAACGGAACCGACGGCTTAGCGTGCTCTCCGACGCGCGGGTGTTGACACAGCCAATTTCCTAACTCCAGGCTGGTAATGAAAATTCTTTAGCAGAAAAACACCTATACCTAACATTTACTGCGACCCGGGATTCGAACCCAGGACTTAGTTAAACATGCTAACCACCTTGACGAACGAGGCGGTTGTAACCAATAAAGGGGTTTTTTACCATAGCTGTAGATACTAAGAAATGTTAGTGCGTGAGTCAAAATTCAAAAAAACTCGTTGCTTACGAAATTTAACATATAAAAATGGCGCCTTGTAACCACTAAATGCTTAAATATTCACAACAAATTAATTGACCACCCGAGTAATCACTCTGGCATTTGCTTAGTTAGATCAGTTAAAACATACCAAAACCGTCGATGCGGACAAATCTGCAATATTCCAGGGGTCTTTCATTGTAAACTTGAGCTTCTAAAGTCAGTTTGTTGTCGCGCATTTGTTGACTCACCACCATGACATCTAGAAATAATGGCTTAATATAAGAAGACGAAGAAAGAAGAAGAAATAGGTACTTTATTGCACACAAACATCAAAATATAGAAAATATAGAATAAACAAAAGAACAAGAATTGTAGGCATGCAAAGGCGGCCTTATTGCTGCAAGCAATCTAAATATAAATGGCTTATTTTTTGGAGATGAATAAAACTACGGAGCAGACAGTCTTTTAATTTTTACCTTGGTAAGTATCATCATTATATCAACCCACTACCGTCTCAGTACAGGGCAAAGGTCTCCTCCCACAATGAGTAGGGTTTAAGGGGGGTGCGGATTTGTGGACTCACACACCCAACTTTGAAAACATTAAGTAGAGCTCAGGAATGCAGGTTACCTCACGATAGTGCCCTTCACCGTTAAAACAAGTGATATTTTAATGACTTAAAACGCTCATAACTTAGAAAAGTTAGAGGTAGCTGGGATTCAAACTCGGCCCCCCGAAGGTGAAGTCGAGCTTCTACCTAATGGGCTATCACCGCTTCTTGGTAAGTGTACTGAGTTCTTTGGCCTTACATTATTTTCAGTCAAATTGGATTAGTGGTTCCGGCGTGAACAATTTATTATAAACATAAACACTTACATTTTTGCCTTTATAATATTAGTGTGATGTTATAATATAAATGGCTTTTTATGTTTTTATTTATCTACAAGCTAGCCCTTCTGGAATCTGGAAATCTCACTCTGATGCAGCGTTATGTAGCGTGATGCAGCATGATGGTAGCGAGTTAACCTGTTTGGGGTATGGCAACCATAATCTTTTTTCTCTTGTCTTTATATCGCTTGTCAGCAAGTATGGCGGTCAGGTGATAACTAGCCTCGGCCAAAGCCTCCCACCAGACAAATATATATTTATTAAATAATAAAAACAGAAGGTGACAAAAAATGGGTATATTACCATAAATAGCAACCTCAATTCTAGCACGTTGTTCCTTTGCCTCCGGGTCAACAAGGCCGACGTGACAACTCCAGTAACCGGAGTCAGACGTGGCGAGGCTCGGGAACCTGATGCCGCATTCCCCAGCGTCAAGACCGGCTCCCACATAAGTAGCCAAATCGTGAGGTCCCGCTGAATAAAGACGCGTTGAATATTTCAAATTTAGCACGAAACACTAAGGCGTTGTCCTAATAGAACGCGAATGCGCATATATACTGTATGTCCTAATAGGAAGTTCATAGAGTTTCGCGCACAAAATATTCGCGCGATTAAGGAACCTAGTCGATATCAATATGTTTGAATCGAATTTTTATCTATAGATAAAAATTGTATGCACGAGAGAGTAAAGGAAGAGCCAAATCATCGCGTACAACATGCATCCGCGATGCGTTTAAGTTTGCGTCCTGCGTGCGACAAATCATAATACGCGCAAGTTTGAGCCCGTTTTTAATTTGACAGCCGATACGGAACAGCATATACAGAAAAGCTTGTATAGCGGCGTCCTATTTGACGCCGCTATGCGGGCTTTTCTCAAATGTGTTCTTTTTGTTTTTAACATTATTCATGTAAACTTCGTGTTTAGGAGGAGTATTTACTCACATGGTGCAACATTAAATAGAGTGCCATTTCTAGAGCGGAAGTAGCAGTACCGGATTGGCGCCTGTATGGAGCATGTCATAGTCACGCTGTCTTGGATCGAACTGGTGATGAAGCTTCTATCAGCACTCAGGGTTGGCTCTGGAATAATTTTAAAGATGAATGAATATGCTTACAGAACAGATACGCAGCGGTATGCTTCCAAGAACATTTAATATTAAGATACTTTGATTTTATAAGATTTTTAACTAGTTAGGTGTTTAACTGATTCTTCTATAGCTTACTTAGTGTGATAGCAGCGATGATTTCAGGGTCTCTAATCCAGGAACCCTTGACGGTGAGGAATCCGTAGTAATTGTCGCCCTCTGTTTCGATTGCACATCGCCATATGCCAATGTCACTGACGGTAGAGTCCATAATTCGAATATTGCAGTCATGCTGGTGAACACCAGCCGTATAGCTAGAAGTATAGAACACATAAGTTAGTAGACATACATAAGTTAGACATAGTTCACAAGATATTTTTAGTATAAGCAATCAGAGTTTTTTTGCTTCATTCTATTTATTGCGTTTTATTGCTCTGTCGGAACTACGCGTTTTAGCATCTTCTTTGTTCCTGCATCATGTTTAATCTATTTATTTATTTATTTATTTGGGTTCACAAACAACAACACAGAATCACATTACACAATGGTATACATAGTACAAATAATTACTCACTGCGGCGTCAACTGCGTAAACCACATATAACAAGAAATATTTGTTAATGGGGCTTATTCAAGACCTAATAAAACATTATTGTTGCAACAATTTCTACAAAAATGCAAACAAATCAGGAAATCTATATATATTTATCAATATATTGTAATCGCAAAACTTTGTTTGTAAAATTAATTGATTATCACCCGGAATACTAGTATATAAATTTAATTTTAAGACTATTTTAAACGATCTATGACCAACTTCTTAAATGCGCCTATTCGCGTAGAAAAAATGTGTATATTAATAAAAATCGTGATGTAAGCCTGTTGCGTAACGATTCTATACATAAGTAGAAGAAGCGCTATTGGGTAGAGCTCGTCCGGGGAAGTTCTGCATGGGATAGTTTATAAGTCGAAGATTAGGTTCCATAGACTACTGCGTATCCCGGAAAAATGCACGGAGAGTTTATCTTTCTTTCACGAGGAAATTTTTGGATGTAAAACGTTAGTAATAAGTACACACGCGAGTATAGCCGTAGATCTAACTCTAACGTGAGTTTGTTTGTTTGTTATGCTGTCACGCCTACATAACTACGTGACGATCAACTTGTAAATCGATTTCAATGAAAAGAACGTAGGAGGCTTTTCATGCAAAAAGACACTCCTGGTCCCTAGGAATAACTAGAACCCGAATTGACAAAATGTATACAAACGTGAGAAAAAGCTAGTAAGTTTTAAGTACTTGACTCCAGTGCCCTGCCAGCTGATGTATCTGCTCTCGCCTACTCCTTCAGTGGCAATTAGTATTCGACCCGATGGATCACGGAACTTGCAGGAGCGTATCGGGTGAGGACTGGCCAAGAAACAGGACAATGTGACTGTCTTCTTCGACATATCTCGGACAGATACCCAGGTGGACACGTGCGGTTTTCGAGCTGTAATATAATGATCATTTTTTACAATAAGGTGTGGCGACCTCCCTAGAGAAGTGGTAAGGGTTGTGGACCGTCTTTTAAGTGGGAGGTCCCGGCTGGTTTCGATCCCCGGGACAGTGTAAGAATTTTCTCTGGTCTTGTACATAATTTGTCATAACTTGACGGTCGATTGGCTCAGTTTGCAGCAACCCTGCTTTCTGAGCCCAAGGCCGTGGGTCGATTCCCACTACATTTTTTTTTTTTTTATATTCTAGGAGGAAATTCTCATGGATGACAATAAGTCAGTTAATACCTCTTAACATGCCCGACTTCGCTGAGAGTACAACACTAGAGGAAAATGTTTGTGTGATGAGCATGAATGTTTTTCAGTGTCTGGGTGTTTATATATATATTCTAAGTATTTATGTATATTATTTATAAAAATATTTAACAGTCATCTTAGTACCCATAACACAAGCTACGCTTACTTTGGGGCTCGATAGCGGTATATGTATTGTCGTAGTATATTTTTTTATTTATTTGCGTAAAGAAATATTTGACTTTGATTTTGATATTAGTGATTAAAGTTGGTCGGAAGCACCAGGCTGCACGCAGCTTATATTAATATCTTAACTCTGGAGAGACTGGGAGACTAGGTTTTCTCTCAAGATATATCAGAAAGCCGATACCAAGTAGTAATAAGTAGAAAAAACTAGGTAATATTTGTAGCGGTGATAGCTGTGGTAAGGACTTCGGCTTCACCTTCGGGGGGCCGAGTTCGAATCCCAGCACGCACCTCTAAGTTTTCCGAGTTATGTGCGTTTTAAGCAATTAAAATATAACTCGCTTCAACGGTAAAGGAAAACATCGTGAGGAAATCTTCATAATGTTCTCAAAGGCGTGTGGAGTGCACCAACTGGGCCGGCGTAGTAGACTACAGCTTCTTCCTACGCCTACCTTTCTCATTGTGGGAGGAGACACGTGCCCTGTAGTTGGCGGTTCGGGTATAGGTTGATATGATGATGATGATGATTTGGCCCAATCCAAGCTCCAGGAAATAATCAAAAAAGAAATATAAAGAACCTAGCTGATGTCTGAGGTTTGTTATATTTCTTTTTTGATTATTTCCTTCATAGATAATTCATTTTATTGTTAATGTGCAAATTTGTGTATTTGTTACACTCTGTGTAATTGCCAGCCAGCAGCTTTGCCCCACTTTTTTTTAAATTTAAAACTGATACAAATGTTACAATTTTACACAGTTGTGTGACAATAAAGACGATTATCCTTCCATAATTCTTTCATGTTTCAAACGCAATTAAATTAAATAGAAATTTACCTGCGTCTTTAACCTCAACTTTAACGTTGTAGCTATGTGTAAGCACTTGTCCGGGCAACCCAACGTCCAGCTTCCATAAACCTTCATGTTGGGACTTGATGACCCTGTCAAGAGTAATCGTACATCTCCTAAAACCATTATATACTTCAAAGCCTGCTGGATTCTTAACTCGGCAGTAAATTGCGTTCTCCGGTCCGATAGTTACATCAACTGGTTTATCTTTAGTCCAGTAAAGGTTAATCTGATCTGTAGAAGGAGCACCTAAAAGTAAAATTCAAAAATAATTATCTAGCTCGAAAAATTTCATTAAAGGCCAAGTCGAAAATATCTTTATTCTAGTAAGCCCATAGGTGGCACCTTTGATACGTACATTACATGAGAAGTACACGGTAGTGATATGATGGCGATAATCATATTTGTAAACTTAAAACTAAAGCTACGAGGGTTCCAAACGCGTCTTGGTCTAAGAAGAAGCCCACAACAAACTTACCCAGCTGCTTTTTTTTAGTAAAAGATAGCTAGTAGCTTTTTATGACAGAGCTCGTTTGGGGAATTCCTACTGCCAAGCTTATTTCTGCCGCTAAGCAGCATTGTTTCAATGCTATGTAACGGTAATTACAGGCACATAAGACTTAACAGCTACGCATCTTGTTGATGGACACAGGGGGGTATTTTGCACGATGGCAAATGGCTCATTTAATTCAGTTAAGGAATTTTTAGTGCACCGAAATATTTGCCAGGATTTATGTAATTACCTTTACTGACATTATACTTAATATAATGCTTTATAATTTACCACAATATTGAAACTTATAACTTATATATCTATTTCATTTATAGGTTCGCTAGTGTGTAGTGTATATATATATATACACTAGCGAACCTCAGCGCCATCTGTCGGGCTTATTTGTGAATCAAAACCATCCAGGATGCCATCCAAACGCATACCGAAAATTTCATTCAAATCGGGTAGTTCAATGTCATACACACGCACACAAGAAATATATAATATAAAGATATAAGTGTTTCGTAACTAACATATCCTTTCCAAATAAAGAATTCGAATTTGAATTTGAGCCTGTGAGGCATATTCGAATGAAGAAATATAACATGTGAAATAAAATTACCGTGAACAATAACTTCGATGAAGGCTCTATATTTTATTGTATCTCCATAATAGATTTCCCAATAGCCACTGTCATTTGTCGTTACATTTCCGACTCTAAAACCACATATGTTATTTAGTCTGTTGTAATGTGCTGGTGGAATCCCATGCGGTCCTAGTAGTCTGCAAGTCTCTACATGGTGTCCACTTAAATTGTTCCTCAAAGCTATAAACATAGTATTCCCTTCCTTTACATTCATTACACCTACACCAGCATCCACGGATTCTGAAATTCGGAAAATCTTTTATCATCATTAGCATAGACCTGTATAATCTATAGTTATACAGGTTTTCCCAGACAAAACTGTCAAGCGGAAGATCAGAGGCACAACATCGCTAAGGCTATCTGAAAACGAGCATACAAACTATGTTATTATATTTTTCATACTTTTGGAGTTACGATTTTTTAAAACATTCTAATTTCATCATATCATATTCATCCTTTAAAGGATTCATCGCAATCAGTGTTAGTTACTATTCAGTGGTCGCTTAAAGAAGAAGAAGAATGCTGATGGAAAGAGCAATGTTGGGAGTATCTCTACGTGATCAAATGAGGAGATCCGTAGAAGAACCAGAGTTACCGACATAGCTCAGCGAGTTGCTAAGCTGAAGTGGAAATGGGCGGGGCACATAGTTTGGAGAACCGATGGACGCTGGGGTTCCAAGGTGTTGGAATGGCGACCCCGCACAGATAAACGCAGTGTTGGTCGGCCCCCAACGAGGTGGACAGACGACATCAAACGAGGCGCTAGGAGCAGCTTGAAACAAGCGGCCCAGGACCGTGGATTTTTAGAACTCTCTACAAAAGACAGCAGTGGACTTCAATCGGTTGAAGTGATGATGAAGATGATGATGAGTGTTAGTTACACTGATGATGGACATCAAAGCTTCGTTTTTTTTTTAATATATGGATAGAGCGTGACTTCGGCCCCAACTGATAATACAATAGTAATAATAAATCACATATTAAAAAATCTAATAATCGGTAGATGTTATCATTTCGACGTGACCGGATATACGTATTACTTAATTCTATCAAAATAATAGATTTATAGTACACTTTTTTGTTATATATCATACATAAAATATAGAATTCGGAAATAGATTTTCTCACAAATTCCTAAAACACTTTCCAAAACTAATTTTAATATTTTCTAAATGATTACTATATTTCTGAAGAAACAAAGTACGTTGGTACAGATTTGATCTTAGTTTATGAGAAACACATAGACAATAAGAGTAAGAAAAAAATATATACCTTCGATGGAAATTTCAAAGGGTAATTTCCTTATAAATCTTCCTGATAATTCAAATCCCTCAGAAATTAACATCCATTTTCCAATAACTTTTTCAGATGTCACATTCACAAGAACAGCACAGTTTGTGGATGGCACTTTTGAGATGAATTCATCATGATTGTCGTCTAATTCCTGAACATTGTACATATTTCCATCGGGCTTTACGATTTGGCACCTCACAGTGTCACCATACGCGTAATCTGGTAAAGCTATTGTGGCCACTGAACCAAACGTGGTGTTTATAAACTTGTTATCTAAATATTCGACATATGGGTTAGACTCCGAATCTGAAATTTTAAAATGTGATTAAACTACTAAAACGTGAATTTGTGAATTTATAATTTCTAAATTGGTTGAACTGCCTCAATGGTTAGCTTGTTCATCTAGGAATCACAAGGTCCTGGGTTCGAATCCCGGGGTTGACCAAATTATATAAGGTGTTGTGTATTTTCTATTCAGGAATTTTCGGTACCAGCCCGGAGTTAGGAAGTTGCCGGCGGCAGCCCCCGTGCCTCGGAGAACACGTAAAGCCGTTGACCCCGGCTATAGTTGTGGTTAAAGCCCACCAAACCGCATAGGAGCAGCGTGGTGGGTCTATGCCTAAATAAAAATAAAACCGAGGCCCGTGCCTCTAGAACCCACTCTGCCGATTGTCCCGGATACTATTAGTTAAGTAAAAGTCCACCAACCAGCATTAGAACAGCATGGTGGGTCTATGCTCTAAAGCCGCCTCTGCTATGAAAAACGCAGCCTGTGCCCTGCAGTAGGACGTTAATTATATGGACTGCGGATAAAATAAGTTGAAAATTTTTGGCCACCGCATCGATTTCCATGTGTACATTATGTTTTTGTTGTTTTACCTTTAAAGATTATCTTACCTGTTTCAGATGTAACCGTCACATTGTAAATCTGGATTCGTTCTCTCCCGCCATCAGCTTCCGATTTTAGCGTCCACAGGCCGCCGGCATTTTCGTCTATAGTGATAGAAGCGCGACATTGCGACGTGTCTGTGTCTGATAGTATCACGATCTTGGCATTAGATTCATCATTGGGCTTAAACTCAACTTTCGACCCACTCGGAGACACCAAATAGCATTTTCTGACCGTATCATTAAATGTGAGAATCTTCGCGATTAAACGATGTCCCACCTTTAGCGACGTATGTATGGGTAGTGGTGCTTGTATAGTATTTCCGGAGGAGGAGACACCTGAAAACATAGCCGTTGAAAAATTTGAGAAATAATTTGTATGTTAAAATTTGTATTGCTTTGTATCTACGTCTATCATCATATCATCCGATTAATGTCTACTGCTGGTCATAGATATTTCTCAGGGATACAATGTTCTTGATCTAACTTATCTGTAACTAGTTTTAGTATGTCTATAACCTAGTGGTGGTCTACCAACGCTGAGATTCCCACTACGCCGTTCCGTCAGAATCAAAGATAGATTTCTGGATGGATGAATATTTGGATAGATGGATGAATCATTGGATGGATGGATGAATGGATATAGTGTTTATAGCTGGATAGAAGATACATTTTATGTGTAAATTCCATAATAATTTTGATAATATTCATCTTTATCAACCCGTTATCGGCCCACTACAGGGCAAGAGACTTCTCTAAGAGTGAGGGAACCATCACGTTGGCCCAGTCAGATTGCTAGACTTCACACATCTTTGAGAATATTATAGATAATAGATAGAGAACTCAGAGGCATACAGATTTCCTCTCGATGTTTTCCTTCAGCGCAAAATAAACGGTACCTAAATCAGATTTTATTCGCGGATGGCGGACGAAGTCTTGGGTATGAGATAATTATGAAATAATCGATCGGGATGTTTAAAATTCTTGCCAACGATAATATTTTTATGAATGCAAGTTTCGCAAGAATTGACATTACGTCGTGCAATGCAATCGCATTTGTTATTATTATCGGCTTAACTCGTGATGGCGATAATAAATAAGCTATTGTGGGTAAATAAGTGACTTGAGAAATGTTGTTTTATAAGACTTAGGTACCTACCTAAGTATATACATTACGTACCTTTAGTCATTATATACATTAGGCATTAATATAAAATTGAATAAATCATTTGGTACGTAAAATTTAGTCCGAAATGGCGCGAGTGCTGTGGTTTAAAAATGGGAGGTCTCGGTTTGATTCCCGGCAGAGGCAAAACGGTAATTTATAATTTCTGCATTAGCTTTAGTCTGGTCTGGTGGGAGGCTTGGGCGGTGGCTAGTTAATGTCCCACCGACAAAGACGGGCCGCCAATTCAGCGTTCCGTTACGATGTCACGTAGACACCGATTGGGGGGATGTTATGGGTACTAAGATCACTGATGAATAAGTTTATGAATAATATACATAAATACTTATAATAACCATATAGATAACACCCAGACACTGAAAAACATTCATGTTCATCACACAAACATTGTCCAGTTGTGGGAATCGAACCCACAGTTTTCGACTTGGAAAGCAGGGTCGCTGCACACTGCGCCAATCGGCCGACACTACATGCTTACTTGTATAGGCTAAGAAAATAGTACTCATTAATATAAAGCTGAATATACGTAAAGTACTATATAATACTTCTCACAGACTCAAATGGAGAAATTTGCTTGACCAAGCCAAGGCCGACCCAGGGCTGTAAAGCTTTGATGATGAAGAGCACTGATGATTTCAAAAAAAGCTTTAATAATCTACCTATACATGGCTGCATCTTGGCGAAATGTTGCATAAATATAGCTTGCATCCAGAACGGGTATGGAATACTTTTAAAGCCTTAAACCAATACAGCTTCATACCTAATGATGATCCCAAAGAGCGATTACGAGTGAACGAACGAACTTATAAATAGGCATCTTCAAGAGTTCTCTTAACGTTGTCACTTATGATTAGCTGGATTAAGATAAACGCGGGAAAACATATTTATCGGATGCGACGAAAATAGAATAATAATTTAGAAACAAAAATAGATAAGTCAGTCCCGAAATAATATAATACCTAATTTCTTCACTTGGTTTATGAGGCTCACATGATCATCAACATAAACCCGTTACGCTTATTATAGGGCACAGGAAGTGTAGCGGATTGGTAGACTTTACACGATTTTGTGGACATTATGAACTGTCGTGCATGCTTGTTTTCTCATGATGTTTTCATCAGGCTTCTCCACCATAACACACATGCACTTTTTTTATATATTTATATATATATATATATATATATATAAGAGGGTGGCGCAAAAAAACCGACAAATTTTTTTTTATGTTTTATGAGATGTCTCCAAACGACAGCTCGAAAAATTTTTTTTAAGAATTTCAGAATTATTTAAAATTTCAAAAATCATCAAAAATCGACATGCATTTTTTTCCTTATTGGTTTATTTTTAATTTTTTAGGTTTTTATGCGCCGACCAAATAATTAGCCCCAAGATGGTAGCGGGCTAGCCTGTTAGGATTATGGACAAACACCAGACATATCAAGACCAATCCATGCCCCTAATCGGATTCTACGCGGCATCGTTCCGCAAATCGCTCGGCATCACGTCTTTGCTGGTCGTCCCACCAGATAAATAATATTAAGATATTCAATAGGAGCAGGCTTTATTTTGCGGAATTCCATGATATTACTTACACTTATTATAGCCTCCCTCTCAGAATGAGTAGGGAGGCCGTAGTTGTGGATTTATATAAAATCCTAAATTGCATATAATGCATGATTTCGAAGGCAATTCCAGGCCTGCCAATGCCGTAGTAACAATGTGTTAAATCACATTTATTACAGAAAGGTAGGCATACAATAGATTAATGATAAGGTTACTTGTTACTTATGTCTTGATGTTGGAAAAGAGCAGCTGAGTTTCTTGACGGCTTTTTCTCGGTAGAATTTTCCATCCGAACCGGCGCGGTGGTAAAGTTGCTACAAAAAGAGACTTGACGTTTCACAAGTGCTTTAATATGTATGTTTTAATTTTCATTTTTTTAATAAGATGGAGTACTTAATCCCTATCCCGTTCCCTACTTAAAATATTATAAATATCAATGTAAGTTTGTTTGTTACGTTTTCACGCAAAAACTTCTTAACCGATCCTCATGAAACTTTGTACACATATTCTTGGAAGTGTTAGAAGTAATATAGGATACTTTTTATCCCGACATTAAGCTCGGTTACTTTGGGAGAGGGGATGAAAGTATTAAGACGATTTTACACCATAACTCCGACAAATAATAACAGATTGAAATAATTACTTTTGTACTATAGAGGTTATAATATGTGTTTAATTTTACCCAAACTTTGTGTAGATCTGATGAATGTGGTTGGAGATAGACGACATAACTCATCAGCGGACAGTTGCAAACAATAAGTCTTACATACCTACTCAATATGTATTTATATTTATTTAACACATAAAATTATTATTATCTTACATTATCTGTTTGCTTATTATTCACATACAATGCATACCGTCTACGTGGTTCCATTATAGAGATACTATGTAAGTATCTACATAGTCTTAAACCGAAAGAATAGTTATAAGGCATTGAGTAGGTATTGTTCACGTTCCAAGGTTGACGTGGATCCGTAAACTACTAATGAAGTAGGAAGGTTGGTGTAATGATGTGCACCGACCGGTTTTAGCAAGTTCGCCGGAAAAACGAGAAAGGCTTTTACCCGTAAATAACATCATAATAAACAAGCAAATTTTGACTTTACTAATATTATAAATTGGTAACATTTAATCTAGCGAATGAGAATGTATATTAAAGATAACGTAATTACTGACTGGTTTACTAAAATCCTAAGTGAGCGAATGTATGGCGTCTACAAATCTCAAAAATGGCCTCTATTAATCACCAAATAAAACCAAAGTGCCAGCCAGTTCTAACAGTTAAATTACTGATATTTAAAGTTAGCCTAGGTTTATAGCCATACTATAAATATTTGTAGTAGCACGGGGACAACAAGACTGCACTATATTTATCGATTCTGATTTATAAGTCGATCGCTTTGTATAAAATTCGACCGCTCAATCTTTCTATTCGCCCAGTTATATTTTTTATTTGTTCAGTACCTACCTAGGTACGAGTATGTTCTTAGTTATTATTTCCCACTTTTAGCAGATCATTTTACACATATTTTTTTTTTAATAAACAGTGATTGTTGTTGCCCAATATAAATGCGAAAGTGTATGTTTGTCCTTCTGTGCACACTAAAACTACCAGCGCAATGAATTAGCGTTATGTCTTGCATAGAGATATTTTTTACCTGATACTTAATCCCTACCGTAAATTGAAAAGTTCTGTTGGTTTAACCTTCTTTCACGCAATATCATTCCAATTTATACCTAACTTTAATGAGAAAGAACACGCGTGCCAAGCCGCATTTATACCAACGTATTAAGGATAAAACGGCACAAATTCACAAAAGTAGATTTCCAATTCACCAATCTGAGGCTTAACGGCGTAGCAGAATACAAAAAAATAAAAGAACACGTATTATCACCAAAACAAAACACACCTGCAAGTAAAATGGCGTACACCGCAATCCACAGTTGCGACCGCATCATATCGCTTTAAACACAGCACTGCGCGGGCGCAGGAGTAACGGAAAACTGACCTCGCGAGGCTACGTCCACCAACCCTTATATCCTTGTAATTAATCAATAATCGATCAACATTATCTGGTCCAAATTCCTTTATCTAATCACCTACGTGATGAACGATATCCCTTGATTGCCCTCTGCGGATAATATTGTACTTGTGTATTTGATATTCCGAAAATGCTGATCACTAGATTAGGTTTTAGTGATTGCTATTTTGCTTTGCCGGTACTGGACTCAGTCACTATCAATTTCACTTCATCAATTTCACAGACACTTTATCAATTTCACATTTTTCATGTTATTGCTTTTTACACTTAAAACACAATTTTATTGTTTCTCACAATAGTTATCAGTGATGCAAAGTTGTCTCAAGGTGAACGAGTACATAAAATTGGGTTATGTTATCCGATTTTATCACAGTAAACAGCAGCATTAAACTCGGCGTTATTTGAACTTTTCACTTCTTTTTTTTCGATAAATGTTGGCATAACTTTATATTAAATAAATTTAGATTAACTTTAATTCTTGCAAACTAAAAAGTATCATAAATGTTAACTAGCGATACTCTTTAATATTCACTATTCAGTACGCTGTCCTTTAAAATTCTCTATGAATAAAAACTAGGACATTTGTTGTATTATATTTTTTTATTTCTTGGTTATTGAAATCACGTTTGAATATATTTCTGTACGTGGTATTTAGCACACAAACGTCGACCGGCGCTATGTATTTCTTCACATTGACTCTCGCATATATAAAATAATTTATCTCAAATATCACTTCACGTGCAAGATACGGTGGATCTGTCACAAGTTACATATTTGTTCACACAATCCATTATGTTACACTTAGCGCGATGAATTTTAATTCATTTTAAAGCGACACAGAGTTTTAGAGGTTAACGAGTTAAGGAAATAAGAGTTATTTCATAGTTAGGTATTCATTCTCATTCGCTCTTGGAATCGTTTTCCTTGTTGACGTTTAATTAGTATTACCCATATTAGCAGATTATCGTAGTTCACTTTCGAGTATCGAAACATTAAACTTACCTTCATAGTTAAATGGACTTTGTGCTTTAATGGTTCAAAACTGTGGTTAAAATAACATTTACTATTAATTAATCGATGAGCTTCTTTACATAAAAACATTAATTCTAAGCCATATTTCGCATATGTGTACTGTCAACTGTGTGGTGAATCAGAATGCAGATCAGAATATACAGAATCAGTACACACATCCGCTTCGGGCCGGAGTCGTAGGTACAAGGCGACTGTGAATATAACAGAAAACGGGCAGCAGCGTGCTCTGCTACCATCTACTGCCCAGGGTGGTTATTAAGGGAAAACCCTCCTTCCCCTCCCATTTCGAGAGGCCTGTCGTCCAGCAGTGAACTTTTAAACGGCGTAATCAGTTTTTTGGAAATTTTTCAGTCAGTATATTTGGCGCAACGATGAGCGCTGTGAATTTTAATATGAGGTGTCGGGTTCGATTCCCGGCAGGGCGATTTGGTAATTTATCGTTTCTGAATTTTCTCTTGTCTGGTTTGTTGGGACGCTTTGGCCGTGGCTAGTTACCCACTACTGACGAAGACGTGCCGCTGAGCGATAAGTGTTCCGGTACGATGTCGCGAAGAAACCGATTAGGGGTAAGACTACCACACTCCCTAACAGGTTAGCCCGCTACCATCTTAGACTGCATCATCACTTACCACCAGGGAAGATTGCAGTTAAGGGTTAACTTATAGGGATTAAAAAATAAAAAGTCAAGTCTTCTCTGACGCAATGCTGTTTCGATTTTGTCTCTTTACAGGCACAGTCTAAAAAAATACTAAACAAAGGCTTGGTTGGAGGTGGCGTGCAGGTTTGCGTCGCACTTGTAACCAATTACAATACACTGCTGCTTGAGCAATAGGTAATTAGTAAGAATTTTGCAAGCTTACGCGGACGTTGGTTAGATGATGCGAAGGTACCTTCTCTTAAGCTGAGTAATGTTTAAAAAAAAAAGGTTTTTACTTAAAAAAAAATGACTAGATAAAATTTCCTAATAAAAATTTTGGGATAAAATAGAAAACCCTATACATATATAAAATAAAAAATCCTATACACATATGCAACCCGCGACTTCGTACCTACGCGTTTTAAATTTTCAGTTCTCTCCGGTGAATCTAGAATTGCCATGACTAACTCCCGCACCCAGCTTGGTCACAATGGTCAATCCTCATAATTATAATATCAATCCATTACTGGTCTGTTACTGAGCACAATTTTCTTCCCACAAAGGGAAGGACTTTTGGATTGGTGGACTCCATACGCCTTTGAAAACATCATGGGGAACTCTTGACGGCGAGCAATTTGTTGTAGAATGTTTCCTCACGATGAGCACTTCACCGTTTGAGCAAGTTATAAGAAAAAGATACCGAGGCCTTAACCACTGGAATACCACTTTAACATAATAATAAATAATTATATTATGTGAATTACTTCATTTAGGTACATAATATTGAATAAATAAATTAGGTAAATATAAGCGAGATTATCCAAACTTTACTCGTATATTAATTTGATGTTCCAATTAAATACACCGTGTACACTCAAAGGACCTCCCAGAGTCTTAGTAGGGTGACAACGGTTACTGTATCTACAGATTAATAAATAATAATCATGTAACAGATTTATAAAAATAACTTATCAAGCCTGTGGAATTTCATTAGCAATATATATAATCTTTAAATTATATATTTTAATCTACAGGCGCAATAAAACTAGTGTTTATTTATCGTCCTTTCTTGAAGCAATATTAGAATCGTTAAATTTGCTAGGTTTTAGTTTGTAAACCATAGACTTTTATAAACTTTTATCTTAGGAAAACAAAGTTACATAATTTTACTGCTATACCCCAGCTATACAATGTTTATAAACATTGAAACACTAAACACTATAACATTTACAAACATCTTGTAAGATATTGTTAGGATTTGTTAAATGATTTTAAAGCACTGCTAATGTTTGAATAATGTTCATAAAGTGAAAACTTTTGTTCCGATTTGTGACAAAATTGTCCTATTTTAAAAATGTGGTGTATCAGCACCATCGTTTGCACAGTAAATTAGAAAGATAGATACATTCAATGGCACACAAAATATACTTATACAATAATAGTAATTTATTATACTAGGATATAATATTTCTAATGCTAGGCCTTGCCAACTGCTTTTCTAAATTCTATTTTTATTTACGTGCAAGTTGTATTCGTTGTATATTGTAAACAATATTACTGTAACTTTTTTGTGTAAAGTTTATGTTTAAATTTAGTAAGAAAATAATAAAAGCACACTTACGTATTGAAAATCCCATTTTATTTTGTTTGCTTTTATTTATTTTATGTCACCTGTCTTTTGATATTCATAAAACATATTACTCTAAAGAGTAATGAAAGACAACACACATTATAAAAGAAGTTAGAAAATTTAGTGTATATGTAAATAGTGAGCAATATATTATATTCTATTCTGTGATAGAAATTACAAATACCCTTAGTGTGGTTTAATTTTATAGATACGACATAATACGATTAAAAATCTAAGGAATGGTGTAACTTACTACATGAAATCAGTTTTTGATTCGGGCAAGGCACCCGGAGGTTATCCATAGTGGACTGAAACATAAAAAGTAGCAAAAACAGATCTAAATATTGCGTTAAGCAAATTAAAGTAATTTTAAAAACTAAGTAGCTACCTACTGCTACTGGGTTTACATCTTTGCTTCTTTGTTTTTCACTGTAGTCAAACCGGAGTTTAAATCGTTTGTTATCTAAGCTGGCCAATTGTGATTTAAGTAAAAGCTATCCTTTCTCATAAACCGAAAGTAGAAGTCAGTGAACAAAGTCAAAAATATCTTTATTCAAATAGGCACATAGAAGGAAAACATCACGAATCCTGAATGAAAAAAAAAAGTCCAATTTTATTGTTTGCTAACCACTAGAGCAACCAAGCAATTATCGAACACATAGAGGTCATCGGTGGAAAACCCACCGTTCATATTATTTTGTCCACGTTTTATGTAAATGGGGGACACAGTGTATTTCAGGCCAGTGAACACTTTACACGCTGCGTGCTGGGTATTCATGTGGAAACGATTCGCCCCAGCAGCCCATACGGCCTATGCACGCCTTATCAGCACCTCACCTACCAGGGCTTAGGGATGCTTCATATCGGCGAAATACTTTTACTCATTTGTCCAGTTAAACATAGGGAAGCTAAAGATTTTTATTTTTCTTTTACGCCCGATGCAAAAACGACAGACAGGGTGTTATAAGTTTGAGGTGTTTATGTGTGCGTGTATGTCTGTGCCAACGTATTTCCGGAACCGAAGTTGATTTTGTTTTTTATTGTTTTAAAGTGTTAGTCGCAGTCGCAGTCGCTATCGCAGTCTCAGTCGCAGTCGCAATCGCAGTCTCAGTCGCAGTCGCAGTCGCTTTCGCAGTCGCAGTCGCAGTTGCAGTCGCAGTCGCAGTCGCAGTCGCAGTCGCAGTCGCAGTCGCAGTCGCAGTCGCAGTCGCAGTCGCAGTCGCAGTCGCAGTCGCAATCGCAGTCACAGTCGCAGTACATACATATTAATTACATATACAACAAACCCTACCTATAAAGTTGTCAGAAAATGGCAGACTTACATTTAATGAAAAATGATAAATATAGAGTTAAATAAATCAATATATATTTCTAATTCATAAAAGGCGTGAACACATATATAATTATTTAATCTTTGCTATAGACACAAAAAGCAAACAAAGTATAAAATATGTGTAGGGTAGGTCATATGTGCGGTGGTAAGTTAAATTGCGACTTGACTAGGCCACGTAGGGACAATCGCTCCACACTTCCAAAACCCATACAAAACTAAAAGCTCAACCTCTCGAGGTGTCAGCAACCCTGCCACGTACACGTCACTTTCACGAGGGGTAAACAGGGTCGCCTAATTTTAGCAAAGTCACGACGTTTTTAGATTAAATAAATCGAAACAGCGTGGAAACCCTTTTAATAAACACACTGACAAAGACAATCATCACCCTTCATTATATTAAATTATATTAAATGGTCCAAGTAAACAGGACACCTGAGCTAATTTACTACCTCATCTCATTTAAGTTGAGGTAAACATTCATCAAACAAAATATTTCGATATACGAACTGGAACACAGAAAAGGAAATAATAGCGTGCAAAAGTAATTCTTTGGTAAAAAAAAACACTCAGAAGAAGTTTAATATTTGACACCTTCAAATTTCAATTATAAAACAAGTGCATAAGTTTCAACAACTCATATAAAACATAAAGGTAACACGCTGATCCACTTTCATTTCTCGCGACATAGAATAAATTTTACAAAATTTTTAAAGTTGATGATGGAAAAGAACATCTGCGGTGTTGCTTATTGGCTTCTTCTCAGTAGAGTCTGCCTAAACACCGCTATCTGCTTCCGGTAGTAGAATAACTACATAGAAACAGACTTTTAACAGTGCTTATACTCGTATTAGTCCTACTTATTGGTTTTGAATTTTACTTTGGAGACTTCTTCAAAGTGAATCAATCGCTTTTCCGTGGAATTCAAAATATGTAAGGTTAATGTCCTATTAATTTTACAAAGAGGTAATTATTTTAAAAATTTCTTACAATGCAGGTACAGTTTTCTTACACGGAAAACCACAATGGAATTGGCGGATAGGAACGGGGTACAAACAAACCACTCATATATCGAAGCGGCTTAAAATGATATAATGCTTTTAATGTTGCGACAGTAGGTAGGTAGGTACATATTATTCTTTGTGCAATAAAATAGATAAGATAACAGCGAATAATTCGACAACTAGTGGCAACAATTCACTTTATGACTTCATACAATCACAATAACATGCTACAGGCAAACATTTAAGTTGCTATATCCTTTCGCCTTTTCTCTCCACTTAAAAGAAATGTGTAAACGGCCGTGGCATACACAATTTGTATGTAGAGCGAAACTAAAGCAATACAAAATAGTCATTCACCAAACGAATTACTCCCTTAAAGAGAAATGCAATAAGGATTAATAATCTGAGCAGGATGTGGTATTCTTAAGACCTATAAGGCACTTGAGGGGCAAGTCGACCGGCGCGGCAGTTCCATGCTCGATTCACGTCATCAGTCAAATACTGAACCGCGTGTAGACTGTACGTGTTTCTTGCTGCTGTTTAAGCCACTATCAAAAAAAGTTCAATTAATTACCAATTCACTTAAAACCACGGTGTTATCTGTGTGTCTCTTTAACTGCATACATTGTTTCTGTGTCAACGCAAGCATCACGGATTTCTTTTACAAAGTGAGTAGGACTTTCGTCTTTACTTGTAAGTTTTCGAAAGTTCATTTGAAAATATATATTTGTATCACACCGAATTGTTTTTAATTAATTAGATCCAATTGGATGGGAAGCATGTTGCGTCCGCGATTCCGTTATTGGTATCTTCTTTTGAACTTGTCTGACTACTATAATCTACTTTTGCATTATTTTCAATGTGTGTTGACTGAGGACAATTTTCTATTACCATAAATAGTTAATTCATAGTTAATTCTATGTTTGTATATATGATAATGTAAGTTAAAGTGAAGTTGAGTGGAAACCGCCATGACTAATCTGTGGTTTGCTGTTTTATTAAATATTTATAAGTGGCCTGTTTGTTTGGATATCACTTAAGTACGAACTCCAACGGCCCGCCGAGTCACAAGACGGTTCACAAAATAATAAGTTTTGCGCTATTTATATCTGCTAACGACACAAATCCTTTTTCATGGTCTTGTTATAAATAATGGAACACAGAATATAAATGATTGCAAGTTATTCGTGTTTTTTCGCAAGCTTTTAGTTCATCAGTAACATCTAACTCTTGAATATTTATTATAATGTAAAGATCGAGGGGGATAACTTGAACGGCATACTAACGGTATCTTTTCAAAATTTGTTGGCATAAAAACCGCGTACATATCAACAGAGATAGTCTATAAAAACAGTGCTTGTAAATCTTGTTGGTTCTTTATTCTTCATCTAAGTACCTAGTTGAAAATATTATGAGCTGTGTTCGACAACTGTATTTTTATTTGTAATTTTATTTTGTATTGTGATCATAAAAGTGTGATTGGTGGATACCAGGATAATCCTGCAATCTCTACGTTTTCTTTTAAAGAGATTATGCCATTGCTTATGGTATAATATAATATGGTATGTAAATGATTCATAGATTCTGTTCCATTAATCAATTGAAGCTTTAAATTAACACAATAAATAAAACAATGACGATAAAAACATTGAAAAAACAAATTAAAAAACATATTGTCCATAAAAGGATGAATAACTGAAGTTTTTATAATTCTAGCCGTAATAATTGTAAGCTCTAAATCCCTATCTCTGATGGCAGAAGAAATCTTTGCTGAAGAGAACTATGACATGAATAGAGGTCAATTATTTACTATGAATCAGGATTATCTTAATAATCGTTAAATCTAAAAGGATGGTAACTTAGCAATGAGGTATGCGGCCAATCGTAAAAAATATGCCAAAACTAAAACAATAAGTCTTGCCTTTAAGTTTAAGAGAGGACTTAGTCTAGGGCACAATAAGCAAGAAGATGAACATATTCCTATCGATAAAATAAAAATAAGTAATTTCCATTATAATAGTTTATGTGAATCATGGCTTTTGACAATAAATTCTGCAATATTATGGTATATTATATCAAATTAGCCTTTTGTTAAATCGAATTTCATTCTAAAGCTGACAAAAATTGACAAAAATCGTAATTCTTGAGTTTCTAAATTGCTTACTTAATTCATCACAGCAGCCACGACCAGAGTGGTCAGACTTCACGACTAAGAAGCAAAAATTGCTTACAACATTAATAGTCAGCTCAGAAGCTTTTCTAGTAGCGGTTGCCTATACTTGAAAAACGTCATATTATTTATTACGTACCTACTTTATACAATAGTACTAAATTGCATTTATTAACGGAATTCTATTGCAAAAGTATCCTAAACTGTAATATCACCGGTTTGTCACCATTTGGCAGCTGATATTGAAAAAGTACCACAAGTTAAAAAACCGTGAAGATGAATCATTTTGGGCAACTTCACTGCGCAAGTCAGAATGGCACGATGATGTAAGCACATATTTTTTTGTGGATCGTAAAACTATCCACAAATTATCAACACAATATTTTCTTTTGTAAGACATCAGTTACACAGCGTGAGTTATTCGGTCGGTTCAAAGCCGAAATTAGCTTAACGGTGAAAATGCTTGCCTTAGGATGCCCCAGGAAGATTTCAGTTAATTGAAATTGCTAGATTTTCGATTTGATAAGGGTTCATTGCTCCGTGTATTTTATACATTTCGATCGTATTAATATAATCCAAGTAAGATTCAGTTTTTTCGAGTTCTCGCTCTTACGAAAACGCCGAACATAGTTTTAAGTATACAATTTAGTTTTTTTGCATAAAGACGGTTAAATTTCGGGATTGACTATGTCAGTTCACTTATTTAATTATTACGGTTTTAGTCGTGAAGTTCTCACGTGTCTGCTAATTTCCAGTCATGTTTAACTGTTTTTAGTCAAAGAATGGTACGGTACTGATGACTAATAATGACAAACTAGAAGAACGCAATCTGAAGAGGAAAACGGTACAATACAACTCGACATTGATTGAGAATTACTAATTTGTTTTGACAATGGCTACGAGATAGTTGAGACTTAGGTTCCTTGAAGAATAGCAGAGTTTTTTTCACGTGTGTAAGAACATATGAAGAACTACTATGCTAATTATATTAATTAGCATAGTAGTTCTTCATATGTTCTTTACTAATATATTTATTAATTGCTACTAACATCATACATGTAATTCGATTTTAATGGGAAGCTACATTTTAATGTTTTAAATGTGTAATAGGACAAAAAGTCAAGGCTCTTGACGTTAATTATTAGCAAATTGAACTTTAGTAGTTAATTGAAAAGACAAAAAATGTAAGCAATATTTTTTTGTGACATATGAACCTTAAGAGAAAAAAAAATATTAAAAGATAACGAAATGTCGGAAGTTCTTAATCATAACCTGGACAATCTACTGGAGATTAAACTTTACAATGATGGGAGATAGAAAATTCTACCCAAGATATTAATGTATTTTTACTTTAAAATAATGGAGGCGATTACTCCAAATCACGCAGAATAGATGAACATCGAGTGAACATAGGGGGTTGTCTTTCAAATCGACAAACGTCAGCCATTCAGAAACATTCAAAATCCTTTTTGATTTTACTCTATTCCACTATTGGCTATACGCAATTTAAAAAAAAAACATTAATTCAACCAATAACTTTTGCAACAATTGAAATATAAATAACCACTTCGTCTAAATTAACACCTATAAATGGTCTTAAATGAAAACCCAATTGTTCCTCGGTAACCTCGTAGCATTAGTTTTGAGTAATCCAATATGAATAACTGAGAAAAATATCATCAATATGGAAGAGTAGTAAAATTTAGCAGTATTAAATTTAATCTTCTATCTGAGATTAAACAATCAAGTAAAGCCTAAAAAATCAGATCAATATTGAAGTTAGCGGACCTATCAATATGGAAACGTTTGAAAAGAATAGCTCTATCAAATTTAATGATCTACTATATCCTTTTTTTTTTTTTTTTTTTTTTTTTTTTTATTGACTATATCCTGATCAATGTTAAAGAAAGAGTAGGAAAATAATAGCGATAGAAACCTGATCTCTAATCTAATTTTGATCATCAATCCAATCCAAAAACTTGAGATAAAATTATGAATTACCTATCCAATAAATAATAATAATATCCAAAAAATATAGGCATAGGTAGGAAAAGAATAGCACCGTTAAATTTCATCTTCTATGTTAGATTTTGGATTAGATTGAGTATTAATTTCGGGCGTCAGACTACGTTAAAACGATGAGCATTGTTGCGTTTCGCGAGCAATCTAGGAAATTTAATACAAGCACGGAATAAAGATGGTAACAAATTAATCCAGTTTACGGAATAATTTCTTGCGTGCGCCAACTGCTTTTGTTTTGTTGAAAAACTGTCTAAATTTATGTCCGTCTGTCACGAGCATCCTCACGGTTCGTCGACCGACGTTACTCAGCCATACATGTATGTCTATTTTCAACAAATGATTCATGTTCTTTGCTTCTTTCACAAAGGAAGTGCGTTTGTGCCCATTGCTAAATCATATTTTTTGCTAGCACCTTGGTAGTAGTGACGGAGTGGGCATAATAATATATCATATCAACACAAAGTAGGTTAAAACATAAAATTAATAATAAATATTGGAATATTGGTAACGCTACAAAAAGTTCGCGTCTTATAAATGATAATAAAATTGTAGACTAATAACATATGAAGTTAATTTAAAATTATAAGAGTTAGTTAAAAATTAAATTTGCAGATTTAAAAAAAAAAATAACAAAAATAGCAGATAATCAAAAGAATAGATAATTAATAATTTACTAGAAACGTTCACGAACTAGTGATACCTGCATATCATCTGCGAAAAGTAAAGAAGTCATTTTTGAGCTTTAGTAGGTATATCTTTTATAACATGATTCCTGAGGTAATATTGGACATACCTATGCATAAGTTTAAACAATGTACAGTAAGGTACAATTGATAAATTTTCATCATAATAGGGTTGCTTGGCAACACAAAGCTGCGCTTTTATATTTGGCAAAACGGAATAATAATTTTAAAACTGTTGCTGTTGGATAAAAATAAATATTGAGCTTCATTCCGACTTTTTCTCGTTAGAATCTGCCTTTCAAACCGGTGGTAGATTCACTACGAACAGACAGCCCTAACGTTTCAAATATATTAATACTACTTGAAATTGATTAGGACCTCACTATGGAAGTCTGGTGTTGAGGCATTCCTTACACCAGTATTATGATTCGCGACCCCCGTAAAACTGGCTATTATATGTTTTCATTTCTGCCTTATGCTTGGTGACTACTTATATCGTTTGGTGTATAAATTAATGTTCTGAAACATTAAAATTTGGTGCACTTCAAGTTCAAAACCTCTTTATCTCCGAACACGCATTATGGATACATGACACCTTCACATACCTATACGCATATATATATATATATATATATAGGTATGTTAGCTTCTACAGGGAGAAAGGAAGGCTTAGGCTTATATTTTTATTTTGACAGTTGCGTAATGTATATGTAATAATGTGTCAGACATTTTTTGATGGCATCTTTTTACAGTGGCTAGCTAAATTTGGTGGCAACTGTTGCTTAAAAAATACACTGTTCCGGTGCTATTTTGCGTGCATTATAATAAACATATTAATTAATGTGCACACTTAACATAGGGCAGGATAAGATAAGTATTACTCAATTCAATCTGTCATCTGATGCTTTTGGATTAGATTAAGTATTTATTAATTTTGGGGCAAAAGAATGACGGAAAATGTCAAACCCGGATACACAAATCTATGTAGATGATGTCATGAGAAAAACATATAAGATACATATAGCATACTTAGAATATTTCTGAACAGATGCACGTAAATTAACAGCAGCTGTATGCACAGGTATTTGTAACAAAAGAGAAACGTCCTTACAAAATAAGGTCGTGTCCACATTAATTCATCCAATTTCTTTACCTTCACTTACTTTACTTTTTACAACAATAGTACTACAATACAACTGCAACGATGAGACCGTTCTGGTCGCAACAATAGACATGAAACCATATTTATCTAGTGACGTGCATAGCCATTGTTATAAATAACACGCTCTTTATGCCTTCGCAAACGCACTTGCTACTCGAAATGAGATCTTATTGGGTAGATATAAGACGAAGGGCTCGATAATTCAATCGCAAAACTATGTTTGTGTATCGTCGAAGCTAACGGTCAGAATTGTCAACAAAGTGAGATAAACCAATCTTTGAAGAGTGATATAACTCATATCACATAACGTCTACTAATCTTATGAAATTGTTTGTTTCGAGTATACCTATGTAGCGTTTTTTCAAATTATACTTCTTTAGCGGCGTTAGGAATAAATCAAGGTGGTCGAATTTCAAATTATACGATGTAACGAAATGCGCGTGCACATGGTTAACGGTTAAATGGTTACACGATTTTAACAAGATGAAGGTAGTTGTGAAACCGAGTGAGAATCATCGTAAGCCAGCTCACTTTTTACGATGCACAGCACAGCACACCGTCACAAAAAAAAGTCACCTGAAGTTAGCTATAGGGTTTGACAGCGTACACTCATTCCGGTGATTTAATTGATTAAATTGTACAAAAATTTCAACTTTTAATGTTCAGTAAAACGTGGTAACTAGATAATGCGTTGTAATAAAACTTTTTTATATTATTAATGTTGTTTTCTTTACAAACGTAGAATAAGGCGTAAGATAAAATGTTTCAAAAGATTTTTATCTTGTTAGGCCAAAGCGGTATAACTTCTAACGCGTGTAAGTACACAAACTTTATTCTTTTATTAGCCTAGGCACTTTACCGTCAGTTTAACATTATTTAAATATTAAATATATTTTTCCATTTTCGGAAGAATTGTTGGAAACACATTTCATTTCTTCGTCTAACGTGGCTGTCATCTCAAAGTTATTGTCAGGTCCATTACCACTGATTTATATCTATTCATTTTAAATATCGATACTTCAGCAGATCTTTGTATCTTAGTACTACTATAGGACGGTCGTGTCTTCTAAATACTAGAAATTCTAAATATAAGCAAATAAACTCGCCCTCCGCGCGTGATGTGTTAATCTTCACAATCTACATTCCACAGTCCTCATTACACATAAGTACTCAGGTGGGACTTTGGAGGACTGCGCACACAATCAGACAAACTGGTTGTTTCCTTCTACTACTTCTATTATGTTTAAGTATACCTACATCTGTTCTAATATTATAAAGAGGAAAGATTTTTGTTGGTTTGTTAGTTTGTACGCAATAGGCTCCGAAATTACCGGACCGATTTTAACCATTTCTTAGCAAAAAGAAAGGTAATCTATCCCGAAGTAACATAGTAAAATTGCAATAATGTAACTCAAGATAAAATTTATGATTAATTAATGAGGTGGATTAATTATTCGTTTAATGTTAGTAAAAGATAGTTCGTTTTAAAGTTTATCTTCGTATTAAGAGTTAGAAAGATTAGTCATTACCTACTTATGTTTAAAATCTGTAAGCATAAACCTTTAACCGGACTTCCCGGTAACTTAGAATAATTGCGATTGGGAACTTCAGACTAAGGGTTGCGTACTACTTTAACGTTTTTTTTTATATAAGTCATTTTACTTATGTGCACGGTTGACACTATTTAATAGTTATCACCTAAGATTTATTGAAACGTGAAAGTTAATCGTAAGGCATTCCGAAGTTAAGCTTAATTTGCTATAGTCCGCGAAAAGCAGGAGAATCTGTATGGTGTAATTTATAATTTCTTCAATCCTTATACTCCACACCAAACAGATCTTCGACAATGTACCCTCTACGCACGTTTCGCTGCGAAACCGGAGCATCCTCAGGAGATGTTGACTTTACAATGAATAATAGTTGTTACTTAACAATTATTCAAATATTCATGTTGCCTTTACAATGGATAATTGTTGCTACTTAACAATTATTAATTGTAAAGTCAACCTCTCCTGAGGGTGTCGAGGATTCTCCTGCTTCTCGCGGACTATACCAAATTAAGCTTAATTTTCATAATATATCATGGATTTCCGCAAAGTAACGCCTCCTGCTTCTATCCAATTGTACGGCATTCCATTTAGCCGATCCAATGCCTAGGTTCAGTGAGAACGGGCAAGACTGTTGAATGTTTGTTACATTGAATGGTTTACCCCCTCTTTACTATTATCCTTCTTATTGACTAGTTCTTTATTGGGGGAATAGACTACTAGTTAATAAGGAAGTAACCGAAATTGAAATGTTCCAACTCCCTAGCGTGAATTATATTGATAACAAATAACAAAGCCTATTGTAGATACTTGCTAAAGTACTAAAATATTAGTATATTTACTAAAATATTAGTATATTTACTAAAATATTAGTATATTTTAGACCCCTATTAGATAATAAACCGACTTCGAGTCAAGTTCGGTCTGCATAGAGGTTATGCACAGGGTATGCAGATTATATATAATGTAGATAATTTCCAGTACGAGCTATAAAAAAAATAAAAAAAAATATACTACGACAATACACACATCGCCATCTTGCCCCAAAGTAAGCGTAGCTTGTGTTATGGGTACTAAGATGCCTGATGAATATTGTTATGAATTATATACATAAAGACTTAGAAAATACATATAAACAACCAGACACTAAAAAACATTCATGCTCATCACATAAACATTTTCCAGTAGTGGGAATCGAACCCACGGCCTTGGGCTCAGAAAGCAGGGTCGCTGCAAACTGCGCCAATCGGCCGTCAATACTACAGTTCATACATATCCTTAAGTTTTTATTAACTCTAATTGGAAATTTTCTTCATTTTATATCATCTGCATACCCTGTGCATACCGTCTATGCACGCCACTGGTCTTGAGTATAAAAATTGAGTTCCTGTTCTTAGCTCCACATGTATTGTTACGGGCCTCAGAGTCTAAACCGATAGCTTGGGAGACCACCCTATCTCCTTAATTAAAGAATCCCTCGACAGGGTCCACCTACGAGTCAGACTTGCCTAATTACAAGCTTGCTACATAATATAACGCTGTATAAAACACCATCAGGCAAGATTGCAGGTTAACGCAAGTCTATATATTAAAGAATATTTAAAAAGGTATGTCAGATGTGTATAATCCACCAATCCGCACTGGGCCAGCGTGGTGGACACTTTTATTTCCTTTATTTGTACTTAAACAGAAAATAGTTAGTTATAAATAAGTAAGAATATAGATAAGTTTCAGTCATTGAGAAATTGCAGACGGACGTTTAAAATGTATTTATTTGTCTAAACAATATTACTAGCTGCTGCCCGCGACTTCGTCTGCGTTTGATTTTGTTTTTGATGTGGCGTTCAATTTAGTTGTAAACCTAAGCCAAAAACTAAGCCTTAAATGAAGGGTTTGCTGCTGTCCGCTGAGGAGTTCTGTGCTCTATCTCCAACCACATTCATCAGATCAACACAACGATTGGGCAAAATTAAACACGTTATATTATATAACCTCTATAGTACAAAAATAATTATTTAAATCGGTTATGATTTGTCGGAGTTAACGTGTAAAATCGTCAAACACTTTCTTCCCCTTTCCCAAAGGAACTGAGCTTAATGTAGGGATAAAAAGTATCCTATATTACTTCTAACACTTCCAAGAATATGTGTACAAAGTTTCATGAGGATCAGTTTAGTAGTTTTTGCGTGAAAGCGTAACGGGAGGGATTATCATAGTAAATGTTGAGAGTTCAGCATCACAGCATCTTGCAAGCGGGAGGCGGTCGCCATGACAACGGCTGGGCGCGCTATTTTCGTCTCAATCTCGCAATAAATTCCTCTTGCATTAGCCATTTCGACATACGAGTACAGTGAATTAAATTTGTATATTATTGAACACTTTTGTCATGGAGTTCGTTTGCGTGGATTCACCCGGGATAAGAGATTAGCTTTATGGCACTGTCCCGTTCAATCATCAATATTCCCTATCAAAAGTTGGCTGCAGCAATAAAACCAGCCTTGCATGCCCACAATTTTTTTTTCCTTTTTTTCTGTAGTCTATTTTGTTGTGCCATCTGTCAAGTGAAAACTATGGGGCTACCTTTGTGTGACACTTATATACTTTTATGTTCTATCTTAGTTCTTACACTAAGCATTTCGTTTGGCAATCTGTGTGTATCCATGGGTCTCCCACTATAGGGTACGGGTCTCCTCTAGGAATGTAAAGGATTGAGGCCGTACACCACAGGATACAGGATACACCACGCTGGCTAAGTTCGGATTGCTAGGCTTCACCGCCTTCACGCCTTTGAGAACATTATTGAGAACTCTCAGACACGCCGGTTTCAACAAGATGTCACATCGTAAAAGCAAGTGGTATTAAATTGCTTTAATTAAAAAAGCACATAACTCTGAAAATCCAAGCGAATTCGCTCACCTGAAAAGGAAGCAGAAACCGCTTTTAAGTCGATTTTATGAAAATGATAAAATCGACTTAAAAGCGGCTTGATATTCAAAGATAGCTTGTATCCAATAAAAGATACGTGTATTTTCGTAAAGCCTTAAGGGCTTTGTTTTCATCCCCTGCTGTCACCGCCACAAAGCGCCAGTAGATGGTAGTAGTAGTACAGAGGATGCTGCCCGCACTCCGTTATATGTATTCCCTTAGTCGCCTCGTACGATGACCGCGGGGGAAGAGGGGTATTTTACTATTTCTTGCCTTGCTTACTTCTGATGCGAATTTGTATCGCACGCTTACACATACTTAACTCGTATCACGAATTCTGTGCGCAACTTAGTTACGTATATCTCCGTCACAACCAAACTAATTAAAATCACGACGTTTATTTTGTTCATCAAGTGAATGACGCCAACAAATATCCAGACAAGACAAGATTTAAATCAGACTTTGGAACTTTACGCACTTTTACAGCTACCTGGCATCCAGTGTGAGCGCCTATAATAAGAAAGAAACGCTTGAAAGATCGGGTTCAATCGTACATGCTCGCGCGACTCGCGTGCATTAATTTATCTGAGTCTAAATAATTGCTGTTTCAATTAGCGTTTTTCTGCAAATCCAGTTATAATAACAAAAACCTTCCTTTTTTTTGCCTTCTTGGGGTAAAAAGTCTATGTTACACTAATTGTATGCCTTTACCTTTCAACTAATTGTATGCCAAAAAAAAATTTCATTGGTTGCTTAGTTAGGGCGTAAAGGAAGGATAAACAAACAATTTCGCATTTATAGGTATGTAAGGATAACTAATTCAAAAACTCCAAAAACACGACATTGCATCACCTGAACGATATAAAATCAATTTTCCGCTTATGCTATGAGAAATATTTAAGTTTTCTGACGATATATTATAAGATAGTTAAGTCGGTCTGTGTTTAAGGGAGTTTAATTGTATCCTCATATTTCAAAAGTAACATAAAATTACGCTTTTGTAATTTCAAAGGAGATACAGGGAGGTCACTCGTAATTTTGAACGCACATAAACGTATACGTGTGTGGCAGCTTTAAGTCGTGAGCTCTTAATCACGATTGGCCTTACTTCCTTATCTGCTAGACGTAAACGGAGACGGACTTAAATAGCGAGACGAGGTTTTATATACATTACCATCTGATTACCAATGATAGAGTGCCAATGTTAGGTAGACCTAGACTGTTCCTAAGCCCTAACTACTTCGATTGATTAAGTACTTAGGTTTAAAAACTGTAATTTTACGAGGAACTTTTCAATCTATACTAATATTATAAATGTGAAAGTTTGCATGGATGTTTGTTACTCAATCACGATAAAACTGCTGAGCTAATCTGGATTTAGCACAGATATTATATTATAGTCTCAAATGTTAAACTGATAACCGCGATTTTACGAAAACATGAATTAAACTAATTTCAATAATCCTTTGAGTTTGTTGTACTGAGAAAACAAATTAATTAAACATCCGGTTTACTATTAACGAAATCCTGACAGCCGAGCGTTCGTTCTATTTTAGCGCCAAGTATGCGAACAACTGGTGTAAGCTGAATTTTGCAAGCTTGTTCACATATGTGTGCTAGCTAAGAGGTATTTTATCTAATATTCGACCTAAAAAATGGCAAACTCTTTGACTTTACGAGACCTAATTATATCTATACTAATATTTTGAACCCAGCCAACCATTAGAGTAGCATGGTGACCCTCTTTTCTACGGACGTTAATAGCTTGAGGATTATGGTTAAAAATCATATATATATAATACAGACTATTATGATATAAATGCGATACTTTAGGTACTTATCTTGTCTTTGTGGTGGTGAAAAAGTGCAATTTATTTTCCTATCTCATGTTCTAAAAGTTGGCAGAGTTTATACGAAAAGCAGCGGGTAGAAAGAATTGCATCCCCGCAACAAAGGCGGAAATGTATTTCACAAAAGAACGATATTTTCGGCTAGTCCATAAACTTGCCATGCCTCACATTTATGTATTTTTTTAGAGGCTTATATAAAGTACTAGCGGACCCTCGCGACTTCGTCCGCTTATGAGTCAACTTCAAAAAATCAAAGTCGTGTGTTGTCGCAGACTGTTTTTTTAGAACTTTAAAGGAACAATTCCGGAGACTGGGCCAGCGTGGTGGACTACGGCTTTAAACTCTTCTCATTGTGAGAGGAGACCCGTGGCCTGCAATGGGCCAGTAATGGGTTGTTGATGATGATGATGTTCTAAACGTTTGCCAAAAAAGGTAGAAAATAGGAACAGTTTGTGAGACAACATTCTGTGGGTGTTTAGTGAGACTTGCGCCGGGCGTTTTTATTGTTTTTGGACACAATGTCTGAACCAGGGTTCTGTATGTTCGTAATTCTGGACTCGAGGCCAGTTAACCTATTAAAAGTTATGCGTGTAATAATAATGTAACAAGCTTATTTAAACAAATACGTTTTTACCTTATTTTCTCCAAATTCGATTTCAAAGTTTATTTTCCCAAATAATATTGTAGACCTGCTGTTGCCCGCGCTCTTTGTCCGCGTATATTAGTTTTGTTTTCCTGGGATAACAAATGGCCTATTTTAGTCTCCTTTTTTCAACTAACTCTATGCCAATCATTAAGTAAATTGGTTGCTTGGCGTAAAGAAATTACAAATAAATGCACTACATATTTTTAATACAATAACTTATTTTACAGTCACTCTCTATTCTCTAAACATAGATTTTAAGTACTCTCTTCGCTTCGGGCGTAAATAAGTGGTTGGAAACCCAATCCTCGTATAAAAATCTACAGTACATTATTACGCCCAACTAACTGTACTGTTTATTGTATCTGCATCTCCCACAGTATCGTATGGAACAATAAAGTAATTCTTTTAACACAAGGCTTAGTAGTTAGTTTACTTTCGTGGCCGTAGGTCGTGGGCGTGGGAGCTGGGACACCCGTTTGAAAGGTACATTAATTAGTGTCAAAACAATAGCTGCATTGTTTACGTGAAAAACTTTAATAAGCGTCTAATCAAATAAAATCCCGACCTTTACCATAAATAAATGTATCCCTACCAATATTTACCTACCTACGAACCAAGACTTGTTATTTTCTGTTAAAGTAATTTTTGGTACCAGCTAGCGCGGAGAGTACCTACTCGGTCTCGGTTATTATAAAAATTCAAAAAATTCAAAATTCATTTATTTCAAGTTATATAAGCAATTCTGAAAGGTCAAGTCTGTCTGTGTGTGACTCTACCAACGGTTAGGAATGCAGAATCACTAACTTATAAAAGTCGATGAAGCCCACTTAACCAGCATTGGAGCAGCGTGGTGGGTTTATCCTCTAAAACAATCTCTACTATTAAAGAGGAGGCCGGTGTCCAGCTGTGCGAAATCAATCGGCTGCGAATAATGATGATAGGTAGTGATTATGATTTCGAAAGTGTGTTTTATTGGTTTGTCAGCTTGTCTTAGTAACATTTCAACGGATGGAGAATACTTTTTGCTCTAGTAAATAATAAATAAACTACGACAATACACACATCGCCATCTAGTCCCAAAGTAAGCGTAGCTTGTGTTATGGGTACTAAGATAACTGATGAATATTATTTTTTGAATAATATACATAAATACTTTTAATATATAGATAAACACCCAGACACTGAAAAACATTCATGTTCATCACACAAATATTGCCTAGTTGTGGGAATCGAACCCACCCTTGGACTCAGAAAGCAGGGTCGCTGCCCACTGCGCCAATCGGCCGTCAAAACTAGTGAAACAAGTTTTTAATCTTGAAACCGTAAACGACGGGTTTCCAAAGCTTTCGAAATAATTTTTATTACGAGATAGGTGACCTGTTCCTCTGCTGGACACAGCTCCTGTGCCACCACCACAGTGCACCACAGTGCTCATTTGACCAAACGATCAATATATGTGGGTGTTTTCACTGTTTTCGGACACTATGCACTGCATGCAATAAAGTCTATATGTGGGTTCTATAGGTTCCTAATTCTGTGTTTTACTACCTACCTACTCATTAAATTATTTTTTATTTATTATATATATTATTATTTATTTTTCATTTTATTCCTGCACAATTGGAACCTCCCGGTTTGTTCAGGGATGATGGCAAGAGACCAGACGGTATGACTATAGTATTGTGGTCGATGGGGCGTGCGCTGGTGTGGGATGCGACCTGCGTTGATACGTTGGCAGCTTCTCACTTGCCGAGTACGTCCCAAAAAGCGGCAGCAGCTGCCGAATCTAATCAAATGCTTAAGCGCTGTAAATACTCCGTTATTTGTATAATGACTACGTTTTTGCGGCGCTTGAGTGTGAGACTCTGGAACCATAGTCTTCTGACACGAATAATTTTGTTAACATAGTGTCACAAAAATTGTTCCTTACGTCTGGTGACCCAAGAGCTGGCGCTTATTTAGCCCAACGGCTAAGTCTAGCTATTCAAAGGGGCAATAGCGCCAGCATTTTGGGAACCATGCCCATAAGTGAACAGTTAGACGGCTTATATTTATTGTAAATATTAATTTTAGTTTGTAATTGCTTCCCTGTTAGTTAAAAGTAATTATTTCCCTACAAAAATATATTTTTCGTTTTTTTGTTTCAAAATATATAAATTACCTACTCATTAGTAGGTAGGTAGTAAAACATAGAATTAGTAGTAGAATAAGTACTCTACTAGCTACTTAATTCTGTGTTTTCTTTCTACTAAGCACAAACCATAGTTTGTAAAACACGTAACACATACGAGTATGTTACGTCGATCAAAAAATACTAATCGAAGTTTTGATTCTAATTTATATTTTTCGATAAGTTAACTTAATTATATAAATAAATAATTTATAACTGTTATAATTCTAATTGAAATTTCTAAAATATTTAAATGTGACAGTAGAAATTTTGTAATCTGTAAATGTTGTGCAATATCAAAACTTGTTTTTTTACTCATATTAATACGAAATTTAATTTATGGATTACGTTTCATGATGACGACTTAAGTTTTAGGATTTAATTTATTAAACTCCATGGTTTACTTTTTCTTTTTTTTCAATATACTACTTTATGATTAAAACAATAAATCGAAAGCATGCACGAGATTCGTATAAGATAAACAAGAGAACTACACAAGCTCTCTCTCACTTTCTCTCTATGTCATTCCTTCTCGACCTTGAAAAACGATTCTTGACCAGAGAGTTTGTTAAAGAAATAGCTTTAGAATAATTATAATTACCATTATTTAGTCCGTAGTCCTCCACACAAGCCAAGCGCGGATTTGTGCACTTGAAAACATCATGGAGAACTCTCAGGCATGCAAGTTTCCTCAGGATGTTTAGATTTAAAGCAAATGATAATATTGATTAAAGCGCGCATAGATTCGAGAAGTTAGAAGTACGTGGACCGGTTTCAGTCCCTACGAACGTGAACCCCGTTGCTTATTTTTTTTATTTTCCAACTGCCATACCCTTAACCTGTTAGGGGTATGGTAGCCAATAAAAGCATACCCCTCTAATCCGTTTCTACACGATAACGTACTGGAACGCTAAGTACTTGGCGACACGTCTTTGTCAGTAGGATGGTAACTATTTTTTTTTTGTAATGGTAGCGATAAACAGAGCAAAACTGCCCAGGTCTTGCAAGAAACACATCCTGCAAAGTGTTGCCAACCTAAGGCGTAGGTGTTACGCCATATGTGCCTATAATTACACTGGCAACTACGCCCTTCAGATGGGTACACAGCATTGCAACAATGCTGCTTAGCGGCAGAAATAAGCTGTGTAGTAGTTCCCCGGACGAGCTCTGTCACAAACAGCTCTACCACAACTAAAACTATACACTGTCAAAGCCTCCCAACGTATCAGAATGGAGAAAATACAGAAATTATAAATTCTCACATTTCCCCTGCCTAGCACTGCCTGCACTCAGTACTCACCGCTGCGGGAGTCGTCAAATAAATAATAAAAACTCTTTATATATGACAGAGTTCTGAGTTAACAAACATCAAAAAAAAAAGGTAAAAAAAAGGTATTGGAAAAATGTTGGCCAAAGTTATCTTGCCTTTTCGTTTTGTTGTGCGAGTTCATATTGTAGATAAACACGTCAAGTCGGCTACTAGAGTTTAATCTATAGAGATACGGGCCGCCATCTTTATATCTTCCTTGAACAGATTATAAAAGACTGGTTACGGAAAGCATAAACATTGATTTATGGGAATAGCGAAAGAGCTAGTACGTCATTAAACATTATAGGGTTCCGGGTTTTGGTTCTCGCTCGCCTAGCCTGGATTCGACGCATGTGTTGTTCATTATCAATAGCCTACACATTTATAACAATCCAGACACTGCTGGCCTAAACTCTAAGGAGGGATTGCCCATAATCACCTCCTCTTCGCGAAGGTGTCGTACCTACTGAGGAAAAATAAGGATAATAAATAAATAATATACTACGACAATACACACATCGCCATCTAGACCCAAAGTAAGCGTAGCTTGTGTTATGGGTACTAAGATGACTGATGAATATTTTTATGAATAATATACATAGATACTTAGAATATACATATAAACACCCAGACACTGAAACATATTTATGCTCATCACACAAACATTTTCCAGTTGTGGAAATCGAACCCACAGCCTTGGACTCAGTAAGCAGGGTCTTAAATGAGCGAGCAGCTACGTCCTCTGTGCTACTAAGTACTACTATTTACTGCGTTTTTTCCAATAAATAAAACTGCAAAATCTATCGTCCTCCATGACAGTTGTACCGTTTGAACTTCTAAAAGCTCTGCATATATCCAGGTATATTGTGATTTCAAACTGTCTAAGTAGCTAAGTTTCTTGTTATCAATACCAAATTCAATAATATTTAGCTAGGCAACAAGGTCTTCCTAAAGGTCTAATTTGCCTATGACATCACGAGTAGGTACGGCCATGATACCCGGCAAGTGTTTAAGCGGAAAAATTTGTAATTTATATCAACAAAACCTTTAATTTCTGCAAAATTAAGATATTTTTATATGTAGTATCTAAATAATTCTAAACATCTTAGGGCAGTTTTTCAAAATTAGTCATCGTGCGTATTGTCGAGTCGTTTTCAAGTAAAATAGACCTAAAGAGCCTGATTTTACGGTCGTACATTCATCAGGTCGTAACGTTGCTTGACGTCGGAATAATTACGCGGTGTTTTTGAACGCGATTTAAAGATGCTGCCAGTAGAAGTGTAACACTGCATAACATTTTCGAAGTAATGCAATGTTATGTAATGTTTATTAGTGAAACCGTAAGGTACCTACTGCCCTTTAGTTAGTCATATAAATAACACTTATACGTATCTAATTATTACACAAGCCATAAATCCACGGGCACGTGGAAAGGTGCCAATAATGCTACTCCATTCCCGTGCCAAAAAGCCAGGCTGATCCTTTAACGCAATAAATAGCCCCATAAGAGCCAATTGGTTTTAAACATATTTGTTTTAGTTTAGGAAACTTAACGTGTGTTTTCAAGTTGTTTTAAGTACATCTTATTTATTTATTTGTTGTGAATAAATTAGACATGCATCCAACCCTTTCTGGCGTACAACAATATATTGAAATCATAAGTACATTCCGTGAGTTAACTTGATTATTTCGTACAATCTCATATCAAATACAATATCATGTTTAATTAATATTAAAACTATAAAAAAATAAATTAACAAGTCATTCAAAATTATAAGTATACCCAATAACAAAATATTATTATTACTAATAAATTAATTAGACATGTAGCTGACGAGAAAAGTTTAAATTTTACGTCTATAGACTCCATTTATAAGTTCATGCATAACTAAGCTATGTTAAACGTTTGGAATCTCGAGCGCCAGCTTGGATTGCGAATTGATCGATCTTAAATTTTTACGCAACTTTTAAAAGCTATCATATTTTTTTTTTATATCCTCATTTCAGATTTTTAATAGTCATATTATGAAGTTACATTTGTAAAGAAATCTAGTTATATTTTAACTTGGCGAAGAAGTCAATGTGTTTATTTTTATATGGGATTGGGAAACAAGATATTGACTTATAAAGTTATAGCTAATGTATGTGCCTATAAAAATTATAACGCTTACGCAAAGTTAACTATAAGAATTCATTTATTTAATAGTGAAGGAATTACTTTGTTAAATCTAAAATCTATATCATTGTGGAAGGATTTATAGTTGAACCCATGTACTTAATCGTTTATTATTTTAGATTATTAGATACCTTTTACGCTTTACAGTGGCTTAGGTTTTCTGAGTTATAAATTAAAATTTTAGAATAAAATAAAAATTACTTTCAAAATTAAATTAGGATTACTGATAATTTTTTAAATGTTAGGAAGCTTAAAATAAAAAACAATTTAAGGATTTTTCAGGTCGCGTCTCAGTTTTAAAGCTATTTAATTGATACTCTTTTCTAGTGATAAAAACAAAAATTTGATATTTTTGTTATGCTTGTTGTGGGCTTCTTAGATCAGGGCACCTTCATATTTTTAGCTTAGAAGTCTGTTTGATTTGCAAAGTTCTTTCAAATTCTAACCGGTAATGTCAAACTCGAGGATTATGATAATGATAGTCCCGATTGGAACTTGGAAAACTCCTTAATTTTATAAATTAACTTTGCCTTCGATGTTTAATATTAATGCAACCTTTAACAATGGTTGTTTCGCTTCCTGCTGCTGCCAAGGCCAGGGTCGTACGCTTGATAAAAAGCGCAAAAACCGCCCGCATCGTAAGTTCAAGATTATCGAATCCCAAACCTGCATGTGACGTCAACACTATACGACTTTTATATATTTAGTGTAGCTGTTATTTTATTTCTCTATACAAGTTGGTAGCTAAATCTACGCTTATCTGACCTGTAGGACAGTGATGATGCAGTCTAAGATGGTAGTGGGCTAACCTGTTCGAGAGTATGTCATCTACTCGAATATTCAACACATAGGTACCTTTATTTTTTTTATTTTAACCTTACGCTAAATCACTTAGTGGCACGACTTTAGCTCTAACCTCCCACCAAGCCAAACCTAACTAGACAAAAATCAGAAACTGCACCATGGAGGTCGTCAAAAGGGAGGTCATACTCTGCATCGTCTTTTTCACGTTAGTTTCGGTTTTCAAAAGTCCCGCAGGAACTATTTAGCTGTTTTGTTCCATATTATGCCTGCAACTTTTGCTATATAATCATTCCAAAGTTGAAGCGGTTTACCTGTTTGGCGGTTCGAAATATAAGCTACTTAAGCTATTTAAGTTTTCCTGTTTTTGTCTTATTTTTGAAACGGTCACTGCGCAGTGGGTAGGAGCCCGACTTCACTTTCGGGGGGCCGATTTCGAATCCCAGAACACACCTCCAACTTTTCTAAATTATGTCAACTTTTATAACTTGTCAACGGTAAAGGAAAACATCGTGAGGAAACCCCCATGCCTGAGAGTTCTACATAATGTTCTCAAAGGTATGTGGAGTCCACCAATGCGACTGGGCCAGCGTGGTGGACTATGGCCTTAACCCCGTCTGTTGCCGTCAGATAGATTTGTTTTTTATTTTCACAGAGCTAGTTATATATTTAGGCATTTATTTCCAGGTATATAAGAGATAGTTATATTAAAAGCTACAGGCATAAGCACGCACATCAAAATTTCCACGCGAACGAAGTCGCAGGCTACAGGTAGTTAATAGATCTTATCTTGTAGGTATCTATCCTGTGATATAGTCTCAAGGAATGTCAGACATTTTATGTACTAGTTCTAAGGTTCTATGTTTAAATATTTGATTAGTAGCTTCTTGCTAAATTTCATCTTTGAAAAGTTTTATTTTACTACAATACAGAATGTGGGTTCCAAAAAGATAACTAAAAAGCGAGGGGATCGTAAATTTGCACCCCAATATAAATAGTAAGGTGAAACACCTGATGATTCACAAACTCGATCGGGTCTTGTCGTGCACCATCGGGTTTCTTCGGAAAGCCTACAAAGGGTGACCAAAGTAAATATTCAATTTGAGTGACGTTCCCTCGCTCTTCTAAATTTATAACTTTTGGGAAACTGTTAATACGATGAGAGGTGATAACGAAGTGGTTAACACTTCGACCTTCTCTTCGGGGGGACAGAGTTCAATCCCTGGTGCGTGTTTTACTTTCCGGAGCTTTGTGCGATTCTGGTGAAATAAATCAAAAATAATTTGCTTTAACGGCTATGAAAAACATCGAGAGGAAACCTTCATGCCCGGTTCTCCATAATGTTCTCAAAGCCATGTGAAGTCCACCGAGCATCATTTGGTCAGCTTGGTGGAAAACAGCCTGCCTTCTCTTTCTGAGATGAAACTTGTAGCCTGTTGTGAGCCAGTAAGTAATGGGTTGATAATTCATGAAATAAGACTTACAAAAATAATAAAGACACAGGACTCTGATTGGCTATTAATTTACACTAAATAGTAATGAAAAGATTATTTACAACAGCAAGGCGAGTTAAAAAAAAAGGGGATGGTTGATAACATGTTTCATGTGTCTAAACGTTACAGATGAAGTCAGCGAGATTAGCTCTAAACGTGAGCAAGATTGCTCTTTTGTTTCAGCTTATCTTAGTTACGAAATTTTATCTCGTACCGAATTCCAGTTAGTGCCGCTTCAACCACAAAATACCTACATTTCGTCTGCATCTAAAGGTCTCCGTACACTGGCAATAACAATACAAACATTTTGACGGCCGATTGGCGCAGTTTGCAGCGATCCTGCTTTCTGAGTTTAAGGCCGTGGGTTCGATTCCCACAACTGGAAAATGTTCGTGTGTTGAGCATGAATGTTTTTAGTGTCTGGGTGTTTATATGTATATTCTAAGTATTTATGTATATTATTTATAAAAATATTCAACAGTCATCTTAGTACCCACACAAGCTGCGCTTACTTTGGGGCTAGATGGCGATGTGTGTATTGTCGTAAAAAATAAAAAAAAAATAAAAAAAAAGACAAATCGCTGTCGATAACCATGCCTTGTTTGCATCATAGAAAGTTCGTGCAAGTAGAACGCCCTATACGATAACGTGTGCAAATAGTAGATATGTGCATGTCGCTTTCACCAGTAATATGTGCAAGTAGCTTGCACCAGTAACATGTGTAATATGTTAACAAATTATATGGGAACTCGCGTAAGTCGTCAGAAACTCGCGCAAGACGTTTAAGTAAAAACGTTTCGGGTTGCAAGCGACCTCTGACGTCATCCTGCTTACTATCAGTCTGCCCCCATCGTGCCTCAATGGCCGACAAAAGTCCACTACCCTCTTCCAAAGGGAGGATTGCCCATAAAACCACGCTGTGCAGTCGGATTAGCGATCGCAGTAGGTTGACTGTAGTAGTAGTAGTAGCATAGAGGACGCTGCTGCTTGTCATCATCATCATCATCATCATCATCATCATCGTCATCATCGTGTATAACCTTCGTTATCGTGTATGGACACCTTAAGATAAAATGTAATGGAATGGTGATAAAGCAAGGGCTAAAGCATTTATGAACTCACACTCCATAAAAAGTCCATTAATCATTGTAACAATATTATGAAACTAGTGCATGTATAGTAGTAATGCAATACATTAACGCCTCTATGAAGTGCACGCTACAGTTCGCTTGCCAGAGCCCATTACACAGGACGTACACCGACCTATATTTTTCAGGTCAGATGGCCTATTTGGCGCTCTTTTTAGATGCTGTTTATAATACACATTGTGCAACAGACAGTTTGTTCTCATTCCTTTTTAGCCATTGATATACCTAGAAGATACATGTACACTTACTGTACATGTATCTTCTAGGTATATCATCAACACAGTGAAAGTATACGAGTAGGTACATCAATCCAGTGAGATTTTTAGAGCACTGTTATAACTCTGTCGCCTATAATCCAAGTCTGCTATTTCATTTATGTGCCAGTGCCCAATCAATTATAAAATAATAATCCCTTTCCCTACTAATATTATAAATGTCAATGTAAGTTTGTTTGTTACGCTTTCACGCAAAAAGTAATTTAAATTATAACCGATTAAAATAATCATTTTTGTACTATAGAAGTTATAGTAGGTATGCGTTTAATTTTGCCCAAACTGTGGTTGGAGATAGAGGACAGAACTCCTCAGCGGACAGCTGCAAACCCCTCATTTAAGGCTTAGCGATACTGAATACTTTATTTTTTTTTAGATCAACAACTAAATTTAATGCCACATCAAAAAACAAAATCAAACGAAGACGAAGTCGCGGGCAACTGCTTGTAATAAATAAAATAAATTGATTAAAAATGACCTCCCTGGCTACCGCGAGAGCTGCGAATTTAAGTTGGAGGTCCCAGGTTCGATTCCCGGCAGGGGAATTTAAAATCAATTTTTTAAAAGCAATTCGGGAATTTAAAATCTGGTCTGGTAGTTACCACTCTACCGGCAAAGACGTGCTGCTAAGCGATTTAGTGTTCCGGTGCGATGTCGCGTTGAAACCGATTAGGGGTATGACCATACTCCCTAACAGGTTAGCGCGCTAACATTAGACTGCATTGTTAATAACCATCAAGTGAGATTGCAGTCAAAGGGTAACTTGTAGAGGAATAAAAAAAAAAAGTTTTTATTGACATTAAACATTTCAAATCAATAAAATTTTCTTCAAGGTGAGCCTCAGCACACTAGGTATTTCAATACCGGACATGAATGATTTGTGCAACTGGTGAGTTTCTTGCCATCTTCTTCTAGACTCAATGCAGACAGACAAACATAACGTTTCAAAAGTGCTAATAAGTAGGCCTACAGATATTTCACTTGTACCATTTTGCGACGCCCGTATTGATTAGAAGCATGACAAATTGATTAGAAATTGTAAGCAAGACCCTGATTTTACTAGCACAATGAAAAACAAGAGCGTCATTTCCGTTTGGCATAGCGTAGCACAAAAGTGCTGTCAGACAATTTTTGTACTGATTACCTCGCTCTCGGTAGGTATTTGTCATTATAATTTATTTTGACCAGATTTAATAAATCTAACTGGGAAAACTTTTAACAATATGAAATCATAGAATTGGGAGAGCTTTAGTTTTAATTTATCAAATACGAAAAGCTATTAAAAGCACCTCATCACAAAAGAATAATATGTAGGCCATTATACGCATCAGAAGTGCCTATTATATGCCCATTTGAATAAAGAAAGTTTAGATTTTGAAGTTTATTTAATATTACCTTGTCTTTGTTTTATTATATCAATGTTTTCGGGCGATTTAGATTATAGTTTAAAGTTTATAAAGAAGTGTAACAGTAATACACTCGAGAACAGGTTTCAAGTGTTTGCGATCTGAACACGTGAGTGTGAAACGTTGCCGCGAAGATGTGGATAAACGAGTTTCTTCGAAAGTTCTATAAGTTTTTGACCGAACGAAGCAAGTACTTCGGGTTACTTACTTGCGAAGCAATATAGCTTAGTGGTTAGGGCCTCAGCTTGCCTTCCGGGGGGTCGAGTTCGAATCCCAGTACGCACCTCTTTTTTTTTAAGTTATAGATAGAAATAGATAGAAAGTCTTTATTGCATATACAGACAAAAAACAAATTGAACAAAACAAAAGGTAAATAAATATATGTAAATATATATGTCGAGAAGACGGATTTATTTTGTTGCACTCTGAGTGAATTCACAAATATAGCGATTTGGATTTTATCATATACATTATAGTTATATATATTAAAATTTACATAACATGCTGCATTGTCGTATTAGGATAACTTTTTCCTGTAATGACAAAAATGTAAGATGGGGAATAAATAAAATAAATAAATAACTAAATAATGTATATGCGCAAAGGCGGCCTTATCGCTTGAAGCGATCTCCTCCAGACAACCTTTGGTTGATGAAGCATGTTTACTGATGAAGTGAAATTCTGTGCGCTTTAAGGGATTCATAGAATATCACTTGCATCAACATTAAAGGAAAACATCGTGAGGAAACTTGCATGCCTGAGAGCTCCCCATTATGTTTTTAAACGCGTGTGGAGTCCACCAAACCGCACTGGGCCAGCGTGTTGGACTACGGCCTAAACTGTTCTCAGGGAGGAGATCCTTGCTCTGTAGTGGGCCGGTAATGGGTAGATATGATGACTTACATGGATTTTTGTAGTTTGTTCGTATTCGTTGTTGTACCCTACAGTAGGCCTGCCTTTCTGGTTGGTTGTCTGTCTGTCCGTTCGTCTGATAGAGCCTCATAAGCTTGATCTTTATCCGGACGTGTCGTATCTGTTACTATGAGAGTGAGCGGATTGAGAGTGCACCTGCGTTTGCGCAGACAATTGTGCATTATAATATCTCCCGCGTGGTTAATAAATCGCTCTGGAGATTGACCACCGTGGCTGGAATAGATCTAGGAAAAGCTGATAATATACAGCGTGTAACCGAATTACGAAATACTGTTAAAGAGTGCAGAGGTATATTTCATAAGGAATCATACTGTGAAAATATTAAATCAAAAGAAGCGTATTTATTTTTTCATACCAACAAATCCAAAACATTCTTAGCGTCTACTTATAACAACCCTATAGACAGTGGCGTTCACTTCACACATGCACAAAAGCACAGCATACCCAAATTATTTGATATAAACCGTATTTGAGGGGAATTTTTACATTTTATGCCATGTACCTGCTTTATGCATACCCTGGTCAAAAACCCTATGCACGCCACTGCCTATAGAAGATTGTAGACCGAATCGCGTATACCTTTGCTACGCGACTCACTTGATTTTAATTTTGCATAATGTGATGTTAGGGCTTTATCTGATTTATTTTAACTATGACAGTAGTCTACTCAAAAACTATTAGAGGTTCGGTTTCACAGGCAACTCTCAGAGACAATAAATAATGTACCTCATTTTCGTTTTCTTTTACATATTGTATATTCCTAAGCATAAATAAAACTGCGTCCTGATTGGATAACTTATATTAGGCCATTAATGTCGGGCCAAGAAGTCTCTGTTCCAGCCCGAAGTAAGGAAATTTGTTTCTTCCTGGCCCCATAACCGATGAACCCGTGCCTCGGATAGCACGAGAGTTATTAAAAACAAACCTCGGAAACCCGCATTAGTGAGGTGGATTCTGTCCTATTTTGGAGGAGGAGGGAGAACATGAGGCTTAACACCCACGTCTTGGGTTGATGAACGTAGGACGTGTCCTGGCATGCCCTGCGAATGCCCTGGCATGTTGCTCTGTTTATTTGTGATTGTTTTCCTCTTACCATATTGTAGATCATCTTATTGGTCTGTCAATTATTTATTACTATTAAAAAAAAAAAAAACAGATGAGACTGCCTAATAAATTAATTTCTCCAAAGTTATTACCATTTCACTTTGGAGTCCTAGATTCTTCTCGCAATATCGCGCTAGCGACACGTTTTGCAGTGCGCTGTTACTCAACAAGTAACAACTAATGAAACGATGTCGCTATCTAAAAATAAAGAAAAAGCAAACTCTGGACATCGTAAAGAAAAATAACTACCGTAATTAATTTAACACTGAATTCCAAGCAATTAAAATGACACAAAAATGTGATAGTATTTTTATTGTTTCGGTTTATAAATTTCTAGCAGCAATCATTCCATTTTTATAGTCTTCAGTGATATCTGCGATTTCAAAATGAGTTTAAAAAATTGTTTGAATGCGAGTTATACCTAGTTCATATTTAGAATGAATATTACACTGTGATCAAGGAGTTCACTAGTCGCACGAAGTGGGAGATAAAATATTCTATTAATAAACCTTTTCCTACTATTTATTCGTTAGAAGTCGCACATGGTAGTTAGTTCTGTAGACAGTTCTACTTGATATAGATGTTGCAGTGTTCCATTTACGCTTGAACATGCAGAGGTTGAACCAATTTATGTAAAATTTTGCGTATTAAACTATCATAGATTAAATTAAGTTTGGATTCTGATATGAATAATATTGCGAATCAACATCTTATCATTTTAACTTATGATTTTTCATTCAAGAAATTAACGAAAAGTTTGTTTACACTAAGGGACAGGGTAAAAAAAATGGAGCGTCGAGTGCCGTCACGAAAACAAGACAATTGTTTTGACAAAATGTTGCAGTTGCAATTTTTGATTAACAAACAAACAGAATAGATTCTTTCAATAACCTCAAACCACACATGGGTACTAAGATAACTGATGAATATTTTTACGAATAATATACATAAATATACCTACAGATAAACAACCAGACACTGAAAAAAAATCATGTTCTTCACACAAACATGTTTCCAACATAATTTTATAATTTTTATTAGTGTTTTTACCTACACCTGGAGGAATTATCAATTTTATAAATTTAATATATATAAGAATTTTCCGACTTGATATAAACCTGCGACACTGCAATCGCGGCCTGAATTTTTTTATATGCATTTTAAATTTATTAAAAAGTTATACGTGATATTAAAATTTTGAAATAAATATATCCAAGCGAAGGGAATACAGATGTCCGTCGGTATGAATGACCGTCTATCTATTCGTCTTGCCGTATTTAAAATATAATTGTTTAAACTATTTTCATCCTTGAGTTACTAAACGAGTAGCCAACAGTTCACCTACATAAAATAAGATAAGAACCCTTACTAATCATTAAGGTTGTTATTTGAGTGGCACAAAAATATTATGGTTAATCGATGTTGCGCAACTAAACTGTGTCAGTGCTAATCGAAAGTGCATATCTTGTAAACAATACAAAAAGTCAGCGAATAGATTTGTACGGTGTGTTGCGACATTTACGTCGAATTTTGTGTGCTTATACGGAAAATTGCTATGTGCTTACATAAGGAATGGAGATTACTGTTAGGGTTGGCACTTTTGAAATTAAAATTCTACGAAATAAACAATAGGTATTGAATGAGTATACGCTGTTAACATGATCCAGAAGTGATTTGGACCTAGCAATCCATAAGTTTAAATAATATATACATACAAACATGGGCCACACCTGTTTTCGGTCCCCGTGACCCGCGCCGTTCCTTTAGTGGTACATTTAAACTAGGTGCGCCAACTATATGTATATAAATAAAACTTTTTATAAAATATAAATAACTTCGATACACACATCGCCATATAGCCCCAAAGTAAGCGTAGCTTATTTATGGGAACTAAGATAACTGATGAATATTTTTACGAATAATACTATAAGTATATACAGATAAACAACAAGACACTGAAAAACATTCATGTTCATCACACAAACATGTTTCCAACCGTGGGAATCGATCGAGTCACTGCCCACTGCGCCAATCGGCTGTCAAATAACAATGTGTTAAAACACATTTATAACAGCAAGACTAAAAACAATTGTTGAATTTCTTAATGACAAGGTTGCTTGGAAGCAGATAGCTGTCGATGCCGGAAAAGAGCATCTGTTGTGTTACTTGCCAGCTTCTTCTCTGTATAATCTGCCTTCCGTTACTACAAATTTACAAACTTGACGATACAAAAAGCATGTGCTCATAAATTAGAACACATGCATTTTTAATTTTGATTTGCTCTTATTTAGTAGATACTTATTGCACTCGACATAATTTTTTGCGTGAGGACATTTTTAGTCATTAACCCAAAGGACTAAATTATTTAAAGCCTAGAACTGCAAAGCTTGATACGGAAGAGTGGAATGTTAAGATTAAAATTATTAGTGATATACAACGTGTAACCGAATTACGAGATACTGTTGAAGGTTACATAAATATATTAAGAAATAAAAGAATAAAAGAAGCATATTTATTTTTCCTTACAGACTAATTCAAAACATTCTTAGTGTTTACTTATGACAACCTTAATGAAGATCAAAGACCGACACGTGTATAGTACGTACGCTACGCGACGCGTACGTACTCGGTAAAGTGACAGAAGTCACTTCATTTTAATTTTGCATGTGATGTTAGGGCTGTATCTGATTACTTTCAGCAAAAAATATCTCAGTGGGTTACTTAAAAACTATAAGCGTTTCGGTTAAAAAGTAAATAATATACAGTATATATATATATATATATATATATATATATATATATATATATTATTTATATTTATATTTATATATTTGTATAATTTTTAAATCTTATTTATTGCACCACCTACCTCTTTTCTATGTTTTTTCCTTTTGCGCCATTGGTTGCCTGGAAGAAATCGCTATGTAGCGATAAGGCCACCAAATTGTACTCTCTTGATTTGTATTTATATCTTTGTAACTACTTTTTGTTTCTTTGGTGTACAATAAAAGTGTATCCATAATGTACCTCTAAAGCCTGTGAAATACTGCTTCGGTTTTCATTTCCTCGTTGTATATAGGATGTATAAAATTCACATGTATACAACTTTCGTATTGTATTCATAAAATTCGAGTAGTTGTCTTTGGAATATTTCAAAATATGTACACAAAGTGGCATTTTTTTAAAAGGGTGTTTGTAATATTATTCTGGAACGGAAATTAATCTCAAACTGATATAAGACCACAAATCCGCACTGGGCCAGCGTGGTGGACTACGGCCTTAACTCCTTCTCATTGTGGGAGGAGACCCGTGCCCTGTAGTGGGCCGGTAATGGGTTGATATGATGTTGATATAAGTATAGAAAGGCGTAGCTAAGTTCAACCAGTTTAGACCTTTATTGCCATCATCATTAACAGCTTATAAAATCAGCTATTGGTGTTTGGCAGGCAATTCTTTGATAATAATCAATAACACAAAACACTACCCTGCTGGACTGAAGGCCTATCCCAATGGGAGGGTTTGCCAATAATCACGACACTGGGCATACGGGTCGATCACATAATATGGTAGTAGTAGCACAGACACCCTCCGTGCGACACCCGAAGGAAGATGATGGTGACAGATGTATTCATAGATAGGTATAGTCTTCCTCGTAAGCTCACGCTGAATGCTTGCGCGCTTTTATTTACGGGAAACTATGAAACTAATTTCAATTTCAATATTTCTTCGCAGTCGTAATAAAAAGCTTAGCTCGGTCGTAGATTTGGTTTTGATCTGCCCCGGGATTTGAACCTTAGACCTCGAAAAATTTAACAAAATGATGCTAATGTGTTTGTTTTTAGCACACACCTATCCGCTCTCGCTCATGTTGTCCCAATCCTAAGGTTGCCTGGCAGAGATCGCCATCAATCGATAACTTGAAATATGAATAGTCCTGTATTTATATTCTTCTTTTATTTCCCCAAACGTCATAGTTTTGTACAAATAAAGAGTTAAATAAATCTTTAAAAAAAAACCTGGCTAAGTTTGCTGTGGGCAGAACCCTCCTAGCTTGAGTTATAAGTTAACGAATGCAGTTATCACCATCACTAACATCAGTGTAACGTGTTAAATGTATGAACGCTTCATTAATGCATGTAATAAGGTCTACATGAATAAAACATTTTTGAATTTGAATGTTGAATAAGTATATATATATATATATATATATATATATATATATATAAAAGAAAGTTGTGATAGTTACACCATTTATAATATATAGGCTGGACCAATTTTTATGATATTTGATTTTTTGGATTCCTCTTAGACCGGAATAGGATAATAAGTATTAAAATATAACATTTATAAAAAAAAAAAATGGCCCGCGGTACGGAATTCGCCGGGACAGCTATTAAATAATAAATATAAATTGGGAAGCATATTTAGCCTAGATTTTAATAATTCTGATATCCCGGCAACATACGTATCTAAAGCCCGTCAATAATGATCAATCATTAAATAACGAAGTCACTGAGTCGTGAACCCAAGCGCCAGTCGTTACCGGCGGGGGAAAGGGCCGCAGAAGTTATCTAAGTCTATTATCTAATATTTATTATATTATGCATAAATCTGAGTTGATCCATGTCACTTTCGCCTTGTCGCAGTGATCGGATCGCCCGTAAACTTTCTCTGGTCACTGGTCGCTGATACTCTCGCTGGCAGCTAAAAGCTAGTAGATACATTGCTGTTGAACCACATAAAGTAAACATTATGTAGCATACAAATCCAGTATATTTTAATTTAATATTAGTATAGCTTTTTGTGGCATAGCTCGTCCGGGGAAGTACTATAACCATTATTACTTTACAATGAATATTGTCATTTAACTTAACACATTAACTTAACAAATATTCATATTTTACTTGTTTATACCCAATAGGCTCCGAAATTACTGGACGGATTGAACCGTTTTTTTTTACCGATAGGTAAAATAGGCTGAAATTCTTTTTCAAAAAAATTAGACATCCTTAAGAAAGTTGCAATAATTTTAAAAAATATAAGGATTGATAAAATTATAAATTACACCACACAGATTCTCCTTAGTCCTCCTTAGTTAATTTTCATAACATATCAAGGTTTTTTTTTTTAATACTGCGACAATATACACACTGCTGTCTAGCCCCAAAGTAAGCGTTGCTTGTGTTAGGCGTACTAAGATGACTGATAAATATTTTTAAAAATAATATACATAAATACTTATAACATACATAAAAACACCCAGACACTGAAAAACATTCATGTTCATCACACAAACATTTTCCAGTTGTGGGAATCGAACCCACGGCCTTGGGCTCAGAAAACAGGGTCGCTGCCCGCTGCGCCAATCGGCCGATTTCCGCAAAGTAACGCCTGCTTCTATCCAATAGTACCACCATGCTTATTTCTGTCGCTAAGCAGCATCGTTGCAATGCTGTCTTCCGGCCTGAATGGCGGGGTTTACGGTATTATTACTGGCAAATAAGACTTAGCACCTACGCCTCAGGTTAATGGACACAGGACGTGTTCCTTGCATGCCCTGCGATGTTTTCCTTCACCGTTAAAGCAAGTGATTAGTAGTAGTGTAATTGGGTACTTAAACGCACATAACTTATAAAAGTTGGATGTGCGTTCTGGGATTCGAACTTGGCCCCCCGAACGCGAAGCCGAGCTCCTACCCAATATCACCGCTTCGCATTATAACTATAAAAACCAAAGGCTAGGTTGTATATATGATACAGTTAAGACAGAAGAGAATAAGCTGTTAGGGGTATAACAGTTATTTTAAACTCAATACATATAATATATATATACATACTCCCTTATCGGTTTCAACGGGAACGTTTGATACGTTGGAGGCACGTCTTTGTCGGTAGGTTGGTAACTAATCACCAGGTGCCGGGCATCAAACCCGGAATGTCAATCTTAAAAGACCACAGCACTCATCATTGCGCCCAAGAGGTCGAAGACCCTGAAAGCTCATTCACTGCGAATCGTAGTACCTTTTCCTCTTTTAAGTTGGTAGAAAAAGTACTTCTTCGTTCCAGGTACTTTGTCTATGACAAAGAAAAAATAAAAAAAAGCGTTTTTATTTGCATACGCACCCGCCGCGGTTCTGAAGTTGTCTCAGACTATTGTCTACAACTCTACAATAAAGGCGTACACAATACAATTGTCTGCGTATAAGGGCGTTGAGTGGTGATAGCCTAGTGGCTAACACTTCGGTCTCACTTTCGGGGGGACCGGGATCCGAGGCATGTAACTTTTCGGAGTTATGTGCGTTTTGAATTTAAATAATTAATTATCTCTGTAAAGACAAACATTGCGAGTGAATCTGCTTGCCTGAGAGTTCTCTAAAATGTTGTCGAAGGCGAGTCAAGTCTAGTAATCCGCAATAAGCCATTCTCAGAGGAGACCCGTACCCTGTAGTAGGCTTGTAATGGGTCCAAGATGAATCCCTTATTGCACACCAAGAAACACGTAAGTTGTATAATAGGCGGCCTTATCGTTTAAAAGCGATAGATAGGTGTATGTATACTGTAGCCTGTAGTAGCCTAAACTATGAATTAAAATATCTATTGTAATTAAGTATTTACCCGTTTTTTTAGGTATTTGGGAAAATCCTGGGCAATCGCAAAGTAGATAACGAATAAAGATTTTGCATTCCTCGTTACTTCGTAACCAAAGTTTGATTTTAACAGAAAAGTCCATGGCAAAAAATTTGGTAATAACTACCTTTTCATAGCTCGGATGATTTACGATTGCCAAAATTTAAAAGCGCCTGAGTTTCCAGGTACTTATTCGTAAAGATTCAATCGCTCTAATTTTTCACACAAAAATCGATATTTCCTTATTATCGGAAGACCCTGGATGCAAGCTGAAGACAAATTTGCCAAATTTCATCAAAATCTGTAACGTACAAAGTAAACAAACACCACACTCTTTCGCAATTGTAATGTTAGTGAGGATTAACAATGTTTCATATATTCGTAATACACACACCGGCATATTTAGCGGAACACAATAAAAAGGGTTTGATATCAGTATCATATAAGGTTGCTGGCTGGTTTATACGTCATTTAATTTAAAAAGAAATATTTTCAAATTAAGAAAACAACTGAACATCACATTTTATGCAATTGTTTTAATTTTATTCAAATACAACTGGAGCGAACTTCGAGTATTTCTTCCTTCTGAGTGTGATTTAAAACTTCATTGTAAAACTTCAAAATACTGTTTTTGTTAGTTTTTTTTAATCGCGTATCTTTCTGGTGTTTTGGACTGAATTATGCCTGACTTAGCCCCAACGGGCTATATATTTATGTTTATAGTCCTACGTATCCTTTAGCGTCGCGTCATCTTTAAAAAAACTCTTATTAGAGAGAAATGCACGACAGTGTTCCAGACAGAGAGACAACTCTTAAAGCATTAATAGCTAAGTCTAAGTAGCTGGCTACATTCCAACTTTCAACATTTCATATTAAAGTCCTTTCCTTTCGTCTCCAAGAATGCTGAGCGCGTAGGATGCACAATTTTATTCATTTTCTTTCTTATAATGAATGGAAAAATGCCAAGATGATGTTGCAAATATTGAGATGTCTCATTATTGTATCAACCCATTACCGGGCACTACAGGGTACTACACCACCCTTGGCTTCTGCTTTGTAGTGTTACTACAAAATTTTCTATTACAAACTCATTTATTAAAAGTATGTTTGTGTAGAGACCAAACCTCTTCTTTTCCAAAAAATACATACCGACATTTTGAAATCACAACCACTTTAATTTATTTGTATGAATTAGAATCGCATTTTTAGTCGTCGATTCTAAATATCACGTTCACATAAAAATCCTTAACAATGTTTCTGACACGTGAATAAATAATACAATAGTATTATATACATTATACATAATTAAAAATACAGAGTAACATAAAACCGCCCTTTTGTCGCTGATTCAAAATATCTCGTTCTTAAATAAAAATCTTAACAATGTTTCAAAAACGTGAATAAATAATAAAAAAATAGCGACAAGCGTAAAAATCGTACATAAAACCGATAAAAATACAGGGGAACACAGAACCACCTTATTTTTAGTCGTCGATCAAAAATATCACGTTCATAAAAAAACCTTAACAATGTTTCTAACACGTGAATAAATAACACAATAGCATGACCTTTACTTCACCGTCTTATCTCATCCGCGTGTCAATGATATGCTAGATAAGATGAGAGATAGCTGAAGATGTTCTGAAAAACGGCTGATAGACATTTGACAGTGATGCTACGAAGGTTGGCCTCGATATAAGACCGTGATCTTTATGCTTATCTCAATCTATGCACCAAAAGTTTAATGGTTATCAACCATTAAACTTTTGGGTGGGCTGAAATTCCGTGTAGTTTTCTCATTTTTAGAGTTGCATACGTCAAAAGAAAAAAAACGGAAACCGCATCACTTTATTGTCCGTCTGTCTGTCAAGACCCTTTATATCTGGAATGCGTGATGGTATCGAGTTGAGTTAAAACCATATACCTACTCAAGTCAAACTCAAAAGTCACTTCAATGTGTGAAAAACTCTAACTTCTAAGTTAACGTATAAAGAAATGGTAGTGCATGCCCCAAAAAACGTAGATCATTATGTACATCTTTCAGACATGCGGGTTTCCTCGCGATGTTTTCCTTCACCGTTGAAGCAAGTGATATTTTAATTACTTAAAACGCACATACACTGGTTTATGTATTAGTATGTAGATATTCGTATGTATGTATTAAATAGTGTACCCCACCTATTCGTTTTCTTTTTAGTTTTCCTAATCCTAAGGTTGCCTGGCAGAGATCGCTACTTAGCGATAAGGCCGCCTTTTGTATCCTGCTTCATTCTTCATGTGTTTGTTCTTTTTTTTTGTCTCGTTTTTCTGTGTGGTGTACAAATAAAGAGTATAAATAGAAAAAAAAAAAAAAAAATACTCATAACTTTTTTAAGTTAGAGGTGCGTGCTGGGATTCGAACTCGGGCCCCGGAAAATGAAGTCGATCTCCTGCGCTATCACTGCTTCTACTGTTCTATGTGTTTTCTTGTATATTATCGCCTCATAAGCAAATCGTTGAGGTGGGTATTACTGTCACTTTACGCACACCGAGTGATTCTCCAACTTAAAATGTCACTTTTTTATTTTTTATTGCTTTTATTATAAGTGAATATAAATAGACAAATGTTGAGAAAAAACACTATTTTAAACACTCATGATATTTTTTAATCTCTTTTGATTATTTAAACTAATTAATAAATTGTTTAAAAAAGTTCTGTCTTGGACGTCCGTGTGTCTATATGTGCGGATCCCGTATCTTGCGGTCACGATAACGAGCGAAATACTTCACTTATCGAGTTGGTTTTTTTTTATAGGCTTCAGTATGTTGAGGAATAGAAGCCTATTACTTTTCACGGTATAATTAGATGTAGTTTAATTATTATTTACAAATAATCTCAATTTTATTGTAATGAATGAGATTAAGAGGCGTGCACTTTTGGAATTTTCCAACTGTTTTAATAATATACCTACTTATGTTTTCCCAATCCTAAGGGTCAGCGCAGACAGAGAGGAATAATCCTCGCGCGGTCTCGGGCATTTTTTTACGGATCGTGTATGCTCGAGCATGCGTGCGACCGCGCGAGCCTGCGCGAGTAAACCGTTCTGGGTTACCTCACGCCAGTTTGTCACTGAAAGTACCCGTTCCGACGCGGGCGCCGACTCGACGCCGCGCGGGGATTCCCGCGCATCCTCGAGGACGCGCGAGCATTTTTTGTCACATTCAAGCATTTTTGCACTTTATTGTAATAATTGTAAGGTTTATTTTCAAGTGCGGTAACAAAATCCTCTCCGCTGCGCTCCGTTCTGTCTGCGCTAACCCTTAGGCACATATCGCTACTAAGCGATATTGCGACTTTATTATCTTTTAATTACTGCTTTTGTTTTGATGCATTAATATTGTTGTGGTGTACAATATAAAGATATAAATATATAATAAAGAGTATAAATAAATATGTTATGTTGCAGTTCTAATAGTAGTTATGTGTTAATTTATGCTACACTTTAATGGAATTCCTAAATATATATTAATCTAAAATAGTTATCTAATCAAATTATTGAAAGATGTTTTTCAAGAACAAAGAGTTCATAAGTAAATTAAATATTATGTTAGGTCAAATGCGATATTCATTAGCTTGCCATTATCTTAATAGCTCGTTGGATCCGAATTCTTAATTAGAATTGGTTTACACCAAGTCCATGCCCCGACTTTGGCTAGAATACGCAAGATTTTAATTTATTATTTTCTGTACGAAATTATAAAGCTTTAGGATTTCTTATATATGTTTGACCGCGCTGTCTCTATATACTTACTTACATACATACATACTTATATAATAATAATAACCTTTCTGCGTCAGATAGCGTATATTACTTAGTTTAGTGTTAATAGTACTTTAAGTAACATCGTTTAGTATTTTAGTATAACCAACTTATCCAATGACTGGTTAAAACCAATAATTGCATTTTCCACTAAAAAGTTTTCAAACCGGACGCGGTAGTTCTAGCGCGTTCTAGCAAACAAACAAATTCTCTAGCTTTTATATATTAGTAATAAGATGCTTTGGTATTTCAAATGTATAGCCTTAGCCCACTGAAGTCTAAACAATGTACAAACTTGACCGTCTTTATTTATTTTATTATATAAATTATGTAGACGAGACACAAAAACAAGGTCGTTAGATATTGATTCCAAGAACGCGCCTCAATAATATTTTTCTTTTCCAGATTTCACCACCGAACCATGTGACCGGCCGTCAGTCCACGCCAGATCAGCACCGAGGACGCATCTTGGCCAAATTGCACGGATAGTATTATCGTAGCGATAAAACAACGAAATCCATGCAATCGAAACTTCGAAAAACAAAAAAAAACTTAACCAAAAATATTTTGAAATAAGAATCGGGAACGTTAATTTTGAAGTGTTACTTGCTGAAGTGTGTTCTGTTTAGTAAAAAAAAATCAAAGCTTCTTCCGTGTTTAGACTAGTTAGCAACTTGTACAATCGGAGGTTTCCATAATTTGAATTTTGAATTAAGATCTCGTGTGGTCAAACTGAATTGTTGGTAGTGTTCTAGCGCGTTTGAACGACGCGTTAGTGACTGGTACAAGTGTGGTGCTTGTGGACTATTAGTAATGGCAACTACAGGTAGTGAGATGTGGCTGCAGTGGTTTGCGTGCTGCTACCAGCCCGCTGCGCAGGCCCAGAGGACAGCTCGTCGGAGAATAGACAGATCTATGATTGGTGCACCAACCAATTTCCAACATACTGGACACATAGGTGAGTTAGCGAATACAATCTCCTTTATCTGAAACTTTTTACTGCCGTTGCATCGCAAGGTTAGTATATAATATCGCTATATTGCAAAATATTTTATTTCTAAGTTTCCCAGAATAAGTCAGCCCTGAACTTTCCACTCGAATCTCGGTTTTTTCGTCCTGTCCGTATTTGTGTCTGTTTTTTGAACTCTACAATATTTTTTTTACAAATTTATGAGTACCTATATCTAGAGCTGCCTTTACGAGTCTAAAGTATTCATTATATTTTTTTTTTTGGTTTTCGTTAGAACTTGTTCGCCTAAAAATTTCTTATTACCGACACCCATGCTGTCGGACTACTAATCTTAGTTTAATTTGAGTACTAAAATCTGTATTTATTGTACCAAATCAAATATTTACTAATACATTTTTTGGGGTTTAAGTATGATTTTTTACAACAGAATAAAAATACAGACATGTTATAAGTATGTATTAAGTAATATTTAAATATGCATATACCCGCTATTTCCATATAAGTTAAATGTAAAAGTAGACTAAATAATTATGTCATAATCATCTTCGGTGTCATAATAAAAAATGTTTAGGACTAGTTTTAGCAAAATACAGCTAATATTTTTCTTGGCCGACACTTTCACAATTGGTCCAAAAATGTATGAATCGTGGCTAATGTTATTAGGACCAAGAGTATATCAGCGTTTTAGATAGTTTTGATAGTTGTCTGGTGAGGAACACCTCCTTTCCCTCACTAAAAAGTTAGAGGTAAGTCCAGGAGATCGACCTTGTTCACCCCAAAAGGCAGGCCAAGGACTATCCAAGGTCTCCTGATTCAACTGATTGGGCTACATGAAACAAGAAGTGTATGCTGTGCCAATAGCCACGAGAGAGCAGGTAAAAGAGAGGATCGATGCTGGTGCCACAGAAATATCAGGAAATCTTTCTGAGTTACGAAGAACTATCCAAAGGATGTCGTTCAGAGCCCTAGCCTATATATATAACTGCTAACGACGGTCATTTTGAAAACCTTTTGACCGGAGTTTGTATTTTGGTACATATTTGAGATAGCTATAAACATTGTACTAAGAAATTGCAGGTAATATTATTTAGTTTTATGATAGTTTATAGAACAATGATATTCATTGGACATTTTTTCGGTGTTATGAGGCGAATAAAACAAATATATAGTGATTTTTCTCTAAACTTTGAGTTAACTTATTTATGTTTAAATTGTTTCATATTATTTAAGATAGATTTAATATCTTGAATTGATAAATTATGATCGTAAGTCGTAGATTGCAAACATAAACTTAAATATGCGTAGGTACAAAAAGGCGGTTCTATAGCAAAAGAGAGATCTCTTCCAGACAACCGTCTGAAGTCGTCTGAAGTCTAACAATCTGCACTTAGCAATCGTGTTGGTCTGTGGATGAAAGCTTAAAACCGCATCATTCTCACCCGTCCCTATAATGGCGTTGTTGTTACTTTGATGTTTAACTTTTTAACGCTTTTATCTGCGAGTGGCACTTGAAAGCGGTCGCTGTAATCGTGCGCAATAGATCACACGATAAGGTGTCATTCGGTTTTGGGCAATCTTCGGCCGAAGTGAACGACCGATCGATGCTCGATACCGACTCACGGCGCGATCGCATGGCTGTATTGTCAGTGTGTAAACTTAACATTCTCATACTAAAATTACTTGTCATGTTAAATTTATCTCTCAATATCTCTCTCTGACTTTTTTTTAGTAGTGGTAGAGTTTTTTTAAATGACAGTTCGTCCGGGGAAATTTTACCGCCATGCTTGTTTTTATGCCAAGCAGCCTTGCTGTGTTCTGGTCTGAAAGGTTTGCAACTATTGGAAATTCCAGGCAAACGCCTCCGGTTAATAGACAAAGGATGACACTCAAAGTCAAAAATATTCGTATTCAAGTAGGCCCATAGGTGGCACTTTTGATGCGTACGTGAAAATTACACGGTAGTGAGATGATGGCGATAACCATATTCGTAAACTTAAAACTAAAGCTACGAGGGTTCCAAACGCAGGACGCGTTTAAGAAGAAGCCCACAACAATAAACAAACTTAGCCAGGTGTTTTTTTTGTTATCATCATCTCACATTGTCATTTATGAGCCCATTACCAACCCTCTAAAGGGCACAGGCAAGGGATATTTAATCTATAAAGTTATAGGAGTTTGCCGGGATCGAACCCGGTCCTTCCGAATTTTATAAATCTATATACATAAAAGGAAGTTGTGTTAGTTACACCATTTATAACTTCAGAACGGCTGGACCAATTTTTATGATATTTGATTTTTTGGATTTCTCTTAGTCCGGAGGAGAATAAGTTTTAAAATATAACATTCATAAAAAAAAAAAAAGAACGATTACGATACGAGCGGTACGAAGTTCGCCGGGACAGCTAGTAAATAAATAAATATACTACAACAATACACACATCGCCGTATGTATATACATATTATATATGTTTATATAGGTATTATATATGCAAATATATATGTTTATTTTTATGCACCACCTACCTCTCCTCTTGACCTTTGGTTGCCTGGAAGAGATCGCTATGTAGCGGTAAGGCCGCCAAATTGTATACTTTTTGTTAAATTATTATTTATAATTTTTCTATATAAAAATAAATAAATAGATATACTACGACAATACACACATTGCCACCTAGCCTTAAAGTAAGCATAGCTTGCGTTATGGGTACTAAGAATTCTGACTGAATATTTATATGAATAATATATATAAATACTTAGAATATTCATACAAACACCCAGACTCTGAAAAACCATTCATGCTCATCACACAAACATTTTGCAGTAGTGGAAATCGAACCCACGGCCTTGGACTCAGAAAGCAGGGTCGCTGCAAACTGCGCCAATCGGCCGTAAATAACGTTAATAATTATAACGATAGAAAAAAAGTCTTTATTGGTTAAATTCACACACATCCTTAGCTTAGCACAGTTCCTAGTGGGAAAGCCGTCTTGATCTTGCTAAGTAGCGCAGTTATCTGGGCAGGTAGGACATGTTTTGATATTTCTAGAATAAGTTTGTAGATATCTTGTAAGTGAAGGTAAGACCTCCGTTTAATATAATAGTTAATGGTTCTTGTTAGAGACTTGAATAACTGGTGGTGGCATCTCGTAATTAACTTTTTATTTCCCCGCATAACTTATCATTAGGGTCAGCGTAGACTGAGCGGCACACTTAAGTTTTCTCGTTCTTGAAAGACCTATCTGGTTATTTAGTGGTTTATACGTTAGATGGTGACAGACATAAAGACACGTATTACACTAATTTTATAAAGCGGGTAAATATCCAACCTTTTGATAACTATAAATTCGATTAGGATTTTACAAATACCCTCATAATTATTAATTAGTTAATAGATAGTTTTCAAGAAACAGTTCAAATTATATTTGACTAGCTGTGGCCCACGACTTCGCCTGCGTTTGATTTTGTTTTTTGATGAGGCATGAAATTTAGTTTTAGTTAAAAAAACAAGTATTCAGTATTGCTAAGCCTTAAATGAGTGGTTTGCTGCTGTCCGCTGAGGAGTTCTGTCCTCTATCTCCAACCACAGTTTGGGCAAAATTGAATACATATTATAACCTCTAGAGTACAAAAATAATTAAGTATATAAATGAAGTTTCTAAGAATGCTGTTGAAAAAAATTTTATAAGCAATAATTAATATATACATTTTCCTATACATTTTCCATAGTGTCAATTTAAACATGAGACGTAAAATATTGGCTAATAATAATCTTATTATTTATTTATTCATTTTATATTCATTGTATAACTGCCTGAGCTTTCGTAATAACAAATTGTGGTATTCGTATACGAACATAAAACATATTACTTATTTTCACCTTTTGATTTTAACACTATTAAAAAAACACTTGATAATTCTTATATTTCCTCTTTTAGAATCTATACAACATTGTAGATATTATATACTATAAATCTTTAAATACTATATGTTTTTCGCATCTCATAATTTTGCTCAACGTTTTATATCTCTGAATATTAAAACTATACGACCAAGTTTAAATTGATTATCGCTTATAAACTGCCTCTGTTTAGTCATACTACTTCCACTAGTTATTTTTATTGTAAGAAAAACTAGTATGAGCTTTGTTCTAAGATTCCCTTTTAGGGACAAGTTCTAGACCATCGTATTGAATAAAAATCTTACCTAACTACTAACTAGTCATTGCACCATGAGCTATAAGATATAGAAGTAGAATTCTACATATGATACGACATACTATACTATAAACAAGACTTCCACTTATAGAATAGAATTTTTATAAAATACGTAGTGGTTTTCTTTTGTTAATAAACGTATTTTACCCCCGACGTAAGAACGACAGGGTGTTATACGAGTAAGTTTAATGTATCTGTGTGTGTTTGGCGTGTGCGTGCGCGTGTTCGTGCGTGCGTGTGTTTGAGTCTGTATAAACTCAATTTACAAGATACTAAAAATATTAAATATGGGGCAGTTTCATTTAATTTTACACCTACTTGCATTTACAAATTCCGAAAAAACAGATACAGAAAAAACAACTTTTGCTCTCGTCCTAATAATAGCAACAAGTCAATATACTGTCATTGAGCTTACAAATATTTACATTACGAATAGTTTTTCAAAAAGAAATATTTTGACAGGAAAGCCTCCTAGGGGCGCGTCGCCGATTGGGGGCCCCTTGTACACTGCCTAATGAATAATCCGATCCTGCTGCCCGATTCAATGACTTTTCCAACAGTTGCTAGGCGGCCATCTATTATTCCCATACAAAATACGCGATGAGTCTAAAAATAACTTTCGCTATCAGATTATGCGTTTTGTATGAAGCGGAATGTATGAATTTTTCTAAATTATTAGCGTTTTAATTAATTAAAAATATCACTTGCTTCGATGAAATTTGCATGCCTGAGAGTTCTACATAATGTACTCAAAGGTATGTGGAGTCCACCAATCCGCACTGGGCCAGCGTGGTGGACTACGGCCTTAAACCTTCTCATTGTGGGAGGATACCGGTACCCTGCAGTGGGCCGGTAATGGGTTGATATAATAATGAAGTTCGCAACTTTACATCAATTATCTCTATTAAGAACATTGCGGATGGACAACCTTATAACCTTAACTGATTGCAAAAAAACATAATTCATTCATCGTGGCAATGAACTCGAGTACCAACCTAAAAACACGAAGCCTATAAGGAAAAATATAACATTATCAAAGTTGTAATTCCGTTGGAAGGTCCATCAACAAAGTAGTTTCTATGACGAATTATAGATCTACTATTTATAATTCCGCGGTTTTGCTGTACCGTACGCTACCGTCCACGAAAAACTTTTGATACGTTTTCCCATACTTTTATCCGCTAATCTTCACACGCCGACCAACCACTTCGCGTCTACTACTTAGTTTACTCGTCTCATATCGGCGTAGCTTAATGTTGAATAGCCTGTCACTGACCTTAAAAAATGGGCTGCAAAATGAAATTTTCAAATTCGTCCGAAAGTTCCACAGATTAGCGCGTTCAAACAAAATAAGAGAAAGAAATAACTCTGTCAGCTTTATTGTTAGTATTAAAATAGATACTTTCCTAGTTGCTTACCACCCGCGCCGTTTAAGTTAAAGAGTTTGTTTACTTGGACAGTTTCCAACAAAAATGCTTTGTCTCTTTCAACGCAGCAGTGCCAAGTTGAGTACCGATTGCTCAGCTTAGTTCCAATGATCGCTTTTAAAAAGAATATATAGTAGCTGTAACCTTACAATTACTTCACATCATCATTATCAAACCATTACAGGCTCACTATGGCCACGGGTTTTCCATAAGAACGAGAATTTTAGGCCTTAGTCCACCACGCTGGCCAACTGCGGATTGGTAGACTTCTGCCTGCATATGACATGTTATTTGCCTACTTGTACGAACTACGAAATGTGTTTTGATATTGTTTTAGTTACCAACAGTATGTTTTCTCACATACCTACATTGCCAGCATAATGACTGTTGGTTTCGTTTTATTTTAGTATTTAAGTACCTAATCTGTTATTTAAGAGGAATGTGCAGTACCCTTACAAGTCGACAAGGCTTGAGGGTGCGAAGAACCTATAAAGTATGTTATATATTGTTTCAATAAATAAATAAAAATTAATAGCTACACGCCTTTGAGAACATTAAGGAAAACTTACTCGGGCATGCTCAGCTTTTTAAGTTACCTTAAAACTAGTGATATTTAATTGTTTTAAGAGCACATTACTCCTAAAATGTTGGAAGTGCGTGCGTGCGTGCGCGTGATCAAACTCGGACCTCCCGAAAAGAAGGCTGGATTCCTAAACACTCGGCTATCAGTTATAACCGTATATGAAGTAACTATTACTTCACGTCTCAAAAATAACCTCACTAACTGTTGTACGCGTTCTTTGTCCGCATATGGTTTTTGAAAATTCCCGTGGCAACTGGCAACTATTTGTTTTCCAATAAGAAGCTGTTTCTATGCCAAAAATGAAGTGGATTGGTTGCTAAGTTAAGGTTCGGAGGACGGGCTAACAAACACACTATCTTATTTATTTATATTTATATTACATTTATATTACACCTTCTCCTTCTTCCTCATATATATACCTAATAATATCATCCCGTTTCATGTAACATGTTTCTTGAACCAAAGGTTGTCTGTAGGAGATCGGTTCAAGCGATAAGGCCGTCTTAGCGCATATATTTAGTATTATCATTTGTTTTGTCAAACTAGTGTTACAGTAAATTTATAAAGTGGGTAAATAGTATAGTTTTGATAACTTATAAATTCATATTTGCCAGATATTTTATTAAATAGTAAACAGATAGTTTTCTAGAAACAATTAAAATTATATTTGATGTTCATGACTACCAATGTTCATGACATTTAGTTTGTGGGTATTTTGATATAAATACTACTGCATTATCGATGCACCTCAGTCCTACATGGACTCGTTCGATGCAAAGATACGTCCCGGTGTCTTAGTCGTTTATCACTAGCTTTCTTTTTGTAAGTGCAATAACGACTTCGTATTCTATTCTAATATCATGTCTTCTTCAAACTTAAGGGAAGAGGACATGTGATTTGGACTTAGGTTTTCGAACAATTTTAGGAACACCGGTCTCTCGTCGTTGTTAATATAACTTTAAGGTCATAGAAGTGAGATCATAATTTTTTTTATAGTAAAATAATCAGTCTTTCAGAGGATCCGCATGATATAATTCCGGACCCTCTCGGTTTCTCCTCGCATAACGAATTCTTTTATGTCATCGCATTTAGCACCATTAGGATGCTAATGAAGATCGCAATGATTATGTATCGTAATGTATAGTTATATAAAAGCTGTATAGGTAGTACGTACTTGGTATGCCTCGTACACACGTGCGTTCCAAATTCGGCCTCACATTTGTTGAACGTCTGCTTCCGTAAATGGCAAAGAATTGTCGCAGTGGATGGACTGTAAGTAGAATTCATACAAACTGCATGTAATGCGCCGACCATACCCCTTGTGAATAATTAAAAACGTTGTCATGCAATGTAGGTACGTGGTAAAAAAAAACAATGATTCTACATTACAAAAACTCACAACAGTTTTTGAAACGGGGATCGTATGGCTTACCTTTAGTCAATGCAGTAATAGAAACATCATATTATCTGAAACATTTATTGTCCACCCAAAACTCCCAAAACGAAAGTATATAATATTTAAATTCGATCACAAAATGGGTTTTTATATGAAGGCTCTTTACACTCTACTTATCATCTTATTTGCGAGTTAATAAAACTAGAATATAATGAGCAAGCGTAAAACCAATAACTTCAAAACGAGTCGGAGACCTTCACAACCAAATCTTATCAGCATTTTTGATAGATTTGTTACTGGTACTATAGGAATTCCATACAAATATAATTATTCTTCTGCGACCGGTTTTAGAACACTTTTATGCACAAGAGCATAAATAGCAGTTTCACTTTGCATAATCAAGATCTTATAGAACATGAGAAGTTGAAATATATAATGTACAAACTTTTGCCCGCGACTTCGTCCGCGTGATTTTGTTAATCCCTCAGCACAGCTATCAGGAGACAATTTTCTTCTCGGGGAAAGGATAAAAATTTATTCATGTTTATCAACTCTCCGATCACTGGCGAACAAATGGAAAATGATATCGAAATAATATATATTTGTCATAATATACGGCGATAAACTTCTCCTATTCACTGAACCTGTGGTTATTTGAACGTTAATTATATCCGGATATAATCAGGGGATATAATTTTGATCTCCTGACTGTGCTAGCTCTGCCGGAACCCTCAATAATAAAATCCCTTATGCTAAATTCCACCAAGATACGAGTAAGTAAAGCGGTCAGGTAGGCGTAGGTAACAAATGCCAAGCGTTACTTTGACCAGCTGCTTTTTTCTAAGATAAATGTTCCTATTAATTCAAAATTCAAATTCAAAATTTCTTTATTCATGTAGGCCTATCACAGGCACTTATGAAGCGTTCATACATATTTGTTTACATAATTGTAACGGGATGGTGGTAACTTCGTTCGCCAACTTAAACCTAAAGCTACGAGGGTTCCAAACGCGCCCTGGTCTAAGAAAGGTTCGAGAAGCCCACAACAAACTTAGCCGGGTTTATTTTTTTTTTTGTTATAGAACAGTAAATTTATATTTCGCTATAAAGTAAGAGCATTTCACACCCAAGCTTTTTTATCGTTTAAGTAAACCTTAACGTTATAATATGACGGCCGACTGGCGCAGTGGGCAGCGACCCTGCTTTCCGAGTCTAAGGCCGTGGGTTCGATTCCCACAACTGGAAAATGTTTGTGTGATGAACATAAGTGTTTTTCAGTGTCCGGGTGTTTATATGTATATTTTAAGTATTTATGTATATTATTCATAAAAATATTCATCAGTCATCTTAGTACCCATAACACAAGCTATGCTTACTTTGGGGCTAGATGGCGATGTGTGTATTGTCGTAGTATAATTATTTATTTGGGATTTCTCTGTAAGCTTAGGGGCACACATGAACCTTATGTGTGCCCATCAAGATCGTTGCAACCACAGAAATCTTAATAACATGTCTTGTTATTAATATTTCCTTAGTTGCACCGATCTTTATGTGCACTTGATCTTTTGAAACGAGGCGTTTCTATGGTTGCAACGGTAGAGCCAAACAAACGAAAAGACAAACTTTCGCATTTAAAATATTAGTATGAATATGTTGTTTCCATATGGGAACCTAAAAAAAACCTGCGAATGTGTGTTGTGGTTAAATGAAGATGACTCACTCGCCCGCTTGCTTGCCTCGGCCGGCGAACTTAGTTTATTTCCGACCTCAGTTAGTAGCAATGAATGTACTTCGATATTCTAATTTTAAATTCAAACGACATCAGCGTTCCTATCTCTGTTCTATTCAATTCAACGAATACAGATGACTCTATTGATCGTACAATCGGAGGGTGATGTGTCGTTAAACTCAAAATAGACACATTGTATCTACCTATTTGTTTCTTCTTTACATAGTATAAAACAATCAGTCCTGCTGTTTGTACGCGTAAACTAAGCAAAAAAAAATTACAGCAATACATAGAGTGGTTTAATAGGAAGGTTTCTATTTGTATCTTCTTTACATAGTATAAAACAAAGTCAATTCCGTTTTTGTACACGTAGATGTTATACACTACAGAAAAAAATACTGTTTTCGGCAATACATAGCGTGATTCCAGAGGGAGGATTATATATATGTGGTAAACATGCATATTATAGCTGAGGAAGCAAATAATAACATAATAATCATAAACATTTTGTAATGTAATGTCGCGACAATTATTTTTTTTGCGCTTACATTGCAAACGCTGCCAAAACCGTACGTTATAGAATAAAATAACGTAGGGACTAAGGAATCGGTTTATTAATCAAACTGCATCAGATGATCAGAGTCAATATTGCCCCGGAGCGAAGTCAGGGCGATTCGATAGTTTTTTTTTTATAATCCGTGTTTAAACAGTTTAGTTTGTTCAGCATGTTGGAATCTTAAATGGAGTTTGAACAATGATAATATGGCTTCAGTATGTTAAACTAAGCTAATAGTTTATTGTACCTACTTATCGTTAAAAGCTCTATTAGTGCTCTGTACGTATAAATAGTATTATCGGATTAGAGTTCTAGACATGCAATATAGACAGGCCGTCTGAGTATACAACTTGTAACAGAATTACGAAATACTGTTGTGCATAAGTATATTTCATAAGGATTCACCCCGTAAATATATTAAATCAAACGAAGCATATTTTATTTCCATACAAAATAATTCAAAACATTCTAAGTGTTAACTTAGGACAACCCTATTGAAGATAAAAGACCGACACGTGCATAGTACCTGCGCTACGCGACGCGTACCTAATAAAGTAAGAGGAGTCACTTGAGATGGTGATAACAAAAAAAAACCTAGCTAAATTTGTTGTGGGCTCTTCTTAGACCAGTGCGCCATAATGTTCTGTCATGCAGGTTTCCATGATATTGTAAATGCTTAAAACGTACATAACTTAAAAAGTTAGAGGTGCTGGGATTTGAACTGGGCCCCCCATACGTGAAGTCGAAGCCCGGCAATATGCTATACATATATCTATAATGACCTAACAATGTTAAAGGCATTAAGTTATAACATAGTTACTTAGTAACATCGCGGAAGACATATACTTACATATAGGAAGTGAGGTCAGCTCAAATAGGTACGGGAAGACTTCGCTAATGGACTTGTACGTTATACTTACATACTTACATACAACCATACATCAATCTATTCAGTTATGTAATTAAATAAAAAATACTTGCCTACTTGTTTGTTGTCCCTGGCGCAACGGTGAGCGCTGTGATTTTAAGTTGGAGTTCCATTCCAGTTGGGGCAATTTGGTGATTTATAATTTCTGAACTTTCTCTGGTCTGGTCTGGTGGGAGGCTTTGGCCGAGGCTAGTTCCAACCCAACCGCCAAATACGTGCCGCTAAGCAATTTAGTGTCCCGGTGCGATGTTGCGTTGAAGCCGATTAGGGGTATGACTCCACTTTAGCACTTGTGTTTGGTAGTCTCTCTGGAGATTGACTGTCGTGTGTTGTTTCATAGTTTTAATACACACATGGGCCTACCCGGCTTCTGGTCTAGGGGGGGCAAGTGAGTTAGTTTTAGGTTTGCAAAATTTTTATATCGAGCTCTCCACAATACTGAAGCCAAAACTGGACACTCATGTATCCACATTTACAAGCGTCTCTTCAACCCTATGTTTCCACTAGAACAGGTAGAGCAAAACGAAGGCTAGTAGAGTAGTAGGTATATTAACTAGTAAATATTTTCTACACGCCTGCATTTGCCGCACGCACAGTATCATATGACATAGCGTGTTCGCTGATGCTAGGTAATTAGTCGAATAGCATAACATACGTTTGTGCCACTTAAAATTAGCGCTATGCAATAGATAAAACTGTTTGTCATCGTAAAGTTACGGGTGATGAAACTTTAATATTTAATGATGACCTCTCATTGTGATACATTCACCTTACTATTATTATTATTAATATTTGACGGTCGAGTGGCTTAGTGGACAGCGCCCCTGCTTTCTGAGTCTAAGGCCGTGGGTTCGATTCCCACAGCTGGAAAAGGTTTGTGTGATGAGCATGAATGTTTTTCAGTTTATGGGTGTTTATATGTATTTCTTAAGTTATATATATTCATAAAAATATTCATCAGTCATCTTAGTACTCATAACAAAAGCTACGCTTACTTTGGGGCTAGATGGCGATGTGTGCATTGTCGTATTTATTTATTATATTTATTTATTATTTATTAATTTAGTATATTCATTAAAATATCACTTGCGTTAATGGTGAAGGATAACATCGTTAGTATACCTGCATGAATGAGAGTTCTCCGTAACGTTGTGAAAGGCGTGTGAAGTCTACTCACGTAGTCCAACGCAGTTGTCCAGCGCGTGCAAGGAACATGTCCTACGAATTGCTGCTCTATGGAGAAAAACCTGAAGCGTCAGCTATGCCGTTTAGCTTCATACGTGATGTGCCTAGGCTGTAATGACCCGGCAACCACGTCCAGAGTAGAACACATCAATGCTGCTTGGCAGAAGAAATAAGCGTGGCGGTAGTACTTCCCAGGCTAGTCTGTCACAAAGAGTATACTACTATTGAAATATTATATCATCGTATCAATCCATTACCGGCGTACTACAGGGCACGAGTCTCCTACCGCAATGAGAAGGCGAAATTGCGGATTGTTGGACTCTATACGCCTTTGAAAACATTATAGGGAACGCTCAGGCATGCAGGTGCACTTTGATCCATCATCAGAAAGTGATCTTTTAGTAATTAAAAATCAGTGAGAGCCCAGTGGGTAGGACTTCGACCATTTATGAAACAATTGATTATTTTCTACTGATCTTTATAACTTTAAAAAAATATCCTCCATTTTCTCGTCGGTGAAGTTAGTTGGTCATATTCAAATAAGATTATGGAAAAATAAAGATAAGCAAGCTTGCTAGTTTAGCTTTACATCAGTGCTGGAATCCAGCTTTACGTAAAAAAAAATCTAACACCTTCGAATGTTACGTTCACAAAAAACATTAACGCAAATCGTGACATGATAGTGTTTTTTTCTTGTTTAATTCCTATACTTTGCCGTCTTCCGGAATCAGAACCTTGGTATTAGTAGATACGACACAGATAAAGATATTCAGAGAATCTCTTACTTTCCGCTTTCGTCGCGTTTCTCAATGTACCTACCTAGTATCGGTGACTAGGTAGGTACATTGAGATATTACATAAATATTTAAGAGTGTGGTATATAAGAATTGATAAGATTTCAGAACGTTGCAGCATCGTGACATCAAAAGCAAATTATCCAGTTCCACTTTTTTATAGATGCATGAATAAAATTAAACAAACAAGAATAATCAATAATCCGTAAATATGTATACTATAGTTTTATTTTTTATTTTATCTATGTAGTAGTTATAATACATGAATACATTTTCTGTTTTGTTTCTTCCATATTTCACACGGTATACTGAAAGTAATGTTGTTTAATAATTAAATAATTAAATATTTGTTTTATAAGTATAACCTAAAATAAAAAATGTAAAACTAAATAAACAATCTAAAAAGTCTTCGAAACCACCGCAGCGAGGCACAGTTCCTAAGATGCTGGCACTTGGCAGCATTGCCCCTTTGGAAGGCCAAAGTAATTCGTTGGCCAAGGTAACTGCCAGCTCTAGGATCACCGGTAGACTCGATAACACTTTTCGATAATTCTTTAAAAAGAGCTCGTGCCTCCGGACTACACGATCCCAAAGTCTCGACTCCAAAAGGCAAAAAAAATGAAACTGCTATCCAGGTTTTCAACGGTATACTTATTTAATATGTAGTATAAGAATACATATTAAATAAGTGTACATCGGAAATCCATTCAGTAAGGCTTCAATTTTAAGGTTTATGAGTAGGTATAAAAGTGCAAATATGCAAACCTAAAAGATCAACCAACCTTTCCATACGATGCAGGTCACAAGTTGCCGTACATAAATAGGAGTTTAGCACTAGGGACAGCTCCCATGGGATTCGGTCGAAAGGATGAGCTCAAAATCTATTGCGACTTGAACCGGAGGTAATATCTACATAACCTATATACAAAACTTGCAGTCCTCTGCGACCTCACCCGCGTACAACTTCTGAAAACTTTTCCATACAAATGTTTATAAGGATGCTAAACGATTTACCCCGACCCACGGCGATGACTCTCCCGCCTCTGCTATTAGCGTGTTGTTAAATACCATTAAACCATTCACGAGAAATTATATCAAGTGACAGAAAAAGATATGGGGGAGGAATTTTCATAAATCCTGAACTATGTATATTACTATTTTAATAGTTAACTGAATTACAAATTTTAATCGATATGACTTTGAAAAATATGGAGTCACCCACCCACTATCTATTTAACCCGCTTAGGGGCATAAATTTAAAAAGTTATATAGCTCATGGCCTTCCTAAAAATTGGGCTAGAAAAGAATGTAAACATTTTGTGAATCCGACTGGTTATTTGACGGCCGATTGGCGCAGTGGGCACCTACCCTGCTTTCTGGGTCTAAGGCCGTGGGTTCGATTTCCACAACTGGAACAATGTTGGTGTTATGAACATAAATGAATTTCAGTGTGTGGGTGTTTATATATTATATCATAAGTATTTATGTATATCATTCATTAAAATATTGATCAGTCATCTTAGTACCCACAACAAAAGCTACGCTTACTTTGGGGCTAGATGGCGATGTGTGTAATGTCGTAGTATATTTATATTTATTTTATATTTATTCCATAGTCCAACCAAACAAAAAAAGTTCAAACAGATTCCTTCAACAAACTTAGCCGGGTTCAATTTTTTTTTTCTTTCAGTTCACGAGTTTTGTTATGGAACCTGTGTGTTGCCTGCGTTTATTAAGGGTTTTCAAACTCCGTGGAAACCTTTTGTTTGGGTTAAAAAGTACCCTATGTTATTCTCCGTCTTTTCAACTATCTCTATGCCAAATATAAAGCTGCAGGGCTAGCATGGGCGGGGGACATTTTCTCCACGGGGGAAGGATATAACGTTTATCCCCTCACGCATTTATATCCACCCCCCGAGCATGGGCACACGGGTGGACAATATATCCACGGTGGATATAATAGGGGAAAGACGAACCCCCGGTAAATGTCAAAAAATAATTATTCTAATCTGTGCTCATGGTTTTGACAAATAAATTTTTCGTTTTCTGTTTTGTTTTAGTTGTCTAAGTTTTTTATTGTTTTTTTTATCTATAAATGTTCCTCGTCTGCGGCTGTTTGTTTATATTATTTATTCTGGATTTTTCAAAGTGGTATAAAACCTACCTTTCGAGAAAATAAAATGCGTGCTAAAAAGTAAGTCTTCTATTATAAAATGTTTGAAAAAGTGACTACCTATTGATTTAGAAGCGTACCTAATGAATGAATGTTTTACAGTGAAAGTAAACAGAGACGTTAATCATCAAGATCCAATCCTGTTTACATTTATCAAATTATTGATCTTGTACTATTTTATTTAAAGTTGTGCTTGCCTTTTTCTATGGCCCATTAGTTGACAAATTTGTGTTTATTCAGATCAAGAAGTAATAATTGCAAATGTTGGTAGATTTCATGCCAACCCACAACCACCTTGCCACTGGGGAATTCACAGGAACTCTTAGGAGCCAAAAGGGCAGACTCCCAGTGGCAAATCTTAGTCATTACTGAAGGAGCATGGGCCAGACGGGACGGTCAATCAGTTGAAACAGTTAAGTCAATTTTGCGGTAAAGTAAGCAAGTGCAAAAAATTTAAATTATTTATTAGTGTTGTTGGTATCAAACAAGTCTTGCATAATTTTTCTTTTATTTGCAGACGTGGCAGGACATTAAAAAGCTGCAACAGCACGGGGACGCAGCACCACAGGCAACATATACATAGTATACATGTTGCTGTAAAGTCAACCAAGTGAAGAATTTATTTATTTTCCAGAGTAGGTATAGATGGAAGAATGCAGGATGCTCATTTATCACACAAAAATAAATTAAAAAGGATGAAAAGGTTAATTTAGAAATTTTATTAATTAAAATATGTATTTATAAATCTTTCTCTTTTTTGTCGAGCAACTGTTAACAATCTTGTTTGATCCATATTTGATGTCTGATGTCGTTCTTCGCTCGTATTTACAAAATTTACTGTCATTTGCTCCATTAGAGTTCTGAAATATACAAATTATATTATGCTCAATACTGTTGACCCAAATTAGTAGGGAAAATTGTATGTGAAAATGCAGGATCAATGATTTATAAGGAACCATTATTATAAGATATAATTTTATAATATTACCAAACATTAATGTGCCCAATAATAATAAGTTATGGGAACTTAAATATTATTTAAAGTATATATTTACAATACACGCCTATAATGATGCATAATATTATAAAGTGTTATGCAGGCATATATAAGTGGAGATGCTTTTTCGGGACTGTAATGAAGCACCCAGTCAATCCCCAAGCTGCGAAATGTGTCTTTGAGGTACCTTTCCACACAGTTTCTTAGTGGCAGTGCCAGTTTGTGTACTTCTCTGCAGAACTATTTGGTGCAGCTTCTAAATCGGGAGTCATCATCCAAGGCTCTAGAACATAGCCTGAGTCCCCAATAAAATTCTACTTTGTTATTTAAACATGTAAATTAATTCCTACTTGTTTTGCTTTTTCAGATTTTCTCCAAGATTTTAATAAAATGTTGAATAGAAATATATGCACAATCCTACACTGTAATTTGGAAATGATGATTAACTAATTATCAGACATGTTAAATAATTTATCAGACATTTTTTTTGTATTTTCTTATATTTCATTACTAAATACAGTATCTACTGCCAAGTTTTTGTACTAATTCCTCAAATAAACAATTTTATTATAATGAGACATTGTTTTTTGTATATTCATATAAATAATTTACCAGACTAGTTGTATACAACATATGCAGCAGAATCCTAGGCATGTAATTTCTAGGTAATTATGAGGAGTATAATATAATGATATAGGTAGGTGTGTAACTTTTTTTGATTTGCATTGTTTCCCTTTTATACTAGTAAATGGCAACAATAAGTAAAGTTTTCAAAGTTTGCACATTTTATTTAAAACATACATAAGATGTAGTACTGTCTGATTCTACTTTCATACAGCTGTATCTTTCATATTTTACTTTAGAGTTAATAAATATGAATTGGTCATGGACACACACCACAATCTGTAAAACATATTTTAAAATTATTAACTTACTTGATTGTTTAAGTTTTTGATAAACTCTAGATCTAAATAATTTGTCTTTACCAGTTGAACATCTATCGTGGATCTCCAGAGTCTGTTCCCGGGAATAATATCTACTTTGGCATTAGTCTAAAATGAAATGAAAAATAATTAAAGTACCTAGCATTGAATATCTTTGCTATGTACTTATACTGAAGTACTAAGTACTGACTAATAACTTTATTATTAAAGTAAGTATATCTATATTTGATGAGGGGATGTCTGCCATTGCCAGACGGGTGATCAGTCCTATGTAAGGACCATTCCACCCTATTCCCCATGTTTGAGACACAGGTTTTACTGGTGTCCCGGCAGGGTCCTGAAACCTACCAGTCTCTTTGGTGAACCTAACAATATCCCCTAAGTTGAGGTTTGCTAGGTCTTCTTCACTTATTCTATCCTTACCTTGTAGTTCCCATCTTACCAACACGTACAAGGGGCACTCAGCTATAAAGTGAAAACTAGTTAACACATCACTGCACTCTGAACAGGATGGGATTTACTAATGAGAATTATTAGGAAGTAAGTACCTATATATACTCACATACTGACAATAGCTCCAGTAATTTGGGTCAGTTATTTGCTGACTGTTGTTTGAGCAACAGCCATGGTCTTGACCTGTCCCCGCTGATAACTACCGTCCGCTAATAGCCTTAAAGATGTGAGAACCTAGACAAAAAGTGATTAGCCATGTTTTTTTTTAAACCTACGTTCATATATAGATGATGTCTTTGCACAAGGTGATTTTAGGTACTTAATAACAACTTACTTTTATGTGCACTGGTAGTCCATCGACAGCATTTAGTGGTTAGTGCCTCTTTAAGGTCCTCGCACGAGTACAGCACACAATTTTTACCCATCCGAAACAAGTGTTGGAACTCTGCATCGGGAAATTCGAACGGATTACTGGCGTCACGTAGGTATAGATCGCCGGTGTAATTTTCGTTCAGATTTCTCCATTTCACTTGAATAATAAGAGCCCCAGAAAGCACGAGACATGTTTTTTTCGACTTTAATTCGTTAACAGAATTTTAAACCCACGTCTAAGGACGGGGATAAAATTGTCTCTTTCAAATGTCAAAAAAGGATAGTCTTTCCCCTTTCATTTCTTCCCATGCTATGGGCGGGGGATATATATCCACGAGAAATGTCAAACGGGGATAAATTTATCCTCTCCCCTGTTGCCGTGCTCTGGCAAGGGGAAAAGATAATTATATCCCTTGATAGAGGATATAATCGGGGGATATCATTTATATCTCCTGCCCGTGCTAGCCCTGCTGCCCGTGCTAGCCCTGCTGATTGGTTGCTTAGGACACCCTCAGGAACTTAGGACAGGTGTAAGGAAGGACAAACTAACAAACATACTTTCGTATTTATATTATAAAATGAGTATAAAATGAGTTTTAAAGTTCTTTGACTATTATAAATGTGGATTTAAGTCTGCAGCATACAAACTTGTTCAATTAGAAATTGTTAAGGACGTTTACGTACATACCTTTCGCGAGACCTTTCAAGGTCGTTGCAACATGAGTCAAACGGCATAGACCGGGCGCCAGTCACGAGTCACGACTCACGATTTCACTGGAGCTTATACCCCATTCTACTCCAGGTTTACGTACCAAGATTTGATTATATCTAATTATAATTCTTTATTAAACCACATATTTTATATCATCATGACGTCCACTGCTGGACATAAGTGTTTTCCAAGGCATGGGGGGAAAGCAAAAAACTAACTGAGAGTCAACCAAAATTCAACAGGTACTTAATATTTTTTCTGACCGACTCGATAAACGAATGCATGACCTCGTGATGCGTGAGTCCAGCATACAAACCAATAGAACAAAGACCCTATAAGTATTAAGTAGGTATGTAGATGATTTTATAACATTTAGGGCCTTTCAAATAAACATAGAATAACTTCGGTATAGTTTCGCAGTGTTTTGTAACACTTCAACTGGTAGCGGCTTTCAAATGTACAAAAACACAACTCAACAATTGCGATGTTATACCACGTCTATTTATAAGGCGTTAAACAAATGCCAGTGGATCCTTATTGCTTAAAGTTACGTCCAATTATAAAGCACAGCGTACGGAATAGTAAATATTCCATATTTTAAAGTACATTAGGTACTTGAAAGTGTTTTTATTATGAACCCTAAATCAACCATTTTTGCATGCAGTGCATTGTGTATAAAATCAGTAAAAACACCCAACGCACATATCACTTAACATACGCGTAATGTTGTTAGCTCACAAACATTGCCCATTTTTCCTATTTATGGTAAACGTTTAGAACATTAGAGGTAAAATAATTACTGTCAACTGCTGAATGTAGTGAAGTGAACCGTCTGTTCGAGAAACACTACTTAAGTGGAGTGGTTCTTGATGCTTCAATATTAGTGGTGTACACGGTTTCTGTATGATCTTCATTCTGTGGTTGCTTACTTATTTTGTTCTATCACATTTCAGGGTCTACGGACGTTGACATGCCGTCGTCGCTACTGCACTCCATCCAGAACCAGATGCAGAGCAAGGGCGGCTACGAGATGCCTTACGGTGTTAAGGTACGATCAAGTTACGAGATTGATAATAAATAATAACCCTCTGAACTGGAGCTTAAAGAAGTGTTTGTATCCTCTTTGGTCCATGCCTTCAATATTCAAATTTAACAAGTTTCGTTTCATGTGAAAGGGAAGAAAGAAAGAAAGAAAATAACTTTATTACTTTAAAAAAGGCCACTCGCTACTATATCTTCACGCTAAGCAATTAAGATGTCACCCAGTGCCTCCGCTTATTGGACAAAACTCAATGCTCAGCTAGCAGAAACGCCAGGATAACGCTTGTCATGTGTGGCACCTTGTAAAAGGTTCCAGCTCAGCATTCTTATCAAAGCCAGGTGACGCATACTTATAAAAAAAGAACACAAAATGTGGTGGTGGTGTGACATGTTTTGTTCATAAATTTCTTCATCTCTCGCTTTTAGATGTGGCAAATCAACAAGGGATATTGATATTATTACCTCTCAACAAATGTTGTTGAAAGTACAATTTTAATCTATGGTGGATTGGTAAGGCTCAGAACAATGAATGTCTATTCAATATATGCACGCAGTGCCTACCCAAATTATTTTATGGGATGGCAATTTTTCCATTTTATGCCACTTTCCTGCTTTATGCATACCCTGGTCGAAACCCTGTGCACGCCACTGATATGATTTTCAACTCAAATCCACGCTGGCCAAGTGAGAATGGGTAAACTTCGCAAGAATATTATCATTCGAACTTTCAAGCATTTAGGTTCCTTCACGATGTTATCCTGCACCTTTGGAGGAACCGTTTAAATACTTTTTATTAATATATTTGTTTGTGTTCTTTTCAGGCTTACTGAAGATGTTAGCGAGATTATCAGAGACACTAGTGACAAAGAAAACAAGAGTGAAAATGTTTTGAATATGATCTTGACATACGTATTTATTAAAGAACACTAGTGTGTAGATTTAGTTTTAGTTTTGTTGTGTACAGAGTAAAACCGGAGTCAGTTGTATATCTGAGTTACCTAAAACCGCGCACAGAAATGTTGTGTATAATAATGAATAAGGGTAGAGCCATACTCAAAATACGTGATGCGGCGTGTATTTTTCGTGGCTCAAAGCACTCAATACAAAGTCGCAGTCGTTGATCTATAATCTATTAAAGGGTACTCTTAAAACAAATTTTAAAGTGCAGCAGTAGGGCTAAGGCTTTCACAAACAGTGAGAAACCACCTTTAGATTTTTACTCAGTCGCGCTGCATACCGAAGGTCGATAGCCGAATCATGTGACTATACTATAACCTTATTTATGAAATGTGATATACTCGCATATTATCTGAATTTATGGTACTCACTCAAAGTGCGTTTTTTAACCAAAACTGGAAAATTTGCGCCAATCAAAAAGCTATGCGACTATCACATTGGCACCATTGTCCTAAGAAAATCAATTCAATGTATTTTCATTGCAAGCAACAGTACCTTTATTGTTATAATATATGCTCGCTCGCAATCCTACCATACCACAACTATAACATATCTGAAACTTGACCCTGATAAGCTGATCTTCTCATTCGCATGAATTAAAGACAATTGAATCTAGACTATAAATGAGAAGCCTTCTTAAACTGCTACTGTGACTTTTGTAAAATAATTTGCTAAAATTTTTTTTTGTTTAGTCATCTAAACTAGTTATACGACTTCCTGCGGTGCTTTATAAGTTTATGACAATATCTGGTGGAGTTCATTACATAAAATGACGTGATCTGGTAAGGGAGGTTTCGCATTCTGTATTTTATTGTAATTATACCTGATATTGGAGACGTTAATTACCCGCGAGAAAATAAATGTGCACTATTAAATTATAGCGTTCCCCTACTGTATAATTGATAATCCATCTTTATGTATCACAAAGCCCAGTTGGTTAAAAAGTATCGCTTCTAGTAGTAACATTTTAAAATAACAAAATATAATACTTACTGCAAAACATTTCAAAATATGACACAAAATATCAACTCAACGCCTACTCGACTCAGAAATTCATGTCAAAAATTTGACATAAATTGGGTTTGTTTTAAGTATGGGCACCGCATGGCACAATATTTTTGAATATTTATTTCATGTCATTTTCAATACATTAATTCGAGTCGAGTCGCTTTTGTGCGAGAATGCTGTAAAATGAATATAATTTTCTTACACAATCCGATCGATTGACATGAAAACATAAAACAATTCAGTGTCAGTGTGTATATCTAATTATATCTTTACAAAATGCACTTTTTCAATTAAGTCTTCAATGTCATACAGAATCAAGGGCCGGGTAAAATAACGTGAACGGAACTCAAAATACCAAATCATTGTTCTCATATTAAACTTCGTAATATACTTGTCTATACCTTTAGGATGTAGATTTGTAAACTGTGTGTGTTTAATGTTTGTTAGTTGACTATTCTCATGTTTAGAGTAAGATGTTTGTACCGTTATTATCTCACTCCCGTAATCACAAATTTTACTAGTATCTAAGTGCATCCTGATCAATACGAAGTGTGGATTCCAGAAATCAAACCAATCAGCATTTTATCATCTTTTTAAATCCGCGCTATTAAAGAATGGATTTCTGAAAGGCAGCCGACGTCGTGCTAAACCTATTCTTTAATAGTGCGGGCGGTTTACCACGTTAGTACCATTAAGGAACTTTAATAAAAAAAACTTTCTTTCATGGTAACTCAGAAACGTACTTTGGACGATTTATTATGCTCAGCATATGCCGGACGTTACAATAAGTCTAAAGTTTGTTATTGACAGGCAATGTGGCTTCAGTAGGGCATTAATTTAATAACTTGTAACACTAAATAAGAATAAGTGTAATTTATTTATTTCATGCTTTTTCTGTCTGTTTTTGTAAACTTTGACCAGGAAATTTGAATAACCTGTTCTGGGGACGCCACTTTTGCATGGCACAGTGTATAGAAATTTTTTTTTTTTTTTTTAAATTCCTGTCAGGTTTTACGTTTGTATTTATAATCGTTTTTTTTCACCGATAAAGATTACCCATTTCTGCACTAACTAATATTTATATTGTCTTTGGACTTAAAAAATGGCAGAACTGCAATAATAACAAGTGCGGTGATTGGATTGAAAGTATGTACTTTCGGATGCACTGTGAGAGTTCACAGTAAAGTTTGTAAATACGGGTGCTAATATTGTTGAATATATTATATACCTATTAACAAAGTCTTCATGCCCGAACATTTTTGGGCATACGAACGACTGCAATGCCAGCAAAATGTTCACGACATGATATGAGTAGATGCAAGCTTCGCTTCGGCAAGAGTCGTTCACGCTTTTTTTCAAAGCAATCAATATCAATTTAATAATCGATACTGAAGCCAAAACTGTATTTTTATCTATCCGTCGGTCTGCGGTTTACTACCGTACATTTTAAAGGGAGTTCATATATTTTCTGCGAGATATCTGGAGGCAGCTGCCCTCCCCTGCCTCCCCCTGGGTACGCCCATGCGCATATCCGTTTTTATTAAGCAAGCTAGAAGTCAAATTCAACTTTCATCTGCTAGTCGCTATACTTATTTCGAGCGTTTTGAAGACTAGTTTAGTATTTTTTCTACAGTTGTGGTTACATTGGAGGGTTTTCGGTTAAGAAATAAATATCCAAATTGGTTCCTCCTTTTCTACGCGTCGGTCGATTACTTTTAAACCTTCGGTCTCTGTCTATCACCTAAACGTTACTTAAGCCTGCCTAACCACGTTTGCGCATAGTGGTGGTTCTGAGCTATATATCCCTCTCTGCTATGACGGAGGAGGCTGTGTAATATCAAAGTTTAGCATCCTAATATAGCATCGTATCTACTCATATCACGTCATCGTAAAAAATATAACGAAATATGTAAACGGGGACTGTCTCAAAGTGCGGGCGTGGTTTATGTACGCGTAGTATAGAGCGTTAATATTCCTGTTCACCTTTCAACTGTTAAATTTCTCTATTTCATGTTGCACTAAAAGACAACGAAAGGACAAACTCTAGAACTCACTTTAGCGTTTATAATTTCATACGTTTTTCAGTATAAAAAGAGATTCGGTTTTTTTATCAAAACCTGCAAATATGTTCTAGTTTCCTTATACTAAAATACAAAAGACGGTTTGTTGTGTCGAGGGCAGAGGTAAGGAAAACCGTCTCATACGAGGGACAAGTTGAAAAAGTGACCAGCTGTAGGAGAATATAACAACTCAAAACCCCTCTAAGATAGCGTAGTGTGGCAAGAGATAATGATGTCATGTTTGTTGTTGTAAAAAGTAAGTGAAAAATAAATGAAAATTTTATATGTGTGACCTTCCGTTAACGTAGGTAGAAAATCTCAAACTTGGCATGCAGACATTTGAGAAACAAACTTATCAAATAATGTGGAAAAACGTGTGTCATATTTGTGGTGTAGTGTACATAAACCACGCCAGTAATGGACCTGCTCCTTTAATTAAATCTAGAGATTTTAATATCTATTTACATCCCAAACCTATATGCCAATTAGCTATACTTAGCAAATCTGTTGAAATAATTTTGTCATTTTATCATTGAAACGACAAAGTTGTGTGTAACTCAAAATAAAACCTGTAATAGTTATTTATTAATTGTAAAACAATTATTATATTCTATTTGAAAAACATGAATTGTGGAAAGATAATTTGTTTTATTTTTGCTAAATTAAGTAATATTACTAACATATGCTAATAATTGTTAAAGCCCACCAACCCACATTGAAGCAGCGTGGCAGATCCTTACCCTATAACCTTGTCTGTCGGTTAGCACTGTACAATTTATCCTAAAATTATAAGAAGTAGGATTATTTTAGAGGTATAGTATGTGTAGACCTGTTCAAAGAAAACAATAATACATTTTTAAACATGAATCATTTTATTGCATTAAAAAAAAATTAAAACAAAACACAATCATGTACATTATAAACAGCTATCAAACACGTTACAACTTATAATTTTGCTTTGTACAGACATTTAACTAAGCACGGATTTTATAATAAAGCGCACAATAATTTATAAAAGTTTTTGCAGACATGTTTGTTGCGTTATCTTTTTCTGTGCCTATGATCAGATCGGGCTCCATTCGATTTTGACGACTTTTCTTTATATCTCGAATCATCTGAAAATTAAAAATTATTTTTAGCACCTATCAAAATCGTAGACAAGAAACTGAGATCTCCGTCATCTTGATTCCTCAGGCATATGAGATGGTTTTTTTTTGTCTTCAAAATAAAACTGACGACGTTTGGTGCAGTGCCCTGCTTTAGAGTCTAGGGCCGTGGGTCCGATTCCCACAACTGGAAAATGTTTGTGTGATGAACATGAATGTTTTTAGTGTCTGAGTGTTTGTTTATAGTTTATAAGTATTTATGTACATTATTCATTCAATTACTTTGGGGCTAGATGGCGATGTGTGTATTGTTGTAATATATATATATATATATTTAAACTTCAAGTCAATTTATTATTTATGTTTTACTAAATCATTTCATTTAAGGCTTTAAGTGTATTTACTGGGTTATTTTTACTACAGCCCGAAGTAACCACCAAGCACCCGCCGAACTTAATTTAAATGACCCACTCTTGAACACACTGCAGCCTTTTTTTTTAAATTATATTATAGTAACAATAAACACAGCGTTGCAACAATGCTTGCTTAGCGGCAGAAATTAGTCGCGGGCAACAGCTAGTATGTCTATATCTTAAAGTTGTCGGTTGCCATACGCGGAGTCCGCTATAAGTAGGTACATACCTCGATCCCTGGTCTTATGTCGATTGCGTCTCTCCCGGGAGCCGTGCGACTCCGGTGACGATCGTCTGCGTCCAGAGTGCTGCGCGTTCTCATTAGCCCACCACCAAGCTGGCGGCGCTGACGCTCGGCTCCTCAGAGGTGACGCCGCGTTGCCGTAGCCGGGATGCATCGGAGGCATCTGGCACCAAAACCGTATTTTATGTAACGAGCAATTTATATTTCGGGTACAAAATTTCTATTTGAAATGAATAATCAATCAAAATACTTTATTGCACACTAGAACAAAACAGGAATAAATAATAGAGAACAAAGGTACAAGGTTAAATTTGTGTAACAAAGGCGGCCTTATCACTGTGTGATTTCTTCCACACTCACAAATTAATCCTTACAGCGGTGCGCAAAGCTCTAAGAATTAACATACTTATGGTATAATTACAAAAACAGTACATATATAAAATAAACTAACTAATATCTGCTATAGTTCGCTTGTACTACTACCTATTTGAGAATGTTGCATGATTAATACAATTAATCTATTCAACATCATCATGTCAATTCATTACCAGAAGGCAACGGCTTCCACAATGAGAAGGGTTTAAGTTCGTAGTCCGACGCGCTGGTCTAGTGCGGATTGGTGGACATTACACTATTTAATGTATTTTGCTTTTTGAGACAGAACTTGTCCGTGCCATGCTTATTGCTGCCGCAAAGCCGGCAAAAATAAATTGACATGAGGTTACTACTACTCAGGTCAATGGGCGGCAGGTTGTAGGACGTGTATCCTGCTAACCCTTTTTTTTTATACTGAGAAAATGCCTGACGCATACAACTCCGTTGGGGGAAACGGAGTAGTTATGTGGGACTTGCACCCACTAAAAACTCTAAGTGAGAGCACGGGGTTCACTTGCGTATTCACCGCACTCAATCCTGCTAACCCTGCTAAGGTTTGCTCGGTTTAAAGGTGACGGTTTTTCAGAATCCTAGAGGATACTGATGTTATTTATTTTATATTTTAATTCAATCAGTACGGTTACCACCAATAACACTAATTAAATACATAGTAAATTAAATTTTACAAATTAAGAAGAGGACAAAAGAAAGAAAAATAATATAAAAACATAAATATAACATGATCATTAAAATTACGTTACAATAGTAAGTAATAGCTACTCATAACTATGCTATGTTATTACACAATCTTAAAGTTAAGTTAAAAAAATTGTGCAAATACATTTCTCACAGTACCTACTGCAGGCAATGGTTTCCAACGGTGTTGCATAACCTTACTAATATTATAAATGCATGAAAGTGTGTTTGTTTGTCCCTTCTTCACGCCCAAACCGTCAACTAATCAACTAGTTTTTTGGCATAGAGTTGGGATGCAGAGTGTACGGGAGCTATGGTGTTGCGCTCAACCGTAACAATAAGAAGATCTTCCGTTCATCTTTGGAAGTTGTATATATGGTAAATTTTTGAGTCCACTTCGTTAGCGCGATACAGGATCTTTGTGGCGCCATCTAGTTCGGTAATGTGGAGACCGCTACACAGAGTAATATAGGCTACTTTTTATCCCAGGAAAACAAACGGTTTCCACGGGATTTATAGACTGGCGGTTGGCGCAGTGGACAACGATAATGCTTTCTGCGTTCAAGGCCGTGGGTTCGATTCCCACAACTGGAAAAAAAAGTTTGTGTGATGTCCATGATTTTTTAGTGGCTGGGTATTTATCTGTATATTATAAATATGTATGTGTATTGTATTCATAAAAATATTAATCAGCTATCTTAGTACCAATAACACAAGCTACGCTTACTTTCGTGCTAGATGGCGATGTGTGTATTTTTGTAGTATATTTATTTATTTATTTAAATACCGTCATAAAGCCGGACGATGAACGCGGGCAACACAAGTAGTACCTAATAAAACAATCAACAGATACGTACAAGTGGGTAGTTGTGGGGTAATCGGTAGGGCGCTGCGAGCGGCCCTTCACCTTCTGCACACGCCAGGGGAGGCGCCGGAGGCCGAGTGGGACTTTCTGATGTCGCCAACTGACCAACGGGTAGATTAGTTTAGAAACTCAATAGTTTCCTACAACTTATACTCCCACAATACATTTTTTGAATAAGTGGGCATTAATAAGTAAGGATGGAGCGGTGATAGCCTAGTCTAGTTCGGACTTCAGCTTCACTTTCTGGGGGCCGAGTTGTAATCCCAGCACACACCTCTAACTTTTCAAAGTCATGTGAGTAAAAGCAATTAAAGTATCACTTGTTGCAACGGTGAAGTAAAACATCATGAGGAAACCTGCATACCTGGGAGTTCGCCATAATGCTCTCAAAGGTGTGTGGAGTCCACCAATCCGCACTGGGCCAGCTTGGTGAACTACGGCCTAAGCCTTTCTCATTGAGGGAGGACAACCGTGCCATGTAGTGGGCCGGTAATCGGTTGATACGATTAATAGGTAAGGCCAACTGTTCATCTTATGTCCTTCATTTTTAAGAAATACTTAGCTTTGCCATGTGGCCATTAAAGGATATAAGCCAGCTATTGCTGCCCAGCACAGACCCTCCTCTCCCAAAAGAGTTAGAGAATAAATAAGAGCTACGATCACTCAACTCTTCTCAATTGTAATACCACACATGTTAGACATTAAAACCGGAAATGTCCGCTTAAAGTGCTCGAGGTGGACATCGCAATCTTCTCAACTCCGGCCAGGTACCAAGAATTTCTTGACAGAAAAACAAGCGATATGTAGCAAATTTTTTGCCAACCCGGAAATCATCAGAATATACTTCAACAAGGCAGTTGGTACGATCTTCTCCTGTTATCTCATACCAACACTCATGTTAACAATTTTCTGTCTCTATAAAAGTTTTAATCGTTGGTGGTTCTTCTGGTGGTTCTTCTGGTGATACTACTGCTTTCTTGGATGGTTACAGTAAATTCTTAGCTACTTTGAAAATTTAATTATGTCTAATAATTTCACCTTCTGCTTAAGGCTGTTGAAATCATTGCTCATGTCTCTATATCTCTGCAGACACTCTTGCCACATGGTCGCCATTTCGGACATTTCAGATCGCTGTTTATTTATCTCCTCCTATAATAAAAAAACCAAATGTTTTTATATATCTTAAATCCATTCCTACAATTCCCTAAAGCAGTGAGTGTGTGGTTTTACAAGAGCAAGGTCCCGGTTTTAATCATGTAATGTCTAAATATGGTCTGGTCTACTCTAGTGGGAGAGTTCGCCAACGATCTAGCTTTCATAAGTTGACGCGGAGAAACCCATTAGGTTAGGAGTATGGGTTATGTCATACTTTTAGATTTGTCTTATTAATTATTGTCGATTTGAGTTAAAGCGATTTGGCGATGTATACTTACTTGTTATGTTTTCTTCTCTCCTAGTACTTTAGGTACATTTCTTACTAACATTTGGTCTGCCTATCATACCCCTGTCCTATATAAAGAACTATCTATGTGGGCTTAACCACATTCCGGTGATTTCAAGGTTTTAAAAGATCATCATCGCCACCATTATTTTCACTGATGGAGTTTTCTGCTGGACATAGACCTTTTTTTTAATTTCACGTAAGTCCGTCAATCGATGAAAATTCTTTGATGTTTTCTTTACACCTAGAGAATACAAGAGAGTTTAGGTTTCCAAATTTGTGTATCCAGTTATGTGTCCCAACTCCTTGACACTTCTTTGATTTTATCTATCCACCTAGGGAAAAGACAGTGTAGGTACCATAAGTCTAGCATCAGTATCGCCAACGTCTCGTGCAACAGTCTCGTAGCGACGCATGCACTCACGCCATAAACGAAGCTGCGCGGCTGCAGATTCCCGTGCATTATTGGCAGAGTCCTAAAATGAGTTTGTAAAACCTGTCAGTAAAATTTCGTTTAATTTTCATACATCATGTATAACTTTATCAAATCCAAAGGAAGGACTCAAAACTAAGACATAAACGCCAGCTCCAATTTAAAGTACCTAGCCTTTTTTTCATCAATACGATCTTCGAGTTGGCTACGGATTTTAGTATTCACGTAGATAATAAAATCCATTTATGCTTAGGAGTTCAAAAGTTTTTTTTTTAATCATAAATTGTTAACTCAATACTATTATCAATTTGAGCATCTATGCAATCCGGAAATAATGGACCACATCAAATTAATGGATCTAATATTAAGAATGACCTTGTAAAATCCAATGCAGTCGAATCGTGCTGCTTTATTCTGTCCAAAAACAATCAAGTCTGCAAACAAACATACCCACCGACTTAACGGTCAGTTCAATGTTTGAAATTGATTAACCACAAAAGTATTTCAATTCTGTTATTAATTTAAAAATTATTCTTCTCTTGAAATTTGGCTACTTACATTAACAGTTTTGTCTCGACCTTGAGTCTGGGAGATATCTTTAAAGCACCGCATCAATTCTTTCCACAGTTTCATCATTTTGTCCATGGCCTCCCGTTGCTCGGATATTTCTTGCTATGAAAGATTATTTCATGGTATGTTTGTAATTATTTTGTAATTAATTACTGGAGTGAAGTTTGCACTTGTCTCAAAAAATAAGCGAAACTGAATTTGGTAGATGTATTGAACTATATCTTTGAAGATCTCCATCAGATAAGTATATATTAAAAATGGAAACACCTTTCTTAATTGTAAAAAAACAGAAATCGGTTAACATCCGATTTACATTTGGCGGAGATATGGAATAACATTAACATTACCCACTTAGGATATAGAAGTCTGAAGTCAGGTCATTATAATTGTCATTTCAATTTTCATTAGATACCTACATAATGAAAATCAAATCTGAAGTGATGACAATTATAATGAAATGGTCTGACAGGTGGTCGAATGTGAAAGCACATTTTTCTAATGAAAAAAGAAATTTCGATAGGATTTGACCGAGATAAAACTTTACTTCCTATTATAATGTATATTTTATTCCTATTCCTTTTACAATAAAGGATAACTTATTAAAGATTTTGCAAAACTTGCCTCTCGCAACTAACAATCCTCCCTTTTCCCAGACTAACCTTAACAACTCGCAAATAGTTGCTTTTCTCGCTCACTGTACTAGTTTCGCCATCTGCTACACTGAGAACTGAATCCCTTTCTCTTTCAGAGTATCTCTCTCGATCTTTATAATCCTCATCTCTTGATACTACCGACATTCTATCAAAACGCTCCAGATTCCGCTTGGAACGACGGTCTTTACTAGGCAAGTTAGAGAGATTTCTCGGCCGTTCTTTATCTTCATAGTATTTGTCTCTATTACTCCTGTCGTAATATCTTCTATCCCTATATTCTCTACCATCCAGGGTCTTATCCTTTATCCCGTCACTCCTAGCCGTTCTACGATAGTACATATCATCTTCAACAAATGAATCCCTTCGCATATCGAAGCTTCTACTAGTTTTCTGTTCGCATAATCTTCTCCTGTCTTCATACCTTCGAGGATCTCTACGCTCATCGTAATCTCTGTCTCTTCTATCTGGTTCAGGCTGCCTATAACATCCGTTAACACAACTCCGAGTTACTGTTCTTTCAGGAGGGTATTCACGATGTCCCTCCTCTTCGTGATTTCTCATCACGTTGACTTTGCTTACATATCTTGGTTCTTGATTATTGTAGGGGTAAGATGCATACTTTTCTTTTCGATTATCAGTTGGGGCTGCAATATTCTCGCGGCTGTGGAGTCTACTCTTAAAATTCTCATAGCTGCGTATTTTTGATGGTGAACTACGGCCTTTAGAATGATCGCGACTTTTGAGACGTTCTGGTTGTTGATCGACGTCGACAGAAGCACGCCTCGATATCGCTTCACATTGTAATGATTTATGACTATGGGATCGTGGCTGAAATAAATGAGCTGTACTTAGATATCTTTTACGAACATAAGCCATGAATTGCATTAGTTAAATTCGATCAAAACGAAATAAAATTCGATTAATTCGACTATAAATTCTTACAACTTGAGTAACATTTTGGTGGTGCGCGGTCTTTTCATTCATCTGAGCACACAACTTTGCAAATGTTTCGAATAAAGCTGCTTGGTCTACCACTGGACGATTTTCTTTTGTGGCCCTTTTTAAGAAAAAGCAATAGTTAATAAAAATATTAGAGAAATAATGATTGGAAGATTAAGATGTCAAATTCAAGGTTCATACTTTTCTGCTTCTCTGTGCTCATCTCTATGTTTTCGATGGTGTTTGTGACAGTCTTTTGTGACGGAAATGTCTCGATTACGATTTGCATGACTTTCCTCATATCGTCGTGCGTGGCGATGCCTATTAACGTAAAGAAATAAATAGTGAGCAATTACTCTTACATGTTACGCAAAAACTAGCTAGCTTTTTCCTATCTAGCCTGGACAGAAAAGATTTCCAGTTTATAATATTCCTGTTTTCGTTAATAGAAGTAGGCACTTTTAAAAACATAATATATAGGATAATTCTCCATATATTTTTAATCATCCACAATCAGTAGTGCAATTCCTACGTCTACTCGAACTACTACCACGTTTAAAAGTAGGTAGGTACTTCTAGAAACATCTTTCTTTTCCCTACTTGACTTGACTAGTCGAGTTTGGCTTTGTAAGTCATGGAGGTGAGTAGTTAATTAATAAATTATTCCTATTCTTAGGCTCATGAATTTACTTCTTTTTATCCCGTTTTATGGCTTCCTCTAAAAAGGCGTAGATGAAAGAATCTTGATCCTGGGGAATTGTTTCAATTGCATCCTCACCGTCCTGTTGAATATAAAGTAATACAATGAGCTCTAAGTAAACAACCTACACGAATTTCCATACAAAGTAAAATAATATAGAACCTTGTCTTAAGTCGCTCTAAAATTATAAAAACGAACTACTAAGATTGCACCACGTGCAAACTTGTAATCTCGTTCTCATATCGGAAAGCCTGTCATCGTTAGATGGGTTATTATTGATACTTTATAAATAAAATTTTCGGGAGTTAGGCAATAGAGTTTTAGCGGCATTTTTATTGCGTTGATATACCTAACAAAGAAGATTGTTTGTTGACATTAAAGAGGTTCGCTAAGTAGGTAAGCTTCAATTAAATAATACTAAATTTTTAATCAGTACCTGTGCAGCTGGAGAAATAGACCGAGGTGTTGATACTAGACCGGCTTTGAGTGCCAGAGAAATGCCTTCTCGCCTGTAATTTGCAACAAGAATAGATAGCTAGGGTAATAACAAAAAGATCCCCCGGCATAGTTCGCTATTTCTTAAACAAGGCGCGTTTGGAACCTTTGTAGCTTAAGTTACGTACTCACATACTTACATTACGTTCTTACATGTAGTTTTCGCCATAATACAAACACACACACAATTTTTTTTTATATAATGTAGTGATTGTGCTAAACCTTTATGTAGATCAATTGTTAAAATAGTTTCCCTAGACTCAGTAAGAGATAGCTCTACCAATTAGCCCACCATCTGCAGATATCTTCTAGTTGTGTTTTTAGGTTATAACATAGGTGATTTAAAGGGTCTGCGCCTAAAAATTCATATGTTTGATGCATGCTAATGTTACTGGAAATTAAGAAGAGCTCCAAAACTGAAATTCACACAGGAAACGCAGTCCGGTACGTTGCCACTTAGAAACCGTCTATAGGTATGGGTGTATTACATCAGCCCTACCCCTAAACAGGCTAGCCCGTTCCCGTCTTACACTAAATTTACTGGTGATATTGTAATCAAGGATTAACTTTAAGTGGAATAAAAAAGTACTAGGCAAACAGAAGTTGATGAATCTAAATCACATACGCAATGCGTCGACTTCGGCGTGGTGATCGGGAAGACCGACGCATATCAACGGGAGAGCGTTGCATTGAAGGACTGCTGTCTCTTTCTCTGTAGATACGTAATAAAGATGAGATATAGGTTTGTCAGCGTGGTGGTCTACGGCCTAAAACCTTCTGTAACGGGCTGGTAATGGGATGATAGGTTTAAAATCTGATTTAATGCTTAACTAAAAATAAAATCGTCGTCATAATGCGAATAAAAATAATAAAATCATTTATTGAAACAAAAAATGGAACTATTATTTCGTATACTCTTACTACGAGTACTTACTTCCTAACTCGCCTAGATTGTCTGCCTTGACTGATGTGCCTACTCGACTATAGAGCATCTTTGGCATTTTATTATAAATTTATTTTGTTATGGTATGGGTTCAACTGTTCAACATAACTGCCATAACTGACTTACTCCTAAAAGGTTAGGTGCATTATTGCTTACCACCAGATGAGATTGCAGTGAAGGGCTACCATGTAGTGATGTTTTAAAAAAGTAGGTAGGTAATAATATTATTAAAAGTGACCTGTTATTGCCAATGTCTTGAAGCCCATCACAATCTGCAGCTGGAGGGATGTCCTGTAGGCTCGCTTTAGCTGACGATATTCGACACCCGTTACCGTGGCATACCTGCAGTCAGTTTTGTTTGGTGGGAGGCTTTAGCCGTGGCTACCACCCTAGATGTGCCGCAAACGACGGTACGATTAGCGTCCCGGTACGATTGATGACGCGTAGAAACTGATTTGGTAGCCAGACCCAACACTGGTTAGCCCGCTACCATCTTAGACTACATTATCACTGATAGTCAGATGACTGATGAGATAAAGTCAAGGGATAACTTGTAATGGTATAAAAAAGGGGTCACTTTAGCAGCTAAACTTATAAACTTGGGCCAATTATTGGCATAAGGTTTATTTCACAAAATCCGCACCTACACTTATTAACATGGGTCACATTAATGGCATTCACCACATTCCCAAAAATACTGGCTTATAAAATCACACTTTTTTTAGTATACCGTAACACAGCTAAATCGAAGTAAAATGGACCTTATAAATTTAATAAAAAAAAAATATTACTTACAAAAAAAAATAATTAAATAGTTAAATATTATAATTAAATAATTATATAATAATAAACGTTGCGTTGCGCACACTTCCACAGCCAGCGCTCCTAATGGTACGTTTATAAAATAAGAAATCAGTACCTAGTGCATAATGTACGACTATAAAACAAGAGGTATAAGGTCCATTTTGACGGCCGACTGGCGCAGTTGGCAGCGACCCTGCATTCTGAGTCCAAGGCCGTGGGTTCGATTCCCAAAATGTTTGTGTGATGAACATGAATGTTTTTCAGTGTCTGGGTGTTTATCTGTATGTTATGTATTATGTATATTATTCATAGAAATATTCATCAGTCATCTTAGTACCCATAACACAAGCTACGCTTACTTTGGGGCTAGATGGCGATGTGTGTATTGTCGTAGTATATTTATTTATTTTCTTTCGATGCCCGAAAATGACTGCGATTACCAACGTGCAAATCTTATAATGAAGTGACTGGCCTTCAAAATGTCATGGGTGTATTCGAGCGAAGCGCCGAAGCCGTATGGACAACTAACTCAGCGCTCCTCTATAGAAAGGAACTCGATCCCTAGGCTAACTGAAATTTACTGTAACCCTCAAAAATCGGCCACTCTTTTACAGTCAGCGATTGTAGCGGAAAATTTTGTCCTAAAAATCAAGTCGTATCGTATCAGTCGTAGAATGTACAATAGTGTTTCGATACTTGAAACCATTCTACGCTTGTGAGCTTGGAAATCGCATTCCTTTACCTATAGCGTGAATGTGTTTCGTCTGTAAACTTTATAGAAACCACTAGGGGAGGAAGGTACTATTCGTTAGCTGGATACTATCATACTAACCATACCTACCCGTCCAGTAGCCCAGCCGTTGCTAATCGGTGAACATCTAATATCCCCATACAACTGTCAAATTAAGCTTTTTGTATGATTTATTTCGTGTCGGATCTGCCGTTCCATCAAACGATGAAAGTGAGGAAATAGGAAGTGCAAGAGCAAACAAACTTATGAAATATGATATCTCCAAAGTAGTTGCACCGCTCCCAGCCGAAATCGGTTAGGGCAACTTGTGTGTGTTTGTATCAAAATGACGCGATGGCAACGTAATGGGAAATTTAGTAAATCGGGCAAGATAGACGACACGACAGTATCCAACGTGTAACGGAATTACGAAGTACTGTTGAAGTGTGCATAAGTATCTATATATATAAAATAAAGTTGTGTTAGTTACACCATTTATAACTCAAGAACGGCTAGGCTGGATAAATTTTTATGATATTTGGATTCCTCTTATACCGGAATAGGATAATAAGTATTAAAATATAATATTCATCTAAAAAAAAAATTATCCGCGGTACGAAGTTCGCCTTTTTTCTGTAATATGTTTCTTCAACCAAAGGTTGTCTGGAGGAGATCGCTTCAAGCGATAAGGCCGCCTTTCTGCATATGTATATTATCGTTTTGTTTTGTTAACCTGGCTTTCTATTTGTATGTGCAATAAAGACTTTTACTCCTTCTTCGCCGGGACAAACTAGTATTTCATGAGAATCACGTTGTAAAAATATTAAATCAAAAGCGTATTTATTTTTTCATACAAACTAATTCAAAACATTATAAGTGTTTACTTATGACAACTCTATTGAATAGTGAAACGTGCATAGTACGTATGCCACGCGACGCGTACCTAAAAAATTGCAGGAGTCTCTTGATATTACTTTTGCATGTAATGTTAGAGCGGTATCTGATTTCTTTTATTAAAAACTTTGGAAATGGTTTACTTAAAAACTATAAGCATTTCGGTTTTACAAATAAGACTCAGAGACAGTAAATAATCTAAAGCTTCTGAAGTATAATTTCAGTTTTCATTTCAACGTTGTATACCTTACCTGTATACACGCAGTATATTCGACGATAATACTTACACCATTCGACTCATCCGTTGCTAGAGAGTGGCTGTCATCGATTCCCTCACGCTTTTTCCTCGTCCGCTTGCGTTTGGATGCGTCAAAAACTTTAAATAATTTCTTACTATCGCTCTGCTTACACTCCATCGGATATCGACAAATGGGTCTCTGAACATCGGAATTACTTAAACTATTTCCATTCTTATCATTGGTTGTATTTAGTATCGAGTAAAAGTTAAATATAAAATTCGGAATTTAAACAAATTTGTTATCCAAATAAACACGGACTTATGTGAATTTGACACTATGATGGATTTATTGAATATAGAATTCTCGCCGTCGTACATTCTGTCCTGTTCTGTCAGTGCCAGTTATTATATGCCAGACTTATTTCACAAAAATGCTGTTAAGCCAAGGAGGTAGGTATGCTCGTATGCGGTATGTAGGAACGCCTGATAGAACTTTTCTCACTAAGGCTCAATTTACAGTGATGGATAAAAATATATATATTTATTATAATACAGCCAGTATGAAATGAACCCACTATGCGCTATTTATTGCAGCTATATGAAAACAAAAACTTTAGGTTAAATTAATGCTTCTATGGAGAAATTGCACCTACCAATGGCAGGTATACTGTACGAGTACCTAGTAGTCGCTTGAGTAGGTATAAATTGTTGCCAATTCTTGCGTTGTACAGGCTGTTTAATTTAAAATTTGTGTTCAAAAGAATTTTCAGTTAGAAGTTGGCTCTTTATTTAAATTATCCAGAGAGGAATTTGAGTCCCATAAAATAAAAGACTGTTACTCAACATAACTGTATCAAACATTGAACATCACAGTTACCTCTCGCGTAATACTACAAAAATAAATAATAGTTTAAAAAAACTAAAAAACACGCTTTTTATAGAAAAGCGAACTAAAAAATAGAAAAAAAATTTAATAAATTTAAATTAAGAATAGTGTTAAAAACTTCAATAAATATAAATTAATAATGGGATTAAAAAAAAATGGGGTGCATGGTGTCAATAATTATAAATATTTTATTGACAGATATGAGTAGAGTGATTATTTTTTTTTTAAAACTTATGTAACTGTAATTATTTTCCAAATTATTAATCTGTACGGTAAGAGCCCCATTACCCGCTCAGGAATCTATATTAAGACGTAACTATCATAACAGTCCCTACGCAGGTGCTACTAAGCTGAGTGCCCGATCAGAGTGTCTCTCGAAATGCAAGTTCTAATTATTATTTAAAACAGCTCATTAAAAAGTAACAGCTAACGCCCTCTACCATCTAGTAGCTTAATGTTTTCTGTGGAATTAGTATTTTACCTTAGATTTCGCTGTTAGGTACGCGAAAGCCATCTGTTGGTAACGCCATAGGTTTTTTACATTGGGGTCTAGATGGCGCTGTAGTAATTGTAAATAATAGTTCGAAAAAACTAAAAAATCTTATTTTTTATATTGCAAATTGGAATGATCTTCTCAAATTAGTGTATTGTCATCGGTCCTCGATATGTCTACAAAGTTTGAACGAAATCTGACCGTTTAAAGTGGGTCAAAATAGCGTCCAAAGAAGTCGGTTACGAACATACATACAAACATACAGGTGAAGCTAATAAAAGCGTGTTAAAACATATTTAGATATGAAAAACCTTAGTTATTTATTGTAAGTTCACTATGAGCCTCTGATACATATTGTGTACCTACCATTTGAAATGGCCTTCTCCATCTGTCGCCATCTTGGACTCAGTTAGTTGTCACTCAACTTTTGTCAGCTCTTTACCTATTATCTTCGACAGTATAATCTCTGAACATCGTATGTAAGGTCGCAAAGAAAAGCACTAGTGCAATAATTAAAAAAACGCTCGTGAGTACGAAATTCTGCCTTAACGATAACAACTCGCATAGACTAGTCGACCAGTCATCGTGTGGACCCCAGCTTCGTCAACGTGTGTACAGCTCGGTGTTGATTATCACTCCTACCACGCCAACGAGTTGGAGAAGCGTTTTCGTCCAGTAGTAAGCGGGCGTAGGTTGTTGGAAGAGAACCCTGTGGTGTCCCGGTATGGCGTAGACGGTTCCGCTGGGTTTTAGTGGGTATTCTGGCCGCGTGTCAGCGAGTCCCATATACCCTTCCGGAAACAGGTTAGATAATTTAGAGACGGATGCGTCAATGCATTTCCCAGCGCAAAAAAAAAGGTTGTTGAAAGAGTCCACTCATCGACAACTATTATCTGTTATAATAACAACTTTGTGTCTCTCTACATTAAGCTTAGTTTTTAATACTGTCATTTGGAGTTGTTGGTATGGATTCCATATGTTATGCGAATACCTGATCCCACTATTATTAGTAGTGGTAGAGCTTCTTGTGACAAAGCTCATCCCAGGAAGTACTACCGCCATGGTTCTTTGTGCCGTCAAGCAACATAGCTGTGTTCCAAAATGGGGGGTGTGGTTGCCGTTGTAATTACAGTCACATGAGGCCTAACGCCTACTCCTAAGGGCGATGGACATGGCGGCACTTTGCAGAACGTGTTCCTGGCATGCCCTGCGAAGTGTTGCCCTGTATCAAATGAAGGTTTCCCACTTGACAACAGGTGGGCCACCTGCTTAGTCCGTCAATTATTAATATATGTAGAAAAACACAATATGAAGCGATATATTTCGAGGCATTGACGACAGCATCTTTACAGTTTATACAGGATATGAAGGTGCGGTACTACTCGAACTTACCGCACGAATGCTCTATCTTGACGGCTTTGTCGACGCTTCTTCTATAAATAATGTATGACTCTTAGTGCTTTGTGCTTATTTACCAAGGGTCCGTTACAAAAGCAATTGTCGCCAACAATTACAGCATTACCCCCACTGTCATAATTTGTCTCTAACAGCAGGGTATAGTTTTAGACAATTTAGTCAAAAAAAAAAACTTTGTATCGTACTTGTAAGATTGTAAGAAGATTGACAGCAGGAATGTATAAGCCAACAAACATACATATCAACAATAAAATATTTTGTACATAAATAAACGCAATTTAAAATAAAAAAAAAGTTTCGCAAATTACAAAATTGTAATTTTATTTGGCTAATAATAATTATTGTTAAGTTCTAATATTGACAAAAATATGGTTTACCCATATTTGGTAATTTTTCTATTTACAGAATGTGTCTAAACGTAAAATATCATTTTAAAACAAAAAATCTCAATTTGGTGAATTGGAGTCAGGTATGGAATTTAAAAATGCCAATTAGAAAAAAAAATAATGAAATCAGATTCAATTTCAATATATTATAGATTATTGTAATAATTCACATTAAACTTAATTAAAACTTATAGCCCACATAAGCTCCTCACTCGTCGCTCCGTCCTCTCGCGGACAAGGCGCTAAGGTACTCGGTATAAAATCTCCATCATAAAACCAATAAACAGATTCAAGTCCCATTTTATTATAAAAATCAAAATTACGAGTTATAATACATCTGTTTCTCAATCGAACAATAGAAATCGATTATAGCACATTGACATTCTCGTAAACAAATCATCGTGGACATAAATAACAAATCAGATTGTACAGGGGGCGGGCCGCGGGCGCGCCGTATCACTATATGTACACGTACCCAGCGGTAGTCAGTCTGTGGCCCGCGGCCCGCGTCACTGGTCGCCGGGCTGGCTCACGTGCCACAGCACGTCGGCCAGCTCGTGCGCCACCTTCTGGTCCAGGATCTGCGACATGACCAGCGACAGCAGGCGCCGCTCGTGGCGCCGCAGCAGCGGCCGGTTCTCCGCGCGCTCGGCCAGGCGCAGCAGCGTGGCGGCCGCGCGCCGCAGCATGTCCAGCGACGTACCCATGGCGTCGGGGTTGTCGCGCAGCGCCGCCACGCCGTGCTGGTTGGCCACGCCCAGCGCCGTCTGTTCGGCGCGCTCGATGAAGGCCACCAGCTGCGCCACGGCCGGCGCGTGCAGCGCCACCGCGCGCGCCGCCGCGCCGCCCGCGCCCGCCAGGTAGTGCAGCAGGTTCACGGCGAACTCGCGCACCACGGGCCGCTCGGGCCGGCACAGGTCGCGCGCCAGCCCCGCGCACAGCGCCGCCAGCCGCCCGCGCGGCGGCGTGGCCAGCACCAGGTCCACGTTGGCGTCCGTCACGCACAGCTTGCACAGCGCCTCCAGCGCCAGGCGGCGCGGCGACAGCGGGCTGGCCGCGCCCGCGCCCGGCGGCGCGTCGCCCGCCACGGCGGCCGGGCACACGGCCCAGTGCAGCAGGCCGTCCAGCAGCGGGCGCGCCACGGCCTCGGGCTGCCCCGCCAGCTCCACGCTGCCCGCGATGTTAGCGCAGCACACCAGCGCGTCCTCGCGCAGCGCCGCCAGCGCGTCCCACCACCACTCGGCCGCGCCACGCAGACTTGAGCAGCACAGCTCGGCGTCCGCCTCGTCGCGCGCCGCGCGCTCGTAGGCCCGCGCGCGCGCCGCCCGCGGCGCGTGCTCGTGGTGCAGCAGCAGCAGCTTGCCGGCCAGCGCCAGGAAGGCGCCCGAGCGCGAGAACTCCGCCTCGTTGCCCGGCACAAATGTGAGACCGCGCAGGATGTTGGACAGTGCCACGCAGCGCTTGGCCAGCGCGTCGCGCGACTCGCTTACGAGGTTGAGGCTGGGCTCGTCGCGCGTGTAGCACTCGTCCTCGTAGTCCTCGAGGCGGCGGCGCTTCAGCACGCCGGCCGGGTCGCGCACCTGCAGCGCGGGCCGCCGCTCGGGCTCCAGCTCCATGGGCTCGGCCTCCAGGTTGTCGCCGCCGGGCGAGGGCGGCGCGCGCGGCGACGGCGCGGCGGGAGGCGCGGCGGGCGACGGCGGCCGCGTGCCGGGCAGCACGCGCACGAAGGGCAGGTGCACGAGCTCGCCGCGCGGGCAGGGGATGACGTGCGCGGCCGAGTCGCCGCTGAGCTGCCAGGGCTCCGTCACGTCGCCTACGTCGCGGCCGGGCTCGTCGTCGTCGGGCGCGAACAGCTCGTCGTCGGGGCGCGCCGCCAGCGTCACGGGCACCCGCCGCCGCGACTCGAGCGTGAAGTTTTCGCATGTCATCAATTGGACCCGATCGGCAGGATCGGGGGGCTCCACTCTCCGCTTCGCTTTCGCTACGGGTTCGGGGCTAGACGGCGGCGCGTACCAGGGTTCGCTCTCTGTGGCCGGCGCGTCGAAAACGTCCGCGAGGCTCTTTTGGAAATGTTCTAATAGGAGGTCGAGCAGGCCCGGCATGTGTTGCAAGCCGAAGTATCCTATGCAGTTGTCGTCGAACAGCAATATGTTTAGGATGTCTAGCGCCCAGCAGGTCTCGGCCAGCAGGCCGGATTTGAGCGCCATCATTATTCGCCAGGCGTCGACGGGCGCCACGTCAGCTTTCGTAAGCCGCCGTCGCTTCTCTGTAGCGGGAACGGTCGCTTCCACGCATTCCGGGGGAAACGTTAATTCTCTTTTTATTTGAGCCACGCTGGGCGTTGCACCCTGTGGGTAAAAGAAGCGAAATTAAGCAAAAATGAAGACAGCACTGGCCATCGCGTGGCGCGCGGCGCCGGCGGGGACTCACCGGCGGGTGGTAGGGCTGGTGCGGGTGCTGCTGCGGCGGCCAGGGCGGCTGGTGGTGCAGCGGCGCGTGCGGCAGCGGCGCGGGCGGGCGCCAGGCGGGCGCGGGCGCGGCGCGCGGGAAGGCGCCGCCCCACGCGCCGCCCGCGAACCTCGTGGGCGCGCCGCCCGCCGCGCCCGCGTTGGGCGGGAAGCCGGCCTCCGCTTTCGCGAAGTCGGGATGCCTCCGCGGGACTCCCGCCGCCGCTGCGTTGGCTGCGCCGGCTCCCGCGCCTCCCTTCACGTCGTACTGTGCGTGTTATGTATATGCATATCATTTTTACCAATTAAATCCGTTGCTCTCCTAAAGTTCTACTATTTGTGTACACGACAATATTTTTTAAGAAATACTAGATAAGAATTAACACATTTTGCCCAAAAATAATTTGTTGTTACGGCACATATTTTCTTTTACAAACAGGCCAAGAAAAATTTCAATCTTCGATTTCGATTTCAAACTTTAGCTGAGCAAACTTTACGGAATAAATTAAAATAGATAGAAACAAAAACTTTGGAAGTATATGTCCAGAAACCTATTTTACAACAAAAACATTACTCCCAACTTTTTTGTTTGATTACACTAGCCATGAGCCCAGTATGCTTCCATAAATTAATGATGAATCGACAAAAGTATGGGACCAATCTCGGCAAGCTTGTTAAAAGCCCACGATCCATTGAATGGCTTATGGACAAAAGGTATTTATCCATAAGTACCTAAACAAGGATGTTTGAAGATGACGAAGAATACTTCAAATCTGTATCAAATAAACCTATTTACGTAACGTCAGGGTATTTGTTGGTTTTTGTTTCTTTCACAACAACAACCGAACGTCGTGAAAACGACATCCCAAAAAAGAAGTGCAATGTTTTCAGAATCCTTACATCATTCAGAGTGAAATATATTAATATGGCAACTTTACATAAATTTGCCAAATTCTTACCGCATTCGGCAGTAGTGTTTTTTATTTTTTTGTATTTAATTAATTTCATGGAGATGGCAAATTAACCGGAAATATATTTTGCTTCTTTTAAAATATATGCGGAAGATATCGCGAAAGGATATTTATATTCTTTTTTTCATTCCATTACAACTAGGCCCTTAACTGCAAATCTTGTAGTAAAAATATAGAGAGAATGATAATTTGAAATGAGATTATTCCAGAACAACTCATCGAGATTCGTCCCAATGTACCGCATTGTACAAAGCTACGACGACGCAGGTCCACTTACAGCTAAGCTTACATGATATCTGTGAATGCATGCAAATGAATCAGTGACATATTTATCACGTAAAGCCACCACCACACACTCTAAACCTTAACTTCCATGTTTTTTTTTTTGGTTAAATTTTGAAAGAGTCGGGTTGTTTTTGGTCCGGTAACGGAAAAAGCCAATTAATCACACCGCAAGCCAAAATTTAGTTAAAACGAAAAACTGAAGAGAAATTATAAGTGACAGCTTGAAATTTCGTTAAGCGAGTGGTATTATTATTCGTATAAATTAAATGAAGCCAAAACCACGGATGAGTTTGCCCCCGCTCTCGTTTGCATTCGGACCTTGAGTGTAGGTTTCAAAGTAAACAAATGTAGCACTGCAATTGTTGATATTTATCAAATCTGAATGGAATTGACGAGATTAGGTTGCCATACAAAATGAAATAATAACAACTTGCAAAGTGACGCGTTGTTTCACTTGTTAACATAGAGTCAAGGTTCTTCACTCCTCAGCAAAATATAAACTGTACGGAACAGTACAGACCGCGAGAACACAACATCATAATTGGGGTTTCAGAGAGATTCTATGACAGTTATGTACAAGTAGATCGGTGGTACAACCACAGGTTATTGTATGACGCTAACTTTACTAAGTGATTGAGTAAACTCTTTCGCATGGTATGTACAGTATAATGTAACTACTTAATAAAATAAGTGACTCGTTAACCGATTTTCTAAAAGTGCACAATATCAGATATAAATAAAAATGGAATCTATATTGGGAACGCTATAAAACTAAGCGCGCATAAACTAAGTAAAAGTTTTAAAGGTTTTCTCATATCAAATTAACCAGAAATATAAAAAATTACTGTTAATAATAATTATTTTTTTCAAATTCACTGAGAAAACCCATGTTTCATGTGAATTACTCTCAGGGTAAAAGAATTTGATAGAATAAATGTTAAATATATGTGGTGAACGGTTAGTGTTACCGAATTATTCAGGTGAAACGGAATCATTTAATAAAAAAATAAATGATTTAATTAATACAATACTAACTGTGCCTGATATTAATTGTACCAGTGCAGCACCGATGTTGACGTTATTTTGCACATAAACGGCCCGAATCCAGAGATGTTCATAATATGCTTTTAAACCCAAAATGCACCAACAAACGGTATCCACAGCTGGCTTAAAACAAAACCGATCGTGACAAAAATTTTGCATAGAAAACAAACGTATTGATATAAAAAAAATAGAAACAAAGGCTGATTATTTTACAGGTAGTGGATAGACAGAATGCGCGCACTAATACTAGAGTTACAAAAGTGTGAGGGGTCGGGGAGGGTGCCCAATTATGATGAGTGGTGTAGTGTAGCGAGCGGGGTCGGTCGGTCGGGCGGTTCGGTGGTGCGAGCGATGAACCGAAGGGCAACGCCAATATGGGAAGCGGTGTTGAGTGCGTGGTACAAACGGGGCGTCCGTACGTAGGGGCGGACGGGCGACGGCAGCGGCGCGACCAGCTGCCGTGCGAGCTGCGAACCCATAATGCCCGCGCCGCACGCGGCCCCGCCGGACATCTACGCACCAAGACACGCGGTCAGACACGACTTGCTGCGACGACTTGTCGCGGAACCGACAGTCGACAAACATGACATGCGCGCTAACCATTATACCTACTACTGTTTACATCACTTGGTCGCTTTAATTTCCCGTTATTTCTTAACTCTTTGTTCTGGTTTAGAAAAAACTTTGAGCGACAAATTATAAAATATAACAACAATACAAAATACACGATAGGCAAACAATTACAAATTCTCCTTACATGCTAATCATGCAAGAACTAAAATGTAGCTACAATAATTGCATAAATTAATAATGACATTGTTTTAATATATTTTCTATGAAACCATTATTTTGACATACTATAATCTATCCTCACAATCTTTAGTATGAAGACCTTTAGTGTATATAGACAAAACGTACAGCCCACCAATCGGATTAATTAAAAATACGTCATCTCTGAATAATCAGATCTGTAAAACCTTCACTGTTTCTAAATACACTATTAAACTTCACAGTAAAGTTTGTGAATACAGATGTCAGACGCAGAGTCAGTGCATAGGTCAAACACGCATTACAGTTTTTTTTAATATGTATATATTAAAAAAAATAAGAAATTCACAGAAAATCAGAACATATGGCTTTTGCCATGTTTAATAAATTTATCTAGCAGGCTTTAGTTCAAACGCTTTGCCTGTGTCTTATTTCTCCGGGATAGTATTAAAAAAGGATAAACAGATTTTGACGAGACTGTTACAGGCAGGTACAAAGAAGGTTCAACAGGGACCAAATGTTTTTTTAACGTTTATTTTGTAGAGAAACCGTAGTGCACGTTTGCCATATACTTTGCTATTTGAATCGTAACACACTCGTAACACAATACGTGATATCAAACTTGACAGTTATTTTTTCAAGAGGTGCCAAATTTGACATACAATAAGATATACAAGCAACGTGTTTTTCAGTGCTGTAATTCAAATTTCTTTGACGATATCGAATTTAGATTTAAAATGTACGGTCTGTAACATACATCAGTTATTATAACAGAATACATTTTAGTCTAGTTGCAATTATGTTTATCTTAAAGAAGGAATGGCGAACTAATTGTACATGGACGTAATAATATATAAAGTTATAAGTTTGGTATTAATAAAAAAATATTCGGTACATGTTTGTTGTTATTTAACAAACTATATATCACACGCTAAGGCTAATGAGTATAGGCACGTAACTTCACAGAAAAAAACGATTAAACATCCCTTCTTAGAAGATACGAGCCTTAATATTTCACCACATAAAAAATATTTTTTCTAGAAATTGTGCCTAAATGTCAAAAGGTTCACCATCCTTGTATTATGAAATCAAAATCCGAGCAATAAAATACGCAAAATCAGCCGTCTAATCAAATTCATATCGGATAGTCACCTCGTGTGGCTGTTGCGGCGAGTGCGGCGGGTGCGGAGGTGGGTGTTGCGGGTGCGGATGCGGGTGGTGCGGGTGCGGCGCGCGGTAGTAGTCGGGGTAAGGTTGCGCGGGCGAGGCAGGAGGTGCGGGCGCCGCCGCAGGGGACTGCGCTCCGCCAGGGGGAGCGGGGGGAGCGGGCGGCGCTCCCGCCCGGTACCCGCCGTAGCCGCCGTACCGGTACTCGCCGCCCGACGCGTAGCCCCTGCAATAACACGAAATAAGGGTTTTTAAGGTGCTCTCTTATCCGCGCTACACAAAGGGCCGAAGCGACACTGCATCTAATTAATTGAAAACCTTTGTGCGAACGCGGCCAGCGTTCAGCTGATGTTCCCATCGCGGGTATTGAACAAAACTGTCATAGGTAACGTTCATACCAAAATTAAGTTCTTTTTTTTTTCTTCAGATTATCTTTTACCTACAGTAATCCTTGAAGTGTTGTGGTAGGTAATAGTCAGAATAGGTACCTAATCGGAAGTCGGCGGCTTCGTGGTAATAATTGTTAAGTAGTGGGTTTTTCTATCAAGAAATTCTCACTACCAGAGCCAGGTTAAACCGTCTGTCCCTGTAACTATCCCTGACAGGTGATAGAAAATTGAAGCCAGCCAAACCGCATCCATGTAGTATAGTGAGTTAATATGATTGCTCAGCACCAACAAATCGACATATTTAATATAACTTTAGCTAAGTTCCTAAATTATATTCAGACAAATTAACTAATATTTTTGTAATGTACATCTGTAACTGACTTAGTATACGTTTTGGCTAGCTGTTAGTATATTAAGGATATTCATAAATAAATAATTAAATACCCTAAATCTCTCTCTTCTATCAGATTGCTGAGTCCAGTGGTGGGAGATTTAAACGGTTCATACAATTTTTTTTAGATGAAACACTTTTTTCATTCTACCTCATAATTGAGAAACTAGCATTTTTGTCATCAGTCAGAATATTGAGAGATTCCCTTGTTATCTATATCAAGTATGGATGTCAAATGAATATGACCAGTTAAAACAGAAAAACAGAGTATAAAGTTGAAACTAACCGATCTCCTTCGGGGCCATAAGGCGGATAAACCGGCCTATTCGCGGGATAGGAGGGACCGTATTCATACCCGTAACCTTGCTGGTAGCCTGTAACACGGTAAAATATTTTCTGTTACCAAAAAAGCATTAGAGCTGTATCAACTCAAAGTACAAGTTCATGCGTTTACTTAGGGTTTGCGGAAATAATGTGAAGACATTTACAGAAAAGAAAAAAAAGATTTCTTCTCAATATCCATCGTCTCCGATAACCCTAAAAGTAACAATTGTTTAATAGGAAGCGTCAAAATTAGCAAATGCATACGCTATTAAGCGATTCTTTATTTTAAGAAATCAAAATTAAATTACGCTACTAAAATTTAAGCAACTCAATGCTTGAAATCAATTCAATGCTTTTGATATATTATGATACATATGAGATATACAAAGCGAAAGTATCAACTTAAATACAGAAATGCGTTTCTGTGTTTAAGGCGAACTACAATATTAAAATTAAAATGTTAAATGTGTAAGAGATGTGTGATGTAACTTTGCTGATTGAAAATAATTTAAATGCATTCCCGTGCGAGCAACTTGTTAGCGCAAAATGTTATTGACACTGGAAAACAAATATTAAACTTTCGAGTTTTCACAAAAAACAAAAACCTTCTGAGGCAACACTAAATATCTATTTTCAAGCCTAGTTTGGCAAACGCAACTAAAGAGAATTCTTAAATTAATAAGAATTATAGAAACAGAATATGTTTTCTGTTGAGATTAATGTTTTTATATTTTTTAATGCTTGACTATACAATTCTAAAATAATAAAACTAGAATCAATTTGTAAACAAGTTAAGTTTAATAAAACTTTGGACCGTTTACAACGACCAAGCGTTCGTACTAGAGTCAGCCGTGATTAAATGCACGATGTAACTTTGGAAGTAATATTGCCAATTTCCAGTAGCTTTGGAATGAAAATATTTTAATTAAAATTAATGATAGTATCATTAAATTCTATAACATTATATCAAATTAAATTTTGCGCTAAATTTTACTTAATATTTAAAGTTAATAATCATGCGCTGTTACAAGGTTATGTCGACTGTTTATTATTGTTTGATATTACCAACTGACAAGTGTCTGGGCACTTTATTTTAACGGCCGGATAATATAATAATGCGGCTTTGAGAAGAGTAATTTTGATTTTAGTTTCTCGAGTCCCGAGATAGCCAACCAAAGATTGTACGAACTCGACCGGTCTGTAGTGGTCTCTCCGAGACATTTGCGCATGTATCATTGAATTCCTAAAAACTATATCTGCACCCTCGTCAGGTCAACTAAGATAGCGCTTTACGTTAATTACTCAAAGTTATTTGGCAAGAAACAAATATAATGTGGGGCCTCGTATAAGCACGCCGCTGGCCGAGTATGGTGAGTGAAGATGTTTTGAGGGTTATGTGTAGTGACGCAAGCGTGGTGAGTACCTGGGGGTCGCCTGGGCCCCGGCGGCTCGTCGAAAGGGTTGGAGGCGGCGAGGTTGTCGCCGCCTGGCCCGCCGCCTACAACCACACGGTTATAGGTTAGACCACCCGTTACGTGCACGGTGGAAATCTACTGACTGATCACTTGACAGGTATATTTACATCAATACAGACAAGACATAAAATTATATTCAGGATATAACCTTTTTATAAATTTTGATAGATAATATTTAAGAGGAGATCTCGATACAGAAATGTCAGAAGATTTCCTTTAAATGTAACATTCTCAATAATTAATCGCCATGAAAAAAAAAATGCCCCCAACAATAAAGCTAGTAGTAGTGGGGCGCAAGATCATTTCCTAACGCATTAAGATAAGTAGAGGTAAAGCTTGAAACGGAAAACAATATATTTTATATTTTTAAATACCATGAAGAAAGGTTCTTTCTAGGGAAACCTTACAAGATGATTTTTATTTAATAAACGTAATAAAGTGTACAACAATTATTATTATTAAGCACACTTTAAATATAAGGTTCCATCTCTAGAAAATCTACCATCGGTGCTAAGTAATTATTTATTAAACAAGGAGATTATTTTTGAAGGTGTTTTTTTTTCATGGCGATGTTTATATGGTTGATTCTAAAGTGCTTTTTTTTTTAATTCAGGGAGTTAGTGACAAGCGAAATAAAGCGATATAATTTGTTAGCCATCGTGTTCGGAGCAAAATAGAAGATCATAGCACGTAAATACCGACGTACAGTAAGTAGTAATTGATCAGCTGGGCGGGCCAAGCAGAATGCTTAGCCCGCCCAGCTGATTGCTAAGTATAAAACCATCGTCCATTAAAAGAGAAAGACTTCGCAGGGCATGCAAGCAGCACGTCCTACCACAGTGCCTTTATGGGTCCATAAACCTCAGGCGTAAGTGTAAAGCCTCATGTGTCTGTAATCAGTGGCGTGCATAGAGGGTATGCACAGGGTATGCAGATGATTTAAAATGAAGAAAATCTCTTGAGTTATAAAAACTTAAGGATAGGTATTGTAAGAGTTATAAACAGCCTAACCTCAAGTATTTATAGCTCATACTGGAGATTTTCTTCATCTTATATCATCTGCATTATCTTTGCATACCATCTATGCTCGCCACTGCCTGTAATAACACCGGCAACCATTCAGACCGAAACTCAGCAATGCTCTTGGCGGCAAAAATAAGCATGGACGTAATACTACTTCGGACGAGCTCGGTCCCAAAAGTTCTACTACTATATAGAAGTAGATTAGTATAAGTTCTATACTATATATAAAACAATATAGACATGAATTTTTATCGATAGGAATTAAAATATGAGAGTACAATATGCAAACGGATTATCTTGTATTATATTTTCATAAGTACTGCACCACTATTTTGCTCCGATTTCGACGTTAAATCAGCTTATGATTTTGAATAATAATTTCATACAAGTTAGTTCGGACTGCGTTATATATGTGAAAAACAAGCACCGAGCGTTGATGTATCGTCAACACTACGGAAGCAGTTTTTCTAACACTAGATCTATTTAGCTCATTTACAGCGGTAGTAACAGTCCGTGCGGTCTTTAACACTAGCCTAGTGCTTTAAGTTTAGTAATCCCATCTATTGGCACTATTTCGTATAAGAATTAAATCTAGAGTATATACAATGTACATCAACTTTAACGAAAACAGTATTGTATTGATGTTTTGTTGTTGTATTGATGATTGTGTATTTTATGTGATTGAGTGAACCTACGATTTGGTTTCATTATGTAAGGTACAGAGTGTCGTATCGCGAATGATTTTTGTGATGTATCATGCAACAGATATTTCTGTAGCGACAAAAACTAATGCATATAGGCGTATTATCAAATAAAATCATAATAAACCGCCATACATGGTTTTTAACGATGGACAGACAGACTTTGCTCTTGCCTCGTTTAATACTTGAATGTCGCCTTGCCGAAAAATACAAGTGACCTAAACTTTATGTAATATGGTAACTAAAGATTCATTATACCTTAAATTATGATATATATAATGTGCGTATACAAATCTAACAAAACCGTAATATATCAAAATTGTCGCAACCGCCATTTCACCGTAATTATCTCCCAGGTGCGGTACATAGGATGGCTGTTTTGTTCGCAAGTCACATAATGTTAAACGGCTGTTTGTTTGCGCGCATTTTATTAGCGCTTAATATACTAAAACAGTCGGACCCAAGATTTTACGTTAACTAACTCCCACGTGTGATACATGGGACAGTTTGTTTGCAAGTGACATATATAGTGTTATATGTCTGTTTACAAAAGACATAGTGTTATGCGGCTGGTTGTTTGTGAGTGACATAGTGTTATACGCGATGGAGTGGGGGTAAGATGGTGGTGTGGTGTGCGTACCTTGCGGCTGGTTGGGCTGCGGGGGGTAGGGCGCGTAGTGCGCGGGGTAGCCGTCCATGGGCGCACCGCCCTGAACCGCACCGCCCGCAACGAACTGCTCTTGCGAATTTGATGACCCTGACACAAATAAGAATAATATTTATTAGTTTTGTATGGTGGGAGGTCTCTGCCATTGCTAGTTAGTAAGTGCTGCTAGTCAGCAAAGACGAAGAAAGAGATGCCGCTTGAGTTAAATTTGACGGCGTCCCTGGCGCAACGCTGAGCGCTGTGAATTTAAGTAGGAGGTCCCAGGTTCAATTTCCGACTGGGGAATTTGGGAATTTATAAATTCTGAATTTTCTCTGTTCCGGTCTTAGACTACCATGTTTGGTGCAGTAACTTGAAAATCCGTCTGCCCTCTTCCTAAAAGGATGCTTTACTGGTGTTAAATTGATATATCTTGTTTTTAGAAATGGCTTGAGGTCATATCTTCACTTTTGACCAACATTTGAGACTCAATTTAAGAGAGATTCAATTCTGTGAGAATCTACATGCATTTAAAATGTAGGACCTATCAATTACTTTGCATTGCACTGGATATTAACATTTACTTACTCATAAATATAAAAAATATTTTTAAATGAATAAATAAATAAATATACGACAATACAGACATCTTCATCTAGCCCCAAAAGCTTATAAGAGTAGTTTGTATAAATGTAATAAATTTATTGTACCAACAAATTCACTCGTTCGATCTTATCATACTTAGTTTAAGAAACATAATCCTCACCTGCATTAGACGTACTATTCGATTTCCCGCTCTTCTTCTTCGTTGATGCTTCTACCTGGTTTATGATCGGCTGCGGGTCGATCCCTCCCCGGTCGAAGTGGCACTCGTAGGCCAAAAGATTCTTCGTGTAGTGCTTCCGTAACGTGTACGCCGCCGACGACGACGCACCGATACCGAGTAAACCAGCTATGTCCTTCCACGTTTTGTTTTTCGTGACCTTGGAACAGAATAGAACAAGTCAAGCAAAGGCCATGTTTAATGAGCAAACAGTGAGACAACTTCTTATTACACGACACTTTGTATAAGAATTGAACGCTCGCAATCGTAGAGTCGCTTTCGAGTATCGAAATACTTGAATATCAGAGTAAACCGGATCTTATTCCTATTTTTGTAAAGTATTCAATTAGAAGATCTTATTCAAATTTGTAGCTCAGGGCTTATGACAGAACGTATGTAAAATATCTCTGTACTCATTCTATCGCCGGCGCAAACGGGGGACCTGATTTCTGGACATGCGTCCTTACTATGGTCACGGGGGCGTTCGGACTGAACACTAGTCCAAAAGCCCTCAAAGACCGAAGCCGAAGTCAGACCCTCGCAAGCGGCACCTTTAGGTTGACGTCTCCGCATCCCCCGAAGTCGTCTAGCGTTCCACTCATGGCGAGCTTTTTGCGTTGGCTCCAATCCAATGCAGTACCGGCACGCAAGTAAGGCCGAGGGCCTACGACAGGTGTCCTCTGAATTACACGAATTCGTTACCCTCTTGGGGCGGCCCAGTTTCTTCACTTTGTATGTATCAATACTCACTATATACTCTACACATAGGCCAACCAAATTTATAGTGTATCTTTTTGCTTTGATTGCATTTTTAACATATTAAAATCTCCTAACCTGTTCATAATTTATATATTTATTTATTACTATTTACGTTATAACGCGAAACTGAATACGTCCGAATATTCTGAAAATCGCGGTTCGACTGTTTAAGTCCTACTAACATTGTACGTGTATTCAAAGCGCTCTATGAGAACAAATTATAATAAATATTCCTAGGTATCGTTAAAGCGCCGCGGGGTTTATGGCTGTTCATATAAAGTTAATTGGCCGCACTAACATAAATCCGAGTTGAAGTCTATTAGGCTACCTAGCATGGCGAGCGCGGTGCGGTTTTTACTGCCAACGTTAGCTCGGACAACGTATAGAAATAATTTCCCATTAAATTTCCGCTCTTATAGAAATAATAATTAGTAGTCTTTGCATTTTCTTCTACCTTTGGTAAAAATAATGTAAATGACACTGCATTCGTTTTGTTAAGGACAAAAATATTTTAAACTATTCCGATCGAATGCCTTTTTTTATTAATACGCCCCTTATTTATTTGAATGCGAAAAAACACCGAACAGCCATTACGACGTTATGTTGCTGTTCAGACAAACAGTTCAGTGCATAATGAGACTATCCATATAATAGCTCTTTGACGTGACGCGCTTTGTACAAAGTACCAAGTGTACGATTTTCTACATAAATATTATACCTATTCGAAGAAGCGCCATCTAGTTACAATATTGGGAAATGGCTCTGTCACCAGATGTACGATAAATAAAGCGTAGTTAACTTATTCACTTGTCACTCAGTAATGACCTGTATTAATAAGTGGTGTTCACACTTTATTTTCTTATTCTACTACAAGTTAGCCCTTGACTGCAATCTCACCTGGATTAGTGAAGATGCAGTCTAAGGTGGTACCGGGCTAACCTGTAACCTGTATTCAGATGATATAAAATTAAGAAAATCTGGAGTATGAGTTATAAATACTTAAATTTAGGCCGAGTGCCGTGCATAGAGGGTATGCACAGGGTGTGCAGATTATATAACATGAAGAAAATCTTCAATACGAGTTATAAAAACTTAAGGATGGGCTCTTTATAACTCTTACAATGCCTATCCTTAAGTTCTTTATAAATCTTACTGGAGATTTTCTTAATTTTATATCATCTGCATACCCTGTGCATACCCTCTATGCACGCCACTGGGAGTGTAGTAGTCATACCCATAGTTTATGGGTTTCTTTCTACGCGACATCGCACCGGAACACTAAATCGCTTAGCGGCACGTCTTTCTCGGTTGGATGCTAACTAGCCACGGCCACAGCCTTCAACCAGACCAGACCGGAGAAAATTCAGAAATTATAAATTGCCCAAATTGTCCCTGCCGGGAATCGAACCGGATTCCTCCGACTTAAAACCACACAGCGCTCACCGTTGCGCCAGTGAGGTAGTTAAATTTCATCAAACGCACCTCGACGAATCCACCGCGGTCGCGCACCAGCAGGTAGAGCCGGTATAGGTCCAACGGCTGTTTGGAGATGGTCGGGCAGGCGGCGATGGGCGTGCGCCGGTCCTCCATGAAGGCCAGTAGCCTCTCCACCCAGCTGCGTCGCTCCGGCGCGTCGTCCATCTCGTACAGCTTGCCCAACGAGTCCGACTTCTGGCGCAACAACACACATCATACACACACTGTCTTACACGTGCGACCACACGATGCTGGCCGTACACCATTCCTATCGCCTATGTCGCCCTAGTAGTCTTTGAAATATCTCTACCATTCCTAACGCATATTTCCTATAAACCTAGTAATCTTTGAGATAAGTTCAAAGTTTTTTTAAAACGTATTTTAGAAAAATCATACTATTTTAATAAAGATTAATTAAAAGCTAAGTTTGTTGTGGGCTCTTCTTAGACGAGGGCGCGTTTGGTACCCTCGTAGCTTTAGTTTAAATTTAGCGAATGTCGTTATTACCATCGCCTTTTATATAATGAAAACATATATGTTGGCAGCTTTCTTGTCGATTGTAGTGTATTAAATAACCAAAAGACAGCGTGGCTTTTATGGATGCGAGACGACACTTACAATAACTTTATATTTTAAAGAGATTTAAATTATACTTTTTATAAATATTGTGCGTGCCCTATTATAATAGCACAAAGACAAAAAAAAACAATAAAAACATTTGATATTAATAACATGCCCTAAAACAATACGATTTACTGGATATCATTCAAAATTAGGTCACATATAGCATAAATTACTTTACTATTTGTAACATTCTATCATAACATAGAAACTAAATTATTATAAGCCAGTTAAATAAAATAAATATATACATATATATATATTATTTACATAATATTTGATTAAACCAACACCATGTTACCAATAAAATTGTATTAAAAATTTGAAGCTCAAGCAATTTTTATTAATTTTGCAAACAAAAATACTTTCTCTACAGAGTTTATGGGGATCTACGCACAGTAAATTAAAGTAGAAGGATTAAAAAACATGTATAAAATGTATAAACTACCGCTGCTTCACCTGCGTCCTAGTACCTTACCAATAGTAAATTTTAATTCAGAGAATATTTTGGTGCGGTAAGGAATAAGCCAAATATATCGTCAAATCAAAATAAATTTTTTTTTTTAATAAAGTAGCAATTTTGGTGAAAAGAAATGAAAATGCACAGAAGCTAAGCCAAGGTCCATAGTTCCTTACTAGTATATGCAACCTCTTTGGAATGCAGGTAACTTATACTCAGATTATTTGACATAGGTTATGAAAGTATTTTTTTTTAATTTCCGAAGAAATAACAGTAGCGGGCAGAGGTAAATTTTACATAAATAGCACTATTAGAGCTGGTTTAGCATAAGATAAGTAATTTCGATACACACGGTACAAAATTTAAAGTTTAAAAGCCATAGTTTTTACTAATCGACACAGGTAAAGCAGGAGAGCATAAAAATGAAGAGATCGCCATGCATTTGAACGCGTTAGGTTTAATTTCGAGCACTACATCATGCTTAGGGAGCTTTAATTTGCATATAAACCTTTGATCTGTAGGACTCCGGCGGTATGTGACTGTTAAACACCTGAAATACATGAAATAATGCAATGCTTCCCCTTCCTACACAAATTTGTTAGCGTTACGGGGTACAGATAGGTATTATAAAAGTAAACCAAAAATAAAACATTCGAACGTACCAAATTTATACAAATGTTGTTATCTTTTGCAAGTTTTCTAGTTAACAAGCGACACCAGGTTGCAGATAATCGTCAATTTACAACCAAAATAAATAAATAATTAATCAATAATTAAAAATTCAAAATAATCATGATTTCAATCAAATTAAATCTCGTATCCTTATCTAAAATAAAGAGCACAAAAAGGAAAATGTACTTAATTCCATCCGTCCTCTGAAGATATTGGATAAGCTTGATTACTAATTTGGGGTGTTAGTGCGTAAGAAATATTCAGTACTAAGAAAATTGCCGTTGTTTACCACCACATACATCTCGGAGAGAATCATGAGCCGTAGTCGGATACAGGTATGAAATACTAACGTTTGATAATATTCGTTTAAGCCCGCCAACCCGCATCGGAGCAGCATGGTGGTTCAAAGCTCGAAATAGATATCTCTATGACTGCCTTCAGTTAGTGTTATTTTTGTTATTCAGTCAGTAGTCTAGAACTCCAAAATAAATTGACAAATTGCTCTGGTGTCACGTTTGCTAACTTGATAACGTGCAATAATAGGTGTACTGATCGACAGTTGGTTTTATTGTCAGGTAAATGACCACAACTCTTGAACAACGAGATCAGTGGCGTAACAAAATAGTAAATACTTAAAAAAAATTTATAGGTATATCAGGTTATACTGTAAAATTTCACAGTATCAGTTTGGAGCTAGGAAAAAGATAGTGGGCGTCGACCCCGTGTCCCAGAGAGCATGTTAAGGCCTAAGGCCAGTCGGACTAAACAGTCGATGATTATAATTATGGAATACTTAAACGAACTACTTTTATTTTTTGTGACTCCAGTTTGAGCAGTTCAAAGTTTGTTGGTCAAGGGGTAAAACGTTAAAAGTTCAAAATTCTTTATCAAACTTGAATATGAAATAAACTTTTTCGACCGTCATTTGTGGAGGTTAAAGTGTCCCTTGAGTTTAAGGGTCCCGAGGTATTATCGCGCCTAGCCCAAGGGCAGTTACGCCACTGAACGTATTTCTACTATTGCAGAGCAAAAACATCGTCATTTTGGTACCTCCGTGGTGGTGGGATATATTATTGACAAAACATTGTGTACATCATTTGATAGAAGTGAAAATCTAAAGAAATACACATTCAAATACTTGTTGTTTGGTGCAAAGACAGTGATTTTTGCAATAGACCAATGATAAGATTCCATAATGTTACATTATTGACATAAACCATAAATAACCAGTAATATTACATAGTCCTAGATTATACACAGTTAAGATATGATACTTTTTATTATTTGTATATTTACATGAAAACATCTATCAAATACTAAATAGATAGCATCAAAATTCTGTATTCATTCAGAGGAGGTATGGTACCAGTGAGTTAATGAGCAATTCTATACAAGGACTTTGAACAATATTAAACTAAATCCGCTTGCTGTCAAAAAAAGTTTTCACTTTGGGATTTCGGCCTATTTTTGTCAATTAACTCACTAGTGAAAAAAGCCAATTTACTCGTTTTTAAGGTACGAAAGAGCAATAAAATTTAAGGAATATATTATTTTAAGTAATACTATATACTATATACTGGTGCTAATTCTGTTGTCAATAAATCGCACATAACTCAAATGACAAATCTAAAAGAAGTGCTTCTTTATCCAACAGTTCCGTTGTGAAAAGTTAAACCTTTAAATTCTTTGATTTTGTATGGGACTTCATATCTATTCATAGTTCATTATTGATCGAAGTTCAAGGAGGCTAAATACCAATAAGCTGTTTGCACCGGCGTTACATCGATGCGATAAAGAACGATGGCTTCGGTGTGTAGTATATTAAATGAATATACTACGACAATACACACATCGCTATCTAGTCCCAAAGTAAGCGTAGCTTAGCTTGTTATGGGTAATAAGATGACTGATGAATAATTTTATGAATAATATGCATAAATACTTATAAAATACAGATAAACACTGAAAAACATTCATGTTCATCACAGAAACATTTTCCAGTTGCGGGAATCAAACTCACAGCTTTGGACTCTGTTACTCAAGTGTAAGTTGTTTGACTCAAGGCACTAGACTGTTATAAAGAGTCCTTTTAACGTTTCAACCACACGTTCATAGGATGAGTGGTTTAAAAGTTCAATATGATTAGGACTAATTCGGTCAGAGGTTCAAACTCAGTTTCAGATGTGTTAATCAGTGTTCCATTGGTTCAATCTGACTAAGCAATGTATGTTTTAATGGTTTATTCAGGGATGGTTAGTTCAAGGGTTCATTAAAGCGACGGTCACAACAAGGCGTCTAGCCTGCGTTTTAGCGTCGTTCAAATTGTGTGACCAATCACTACTCTTGCTTTAACAGAGGTGTTTTGTGATTGGTCGCGCGGAGGATGTAGATTTGATCGCCACAAGGGACGCAGATTGCACACCACAGTATGGCCTTGCCTCAAAGTATGATTCGTGTAAAGGGTTATTAAAGGATGATTTGTTCAACGGTTAAATGTATGTAAAGGATAGATGGTTGTACGGTTCCTTGCGACTCACGGGACTAGAGGGCGGGCGCGGCCATGGTGAGGGCGTGGCGTCATAGTCATCATGCGCGGACGAATGTGAGGCGCCGCCGGGTGACGGCGATGGCGCCGCGCTGCCCGGCCCGTAGTCCTTGCGCGAACTCTTCGGCGTGCCGCAAGGCTCCTCGCCCGAAGCTGAAATCACAACATACACATTGAGCTGCAAGTATAAGAAAGTTTCCGCACAATAAATAAGGCAATACGCCTTGAGAAGAAAAAAACATTTTGCTCGTATGATAAATGACGTCAACAAAGGTAATCGGACAATATTATCTTAGTATAGTGTCACTACTGAGATGGTAGATGAATAAGTACGTCCATATAGAAGAGAACGATGGATGTCTTGCCACTTAAGTACCATCATATGAAGGAGAAGAAATAGCACTTTCGCTACTGATGAGATTGAGCTTTATTGGAAATCTCGCTCAGATTATGGTATGGAAGAGAATAGATAAGAGTGTCGTTACTGATAATGCTATGGTTGAGAAGAAGTGAGAGTTCGCTATGGGTAATGCTATGGTTGAGAAGAAACGTCTCACTACTGTTGACGGTTAGGAAGAAATCTATTGGAACCTCGCCACTGATAATGAGAATGATAATAGTTGTAGTCTTAAGACTGTGAGTCTCACCAGCCGATGCGTTACTAAGCGTGCTCTGCTGGCTGCCTTCGTCCAACGGTGTGCCGTCGGGTCCGGTGGTGACCAGCGCAGTGGCGGGCGCCGCGGGCCCGTTGTCGTGCGCCTCGCCCGGCGCTGTGGGCGGCGGCATCGCCTCGCCGGGCGGACCCATGTGCCGGCCAGCTTGCTGCAACACCAAATTCACTATGTATAACTTTATGAAAGAAAACTGTTTAATTCTATAAATCAACGTTAACGTTTCAAACTATACCAATTACGATGGAAATTGGAAAGAATATAGATTGTATCCTGAGGAAATAGAAAATCACATAAATATTATACTTTTTAGTTTTAGACAACAGACACAGGGATAAATAATGTATAGAAACGAAGAGTGGCATGACGAGACGTGAAGAAATGGCGCTTTTCGAAATGGTAATAATCGAAATCATATTAAAATGGATGAACTAATTTGGATGAACATAATCTGCTAGCAAAGGTTTTTGAATTTGAAATAAAGCTACCTTTTTATGAAGCGAAAGGGAGTTCTTTGGTTTCTCAATCTTTTCGCAGTAGATAACATTAGTATGGCAGCAAGAAAACATTGCTTATTCATTTTATTTTATTTATTTATTTAATGAGGACACCAACAGGTTACAACAAAAACAATTACATACAAGCTAAACAATAATAAAATATGTTGTAACGTAATCCCACTTAGAGGTTACCTGAGCATGCTTAAAAATAAAAAATTACAGATAAGGTCGAGAAAAAAATAGAATCAAAATAAAAACAAAAATAGTACTAGCAGAAGATACCAGTGCGGTAGTGTTACATTATATAGTCTTTCCAAAGAGACTCATCACAGAATATACTAGGTCCACTAAGGTAACATACCTTTATTGGTGGGTAGTGCTGCGAGGGGTGCGGCGGCGGCGTCGGCCTGTAGCCGCCGTAGGGGTAGGGATGGTGGTTGCGCGGCGGATACGCGTAGGACTGCGGCGGGTAAGGCGCCGGCTTGTACGGGCTGTGATGAGGGTAGGGCTGCGGCAACATGGCGCCGGGTGGAGGCGCGCCCGAGGGCGGAGGCCCGGCGCCGCCCGTGGCACCCGTGCCCGGCCTGCCCGGCACGGTGGGCCCGCTGCCGTCGGACAGGGACGACGACGGCCGCGGTGGCATCGGTACGTTCTGGGTACCTGGAACAAGCGACATGTTACCATTAAATTACATCCTAGTAGTAAGAGCTTTTTGTGACGGATATCGCCATGTTAATTTTTAACGTTGAAAAGAATTACTGTATCAATGCCACCGCTATGCAAACAATCAACTCGATTTTTGCCACAGAGATAACTAACTAGTTGAAATGACGGACTATATCATAGGTTTTTGATCTTGGAAAAATATGAAATTTCCAAATCGTTCTGGACTACTTCGTTCGTATCATGTGTATTAATAACTTTAGTACAACATGATAATCATGACGTGCAACACCTTGGCTGCATCTTCTTGAGTGTGGTCAATGCACCTATCTACTAAGTATCTAATATTCCATTGTAAGACTCGCAATAAAGTAGAACGATTGTTGTAAGTATTAATAAAGCAATTCTTTGACCTAATTGTATTCATGATAATTTTTTTTTTAATTTTGTAAGTTTTGACAGATTTACTTAAAAGAAAAGCACCTTAAGCCGCAGGTACAACAAAGGTCAATTAAAAACTGTACTATCTCGTTTCCAAATTATCTTCAAAAATATTATTACGGGGAACCCATTAATAAATTAGTAATCGTTTCCGAAACATAATAACAATGATAAGATCCAACGTTTACGATAATCGCCCTGCATTAAACTGAATGGGTTAACAGATAACAAACAATTGAAGGATACTTTTATTAGGTCGTAAAACGCCTTCTAACAAGTATCAAGGTTAGTACACGGGGTGCGTTCGCTTTTCGGCGGGATGCAAACAAACCATGCTGTGGGATGGGACGGGACGGGAGAACTTGAATTAAATTGTATCCGAGAGTGCAAGCGACGAATGTTTCCGTGTGTGATCGATCCGTGGCTCACACAGCTCGGCGCACTTCGCACACACAATTTGAATAATACAGTTAACGAGGGCTTAGGCGGGCGTACATCAATCGGGAGGAGAAACGCATCGGCACACCTTAGTACGGATATTGGCGTCGAATTGCGTTTTCGAGTGTCACGAATATTTTAAAAGTGCGATAGTCTGTGATTTTAGGGTAGGGGATTGCACGTACTCGAAACTTCTTTATTCTAATGAGCTTACCAAAATCGCTTAAAATTTGATATTAATAGAAAGTGTTGATAAAACTAGACAATGTTTTATTAGATATGACCATCTTAAAACTAATTTAGAAGAATCTACTAAAAACTAGAGATATGCCTTGGATATTGGAGCTTTAATGTAAGCACACTTAAAAAATAGAGATTTTCTAAAAGGCATATTCTACATATATGGGCGATGTCTAAGAGAGGCTATTTTGTCTGTCGAAAAACTCTTAGTAGGCCTCAGCCAAGCCCTGTGGAGCTGGAATTAGGAATACATAGCAATTTGGCGGTGTCCACCCCCGTGCCTCGAAAGCTGGTTATATCTATGAGTTGCTGTTATATCAATAGGCGGAGAATGATACTTTATTTATTGTTTTTATAGAGGACTTTAAGCGATTGTTTATTATCAAATATTTTACTAAAAACGTTACTTTAATAACTATGCAAACACAAGTAAGTATATATTTTAATAAAAAAAACTCGCGCTGCCAAATTATGTGCTTTGTATGTGAACAGTTGGCAGCCTGATGGAAGTTTACTGAATTTGGCAGCTGTCTGTACAAGTGTGGACGAACTTAAGCTTTAATACTTATACAATTAGATCCATCTCTCTGTCTTTCACAATAGATGAGTCAAAATTGTTTCGATTTTCGAAAACGACTTAACGAATGCCAACGCGGAAATCTCACACTAAGGCCACGGATCACTTTCGTTTTCCGGCACGTGAGCCGCATACATACGCCCTGCGAATTCTCGTTGCACTTTATAGTGGCGGTACTCCCGTATATGTGCATACAGCATGCGACATGCACGCAGCACATTGACCGAGAGCGAGATGCGAACGGCGGTGATTTGCGACGACGAAAGTGGTATTGCAGCTTTTATGTAGGTCGATTTGAACTTATGTAGTTATGTAAACTTGCGTGACATAACTCGCGCCGTTGTCGCTAATCTCAATACCCTCAGTAGATCAATGGTTCATGGAGGCGAGCAGTTATCCGATAGCTCGTAGATTTAAAACTCATCGAATGCCCACAACATTTTTTACGATTATATAATACAAAGTTTATCGTCTTATTGGAGAAGAAGACGGAAAAGAAGGCCTTCTGCTCTTTGCTGGTTCTTAAGTCGTACATTCTGTACTACAGAGCTGTAAATGCCTTTACAATATTTATTTGGCTCCTTTTTTATTTCAACTACAGTCGCTACTAGCAAACGATGCGATGCGATGTTTAAGCAAGCGCAAAAATCTAATTCTCAGGTGTAAGCAAATGCTTATACCTGAAAATATATAACAATATGATATATGAAAATATATAATAAATATAAAACAAAAATAAAGGTGGGTATTCAAGTTTTCTGGGCATTCGGAGGTCAGAAATCAACTAGTCTCGAGTGTTCCTAAATATAAATTAAGGACATGGATGGTGTGGAAGGAGGAATAAAGTGTTCTAACTGTAAAGTCAGTGTTCTTCTTTCAAACACAGTACAGTACGGAAATATAGAAAGTACGACTTCATAACGAGAAAAAACATTACGGCCCATTGGGAACGTGCAAATCGCTTATACTAAAGGTACTGATTAAGAACTGTCCGTGACACGGTCTCGATGTTAACGGCCGAATGACGATGTTATCACGTGCAAGGGACGACACTTTAATCTCAGCGAGCAATTATTATCGGCGCATTATAATAATGTCGGCGTCGATCAGACAACCGGCAGACGGCGAGGCGGCAGTGAATCATACCGAATGGAGCATATATTATGCGGCCCACCTAGTACGTATCTACATTATACGTAGATATTTGTTTAAGGTGACCATTATTGACGGCAAGGCAACTGGGTCAGCCTTTTTAAGGATTGTGTGTTGCTTTTAACCAGAACGCTTGTCAAAGCGTCACCGTGGGCGAGCACGGTACGTGTGTTAACTTTTGGGTATATTGAAGTTGACAAGAGGCTACTATCCTAAGGGCGCCTTAAAGTTTAAAGTCATTTATCAGATGTCTTCGCAACGGTTATAGCCTAGTGATTAACACTTCTAACTGACTAACAGTTCGATCCTCGGCACGCACTTCTAACTTTTCAGAGCTATGTGCGAGTTTTCAATTCAATATCACTATTACGGTGACCGAAAACATAGTAAGTAAACCTGCATGCCAGAGAGTTCTCAGTAACGCTCTCAAGTAGTATGTAGTTTACCAATCCGCATTTGGCCAGGTTGGCCGCATTTGGCCAGGGTGGTCGGCATAAACCCTTCTCATTCTGAGAAGAGACCTGTGCCCGGTAAGGGGTTGATAATGATGATTTATGAGTAATCAGATGTTTTCGTTTCATTGATTTGAAGGGTTGTGCTTGGGCAAAGATATTGATAAATTTTAAACTTATTCTTTTTTATAGATAAGAATACGCGTTTCACCATACTCATGGTGCACCATAACTAGATAATGCTTTTTCAAAACGCTCCTAATACAATTATTATTTTCACGTAGTTTAAAGTACTTAGGTACCTACTTTTTTACCGACCTTTTATTTTTATCTAGATAGACAATTAATTAAATTAGTGTCATCAACTTCTATGACATGCGTAAATTTAAAACGATGATTCACAGAAACGTGATGAATGTATGATAATCTAACTTTAGTCCGATACAATTGATTTATAGGTTCACACAGATAAGTCTATGCACACGTTTGTTTAATCCTAATAGACTTATAGCTAAATAGGGGCAGTGAGAGTAAGAATTTAGTTTTTTTTCGAAACACTAAATGGTAGAATGCATTTAATATACCGCTCGTAGGTACTAATAGTGCAAGAAATACGAACCGCTTGTACTCCGCGAATATCTCGAATCCCACGCATTATAGTTCCCATATCGAGCAATTACCGCCGCCTTTTTTTACCGGGACAACACTTTTACAGGTGTCCAAGTTTTTTTTTTTAATTTAATGTTTATTATACGACATTTTTACACCATTCAATATCTAATAACATCAAAGCACTCTCTTTTTCTTTGCTGGTGTTTAGGAAGATGCAGCTAAATTAGACCGGTGTCTGTGCTAGACGCAGCAGGAGACAAAAAATATTCCTGGTTTATTCAAACATTCTCAGTTTTTATAGATACTATTAAATTATATTAAATGTTCAATTGTGGTTCCTTTCAATTTAATAATTTTAGCTATTATTATGATTTATTAATTTAACAGCACATTTATCGTCAAAATCTTCAAAGGTAAATCTTAAATTTTTTAGTCTGTTACACAAATTTGGCAAGGCAAGGCACAATATAAATGTAATGTAATGATGTATATCAGTATACACACAAGAACACACACATCCACCTACAGCTTTGCATGTTAACATATTTTGAAATACATAGGTACCTAATTTAAATATCGTGAATGCGCATAATCATTAATGTCACTAGCTTTTGTTTGGATCCGTGGTGGAAGTTTGTTGCCGTCACAGAGGTTTCCTAGTTAGGCGGCAACAATGTTACATACCAGAACATTGTGGCATCGAAGACAATGACGGTTTCACCTAGGTTTTTATTATGTATTGTTTTAGTTATATAATAAATAAAAATGAAACCGATATGTATACATTTTGGCTAATATATCGCCTCGCTAAAGCAAACTATATCGAGACATTTAAAGCGGTTCGGAAACGTGCAGGCGGCCACTCAGCCGCACAACCAGCTCTGTCAAGGGCACCCGCAGTCCAGGCCGAGGTCTTTACTTTCCCCCCTCGAGCGCGGCCCGGATCGTGATCGTGAACATGGCAAAGGCATGCGTTAATGCGGCCATTTCAACTTTATCCGAAAGGCACAATATCATCAGTCAATCATCGGTATCAGCCTTACTAATAATAACGCTAATGACTTAGGTTTTTTTGAACGCGCTTAGTTTGGGAAATAGCAGTCAGATTTGAAAAAAGGTTGTTTGCATTAGATCACCCAAGTCTTGAGTAATTCTTTATAATTTTTAACAATTGTACCGCTGAGGATTAAAAATAACGACGAAAGACTGTAATTTTAAATTTATATCGATAAAAGTAGTTGGTTGATATTTGGAATTTTAATATGTAAACATGTTTCGTGACTTATGTCAGATCAGGATTTTCTACGACAACAGAGGTTAAATAGCTGATTAAAGTTTATTTTTTGGAGCTTCTAGAAACAGGAGACCGATTTAAGAACCTTTTTCATATTGACCGTATAATTCTTAAGGAGGTTATTAGTAGATACAGGTTATTTAACATCAAGTTACGACCCCTAGGAGACTTGTCGCGGTTGGTCTTAGTTTATTGTGTAGAATAGCGGCATAAAGTTTGTGTGAGAAATTATAATGTTGTAGGCGCATAAAATTATTATTCTTATTACGCGCTTTGATCACGGTTCGATGTACGGATATGTTTATTTATTTACCAAACAGGATTTAAAAATAAACGTTGTTACCTAGCTTATCGGCCAAAGAGATTTTGATAACATTTTGCATAGAGGAAACTTGCATCTTGGAGAAATACTCTTTTTCTTTCTTATCCCAGGAAGACAAACGGTTTTAAAAAAACCAAAGCCAGCGGGCTATTATACAATAAAGCTTAAAAGTCGCTTAGAGATATAAAATGCAAAACGTCATCATTATATGTCCCAAATCGAGGGGTTTAATTGAAAAACACAGTGACCCACTTGCGTACGCAAAAACCCAGTATAATATTATGGTGCCAATGTATTAAAGTCGCTGGACCGGAAGCCCCAACGAGATGAATCACGCTTCCACGAATCGATACGATCGTAGGTTGTCTCAACTCTCGCAACAGGTGAATCGATTGTTATAATCATCTGAATTTCCCGCCTCGAACATTGCCAACTAAAATACATCTTTAGATGGGGGTGTACTCTTGCAATCGATTCTAATTTCCAAAAAAAAATAATCCGATTAATACCTATAACAATGAAAGTAAATTGTTTGAAATTACTATCGAAAGCCCTTTTGTTTCACAGCCATCAGCCTTGCTTCACAGTCCCCCACTGCAAGCCTTATTCTGCACGCATTTCTGTGTTAATAACAGATGTAGTTTCAATGAAATACCTAACTATCAGACAATAGTCACCAACCCACCCAAAGCTAATTAATACATTTTTACCTTTAGCAAAAAGCGATGACGACCCTAAATCTCAGTTTGCAACCGAAGTTCCAGAATGAAAAAAAGGGCTTAGCCGGTTTTATGACGGCACCTTCCATAGTGGCTCGCGTAATTTCTGGCATTTAAGAAGAAATATATAGCTTAGACCCGCTGCCAGAATTGTACCTGGATAGGTAACAAACTCCCGACTCACAGGCAGGTAAATGTTATTGTCAAGTTGTAGTTACAACGACTGACATGGAAGGCTAAACGTGACCTCCAAAACACGGAGAGAGGTATAGACTTAAACTCGAACCGAAACATCAAGTCGAAAGAATAGTTTTCAAGAGTAAGCATGAACCACCGAAGCAACAGATCCAATCACAAAATGGACCTTAAGTATACGTAGATATAGTACATTCTCTTTTGTACTACGAGGTTTAACATAATTAGTATGTGAACATACACGCTACGTTGTATCGATATCGTGTGCTGTGTGCAGAATGCGGTGTTGCGGGCGGCAATGTACGGCGAACCACGTACCGGAGCCGCCTACGGTAGGCCGACATTCCGTGGAAATTATCATCTGTACCTAACAGCTAACTATCTAAGCTACTGGCAGTACTTAGTAGGGTGACCCTTGAGCAGGCAGATGTCGTAGGATGAAAGAATCCTTATCAGTTATTTTGTTACTTTTAGAGTGCTTTATTTGTACGCATTAGTGAACATTTATGCATACAGACAACAACATCATAATAAACACTCCTGTAGTCAGGTAAAAAGGAATAGGTATAATACAGAGGAATTTTTTATTCAGCTTTCTACAACTGTTTAATTGACTGCTATATATCAAACACTAAGTGACCTAAGCTGAAAAAGATATATTGAGCCGTAACAAAAATATGCCTTGCCATGCCATGTAGGATGAAAGAGGATTGATTACACGCGACTGAAACGCGAACGATAAGATTGGTAGTATGTAATGTGGGAGAAATATGTATAAGAAAGGATATAGTAAGATAAAAACAGAGGTGGATGGATATGTATGTGGTCGTGTATTTTTTCATATTATAAACCCTAGCATTTATTCATTGAATTTTTAGTTTAACTGAAAAGTTTAATTAACTTTTACACTCTGGCAATTTAAATGCTGTCTTCTCTTGAAGTGAGAAAAAGACTGCACTGCTGTTGCGAAGCGACATTTATTACTAAAGCCCTCAGAACCAACGTATTTAAAAAATAAATACAAAAATATGACTTCGGGACTGAAAAATGTCGGCTAGATTGATGAACGGTGCCAACAAAGTAAAAAGATAGATGGGTTGGAACGTTTTCGCATAACTACTCCAATTAGTACATTCAAATAATTTATTAACATTCGTTTATTTATTCCCAATATAAATTATGCCGTATGCAGCAGTCAACTAGCCAAGAACTCGTTGTATGCGAAGTAAACTTGAATCACAAATATCCGTAACTGGTTCAATAAGTTATGTATCGCATTGACCCATTAAACTAATTGCGTAAATAGTGGAAACACAGCGTTTAGTCGGAGCATTGGTTTTGTAAACAACATTGTAAAAGATGACATTCTGTCTTTAAGATTTTATAATATTGCAAACAACCTTTTGCCCGCGACGTCAGTCGCGGTCGTTTTGCCTTTTTAACCGTCCTGCGTTATTTGTTTCCTGACATAAAAAGTACCCTATGCCCACATATGATGGATACAAGCTACATGTGTGCCAAATTTAATTCAAGATCGGTACAGAATTTTGGCTAAGGATAAGTAACAAACAACCAAACAATTTCATTAACGCAGAAGTGTGTCATTTTTAAGTCAAGTTTATTTAAATATAACTGTCAATAGATGCGAAATGTTGAAATATTGTGTAGATGTTAAGTACAATAACACTAACAAAATAAATTGTATCAGATTGTTGGAAACAGAAAAACAGGAGTGGGTTTTTCATCACGACGTTTACCGAAAAAGTTCAACTAACCAATATGTGCCCAACGACCATAACCGTCAACAGACGCGGAATGTTTACATCTCGTGTAGAATGTACTCAAATGGTACACACAGACGGTACTAACAAGAATGGCCTAGTTGAAACCAAAATCGTTGCTCGTTGCATCTTTGTTCAGTACGTTTTCGAGCTATTTCAATCGCTGGCCGTTGACAATGTTAAAAAAAGAAAATTTATTTCGAAAAAAAAAAACATATTTTGAAAATAATTATATGGGTTCGAATTGAGTTCTCATATTTTTACTATTATTATTAGCCGGTTAATAACTGCAAAGCATTTTATCATTACCGACCCACTCCAAGGCTAGTCTGACATTAATAAATAAAGAGCACATGTACTGGTAAAAAAAAACCGTTAAAATGAAATCTATAAATTTAAATTAAACAATTATTTTTGATTTCTTATTCAAGGACACTCAGCCATTTCGATTTGTGATCCCAGCTGCTCACCGCCTAATCGTATTCATTTAATGGGCGAAAAGTGATAAATTCGTGAGTCAAGGTCACCAGAGGGTTCAACATCTCATTCACCCCGTTCCACCCTCTTTGCTAATGGTGCGAGACATTCTTTCAACTCCGCCCGCCACGCTCTCGTCTGGTAAAAATATTTACCGATTCGTACCCCATATTCCGGTAAATAGGATCCCAAATATATATTACAGGATTAGGTAAGTACTGTAACGCACTTCCCCCTCATGCCCTATTAACTTACTTCTGTAACAAGTTTATTTTTGTAGGGATGTAACTCGTAAGCTGATAACGGATGGCTTTACAATATGAAAGAACCAGGTTCGATTCCCGGGGCTTTAGGGACTATCCCGGGGCATTTCTAAAGAATCAGGTCACGATCTAAACGTTACATACGTTTTACTCTTTAATGCATTTTACACAAAAAACTTTTTTCACAACACTTCTTACGTCGGAGCTCGTAGGTTACAATGGAACTTTAAATGCTTTTGAAGTAACGATAGTTGAAAACTATATTGTGGTTTGTATCAATTTCTACTTCAATTCGGTGGTAAAAGCTAGTAATATTGATTAGGCACAATCTATATATTTATTTATGTATTAATGGTGATGTCAGATCAAAATACAGTTGCCACCACCCTACTTCTTCCCGCGGGTGTCGTACGAGGCGACTAAGGGAATATAACGTAGAACGGGCAGCAGCGTCCTCTGTACTACTACTACCATCTACTGCGAACGCTAACTGGTCTACCCAGCGTGGTGATTACAGGCAAACTCTATCGTTGGGAGAGGCCTTTAGTCAATTATTGCTCTTTCATAGACTGATAATGATGAAAAAAACATGATAACGACACACAGGCTAAGGGGCCAAAAATATAACATCCCTCGTTTATGGACGGAGCTTTAAATAGCAGAACAATACTCTACGCAGCTGTATTATGCGATTGTGGTTTGTATCAATGTAACGTATCAATTCGGTGCTGAAAGCTAGCAGAATTGATTAGACTGTGGCGTCGGTGGCTTGCAATCAATTCAAATGGGCCGCAAATGCTCCGTTCGCCGTCGGCCGTAGCCCGTGACGTCACCCGTTTTATCTCTAAACTCTCGTTTAATGTTTACCATGTGCAATTGCATACTGTGATAGATAGGTTTGAACCATTCATACAACTCTGTGAAACCCGCTCACGTGTAGGGTTGCTATAATTTCCAAATCATCATCATCATAATATCATATCAACCGATAGACGTCCCAGTGGTTGACATAGTTCCTTTGTAAAGTTTCAAATTTCACGGTTTTGTGCAGCTTGCGTTTAGCTGATCCCAACGACGCACTTGACGGCGTCTGTCCACCTCATTGGGGTCGCCAGCACTTTAGGTACATCGATACTCCAACCCGCCCATTGCCATAGCTGCGCGACTAGTAGAAGAACAAGAAGGGTAAGATATAGAAAAAACAAACTATACCCAAAACAGTACAGTACGACTGGATTATACCAATTTAACGTATCAAAATTTAGGTGCTGAAAGCTAGCAGAACCAATGAAACGCAGCCATAGATGGAAGAGACGGAAAGATAAAGCTTTCAAAACACAATCCCACACGCGACGAGGCGGCAAATAGTAAAATAACCAAAATATACGTATCTGTATTGCACAACTGTGGTTTGTATCAATCTAACGTATCAATTTAGATGCTGAAGACTAGTAGAACCGGTGAAACACAGTTGTAGATCTAAAAGACGGAAAGACAAAGCTTTCAACACACTCAGACACGCGACGCGCGGCGTAAAATAATCAAACTATTCACATCTGTACCAATTGCACTACTTTGGTTTGTATCAATGTATCAATTCGACGCTAAAAGCTAATAGAATTGATTAGACTGTGGCGTCAGGCTTGATATCAACTCAAATGGACCGCAAATGCTCCGTACGTCACCTGTTTTGTTTCTGCTTTCCTGTACACTCCCACAAAATTTTTACTATAGATATAAATATGTAACGTTTACAGTTAAATGATTTAGGCGGAATAATTGTGAGCAACCTTACGCTACGGAAATTCGCATGATTGGTTAAGACTTCATAATTAATATAATTTGAGGATTGATGATAACGTAGAGGTGAGACCTATGTCCAACACAGTAGGGGACCGTTATGAGGATGATGTTAAAAAACTTGAAAACTGACGACGAAAATAGCATTTAATATGCAATACCCTAAATCCATATTTATGGTGTCTTTTCTCTTAGTCTAAAATGGAAGCGTATCAGCCTTATCCAACCTTACTAAGAAGCTGGCTTATAAAAATCCATAGCCCTTATCCTTATCTTAAGAATTAGAAAGGCTTTGCCGGCAATGTGGTAAAATAATGACAGTGTATAGTCAGTACATATTTGAAAATTTAATGTACGTTCATAAAAACATTTCTAAATTTAAGAAAAAATGTGACTGCAATAATTTAAACATTAGAAGTAAGAATAAACTTACAGTGCAATATACTAGGTTACATAAAATTCATAATTCGTTTAAAGGAAATTGCATACAATTCTACAATAAACTACCAATTGTCATCTTGGAGATGTCTCTTAAAAAGTTCAAAGTTTGTATTAAACGTAAGCTTATAGAAAAGTCCTATTATAGTATAAAGGACTACGTAAACGACAAAAAAGCTTGGGTGTAAATTATTGCTCTAACCAGGTTGCTCTTCTAATAATTTAAAATGACATTGTGAGATGGTGATAACAAAAAAAAAAAAAAAACACCCGGCTAAGTTTGTTGTGGGCTTCTTCTTAGACCAGGACGCGTTTGGAACCCTCGTAGCTTTAGTTTTAAGTTTACGAATGTGGTTATCGCCATCATCTCACTACCGTGTGGTTCTTATGTACGCATCAAAAGTGCCACGTGTGGGCCTACTTGAATAAAGATTTTTTTGACTTTGACTTTGACTTTGATGCGGCCGAAGCCACTACACCAGCTGTGAACGAATTTAGGAATTGTATTTAGGACAAAATTTCTTTCTTTACCCGCAGGGAAACGAACGTGGTCCCTCGGACTTTATAGTTACATAGAGTACATTGATGCGTCAGAACTCCTCAGAGCTAAAGAATACAATCATTTGCAAAGAAAATTGACGATAAATTAGACCCAATGATTTAACACAATTCCTAATAGTTATCTCTTCGGGTAAATCGTGAACCGTCACGAATAACAATGGCGTTCATCAATCTCGCCGATACGTAGGTATTTTGTACAAACAAAAAAAAACGAAACAGCCTCTACGGATCGTTTACGTGAAAACGATCAAAACAAACATTATGGCGGGGATCGGGGCAAAAAGCGTTTGTTTCGCTTTTTTTTAGTCTCATTTAAAGGAGGTCGTCGGCCCTGTCAAGGACGCGGGGCACGTGGCTGGTGCGACAACATAGGCAGGTGTGGTATACGTATGTGTATCCAGGCACCCTGGCCCGCTGCATTCGGGAACGCGTCTCCGTTACTAGTAAATTATTAACTAGAGGTTTGCTCACCATTTCCACCTCCTACAAATTCTTAGAAGTAGAATTTCCCACACATTTGTTATTATGCTCCATATTTTACACGCAGGTTTTTATTTTCAATTATTTTGTATTTTCAATATATTTTTTTTTTCACTATAATCCCTCTCTTATATCAAAAACCTCACTGGAGCAGTTTTAATGTCCACCTCAGCGCAGTGGTGAACGCTTCTTCTTACAAGCGTAGTTGGCCCGGCATCAGAGGCAAATTGGGAATTTATTTTTGATAATTTTCTCTGGTCTCGTCTGGTGGATGTGGCTTCGGCCTTTGTTGGTTACCAGGGTGGTAACCAACAAAGGCCGTAAAGATGTGCCGGTACCATCTTTGATTGCATCATCAATTACTACACGGTATGATTGCTCATTGCAGTAGTTGCTTTTGGAGTTAAGTACTTCTTATTAGATCTATCTTCGATAATTTATCCAACTAATTATTATTTCAACATGGGTCACCCCTCAGAATGAGATGGTTTAGGGCGTTGGGTCGTAGTCCTACTACAATGGCCAAGTTCCGATTACGAGACTTCAAACTCTTTGGACAACAATCTGGAGAACTCAAAGGTACGCAGGTTTTGCTCATGATATTTTCCTTCAGCGTTGAAGCAATTGATATTTAATGCTTAAGACACACTTAACTCCGAGTAGTTAGTGGTGCCGGGGCTCGAACTCGGTCCCCAAGAAAGGCGGTCAGGCTTGCCACTAAGCTATCACCGCTCACCATAAAGAAACAAAACAAAACATGGAGCCTCAGTCTTTATCTTCATCATTCTAGGTACCCGATCGTACCATTAATTCGCTAACTTCCTATAAAACCGATTTGAATTGCCGACTGAGTAAAGGTTACAAAATCTATTTCACTAGGCAAAATTACATTCGGAAAGATGCGACCTTTATTGACCTATAAAATAATTAGCAATCATGTCGATCGGTATTTCCAATTTATTTAGGTATATGAGGCCAAATACCTCTCAATTGAAAAGGAACTGTCGAGACCCAAAGTTTTCGGCTTACGGCCAAATACTGTTTAAAAGCAATTTATTATTAAGGCTTTAACACTTCGCATTAACCACATAACTCAAATTCATATTTGAAATGTTCAAATATGTAAAAGTTTGTGAACATTAGAGGCAGTTCGTCATTTCCTCCGGCTGAAAATAATTTGCATGTAATTTGGTACAAGGGTTATTTTGATACCATGGATTATTAGCTTATTTTTATGAGCATCAACCTACTACATATTAAATAACTTAATCAATAATACTTTCTGTCATGTCAAACATTACATATCCTTAAAGGATGGAGATAGCTAAAACTGTAAACAGCTTAAAAATTTAGAATTAAAAGACTACAAGTTAAAGTGCAGGAAATATTAATAAATTTTAGTAATTGGAAATTTTGATATCCATTTTATAGCAGCAAGAATAGAATACAATATAATTACTTTATTTGCTTGAATATGGTACACATTTTGGTCTTACAATAACTATTTGTGACTACTAAACACAACTATTTGAAGAGTATCCAAAAATTGAAATCAAACTTAATTATTACACAAAACTAGGGCAACCTGCAATGACACTCGCGGATTTAAAATAATATATATCCAATTAATAATAAAAAATAAAAAAAATTATTAATGCTTAAATGCATGCCAAATTATAAAGTGACTACAAAAATATTTTTATTTAAGTAAGATACTAGCAAGATTTTAAAACTACAAAGCTGGTATATCAATGTTAATATAACTATGCGGTTTAAAAGGCATAATACTTATTATGCGTATTAAAATTACCTAAGCACGTGCTACTTTAAGTATATAAGGGCAATGAACACTAGATAAAATGTATTTAGGATTAGTCATACTTTATACATACACGTGTGTATTAAAAATTATCTTTTATCACATCCACCTACATTTACTACTTCATTTATTTCTTTACATATACATTGCTCCTCCATTACATCTCATGTATTCTATGCTTGTACAGCGCAGCGGTGGTGATTCTCATCTAGCGAGCAGAAGATCGGGATTCAAATTCCAGTAGTCATTAGAGGATTTTTTTTTACCTTTGTTTCTTTAAGAACTTAACTTGCGTATATAACTCATTCATAAATCATACTCGAAACCTGTATTATAAGTTATACTTTGCTTTAACGTTACAAAGTATCTCGGCATGCATTTAGGCGCCTCGCTTCGAGAATTCCCGTCTCAACGCCAAGAATACCGGATTAAAAGTTATCTTTGCTGATTTTATAACATCTTTTTTATCTCCTATGTTTCTTAGTTCATTTAAGTATAAAGTTTCAACGTAAATGAACAAAAAATCGTCCATTCATAAATTTTACAGTAGGTAGTAGGTGAAGATAGACGTTCATTTGGACTACCGCACTAGCTTTGCTTGTCAAACAACTTGGGCCTCGACGCCGTAAAAGAGGCGAGTTTTTGCTAATTCAAGAGGGTTAGATATTCTAAAGTAATTGGCTTTCAAGAAATGCTTGTGATATTTCTACACTAGACTTATTTACGAAGAAAAAAGAGAAAAAAAAAACTTATCTTTTCTCTTAATATACCGTCTTATGATTACGGTTCTCTAGTTATCTCCATTGATCATTAACCGACTGTCATCGTTGTAACATATTGTCTGACAACCGACTGGCGCAGTGGGCAGCGACCCTGCTTTCTTAGTCCAGGGGCGTGGGTTCGATTCCTACAACTGGATGTTTATGATGTGTGATGAGCATGAATGTTTTTCAGTGTCTGGGTGTTCATCTGTATATTATAAGTATTTATCGGTATTATATTCATAAAATATTCATCAGTTATCTTATTACCCATACCACAAGCCACTTTGTGGCTAGATGGCGACGTGTGTATTGTCGTAGTATGTATATATTTATATTCTTTTTGTACTAACGAATACAATACATACTCATATACACCCAGGTGTAAATATGCCATTCACTAAGATACAAGAGCAATCTTATATGCAGTGGTTGTAGACAGTTAATTTATATATTTTTTTCCTTTAGATAGGATAAAATAAAATAATTATTACCATAATATTTGTTTGTTTTTTTTTTTTTGCCAATGCTTTTCTTAATCCCGTCTCAATAATTTATTATGATAAGACATCAAGTTATTTATGATCCACAAAGGCAAAGTATGGCTCTCTTATTTTGGTAGAGTTCAAGCCCGACTTATCTTTGTTGATGACATTCCACTGCCAGACCACCGATACGCGCGTTGGACTAACTGCGAAATGCTTTTAGCGCCCGTATTCAACACAACAACTTCAGCACACAGCAAAATGCAACTCAACTATAACAATATAAAGTTGAGTTTGAAAATAAAGGCAGTGGAGGCAAAGTCGGTATAAATGAAACCTTATTCGTCCAAAATAAAGTCGTTTTCGAAAGTCACATTGCATGCGGGCGTCGAACAATACGCAATTCACCTTCGAGCGCGTCGGGTTGCGGTATTGCGGGCTTCATTGTGTTAAAATAACGATGGAACTCGGATTGGAAACGGACACAATGATAAACAGAACTTTATAAAAATATAGACGGCGAATTGATAACCCTTTATACCCGAATACGGCATAAATTCAAATTCAAATTCAAATTCATTTATTTAAAGTAGGCCTACTTTATAAGCACTCTTGAAACGTCAAGTATGCATGTTTGTGTGACTCTACCACCGGTTCGGAAAGCAGATTCTACCGAGAAGAGCCGGCAAGAAACTCAGTAGTAGTCATAGCAAAGACGGCTAATGTATTTAATAAATTCACCGTGTCATGTAGTGAATTATAATCATATGAGTTTTATAGTTAGATCATTCATACCAGGGTAGCTTGGCACGACGTCTAATAAGATAGATTTTATAAATTTAAAAAAAATAGACCAACGTTTATACTCCATTATGAAACGGAAGTGTACGTATAATATAAATATATAAATTATAAATACATTCCGTAAATATAGATTATATATAAAAAATATTAAACGTTCCACCCGTTTTGTAGAACGTCAGCTGTAAACTTTGTCCTGTATGAATAATCTTGCGTGAAAAAACTATAGAGACGACTCTGGTAACTTTGTAAATTAACATTAAAATGTGACGTGGTGAGAACTGAGTGCAGAGAAGAACCGCTCGACAACATCAGCAATTTATACATTCTTGTATGATAAACTAAATATGCAATAGGTACCTAATTCTCTACCAAACTTACTTCTTATTTTATTATTAAACTTTCTACTAAGTCTGATATATTGCTTTTTGTGAATGTCACAAACTAGCCCGAATTCAGTACGTAAAGTTTCCATTGCCATAAAGAGTTTATATAGCGTGTGATAATTTTACGTCCAACAAACGGCGTTGTTTTTCAAAGAATTTAAGACACGCGTATGCGCAAAACGTTGTGCCAAAATTTCAAAGTAATCGGTTTTAAAAATGTTTATAAGATTTTGAACTAATAACCGGTTGAAAAAAAAAACACGCAAATCGGTCAAGTAACTTAAGAGAAATCGGGAAACCAAGAGACTTTTATTAAACTGTTAAAAAATAGTTTAAATTTTGTCATAAATTTAATAACTTACATTTACATTTTTTGCATATTCAAGAGAGCTCTATCCTCGAGCGCTTTGTATAATTTTCCAATGAGAGAGACTTCATATATTCACTGGGTGTTTGTCGAGAGCCGAGAAGTCCGACGACGAGCCGAACGGTTGACGTCATGTAGTAATGTTCAACTCCTACCAGCTTGCCGGCTAAGAAAGTAACTAACCTACAATTTTTTTATACATTGCTGGTTTTATATCAAGTAGGACTGTCTTTAGTTGGTGTTGAAGCAGCGTTGTATTTTGTACATTGCGGAGTTGTTCGCTGTAAACAAGACTCGGAGTGAGAGAGTATCGCGGTCACATAACCGGTATTCGAGCACGGCACAGTCACCATTCGCCCAGTCCCCAGGCCCGATGTTTTGAGAAAGCCATGTTCGGCAATCGTTGACGTTAACAAAACACGATTGCTTTAGCTGTTCGTAAGAGGCGAGGTATAAAACCAAGAAATACTTTTAAGGCGCACTCGACATGAAGTGTGATATAATGAGCAATGAAAGTAAAAGGGTTTGTATGTGTTGAAATCATAATAATAGGTGTTTTTATTTTATTGTAAATGTATTTCTTGGAATGATTGTGTGAACAAAAAAATCTTGTAAGCGAAATCAAGCTCACTTGAATAAACTAAAAACGTTAACAAATTCTGGACACGATCGATTATATGACTTCTAGCAATTAGAGCTACGAAGTGGTGGTGGTGAAATAATTTAATTCAGACAAAAATACACATAAGACATAAAAACGTGTAAGCAAAATAAAGTTTAGCGGAACATGGTAAAATTAATATACATACATGACTAAGTTTGATGAAAAAGATTAATGTAAAAATGCATTAGTATTTTAAAATAAACTTTTATAATTATTGATTACACAAAAGTGAAAAATTTACGTAAAGAAATGCTTCCTACGGTGTTTTCCATAAAGGCACGAAATTGCGTAGCCTCACTACAGTTAGCGTTGTTTAAATTCATGAATGAACCTAGTTGAGATCAAATATAGTTGTCAAACTATTCATAGGTAAGGGATATACAATAGCGAACCCGGGCAATAACCTCATCAAGAACAATCAGAGGGAAGCCCAACGAAACATAAACAGATCTAGGATATTCATGAAACCTTGAGAAATTACTTACTACAAAAATGGGTCAAAAATTCGTTGACTTTAAGACCAAATCCACTTTTCGTAAAAGGCTCGGCGCGGCGGCGTGAGCGACGGAATCGAATTGTATTAAATGACATTTGCAGTCACGCAAATCTCTGCAAATGTCATTTCAATACAATTTGATTTTTCCGCATACGTTGACGGGTGCGGTAAATGGTTTTTGTCTAGACACTCTGAATACAAGATTTAAGCTTGATCTGGTTTTTCTGTCACATCGTAGAAATTATCTTAAAACGCATCCAACGCTACTCAACACGACACGTCGGAAGGTATAGAAAAATCTGCTTTTGACAATATGTGATTTTTCGTTTCCGTTTACATACGATTCACACATTCCCTTATTGACACGGCACTCAACGTATCACGTCACACAAAGTGAAGTATGAACTAACGTACGAGTACTTAATCAGTGCTTCATATTATTTGCCCATTACGTAACATATCAGTTGTGGTAAACTATACAAAGTAACAAACACAGATAACCGCGAACGTTAATTATCTGCTATGCTATGCCATGATAGTCTAGTTGTTGTTCAGGTTCAAATTCGTTTTATCACATTTCATTTAGGTAAATATGTGGCTGGTACATAGAATAGTAAATGGTTGCAATACACATGTTAACTGAGCATGCGATATCCCCATATACAATACCTATAAATGTTTGAAAGAATAAAGTAATGTCCTTAAGACATTGATTCCGTAAGTAAACTATAGTTAAATAGTAGCAATGCAGGTAGTTTTAACCACGGTGACTAAAGACTTCTGAATTCGAATTCATCAATTCATTGCCTAATGAGAGGAGTTTTTACACCTTTTAGATTTTTTGCTACTGGTGGGCAGTTCAACAGATTGTTGAATGGAAAGGGGGTCCCCGGGTTAATTGGCACAAGCTCGTAAGACGAAGGTTTGTAAACAGAGGCGATGGTCCGGCAGCTGAGCCGGCAGTCGGCACATAAGAGTGACGCGTCGACACCCATCCCGGGCGGGTGGAAGGTCCTGTTTTGCGTGCCCGCCGCCGGTGGGGGTAAGTTTTTCACGAGACCCTATATACCGCGACCCCCCTCTCGTACATAAGGTGGGCGGGGGTGGTTAGCGCCCGCAAAAGGGGCAAAATACGGTGTACTCTGGGCGCCCGCTCTATGTGGGTCAATGTCGGGAAAGCCCGCGTCTGCTAGTGACGAAGTATGCACAATGAATCTGATCAACACGCCCTTGGCGAAACTACAAAAGAGCCGGCAAAGCAATTCGAACAATTTTTTCCCTTCATTGTTTAGTTATCATTCAACACAAGTTTGTCACAGTGGATACCACACTGATTTTGCATGACAGCCATATCTGACCTTGAGTATGAGAAACCCCATGACAAGATGAAATAATGAGTCTAGCAGGAAATTTTAAAAGTTCTGGACGGTCGTCCGTCGTAGCATGACAGCGAAAACGTGACGATTCTTAAAGACTGGCTGACTTAACTGTAATATTGCCTTAAAACACGATCACCCTCCAACATGACGTCTAATTATGTTGATGGGTACTGTAAGCGCAGTGAAAACATCATTGCGCTTGTGTTGAAAGTTTTCACGTACTCTAGTCTTTCTGTGCAAATGTAGTATTTTAAGTTTGGGCACACAAGCAAAGACCTTTGATTAAAGGAGCAAGCAACGATTGATCGCAACGTGCAAATCAAAAGACCATTCTTCGACCCACGGGTTTGCTTTAAGACATATTAACGACCACTCCCTTGAAGAGTTTCGTTCTTTCTCAAAGGGATTTCCGAAGTCCTTAACTGTCAAAAATTCTTCAATACGTTTGCAGCAATGTTATATTTGAGCTTGCCACAAACATGCCCACAATGGAGAAGCGAACACAAATTTATCGACTTAGAGGAAGGATCAATGGTAAGATAGGATGGTACTCACCGACAGCCGGTGACATGGATCGTGAACCGCTCGAGCCGGTGGGGCTCGGCGTGGGCCTCAAGTGCGGCGTGGTAGCGCGACCCGCGCCGCCGCTGCCGCCCGAGTCATTGCTATTTTGACCGGTCAGATCCTGCAACAAAAAGATTTAAGAGTTAGACGTGGACAACATGGAAATTGAATTTCGTATCGTCGACAACGTTGGTGATCTTATAAGCGGAAAGGGTTCGATCCCCGAGAGGAAAATTTGGTAATTTATAATTTTAAAATTTTCTCTGGTGTTCTCTGGTAGGACACCCTACGATATGATGCCGCAAGAAAGTAGGTAGGTAGGTATTTAGGGGTATGTTCATATAACTAACCCCTAACAGGTTAGCCCGCTAACATCTTAAGAGTCATTATCACTTCGCACCTGGTGTGATTAGTGCTGGAGTGAAATGGAATAGATGAATTTAGTAGAATAAAGAAATCACAATAAGACTCAGTCATGTTGTAAGATACCACGATTCCGATTTCACGACATTTATTTCTCTAAATAAATCACGAAATAAACAAAACAACCTTTTTAAATTAAGAAAAGCAAAATTATAAAGTTTATTTTATAAAATGTAATGGTTGATTAGTGAAAAATATTGTATCTAGATAGATAAATAGGATAGGTGTATTATAGATTTGTATAACAAATTAGAGGATTATGGTAATCAAAAAAATAAAGAACATACTTCTTACTTTAGTAAGAAGCTATTCGTTGTGGAATACCGAAAACATCTAGAACAAATAGCTCATTCGAACACAATATGAAGATAAAGTTACTTATTTTAACTTCACATTTTGCAGAGTAGTCACTACTTGGCCAAATAAAGAAGACTAAGATTTTCCACTTCAGAACCGGATATGCCAATTGAAAATCTCAATTTAATTTAATAAATTTAAAATACTTCAACATCGTATTTAGGTTCGTTGCAGGGCTAGATATTTAGACACAGTTTTAATCTTAAAGTCACAAAACAGACTTGATACTTCACAAACAGTATTAAACGGAAGTATTTTATGAGCACATGCATATAAGTCCGAACTGGCCTCATTACCTTGGATTTGATTTGAGACCCAAATTTTGGGACAGTATTTTGGTTATAAAAAGTGAACGTAAACCTTAATCAACAAGCGCATAAATTGAAACAATCATGAGAAACGGTAATAAAAGAAAAGTTATTTTTCAGTCGGAAATATTTATGAAGAATATATGTTGCCAAGTTCGAAAGATTATTTCCTTGAATAAGATATAAAGTTAATAAAGGTGTAATACGCAACGCTAGAGTTCAAGCTCAATTAGAACCCTTACAAAGAACAATAAGATTATTTAGATAAATGGCAACACCTTGACACTGTAACCTCAACACCATGGTTCTGGCGTCGTCGCAGTTAGCAAGTGAAGGCAACAATAGCACTGTGTCAATAGAGCACGGCCGCTTCACTAATCGCAAACATCTCGCAAACGCCAAACAATTCCTCTTTACCTCCCACCAAAACAAATACAAAGCAGACTCGCGCGTCTTTCATCATAACAATCTTATCATCAGGCGTTTAACAATGAAACGCGTAACTTTACGTAATAATATCGACGAATTGATAAAAGTTCATGCAACATTGAATAAGCAAACTTATGTGTATTGTTTTTATGACAAAAGTTACAACTGGAAAATTGTATTGTGCGCTAGCCACTAGGCCACTCACCGTTTCAAAGCGACCAGTGGTCCGATCGTAAATCAATCAAGGGACGTTTTCAATCGGTATCGGCACGGGCACGAACTACTGGAATATAGAGTTCACAGTCGAAAGCGAACCGCGGTTAATGCAATATGAAATGCCGTAGAGTCGAAATCGAGTGACACAAAGCCGAGAGAACGGCTTGGCGAAGTAGCGCGTTCTCAGTAGTTGCGAGAGCGAAGGAGTCGGGCAAGGCGACTGGCGAGGCGAGTCTCGACCCCCCGCTGTCGAGGTTAGCTCGGCTGCGAGAGGCTCCGGCGTCGATCAGACGAGTCCGGCGGGCGGCGACGGGGCGCGGCGCGGCGTGCGGCGGGGGAGAACGATAACCGCGCCGATGTTTTTGCCGCGGATCCCGCTCGCTCGACGCAGCGCAGCGGCGCGTTCTTCATTTAGTACAGAGTCCATTATCTGGTGCGCCGTCCCGCTCTCACCCGCGGCCGCCTCGTCGCGCCTCGCCGCACCGACCGCTGTTTTATTGCCAGCCGACGATTTTAACGTGCGCTCGCAACGTCCGGAGCACAAAAGTTTTTATGGAAATTTCATTCCGAATGCGCCTCGCTCGCCCGCTCGCTCGGGAACGTCAATATAAAAGCACGATAACGAACGGACGAGTCAATTAATTATTATTGTTGGAAGCTGTCGGGTCGTGCTGGGCGGCTCTATCTAGATACTGTACTGAATGTGTTCTGCTCTGTGGAGCGAACGTATTTTGCATTGTATTACAGGATTGATTTGAGTAAAGTTTAACCGCTCAATAGGTGGATTGAATAGATGCGAATTTAACAGTCATATACCTTGTAACTTTATCCTTATACCGATGTACCTCTACCAGCAGCTGATGTGCGAGCTGTAGGCAAGGTATCAATGATGGCGATAAGCAACCTTGACATCCACTAATATAGCAGGTGCTCAAAAAGCGTAATAAAAAATTAAAATGTGTAGATAGTTGAAGTAATCGTGGGAGTGACGTCAAACGGTAGATACTGGTATTTAGGATAGAGGCAGCTTTTACTTATATCTTTATATATATATTTCTTGTGTGCGTGTGTATGTCACTGAACTCCTCCTAGACGGCTGGACCGATTTGAATGAATTTTTCGGTATGCGTTTGGGTGGTACCCTGGATGGTTTAGATTCTCAAATCAGCCCGACAGATGGCACTGGGGTCAGCTAGTGTATATATATATATATATATATATATATATATATATATATATATATATATATATAAGTAAAAGCTAAATAACGGGGTTAAGACATAGGTAGGCTCCAAAGTTTCATAATATTATTTGTGGTGTACCTACATAGATATGTACGTGTTATAACGTAGCTCTAAACATTATCGTACTAGAATCATCAAATATATAATTAGAAAATACCTTGGTAAATAATAAATATACATTAATTTTAACTGTGAAAATGAGTTCGTTATGAACCTTCCACGCAGTGACATTCAGGGATTAACACGATTTTTTTCTAAAAGAAACTTTAAAGAGAAGGAAAGTGATAAAAGCTACTTGTTATTGCTTTTATTCGGAGCAAAACATAGTCTCATATCAAAATGCGAAGCGAATGAATTACTAACCTACCTATCTGCCTAGCAGATAAGCCGGTAAGGATAGGTCAGTGGTGCCAACCACACGGGGGAAACATAGGAAGAGGTACATAGGTAACTACCTCCCTACGTTTTCTGATATAGGTACACCTATATACCTAGTTGCGTATAACACATGCTGACAAGTTGGCTAGGGTGATGAAAGTCACTCTCAGTCGAATCTCAGTCAACGTGTTTGTAGGTAAACATGCGTGGGTCCACAAAGCGGCACAAGACTTTGTTATTTGGGACTCCTTGCAAAAGACCTATGTCTAGCATTGGATGTGAATCGATTGATATGATGATGATGATATTAGGTAAACATCAGGTAAATACTTAAGTCCTACCAAGGAATTCTGTTTCCGTTTCATTAATGAAGGTTTTTTTAAGTCAATGACTAGTTGGCTAGGGTTGGTATCAGCGGTTAAAACTAACATTATTATTTATGCATTAGAATATTAAGCAAAACATGATTAAACGTTTTCTTTACGGGGTAAGGATAAGTTGTGTATCTCCCGCCGTTTTATCCAAACACTGAGCAAGGGCGCTGGGATGGAAATAAAAACGAATAAATAAATAAATATACTACGACAATAAACACATCGCCATCTAGCCCTAAAGTAAACGTAGCTTGTGTTATGGGTACTAAGGTAGCTGATGAATAATTTAATGAATTTAATACACATAAGTATCTTCTTATAATACTTATAAACATCCAGACTTATATCCAGGAAAAAAAGGGCGGAAAACTTCGATTTTTCCCAGTTGCCGTGCTTTGGCGGGGGAATAAACTAATTAGATCTCTTGTCAGTGGATATAATCGGGGGATATAATTGTCGTCTCCTGCCTATATGCTAGCTGTGCTGTACCTAGTTAGTTCAACGCATAACTGAGTAAGCTGCTTGTTAGAGTTTATATTCAACTGTGATATCTAGGTACAATAGGTAACTAGCGACGGCCATAGTCTCCCCGCACATCAATATTCCTAAACTATTAAAATCCAACAGTACAGAACCTAGTTAAATGAACATTTAGTTTGTAGCAAGGACAGTAATTTACTCAGGTTATTTTCCACAATGATCTAGAAGACTTTACCGCGTCCTACGGATTAAATCTGGATACTTTCCCAATTAAGTTTCGTTACGAACTCAACTGCGCATTATTTTTCTAATCTCTGTTTCTCAGTATCTAACAGATTATCCAGTGAGTATATCAAATAGTATCTAACAAGAGTGAGCTTACTATGTCAGTATCTGTACCCGACAGATTATCCAGTAAGGATAGGTCAGTGGTGCAAACTATACACGATTGGGTATTGTGCGTATGTGCAATCGTTAGAAGTAGCGTGGTTTATAAATAGGAGGCAAGACGGGCGAGTAATCAATGTATTCCACTATACGTTTTTGTAATAATAATTGTCCCTCGGAAAAGCGTTACACACATTATGAGCGTATCTGAGATCAACAGATTATCCAGTGAGGATAGGTCAGTGGTGTAAACTGCACGCTAGGGTGTGTATTGTTACCGTGCACTCGTAGAGGCCGCGCGGTCTATAAATAGGAAGCAAGACGGACAGCAATTATTATTAACACAGCTATACCTGCGAAATATAGTTCGCCAACCCGCATTGGTGTAGAGTGGTTGTGGTCTACGCACTGAGCCCATATCTCGTATGAGAAAGGGCGCTAGTGCCTTCATGGATGGATAGATGCCGCAGCACAATTAACTGCACAAATGTTTATACTGAACTAGATTGTTGGATTGACAAACAGGAGACTGAAACGTTTTAGAAATGTCTACTGGTTTTTCCCGGTGCTCCTACAACGGCTTAGTACAATAAGCGAGATCTAAGTCTTACATTTTACGATCTAAAACTTACACAGTTCTGCATTAGGACGGCACTATACTGTAAAATGGTTGTCGTACAGTTCTAATGCAGTGGAATTCAGGCCGAAATTAATAATAATCTAATCCAGAATCTGACAATAAAAAACTTAAGTAAGAAGATCCATCTTTATACGCAGAAGTGGGAAAAGGATAGCATTACTAAACCTTAAGTTCGATCTGAAGATTTGAGGGCGTTTGCTGGCCGGAACTAAATAAATCATTTGGAGGATACAGTTTTCAGGAATCCAATGGCGACATTGTTTTAATGTTCATCCCTCGATCGTAGAGAATAAAAAACAGGCCGGCTAAATAAGATCTTAAGGAGTACAAATCACAAAGCAGCCATATCAGGGGCTCCGCTCCACTCCCCCATGTCTGCAACCTTTGTGTAATAACGACCACATCTTATTAAAGCACGGAGTCAACTCGTGATTATAGCATTCTGAGCCTTACAGATTATCTAGTGAGGATAGGTCAGTAGTGCAAACTACACAGGAGGGTGTGTATTGCGTTCTTGCAATCGTAGGACCTCTACGATGCGCGGTCTATAAATAGGAAGCAAGACGGACGCGTAATTAATGGATAATAACCTGTGATCGTGGATCCATTTTGATCAGTGCTTCTGCAACAGTTAGACGTTTAACTACATAATAAGTTAAGTCACGACCGTTTGTAAGAGCTGAACGGATATTGTCCATGATTTCACTCATCAGTAAAGTGCCTTTCCTACCTATAAAACAATACATTGAATGACTGACAGAGAACGCATAATAACAAACTCCAAAGCCGTGGAATGATAACACTTATATGGAATTTTAAAAGTGCACTTCATTTTATAAAGGTTCTGAACATATCAATGTTTGGTCTTAAAAACCTATAAGCATGTTACTTTTTAGGTTATATGTATAAATATTAAATATTATGACAAAAAATCTATCCAAGCTTGTTTTTTAAATCAAAACCTCAAAGAATATCTTAAGGGGTGATATAGGTATGTTGATTCAACAGGCACGTCCGATGTTCTCATCTTATTTCCACAGGAAATCAGAAATTCTGGACAGTCAAAGTGTCGAGAGCACATGCTCGTATTATAGTTAATAATCTTTTGTTGCTCTATACAAAATTTTGAAAAGATATTCAAGACTATATTTCGAAAGGAAGTATGTGCTCAAAATAGAGGCTGATAATAATCACAAAGTCAATTATGCAATTCTTAAACGCTGCTGTGCGTTTAAGGAGCCTTTTTAAACTCCCATACTTCAAGTTAATCGAGCTTGCAATAAATGCCTATAATGGTTCACATCCAATGGGGCTAGGTCACTGGCACAGAGCGCGCTGGAGGGTGCATCCTATACACTGCAGTATGCGGCTATAAATAGTAGGCTTGATGGTCGGCTAAGCTGCATAACTAAGGTGCCCGATGCCTCTCTGCGTCGATTACTCCTTGCACCGATAATGCCGCGCTATATTATTTTGCTGGCACGCCAGTGTGAAGGGGTGTCTATTCTCGATATCTCATACACTTTATGGTTAATTGGACGTAGTTAAACTACACTCTATTTTTTCTTACTCGTCTAATAATGTAAACAATTTTTTTGTTACTTTCAGTGTAAATTTTATTTTTAAATTATTAAGGAACTAATAAAATCCACCGCACAATCGCACCTACATAAAGAAAATATCATTCTAATGTGTTTTTTAATCATTTAATCGAACTTGTATTTCTATATTTTTAAACCATACAATATAATGAAAAAATTGTTAACAGCATAAAAAAGTTAAAAAAAATCGAGAGTAGCGATCCGAACCACATTAAACATTTATAGGGCCTTAAAAATAAATGTGACATAACTGCTATAGTTATGCAGTGTTTTTCCACGTTCTGACATTTGAAAGGTGCTGTCAGTGACAAATCACTGCACAGCTATTGCAACGTTATGCCACATTTATGTCTCAGAACTAACCCAATGTGGGTTGGATCATTTTCGTTCTACTACGTCCCTTGAGGGAGCCGCTGGAAACAGGTGGCCCGGGACCGTGGATTTTGGAACTCTCTACAAAAGACCTATTTCCAGCAGAGGACGTCAAAAGTGATTAAGTCCACTTACAACAAACAATATTTCACTGCTGCTCGAATGACAAAAATAGAAACTACTGGACCACATCGGACTTGGGTGTTTTTAGCCACAAGTGACATCTTCGGTCGGCAAAGCGGCTAGCTGCTGTCTTAATATCTCATACACTTTATGGTTAATTACCTACAACACGTAATTACTCAGCTGAAAAATAGAGCCATGTATTGTATTCATGATGCACGGCATAGCTGTACAGAAATTTATATTGTTTTTGCACATAGCATGAAATACTGTTTGTAACACTAAACAACAAACAAATAGATGTATTTCTGCTCCTTTTTCACGTTCCACGAAGTAAATATGTTGGTACAGGTATACGTATGAATGACAAAAAATAAAAACTACATCAGGCGAAATTCATGGCTTTACACCCAATGCAGCTGGATTGACTAATGCCTACATAAAACCGAATACTTCAGAATTATGTAATCTACGAATATCTTAGGACGTCTCGTGCCGTAGTCGGACTTGCTTACCACTAGCCCAAGTTATTATTTATTAATAGGTTTTCATCATTTCAATGAATAGGTAATTGCTGAAAACTGCGAAGTTAAAATGAGCTGATAGTGTCTAGGTCAGTGGTCCACCGTAAAGTGAATCATATACGCTATAAATTCGACCTACCTACATAATTAAACTACGTTGCCCGTACCGAAGCTTCTGGCATAGAGTATAGCACTTTAGCTATTTTACCGACATATACGTTTATGAAAGGTTATTCAGGTTTATAGGATGCACTAGCGCTTACTAGTTTAACTTAATCGTTTTATATCCTTTGCATGTCATGTACACTATAGTTGCTAAATAATGGTTTCTTTATGGATACAATTTGATTATATGGGGGTAAAAACAATTTATTATTTAGTAAATGAATCATAAAATAATATCATACTTATTTGTAAGAGAAATTCTTATAAGAAAGATTGTTGGCCGCTTTGACAATACAAATATACGAATATATACAAAGTGAGATATTTATATACATATATATACTTCAAAATTGACAAATCAGGTAATTCTGATGATATGGAAAATACCTAATACCATTCGGATTTCATGACGATCGATATATTTAGAAATTCGGCTATAACGAACGCACTTTACATTTCACGTGAAACTATTAGTATAGTTTTTCAGGCAAGATTTGAGTGCATATCAATCTACACTCACTAATTTGAAACTAAGTCTATGAGGACTCCCAATTCCTCTAAAAAAAAAAAAACATAATGCCTTTTACGACGGTCGTTAGGTTTAAAGAGCAGATAATAGAGTTAGACAAGTAAAATTTAAACAAGATTGAAATGTTAGTTCGCGACTCGCGGTCACCCGACGTATGAAACATAAAGGCACCGATGCGCCAACACAAAGGGGGGTGAGCAGCAACGTTATCCGAGGACGCGGTGAGATTAATCGCGTAAAAGCGTTCCAAGATCACTCCTCGAGTTCAACGACCGGCGTGTGAAAATGTTGCCTCGTAAATAAATAATTCACAAGGCTAGTGTTCTCCGAGCACGTGGCGGCGGGGCACGTGTTGTAAGGTGGGTAGGTGCACACGTAAACATTTACATTACATAACCGGCTCGTCATCGGCGGGCGCTGTATCGAGAGCGAAATGCTGCTTATTGCGAATTGCCCTCCGCGAGGCGTGGCGCAGGCCGCGTTCCGCTCGGGCCCTAAACTAAACGCACGCAGGCAAGAAGCGGTAACCCACTCAGATTTGATCTCCGGCATGCAACGGTTGTCAACCCTAAGTTAAACTTCTCATAATTACTATTACAAAAAACTCAACTTCCCTATCATCCGATTTATTTGCTTTACAAGATAGTTCTTAATTGCAATCTCACCTGCTGGTAAATGATGCACTCTAAGATGGTAGCGGGTTTACTTGTTGTGGTGGCTATAACAGTTCACTATATAAGTACTAACTCTAAACTTCCCTATTATCTATTTCGCGCGGGCCCTAAACTAAAAGCGCGCAGGCAAGAAGCCGGGTAACCTACTAAGAGTAGATCCCCGGCATGCAACAGTTGACAGCCCTAAAATTAGCCTGCTTCTTACCTATTACTATCAGCAGTACATAACTCCCCCATGTTCTGCTTATTTCCACTTCATTTTAACCTATAACTAAGTGGTGGCCGTACAAACATGCACAAAAGCACTGTTTATCAACATTTCTTTATATTACTCGAATAGGCGCAGGATTTTTTTAATGTATGCCATCTGACTGCTTTATCGTCGACCTCGACGGGTTAGGTGATAAGGTAATTATATCAAAATAAATTGTTATGGACAAGACGCAGTTATATTAAACTCATACGCATAATCGGTTTTAAAGCGGCATCGTATCCAAACGTTAAATCGCCTTGCGGCATGTATTTATCGGTAGATTGTTAACTAGCTGCGGCTGAAGACAACATAACTTTACAATTACAATTATGACTTCACAGATAAATCAAATCAGATCAAACCAAACTGTAATCGATTATCGTAAAATTATTTCTCATGCTTGCCACTGGGCCAACGGGACTGTGGTGTTATTCTTATTGCGAATGTGCTACCACGATACTGTCACCCAGTAACGACACACTGTTTGCACGGTTCCACGCGACTGTAGGTACCAAGTCCCAGTTAACTCTCACACAAAAGCCAATTGTTTTCACTCTCGGTTGGGCAATAAAAGGCGAAACTGGATTAGATTTGACACACTCCGGTTAAAAAGCGAAGGGATGTCGACTTTATGCAACTGAACAAAGAAAATCTACATTGCATTGTCGAGAAATAAATGTAAAAAATTGTATTCAGTCAGCGTTTAAAAATGTAGGAAAAGTACATCATGTAAACTCTGTACCAAAATTATTACCTTCTTAGAATTTCTCATCTTAGAATTTATCAGGATTTAGGATGTATTATTTTAAGATAAATTATTTATTTATCTCTCTCGTTGTCATATTGTAGAAGTGTTCTTGGGAAAAAAAACACAAATTGAGCATCAGCATAGAATGTATGCAAATAAGTATTAACTAGCAAAAAGTAACTATTAGCAAAACAAATACTTATCCGATTTTGTACAAAACCCTTGGGAACCGTTTGGTTTCTTGGGATATCAAGTATTTTACTCTGCGTAGTTTCAATTAACTCTAAGCTATAAATCATTTTAATTGGTTCCTTAGTCAGGGCGTAAAGGAAGGAAGGACAAACAAACAAACACACTTTAACGCTTATAACAAAAGTCAGGATTTAAGCTAACAATTATTTATCAACACCATAACGCAATTTAACGAATCAGCTGTTCGCATTAAGTTGTTAAATATATGAACTCATTTTCAAGGTCCATCAATCGAGTTCAAAGCGGCGTTTCCACATTCTTATCCGATACGATAATTTTATCATGTACACAAAAAAGTGTATGAAATCTTTATGCGTTAACGGTGCTCCATTGCTGTGTGTGTATTTATTATTATAAATTGGTCCCTCGTTGAATTCGGAAACAAAAACGTTATTTGGGAGCGAATAAAATGTTTAAAGTAACACTTCGCTCTGAAGATCGGAATGATGTTACGTTTTTTATCCATCTATCCAATAATATGGTCGCCAAATCATCTTCAACTAAGGAATTTATTTGACATTTTGAAGTTTTCATATGAAATCTATCAAATTTATACCTCAGGTGTTTTATCTGGCGATTGAAAACCACCCCTTCATTTATTAATTTTACACACAACAACAACAAGATTTTATTTTTGAGAATATTCTTCGTGTCTTTTTGGAAAAGGATGGTACTATTTTAATATTTATCAGTTAAGTTTATTTAGTATCGTATTGATTTCGAATAAAATACTGTTTACTTTAAATAAAAATCATCTTTAAAACCGATTTACCTAATAAATAGGTATGCGTTAAAATCGCCAAATCATTTTCATCATCTCTCTCAACCTAAACACAGGCGCTCACAGAAGGATTGGAATCTGAAGTTTGACCATCTAAACTTGGTTGACGGCTTAACCTGCTTGCCGGGAAACGAGAATGGTACTGCAAATTTTCATTTCCGGAAGATTTCTATATATTCCAATTTCTATTCCTACCCGGAATCAAACCGCGATCCGTTGTCGACCCTGTCAACCAATAGACAATACAAACAAATCATAAACCTAAGCATAGCTACGCACCTACAGACATAGGTACATAGAGGTGGAATAAGCTCCTTCAATTTCGAAGTAGATTGAAAATAAACGTCGAAGTGTGAAAGACAAGTGGAGTGGAGTGGAGCAGGCAGTTTATTGAATCTGTTTATAGGGCACCTGTTACTCGGGGTCGTTGTGGGGGAAAACAGCTGATCGGGCTCGAGCGAATTATTATTATTACCTACTGTCGAATGCCGGCCCTTGCTTATTTATTCATTTGCGGCGCGCAGCCGGAACGCAACTTTCTCCGGCTCCCGTTCCTCCAAGAAAATATGGGACCGAGTATTAATTTATTACGATTTTATTAAGACAATGCTTGACTGCGATTGAACATGTACCAATAGTACATGTACATAGCATCATAGAGTCGAATATCGATAAAGTAAAATGGGTCTAATTACTTTTTTTAAAGCCAGCACTACTAGAGAAACCAGGGGTCCTTTTTAATAGTATAAGAGTTGAGGCAAGGACACAGCAGTAGCATATTATAATACGTTAAAGAGTACCTATACATGAAACATTTCTACGATTGCGAGCATGCAAATCTTCCACCAGGGGGGATTTACCTAAAGAACGTGGAGGTTTAAGCTCTTAAATACTCTTTTGTGTGAGAGAAGGAGGCCTGCATTCGAGAGTGGTACATTAATAGGCTGATAATGAAGATATAGGGTTACGATTTTCGAGTCTACTGTTGCGATTTTGCAAATCTAGCACTAGGGTATTGACGGTAAATAAAGGCTTATCAAACAAATGACGACGCAGTCAATGATTACAGCTCACTAACCTGGTAGCAGTGACATGCAAGTAAGCACTGCCTACCCTTTAAAAAAAACTGTGATTATGCCACCTTACTGCGATGTCATGTCTACGATGGTCATAAACCCTGTACAGGCCACTGCCTGGAGACATAAAACAGGTTAAAATGTTACCCTTAATCGGCATAGTACCAAACTCATGGAACCATCCTTGCAAGACAACGTGGGTTAAAGATTAAATGAACCCAACTCTGAGAGATAGGAATCTACTTTTAACGGTTGGGTAAACACGTCAAATGTCAAGTGTAATTGTACTTGACATACAGGTTATTTCCACAATTTATGTGTGATCGGAGTTGTGGGTTTTTAATAATATTGAATCTACATTAATGATTATAAATCGACATATTTTGCAGACATACCATTTACTACTCGACGAAATAACGACGTCGTGTTGGGTGTTTTAATTTACCTCAACACGCGTCGCGTTGCTTAGCTTAACTAATATACTTTAAAACTTCAGTTAAGAATCTACATTGTAGAATTCGTTTATATATTTAAAGTTAGAACTCCAATTTTTAACTGAATCACTGGTTGGTAAAGCTTAACCGGACGGATCGATTTTAATATTGTTTTAGTAATACGCTTTGTAACATTAATACACTTAGACTTTAAATTAATTGTAAAGTTTATTTTGATCTACAACAAACAACCTATATAAACTAAACCGTACACATTTGTCTTATCGAAGTTCATAAAAAAATGTACTTAATATTAATTGTATAGTGTTTGCTTCACAAAAAATATACTAACTGATTGTAGTAGTATATAGTACAGTAAGGCTATATCATTATATATCAGTTATCACAGGTATAATAATTTACAGTAAAAGACATGCGTCATTGAACCACACTTCAAACACGAGGTCGCGTTCAATATTAACACAAAAACACCATCATGGCGTTAGTTGTGTTAGTGTAGTTGGTGTCCACAAAATAAACCTCCAACCAAGCATCATTCAAAGGCTGCGTGTTGTCATTTGACAGTGGAAAAAACGAGCTTCGAAGTATGACACAGATAAAAAGCCAAAGATAGAAGCCCTCACAAACATATCGACTGTAATAAGTACTACACTAGTGGAGTACGTATTTATACGTTTGTATAAATACATAAAAAAGTAATACATGTTTTAAACGCTCTCATTAAAACTCTATTTCTATTATTATTATAAAGTGTGAAAGTTTGTATATTAATTATTACTTCACTTTTTGTAATTTGGTATAGCGATTACCTTTACCCTTAGTTAACCCGTGTTTTTCTACATTATACAATACCCTGCGATACGAAAAGATATTAGTTTTTCTATATGCTATAGAGTATGGGGAAAGCGGCTATTGAATGCAATTTTAGAGAAAAAAAAAGTAATTCATAGTGGGTACACACATACCGCTTATGGATTAGAGAGCGTACGTACCCAAAAGTTGAAAAATAACTTCGCTGATGATATTGTGACCAAAAATTGTTTTTTTCTGACTACATTCTCGTCTATGATTTTTCCTCTAGTCCGAGCCACAATGATGAGTGGAGGCAAATAAATGCGGAGAACGGACGGCGTACAGCGTAATCACCGCCCGAGCCGTGGGTTTTTCTACTTCGTCCAAAGCCTGGCGAGGCAAACGTGTGATTACGTTTGCCTCGACGGGCTGTGGACCGTGTTATTTTACAAACTGCATACAATATTAATGGCTTATATATCTAGCTTTATTTCAGTGACAGCGTTTCCACATTCATTATACCTATGTTAGGTTCGGACATCGGTATTTCTTTTGATTTTTCCATAGTTATGCTTTGACGAATATAGAGATATCTTGTTTCCGTTGCAGTTTTCCCGTTGCTCCGTTTTAAAAATGGCACAGTTGAAATAAGAGTAAAATCGTCAACGTTTATACATTAATCGTCACTAGAAGTTTCAGTTCTGAAGAGAATCTACTTGTGTTTAATCATTTAGATCTATCTTCAACATCATCATCATTATCATATCAACCCAATACCGTAAGGACGTAGTCCACTACGCTGGCCCAGTGCGGGTTGGTGGACTTGACACACCTTTGAGAACATTATTGAAAACTTTCAGGTATGCCGGTTTCTTACGATGTTTTTCTACACAGCTGAAGCGAGTGATATTTGCTTTAAACATACATAACTTAGAAAAGTTACAGGTGCGAATGCTTCAAAGCCTGGGATTCGAACTCGCCCCCGAAATTGAAGTCGAAGTCCTGTCCACTGGGCTATCACCGCTTCTATCTTTACCTTCCTTAATGTAAAGTGCATTGGGGTAAGTTTGTTTGTTAGTGCAAGAAAAACTTTTGATACATTACGAATTGTATAAAATTAGATACATCTTTAGATATGTCAAAAAATCTGCTGATTCGTTCTTACTAACAAAATCAAATAATTATAGAAGTTGGAGGCAAGAGGGCCGACTAACTAATCAAATTATAGACGTACCAAAAACTTGGCTGCGACTTTAGTTGGAGTGGGAAGTTGGCATGTCGCACCTATACATAACATGAGTTTCTATTTTTCTTTCAATTCCTCTGCAAGTTAGTTCTTCGCTGCAATCTCACCTGGTGGCTAGTAATGATGCAGTCTTAGATGGTAGCGGGCGAATCCGTTAGGGGTGTCAGTTTTAGTTAACTTATACACGGCAATATTTGTTGGGAGGGTGGTAAGTAGCCACGGTCGGAGCCAGATTAGACCTGAGAATTCAGGAATTATTCAGTGAGCCTTTAGTTCATTTCCCAATTTGACCCAAGTTTTTGTGAGCTGGTTGGTAGCTGGGGGGTCAAAATACTATTGATTTCGAATTTCGTTATCTGTTTGCCCGTCCGTTTGTGAATCTAAAGGTATATTATAGCAATTTTATTCAGTACTATCTGTTATACCTATTAAAGCTTAAGAGTTTAGCACAGTCATAAAAACTTGTCATCTCCATCGCCTAGCATACAAAAGTTTGAAGGGAAATAACTATACAACTACTAGGTACAATATGCTGAACATAGAAATATATTCTTTAATTTAAACACAACGATTGAACAACTAGCTCAAGAGTTGCTGCTAGTGTATAACTTTAAAAGGAAAAATGTCGAAAATACGTACTTACAATCAATTTTATAACTTGGAGCATCAAAACATGCATTTCTATCTTGCTCGCTAAGTGTGAAGTTAGAAACTTTAGACTGCTTTATGATTATGGGTGCGAACTCGCGAAGAGTAGCGATTTTAAACTGTCTGCGTAAATAAAACTTGTTGCAATTCGTATTCTTAACCTACCTGAAAGGTTGGAATACTATTTATCACTGCCCCTTTCCAATTAAGCGTGTGCTATTATGTTATGGCGAATCAAGAATCCGTACCTTTAGAACAATTCTTGGTTCTTATCGAAACTTAGCACTATAACGTCGTGAAAAAAATAATCGAATATTAATCATCAAAGGGCCTGTTTCACCACCTTTTGGCAAGTTATGCCAGAAAATATGTGAATAAGCTATCCTAAACTTATCAGAAAGTGGTGAAACAGGTCCTTAAGAGTCTGAAAGACTGTTTCACTGATTTTTATTGTACCCGAAGTATCAACAATAGAGCTGGCCTTAGAAACTTCTATGAATATAGAGCTTGCAAACAACGAAGATAAGTTCAATTTTGCACCGACGTTGAAGTGTTTTGATTCTCGAAAACGAAACTACCATTGCGAGCATACAAATTGTGAACTTTGCTTCAGGTAAAAGTGAGAAACGGTTGACAATCACGCCATCAACCCTTCACCCGAAATGAAGAGAGAGAATATTCGCAATTGAAAAAAAATAAAAACGGCATTCCGCTCGAGCGCCGCCAAGTGAATAAAATATGGAGTAAAAAACGAGGGAACAATGTGAGTGTCCAATTAAACAAAGCTCGCTCACGTCATCGAAAGGTGTTTCCCGAAGAACGTAACGCACACACGCGCGACCAGCTGACTGCTCCGATTTTAACTTGCACACACACACGCACACAAAAACAACCGCACGACTGTTAGAGAACATAAATAATGCCCACCTAAATAGCTATACGACTATACGTAACATCGGTATAATTTGTATAAACGGCCTCCAGACGGAAGAATGTGCGATACGCCGCTTTCCACCGGCGCGGACTCGGTACAGCGAACGAATAAAAGCGTTCGGTTCGATTTGTTGTAGGCACTTAGGACATTATGTTATCGCTGGGCCGAGAGCGTGAGATCGTATTAAATAATCACTCTCATAAACACAATAAACACGCACACACTGTGTTATTAGTGGTTTGCCATTAAGAAAGCTGTCGTCAAATTCAACTATTTTAGTACCGATATGTTAGGTACCTGTAGAATGACAGACAGCACATTAACAAGTCTTCGGAAAACAGGATTAATTAGTTTTCCTAGTGATAGTTTATATAGCCTTCTGATAACATATCAGCTTGCAATAGCGATATAAACTTTGAAAGTCTTGTAGAAGAAACTTAAAACTGCGTAAAGATCTCTCGCATTGTATATTGTTAAGTTTAGTTGTTGTGACGTGATAGCTAGTACCAAATAACTTTTTCGTACAATAAAGTTAATACACTTGTTGTTAATGCATTCCATACATCATTTCAACACAAAAGATAAAGATACTAAACTTTCAGGGGTAAACCCCTGAAAGTTTTTCCCCCTTACTTTATCTACATTCTAAGAAATTAAAGCAGAAGCTTTCTTGATTGTTCATCTTATTAAGATAAGAACAACCGAATACCTACATTGCGTATGCTAACACTTTAATCTTTCTGCCATTGAAAAAGGCAAGGACTGTAATATTGACGTCATTTCATTGGCACATACACTTTCTTTCACCGTTTAAAATGTACAACGTAGATATCTCGCCATGTCCTACCGAAATTATAATAATTGCAAATAAAATATTCCAGTTCTCAATGTCAAGTAAATAAATATCTACAACCCTAACTAATTGTGATAACTTGAAATCGCATTTACTATATATGAGTGTGTGAACACACGTGAATTATTGTTACAATATCACCTTTTTGCTATTGCCAAAATAATCCGTTACACGATTTGTAAACCTTACAACCTTAAATACAGCTGATGTTATGGTTGTCATTCCGTATTACTGACAAAGAAGTTCCGCTAAGATATTAAGCGTTCAGGTACTATATCGCGTAGAAACCAAGTAGAGGTATGGGTTTATTGCAATTGTCTAACAGATAAAATCGCTACAATCTTGGACTGCATCATCACCAGGTGGCTTTCCACCAGGTGACATTGCAGTCAAGGGCTAACTTGTAGTGGTATAAAACAAAAAAAAGGAAAAAGTATTTCTTGTGATAACATTGTAATTATTTCTCTAAAAGATCTCAGGAAAAATTCTGCAAAAAGGTTTTCTGCTTTAAGTTAATATGCTTATAAGGCTCTACTACATATCCTCTTTTTAACTAGCCTTGTCTACTTTATAATCAAAACGAAAAGATACCTCTAAGGCATGCCATTAGGCTACATCATCAGGTACATGTAGGCACATAATCATACAAAATATTGTCCTACAGATTGGAACATATAATCTCTCTAGGAGAAAAGGATCTAGGGGTTTAATGATGCTCCAATAAGGTTGCGTGAAGAATACCGACCTAGGTACCTTATAACAACACTATAAATCCATCATAATAACCATTGTAAAAACAAACATGATCGCGAAGATAGTTTGATTTGGCAATTTCACATGGGGATTCTCAAATCATACAAATAAAATGACAGATGACCCTCTAAACATAAGGGTTGACTAACGTCATCGTGACTTTTATGTTCCGGAAAACTTTATCTAAGGGCATAAGTATTAATGATAATGACCGAGATGTACGCTATGTATAATTAAAACAGAAAACACCTTTATTTGTATCATGTGCTGCTAAGTCTGGCAGAAAAAAATATGCGGATTGTATTGTAGTGGTATTGAGTGCCGAATACTCTACTCAAAACGTTGTTTAAAACAGACACAATTCAAAAACGTACGCATTGATAATGAATTTACAATAGCCTTTCGATCCGGTGTGTTGATTCAACTGAGAAGAAACCTCCAAAAAAACTCATTAGACAGTCATTCACACAACATCTGAATTAGCATAGAATACCTCTTCTTGTCATTACTAGTAATTGTTGTTCATCTTTAAAAGTTAATATTATTTTTTTCCTCTTTGTGTAACCAAATTTGATAATGGATGCCTTCAAAGTACGAGTCTCCTGCTAGAAACATGTACATATGTATATCTTTAATCTTGAAACAAATTAAGGTATATCCTTGTAGTAAATTATACTCTTAAGAAAATATTATTTACGCTTCAGTCAGATTTCGAACTAGTAGAGTAAATTACTATCACCAATTTTGCATCAGGCAAAAATATGATTATGGTTCCTAAAGGAGATTTGCAAACGCCACATTTGTATAAGATTCGGTGTCAGAAGAAACGAGAATGATAATTTTATTATATTTCATAAGTTTACTTGTTTTTTTTAATATCTTTAAGATTAAAACGTTAAATTGCGTCATAACATATTTAAAAAATGTTTTAAGTACTTTATAAATGATAATTTTAATAATAATATAAACAATAAGCAAGTCATTCAAATACTAAGAAATTAATATGCATAAAATATCCTAATGATATCGTGATTTATTAATATAAAGTGCTGTGAAAATGTATAACTAAGCGAAATAAAAACAAATGTTCTAGATATATGATCAATAAGGTAGGTAGATAAAGCTAAAAAGCTGCACAAATACGCCTATAGCTGCTTCCGACGGCAAATGATACCGCCTAGCGGTATATTTGCTACAGTGTTTCGAATTGAAAGGCAAATCAAACTTATAAAACCTCTATAACGACAACATAAAATACTTCAGTGCCGTAGGTACTGTTACTAAACCAATTAGTAACTACTTATTAATGACATAGATAGGTTACCTAACCGAAATCCGATTAAAAAAAGTGTAAAAAAAATTGTTAAAAGAACTGTACATCGTATATTTTCACAATTTAGGAAACATTCTCGTCAAGTTTCCAACAGTCACCGGTCATATGATAATAAAAACAAACATCTAGTCACACCGCCGCAAAATAGAATCCACGAGTATTGAGCTAACGCACACAGGCGAAACAGCAGCGGTCGGATGTCACGCAAACACTCACAGGCGCGGTCCGTACACACGCACACAGACGCGAATCGACAGTAGATAACAATCGTCCCATTTTACATTAAGGAGTCATACGGCCGCGTTACTTACTGTGTTCGCAGGCAGCCTTATGATGACGGCCGTCTTGAATCCTTCTTGGAATGCCACCGATACACAGATTAGAGTCCGTTGCGCACATGCACAGTAACGAACACACACACAGAGGGGAACACGGTACAATGGGAGTTATGTGACAGTTTAGGGTCGGGGAGACGAGTCCGAGAGGATGAGCCGGCTCGCAACACACGAGGGAGCGGAGTGGAGTTATGGTGGGTAGTCGTGGTGTGGATGTAATGGGAGTACGCTCGATCTCTAGCGGTGCGCGCGTTTCAGTTGGCGCACAGCGACTGGCGCAGGCGAGGCGCGCGGTGCGACGAGGCGGGCGGGCGAGCGATTTCACCGGGCTGATATTGCGACGGCCGCCGCTGCTCGGCTCCGACCCATATGTATAGCAATAGCGATACCTAACCAGCGAGGGCACGCCGAGTCGAGCGGGGGGTCGCGATATGCCAGCGCTGCACGCACCCAACACTCGACCAGTTATTTGTTCGCGCGCACACTCGCCTACTACTCGCTGTGTCCACGTACATGGCAAATCAGCTTAGTTCTGCTATGGCTTTACTTTATGCGTTGGCAATTCATCTGATTACATTATTCTAGCTTTTATTATATTTCTATAGCGATAATTCAGACTTGCTCAGTCTTTTTACAGATCTTCAAATTCGAGTGATATCTCGGAACTAAGAATTATCAGATTTCGATCATTCTATGTTAATGGTCCTCGGAGGTAGGTAAAGGATGAAACAACGATTCGCGGTATTAGTTTACTAATTAGTAAATATATACTCATTAATAAAATAAACAAAAACAGATTTAAAATAGGTTCACATTATTAAAAAACCAATCATAAACGATAGTGCTTCGCGCATATTTATAGCATCATATAAACAATAAATGACGTTTACGATAAACTCAATAGCGGTCCGCGTACAAACAAATCCGTTTATCAATGTATTAGTCACAATTAGATAAACGAAGCGGAAATAAAACCGCAGCTTCGGGCGTTACGCCGTGTTTGATCTAAACCTAAACAGCATCACAAACACTGAGAGCAATAAGCGCCGCAACTCGCAGCAACAAATTAATTAGGCAATATTGATCGGATTGTGTGCGATGGTCATATAAATACGTACATTGATATAATGTTATGCATCTCATTACTGTTGCGGTAGATACAATAATGGCCTATTGGAAATGCGGGTCAGTTGTATTCGCGCTGAATATATTTTATGTGCGTGTTTTTTTTTGTATTTATCTCAACGGAACATATACCTGCCTTAGTTGTAAATAGCTTTTCAAATATTAATTCTTAATGCAATAAAGGAGCTAAGTACCAAATCTCTTAACTGAAACTAAACTGGCATGTCTTTAAGTAATGCTGTCCTTTTCAATCTACGTTTTTCGTAGTAATAAGGCAGCTAAGCGGAAGGGTATCGCTTATAAACAGCGAAACACTCCATCAAAATGAGGTGTATGTGTTAAGGCTCATTTGTTGAGTAATTATACCGGCAACCACGCCCTCCACTCAGAAATGCTGCTTGGCAGCAGAAATAAGCATGGCGGTAGTACTTCCCTGGACGAACTCTGAAACTAAAACCCCACTACTACTATTAAAATTAGCACTCTTTTTAAATATGACGATTTAGTTTAGTTTTGTGATTTCCGTACGATAGAATTGACACCAATCTTACTGTTATTAGAAGAACTAAAAATTTTAGTTACACTGAAGCCATATTCTCAGTGCAATAATTAAGTAACAACTCAATTGTGGAAATGATTAGCTCAACAGTTAACTATTGATAAAAACCGTCTAAGGATTGTAGATAGAACTATATTCTATAACTTATAATATAAAATAATTCCTAATTCAATCAGGCTACTGCTACTACTAATGCAAGGAAAAGATAAAGATTCAGATAGCAAAATCTAACCGTATTATTGACGGCGTAACAAACGAGCATATGTTTTGTTAACACGGCCTCAATCCCAATATTATTTAGAACTTCTTCCCTTCGCCAAGGGAAATAAATAGTTTAACAAAAGTTATTTGATATCACCATTTCCGAATATTTGTCATATTAACCCATTATTTAAATCGTCAACCTCCTCACCTCATGATGATCTGGAGAAGGTTACAGTCATTTCTGAGCATGTTAAGGCATGTACATGATCAAAATAAGGTTTTGCCATTGCGTCGAACTTTATGATATGCCTATAAAAACTAAAGAAACTAAATCAATACTTGATATCTAATAAACTCTATCAGAATAATTATTACTAAAGGATAGAAAAAACAGCGGGAGTAAGATAAAGCCTTGCACGGCTGAGAGGTAAGCCGTAAGCTGTAGATGATAAAAAATCTAAATAATGCGAGGTTGGATGGACCCGGGCGCCAAGGCGGCGCCTCCGGAACGTAATACAAAAGACGCCCATCGGTCTGCGCGCGAGCATTATCATAATCGGTATTTATCGATAATAATTAATGGCATACTAATGACGCTTGACTGGGGTCAAGCTTTGTTTCTTCGCCTAGCAGATCTGAGCTATTTGTATGGTCAGAAAAAAATTGTCTCTAAGATCCAGAGTTTTTATCCAGAAAATTTTCAATGAAAATGACAATTGACAATTTATGTCAAGTTCGTATATTTTAAATCTACTTTTAAGTGGGCGAATTACGGTTGACTAAAAGTTATTTAACAAGATGATGAGACTGAGTAACTTAAATAAAACGAGATACACTCGTAAAACCACCCTCGCTTTTTGTTGTTGTTTACCAAAGCGTAAAAAAACAAACTACAGCTGTGGAGACACCCAAGTTCATAATCCGACAAAAATGTGACAAACAACTTGCAGCAAGGGGAAATCAAAATAAACTATTTTCTAAGGAAAATAAAATATCAAGATGGGCATTCCGAGAACACATAAAAGCGACTCGCATTCAATAAAAATCGTAACAGACGATTCGCCCATGCTCAAGTTGATTTTAAAGAAAATATGCGGAGGGTTTGAAGCGGCAACGGCACACCAACGGCGGATTTATCGTAATTTTCGATATAAACCAGATACAGATATGCCAACAAGTCGGTTGCCATCACGTTCCAATCTAGACAGTGATCCTGTAATGTTATATTTATCATTGAAATTGGAACCATACAAATCAAATTTAAAATCAGTCTTCTAAGAAAAACTAAGTGATTCAAGAACTTAAAAAGCACTGGTTTAGCCAGGATCCAGCTGACCTGTCCCTGCGACGGCCTAAAAACGTTCCCTACTAAATAATTAAATGATTGAGTTGGAGGCAGCGTCCGGGCCGACTTACACGCTAGAAAAAATTTGCTGTCTTCCTTAGTAGTAAATACACGGGAGGCTGAGACGGGCAATCTATAAAACATTTACAGACGATCGAGAAAGTCGGCCGACTTAAATTGGAATAGCAAGTTGGCATGTCTGTAGACTATATTAGAAACCTGTTCTGTAGAGTCGACTGGCAGGCAGTGGGGTGTTGCGATGGCGAGCTCAAAATAAAAGAAATATGTTTTAGTAGGTTAGCGAGCGTGTTTACGGATTCCATGGGCCCCGATTATACTGCTATTAGTTGCATAAGTACCGGAGAATGTAATGAAGTCAATTGTAGGTTTTTTTTGTGTACATAGTACCGTAAGATGTTAGTGTGATAGTAATAATATTCTATTCATATAAATTATCTAAGGCACAGTATTATAACTCCTAGCATTTCTAAATGCACAGCTAATGCTAATTACCGCGCTGCACAGAGTTATAAAAGCTGAAGCTAAGTCGAGTTTATTCCAGCAATATAATCGTAAAGCTAGCCAGTTACGCCATCTGTCGAGCGCTTGGCGAGGCTTGTACCGGATGCGCGACCAGTTTTGTAGTGACACCGAACACCTGCAAGCAGAACCCGTGTACCCGCCTGTACAGCGTACCTAGGGTTACCAGATGATGGGAATCCTACTCGGACGTTCTAAATTTAAACGTAATGGCAGGTTTATGAGGAGAGTTTAAATTGGTAAGGGAAATGCGTATTCAAAAAACTATTCTACATATTACTTTATAATTATGGAGTCACTCGTTCAAATTTCGTTCACTTTTAGTACGCATTAATAAAAAACCCAAAGGCAGGATACATTTAAAATTCTATGCGTGTATTTTAATTGTAATTTGGTACGTAGCATTGCTCCTAATGAGCTTATTTCTATAAATTTGATGTCAATTTATTTGTCTTTTTTATCAAATAGGCAATACGACATCCCGAAAAATCTTTTAGTCTTTATCAAGAAATTGTTACAGCCATAAACAATATGGCGAACTAGATGAATGTTTTATGGTCGACCATGGTCTTTCTATTAGCTTTAAAAAAAAAACATTTGTATTGACTTCAGTATTAAAGAAAAGTCTCATTATCTATCTTCTTATTCAATAGGGTAAGAATGTAATTTTTAAAAATACTCAGGTTTCAACATGAAATTTACATGTAAGATAACTTTTTTAATTTGAAGTTTTATCAGGAATTCTTTTACTTGAGATCTGGTAACCCTACCTACACAGAACCAATATCGCGTCAAGTTATAACATTGCACACGATGCCAACCTTGCTTTTATTCCTCGGGTCACTTAAAAGGAAAAAAATAATTGGCACTATATTTATCTTGGCCCAATAAAGCCAGTTATATTATAACTTAATAGTCTCGGGTGAAACCACAAATTTGGAAATATAAAGCAGGATTGCTAGTGTGTTTTTTAATTGGAAATCGTTACTCTTTACGAGATTATTCAGCTCATTATTATAATATTATAAATGAAAAGTACAATAGTCTTCAGCGATCTTTGAGATACAAAGGAGGAAGGAGAAAAACCGATTAAGTTAGATACTGAAATAGAAAAACCTGCAAAGTTTGAGTTGGACTAGCAGAAGAAGGAATCCTTCCTTAACAAACTGCAGAATAAAACTCTACACAGTTTAAACAAGATAAATATCAAGCGAAAACAAAAAAAAAACACGTAGCTCCTACTAGTTTAATGAAAAATAATAATTCAATTTATTTTTTGAAAATTAAATTTTCAATTTGAAAAAAAATAATTTATTTTTTGTTTGTTACACACTCTGTGACAGTTTCAACTCTGTAAATATTCGATGTATTAGATACAGTCCCGTGACGGACAGACAGGTGGATGGGCGGACCGACTGACTAGAAGGTTTAGTAATAGGGCTCCGTAAGTTTGCGTCGGAAAACTTTAAAGCAATACCATAAAGGAAAACCAGCTATAAGGCTTGTTGATATAAATAGAATGTATCTGCTATATAAAAATAAGTAAAGATTTTCAAGCAGACATGCAACAAAGTGTAAGACGGCATTTGGACGAAGACGATGTGAACTGTTTTAAATTCTCTATGTATCTTGGCATCAAGAATACGTCGAGCGTTGTCTTACAAATCGTGGATATTTAAACGAACTACAGCTTGTACACACACATATATATATATATATTATATATATATATATATATATATTATAAAGTATTTTTATCAAGTGTTACAGTAATTTGATTTATGCCAGATATTTTAAATGAACTGATAATTCTTATTTAATTAATAAATAGCGAGATATGGTAAGCGTCAAAGTTTAGTCCGTTTTAGTTTAGTTTATCGAAATATATATAGTGATTTTTGCAATTTAAAAAAACCGTGCGAGTTTAACGCCCAAGTACGTACCTATTGATAATACCATTAAAAAATAATCTCGTTACTGACACAAACATTTACAACTAAATTAAAATTCAAAATATTGCTCATTCAATTCAGGTAAAGAACAACGTACTTTATTGTATATTTATATTCTTATCGGAACATCAAGTGAGAAGAAATGTGGTTACGTAAGAAAGCAAGACATGTCAATGGCATATCAACCTTGACTCGGTTCATGACCCACCGCGTTCTCATTGACCTAAATGTCAAACTGATTTCCTTAAATAATTTTTCCCAATAGTTATTCAAAGAGAACTGCACTTTTCTCGTAACTATCAACGAAGAAATAAAAAAATCCCTTTATTGCGAGATCTTTCTTAATTGATTGCTTCTTATCTCTGATATCTGATAGTTAATGCAACTCAACGAAATTAGGACTTACTGTGTTTAGTTTTCAAAGTTACTTTTCCGAGATTAAAAGTAATCTCGGCATGCAAGGAGATGAGACTCCTTTTGTATTCATCTGGGCAGCAAGACAATAAGGCAGTTACGCAAGAATACGTCAATGGTATCTCGACCCTGCCTCCATTCTTGTCACTGACCCACATTGCTCCGATGCACACAATCACAATTTCGCTGTAATAAGTTCATTTAACGTTACATAATTGGCCCGAGCGAATTGTAAGTTTATCAATAAAGTGGGAAGCTTTGCAAACTCCCGACCGGCGAGACGGCGCGAATTACTGACGTCATGATTAAGTAAATTATGACGTCAGTGATTCATGCGATCAAGTTGCTTTTAATGTTTATTTTTATGTATCTTTTACTCATTCACCTTGTAGACTAACAAAATCTTGGCATTCATATATTAAGTTCTGATAAATAAAAAAATCTTAATTATTTGGAAAAAGTAATTAATACTTCACTTTATATCTACCAACTTTGCCAAAAGTTACAAGTTAAAAAGAAAAACACATTTTTCAGCCTTTCCAATCTAGTTTAAAATGATGCAAAATTAGTTTGTACATTTTCTGTTTATTAATGAGACACTTAGAATGTGCGCGAAACCGGAAAATTTTACGTCAAGAGATGTAATGGAAAACGTGGCCTATCATAACAAGGCGGCAAAAAACGCTGGAGACTCAGGCCATTAAGTTAGAATATTAATAATGTTAATGTTAGCGAGAGACCGCATAGAATCACAAAGTTATTTAGGTATTTAGCTTTGATATACTTTAATGTAAGTGTAGGTTACCAATAATAGGTACGGCAAATTGTTAAATAATTTAAACATTCACTTCAATGCAACAATTATTGTCAACTGATTGTTTTAAAAATTGACTGTACGATAATCACATATCATTCTAATAAATCATTTCCAATTTATGGTGAGCAGTGAGATCGGAGCGTAGCGCCCTAGTGGTAAGGACTCTAACCTCTTTTTCGGGGGAACCGAGTTCGCTCCCCGGAATCAAGTTATGGAGTTACGGGTTTAATCAATCCCATATCACTCGCTTTCATGCTGAAGGAAAACATCATGAGGAACTTGAAGAGGGGTAGGTAGTAGAGATTAGAATTCCAATTCCTTTTGTTTTTAATTTTTAAAGTTTTTGTTTATTTTGGGTATAGTGTTCTTAAGGCATACCCCAGTCTGTCTGTCTGTACATCATGACATTATGCTCAAATATTGTCAACGGCAAAAGATAACGGGTAGTTACTGGATGGTTTTTCATATGTAATCATAACAATCACCTCACAACTGTGTTAAAAATATGTACGAACGATGAAAAACAACACTTTCAAAAGTTGGAATTTTATAAAAGTCTATGGAGTCAAGCACAACTATACACAACATATTAACTTATTTTACATTAATTATCGATTGTGTAAAATAACGTTATATATAAAACCTGTGTGTTTTTGTGTAAGCACAACATTAAACAAACAATCGTTTAAATTGAAGCGGGTTGCAAAAGATAAAAGAGTTAATTAAGCGTTGAAACGAATAAGAAAAAAAAAATTTCAAAATACCCGCCTGCCGCGGCGGCATTGACAAGGTTGCACAAGATAAGAATAAAAATAGCCACATCATGTAGCAACTCTTCGGCCACGTGACTATTATTTATAGTAGTATAGTGTAGTAGGTAGCGAGTGCCGAACTGAATGAACTTTTCTTTTCGTGTGAAATGGCCGTGTGTGCGTGTCCCGGTGTCAATGTAGGCCACTGTCAAGGTCGAATGTTTAATATAAAGTCTGGCGTCGGGACATTAAAATGGTCGGCCCCTCCCTGAGACCCCCTTATCCCCGGTTCGGGCGGCGGTCGCAATCGTTGCACTCGTTATTTATTATCTAAAGGCAGACCCCCCCTCTCTTAAGATGCTTCAACTCGGCCTACAGACCTGGGAAATGAATATACATTTTTTTTGTAACAACGAATGCAGGTAGGCGAAAACATCCGGGAGCTCTATGTTATTTTGTCGCGTTAATTCGCGACGTTTCACGACTCCGTGTTTAAATTAAATATTTATTTATTAAATATGTCGTGCACATACAAGGAAATCATTCATCATCATCATCCTCCTTACAATGCCCCACAAATGTGCATAGGCTTCATAGCAGAGAGGGTTTTAGAGCTTACCACGTTGCACCTATGGGCGGGTTTTAGCAATCATTACACGTTCTATAATAACCGTAACTGGCGGCCTTGGGAAAGGGTGGATAATACAGTAGATTCATATAATATATCAAAAAACCTTGTAATTTTGAACACTAACCGGGAATCGAACTCGAGAACTCCATAGGCAGGCATACTAACGATTATACCAATGAAGCAGTTAAAGTAATATGCCAAACAAAAATAACAAAAAACAGAAAGGGCATGACTAAACAAAAAAAACGTCGTAATTTAGTAAGTACCAATCTTGTGACTGACTTTTAGTCTTATATACATCGGAATTCACTGAATCACAGTGTCGCATTCTCTTTATCTCCAAAAACACAAAGAGTAATAAAAATAGTGTCAAAACTAAAAAGTTATATCTGCTTACATTATTCGAATGTTATTTATCATCGACAATAACCCATTACCGGACCACTACGAAGTACGGGCAAACCGTACCTCGCTACTACGGCCAAGTGTAGATCGATTGGTAGCATTCACCCAAGTCTTTGAGAACTGCAAAAAGTTACAGGTGCGTGCCGGGGATCAAACTCAGCCCCCCTAGAGAGAGGCCGAACTGTTATAACCACTAGGCTATCACTGTTGTAATATAACTTATATTCCGTATAGTTTCGTAAATTCGGTCACCTATTACTTTATCAGATGTAAAAGACACACACATTACCTTTACTATCAAACAACGTTAACAACGTAAACTACACACACGTTACTATCAAACCAACAACAATATGGTATTATTTTTGACGGCCGATTGGCGCAGTGGGCAGCGACCCTGCTTTCTGAGTCAAGGCTATGGGTTCGAATCCCACAACTGGAAAATGTTTGTGTGATGAACATGAAAGTTTTTCAGTGTCTGGGTGTTTATTTGTATATTATAAGTATTTATGTATATTATTCATAAAAAATATTCATCAGCCATCTTAGTACCCATAACACAAGCTAAGCTTACTTTGGGGCTAATTTGGCGATGTGTGTAGATAAAAGTGCCATACACTTTAGACCAGATTAGCCCATTGTAATCTTAGACTGCTTCATCACTTATCACCAGGTGATATTGCAGTGATAGTTGTACTAGTTGTAGTAGAAGGAATGTAAAAAAAAAATGTCGCACTTATCAAACAATCCCTAAGTACATACCATAACAAGCGAGAGGGGGCCCGAAACAGCTGATGCGATAAACAAATCCCTGACCTATGTGCATGTGGCGGGTACTAGGCCTTTGGATGATTACATTCTAAGGTAGATAAATATAAATAGTGGGCGTGGCCGTTATCAGAATACGGTAAAAGAGCGAGCTGAATGCCGTTTTGTGTTGTCAAGGCCTTCATTATATGGGTCGTAATTAGGGTTGGCAGATAAGGATGCGTGAACGATGTGTGGGTTTTTATCATTAAATAAGGTTTTTGTATCAATTATATTTCAACACCGTCAGATCGCACAGAATGGTGTGATAACGGATCAAGGTTGTTTGAAAGCAACTTCACTTGGTGATCTCGGTATCTCGTTACTCAAAGCAGAGGTAGATTTCAAACTCAATTCTCTCCAATAAGGGAGAGCTATGCGTAGGACCATATTACGTTAAGTAAGAATTGACTGTCATATTAGTTGCTTATGAAGCCAACGTAAGAACAATAATAAAATCAAACGACGTCATCGAAAAATAAAAAAGGTTTTCATATTATCTTAGTCATCCTATTTAAATCCGATCACAATTATTGTATCAAAGTAACTAACTAGCACAAGGTTTAAGAAAATAGTTTGAGCATTTGCAACTGCTGGAATGATATTCTTGAAACAGCTTCAAACAATCGCGATTAAACACTCCTTTCAATAAGCATTGAAAAAGGTTTATCCGTTTCAGAGATACGATGACGCATCATGCAGGCACTTACAAACTGACAGTCAAAGCATTAGAAATTGATTACACCCTCTTTAGCGTGGTAGGTTTAAAATAATTTACTGCAGATGAAACGTCTAATGCCGCGTTTACACGTGAGTGAGTGTGAAAGTCACTTAACGCACACTGTCGCGGAAATTTTCTAGTCTAGTTATACATAAAGGACCTAAACAAATCCGTAATGTCGGTCGCGACTCGGAGCGTGCTCCCGACAAACTTGGGACTCTCACTTTCGAACAGGAAGCCTGTGCCTTGACAACTTCACTATAAATATACAAATAACAACTACGTATACGTATCTTTTACAAAACCCGCTTTTACGGCGTAACATTCACCTAGATACCTATTTACTACGTAATTGTCTGCTTCAAATTTAGTTAATGAATATTTATTTGCTCTTTTCTTTTAGCTCTTTCTGTGGTGAGCAATAAAATATTTATCGTAGGTATTTTAACTCTTGAATATTTATTTTCGAAAGGTTTAATTATTCGTTTGCAATGAGAACTTCCTTAACGATATATTTTTACACATTATTATGTTACTGGCATATATCGGCATATCTTGTGAGCTTTTCCATATGCAGGATGGCAGCTCTTATGGTTGCAGTTTGTACAACTTCGCGATAGGACGATTCTATCAAGTAAGTATACGAGAGAGTTGTAGTTATTATTATTATTATAATATTAATACAAATAATACAAACAAATGCGTGCCTCACAAATTATATTGGTGTGTATGTAATAAATGTATGTAATGGTGCCATTTAAAATCTACTGTCCCTGATTTAGGTAAAAACCTGTATTACAGTTCGACGATCTTATTGCTATTCTTTGCCTGGTGGGAGGCTTCCAACATAATCAGTTCAAGACTGGAGTCGTCTGTTATGTCTAAATCTTTCAAACTAGAACTGTTAAATAAAATGACTACAATCGTGTTAGTTATATTAACAACTATAGATATAAGTTCCGACATAAATATTGGTGAGGTAGATTACACTAATCAGGCAAAGATGTGAGTAAAACAAAAACAAACTAGAGTTCCATCTCAGTAAAACACCGGCTTCGTTTGTTTACAAATTACAATATGACTACAACGCGTTAGATATTATGACAACAACGCTTTAGATGTTAGAACAAATACACACACTCACACACACAAAAATCCATAATTATCAAATCGTCTGTTAAATTGGTGGGGGTTTCCCCGTTGGAGAGATGCCAAGAGGCATCCCGAAATAAATTACAGATTATAAAATTCGAAACTGATGTGATTATGTTTGGCAGGTGTTACCGTGCATTTAAATAACTACCAGTTACTAGCATAGTTCCTATTTTACTTTGTAAAATCCTTAAAATTGTTTAGTATTGAGTTTAGTCATTTAAAGAATTCGTTCCTGACAGGTTGTGTTTGACAGAACGATGTAGCTTTGAAGTGTTGTTGAAGTGACTCGATGATAAATTTTAATTATAATTTTATTGTTTCCTTGCCCTGGTGATGCCAGTTATCATTAAAAGCTATGAGATAATTTTGTTACATAAATGAGATAACAATATATTTTAAAATAACAAGCTTAAGTCAACTGCTTTGTTATTGTTTTCTATGAACTACAAACACACATTTAGTTAGTAACGCACTCTTGAGCGGCCGGATATCTACATTTTTTTTATCTACACCTATAGATATAAAATTTTCTCACGACATGAAGGATGAGTGGACAATTTGCGTCCACGTTGATGGAGAGGTAAACCCCGAACCAAAAAATCGGAGTCCATCAGACAACATCTAGATAGTCGATGAGAAGCACTGAGCACAAGCGGCAAAAAAACCCACGAGTGTGAAAAGCTTCTGCTGCCGCGAGTGCTCTTATTGTCACCATAATGAACGTGAGTTCCTGAGTGGGGAAACCTGTATATGCCTGAGAAGGCATGCAGGTATCTTCACGATGTTTTTTTCTTTCACTACAAAAGCCAGTAATATTTAATTGCTTAAAATGTACATAGCTCCAAAAAATTAGAGGTGCGTGCCGGAGATTGAACTCGGTTCCCCCTAAAAGAGAGGCTGAAGTCTTACCCACTAGGATAAGGCAGCTTCTAATCACATTTTAGTGATAATTGTCGGGACTTAACATACTCTTCGAGGCAGGGTATATCACAATACTGGTATTGCGAATTTATTGACGGAAGCTTACAAACGCCCAAATGGGAAATTAAACTCAGGACCTCGTAATAGCCGGTCGTGTTAAACACCCAACCAACGAGGCAGTTCCAAACAGAGCAGTTACGTCCTTATTAATGAACATAATCATTACAATAAAACATAAAAGAGCTATCTACACATACAACATACCTTGCCTAGCTTTTATTCGAGCAACAAAAACGGCGAGTCATCAGAGATAGGTCTCATTAACATTCACCTGTCACTCCACAAAAAAGGAGCTATGTCGCTGCAGTCGACGGTGCATGCGGTTAGACGACACGTAGTAACAGCGAACCGTACCTACAAAATACACCGCTGAACCTAGAAGCATCTAGATGCTTCTAACTGTGCCTCTAATTTTTGGCATTAATTGGACCGGATTTATCCGTAGTCAAACATGCTTCCCACTAGACCACCGGGTTGTATAAATTATATCAACCACTAGCTGCTGCCTGCGGTGTAACCCGCAATGAATAAATAGTTTGGTTACTTTGACTTTGAAAACATAAAGAACTACGATATTTAGTGTAAAACATTGAATTAAAAACTTATATAATCCTCATTAAGACATTATTGTGTACAGTGCACTGTGTCCAAAAACAAGCACTCTTTTGCATTTATAATATTATAATAAATATATATAACCGGTTATACTAAAAACATATATAAAACATGTTCTAGAGCTAAACGCCTTGCATTATGCTCGATGCCTGATCACCTGACTATTGCCACTAGTCAGGCATCACCTGTCACATAAAAAGCTCTACACCGTTTAATACTTTTCAACACGACAATGCATTTATTAATATCAATAAATAAAGATGTTATTGATTAAGAAACAATTAATCATGCGTTTAAAAACTTCTGGAGATATTGAAAAAAATTTTTGGGTACGCAGTGCTCCTCTGCATGTTTGATATGGACGCCACTGGTGGCTAGTTTCCAATCAACAGACAAAGACGTGCAGATAAGTTATTTAGCGTTCCGGTGCAATACCGCGTAGAAACTAATTAGGGGTATGAGCATAATGTAACTCCCATATCCGTTACAGGTTAGCCCTTTACTATCGCAGCCAGATTGCAGTCAATAGTTAACTTGGAATGCAAAAAATATATATACGTGTAACGGTGTAAATGAAAACCGAAATAATAATTCACAAATTTTAGCGGTACTTTATTAACTGTCTCTGAGACTTATCTGTGAAACCGAAACGCTAATAGTTTTGAGTAAACCACTGCCATAGTTTTTACTGAAATAAATCAGATACAGCCCTAACAGCACATGCAAAATTAAAATCGAGTGGCTCCTGTTACTTTATTAGGTACGTGTCGCGTAGCGTAGTTACTATGGACGTGTCGGTCTTTTATTTTCAACAGGGTTGTTTAAGTAAACACACGGAATATTTTTATAATTTTTATTAGTGTTTTTACCTGCACTTGGAGGAATTATCAATTTTATAAATTTAAAATGCATATAAAAAAAATTCGGTACCGACAGGAAGGTAGGAGAGCCGTAGCTTAATAGTTTAAAGCGCTCAGGCCGCGATTGCCCGAGAGTCGCAGGTTCAAATTCTGTCGGTTCCGAAATTTTTTATATGCAATTTTAAATTTTTATAACACACGGAATTAGTCTGTACGGGAAAATTTAATGAATTATGCTTCTTTTGATTTAATATTATTACAAGGTGATTCCTTTTGTAATATACTTATGCACCCTTCAACAGTATTTCGTAATGCAGTAACACGTTGTACATATATGTATTTTGCACCTTGTATCTTCGTGTACAGATAATTTTTGAATGATAAACTCCATGAATAGCGACAAAATGTCGCTTAAGTTACACGCGTTTTCTAACCTATTCTGCGAGCGCGGCCTTAAGAATGTACACGTTTGCTCGCATGAGGTGCTACTAGTTGTGTACCCAGTTGCAAACGGTCACGGATCCAGCCAGGCACGCCCGCTCATCGCGATCAGGTGACATCATTGCAACGAGCTTTATTTACCTGTTACCTACCACATGAATACTGATCTTCTTCTTCTAGGAAATGTTATCGTTATTTGAAACATCTTTCTATGTAACTAATGTTGAACCTTCTTCATGTTATACATTTCTGGTACTTTGTAACCTTTTTACAAACGCGGCTTCAACTGACAGCACCTTTCGAATAGCAGAGCATGATAACAACTGCCAAAATATTTCTTATGGCACGTTTATTAATAAGGCACATGGAGTTCAAAACTTGCTCCTATGCGAGTTTGTTGACTTGAACGATTGGATTAGATGAGATTATTATATATCAGCTCTTCGTTCGCGTTTATTACTGTTTTTTTATGAATCCTAAGGGAACCGTTGGTTTTCTTGGAATCAAAAGTAGCCTATGTTACTAACTTTAAGCTTAACATCAAATGAATTGGTTGCTTCGTATGGGCGTGTAGGATGATTAATTAAACACACTTTCGAACTAAGGCTTATAAAATAGACATACATAATAATCGTAACCAACTGCTTAACTAACTTACTCTCCGAAGCAAGCGGATGAAAACCACCCTACATCCAAGGCGGTAGCGCGAATATCTTGACAGAGAAATCCAATGCTTGGCAGTATGCTAATTATTATTACACCTGCCAAATAACTTCCTATGCCAATCTGAGTTGGACAAAACGTGTAAACCAATTCTGATTAATTACAGTCTACAACGATTCAGTTGTGCTTGCAAACATTGACAGAACGTCCAACTATGGTTAAAGCTACATTGTTTGAATTGCAAAGCGTTACGTTGTCGTGACGTAAATTAGACAATACGAATAAAGGCAGGTTAATGGTCGTGAGGTACTCAGTCGATAAATGGTTTCAAAGTGCTTTGTTGCTAAATATAAATTGATTAAACTATAGTCGGGGCTACTAATAGATTCTCTTGTAAACATTCCACTATTTTAATTAAATGTTACTGAGATAGAGAAATGTAAAACAAGAAGGTTGTGGCCTGATGTGGCAATCGAATCTATCGATTGCGTTGTGTGAGCAAGGTTGATCTTAGTCAGTTGTGGACCTTAGTCTAGGGATCGAACCCGGGAAATCCCGCTTAACAAGACAGCGCTCGCTGCTGTTAAAAGTAATTTCCTTGAGTTGAGTTAAAAGTCGAGGAAACAAAGCGTGGTTATGCGTAAACAAATCTCATCGCTAGAGCAAGGCAGCACCCGTTTTAAAATCTATCTAAATTGTCACGTACGTAATGCCAAAGATAGCGACAAGTTTATGAAGCAAAGTTTCCTAAAGTACATTCGGGTATTTCAGACAAGTCTTGATCAATTAGGTTAAATTCTAGAAAACGTTAAGTTAAAGTCTAAAAGTCCAGTCCAGTCCAGTCAATAATTCTCTCTTCATATAAAAGTGATGAAGAAGTGGACTACCACTTCTTCTTTACTTTTGTAGGGTATCCTACAACTACTAAGTTTTTTATTTTAATTATAAAATTTAACACTCTAGGCAAGTACATGTTTATGCATTTTGCCTTTGCATGCATTGGCTCCATAAGAACAATGAGGATTGTTTTATGATTGGAATAAGTTCTTAGAATAAGTTATAGACTAGCATTTTATTTTCTGCTAGTGATGTAATTTTATAATAAACAGGGTATGACTGATGGGATGCCACTTCACTCCGCGGTTTGTTGCGTGTAGGGTAATGATAATTACATTATGGTTGGTTTTAGGCAAACGTAGAACAAATTAGGATAACATTAAATTTGTTATTTTCTATGTAAACCATAATAGTACTGTAGCGGGTCACGTCAATGCTGTGTTCACAAACAGAGGGTTATGGTGACACTTTGCGTCATAAGTTCGTAGCTCAAAAGTAAGTTGGGTCAATGTATCGTTCGTCCGCAAACGTTATCTGGGATCATTATTATCATAAGGACAAATAAGGATTATTTATTGTATGGCGTTTTATTACATTGTAAATTGTTGCGGTACAGGTTAGTGTTGCTAATATTAGCAAGGTATGACTGATGCTTGCAATGGCACTTAGCGTCACAATACCACGGGTTGATTGGCACTAGAATCGCCAGGAGTATAATAATATTAATTCGTTAAGTTACGACAAATTATAGCTTTATTTGTACAGTGACGCGGGAAAGGTTTGTGCAGTGATCACGAGGAGGGTGTGATTGATAGTTGCGGTAATAAGTCGCTTCACAAGGTCGTAGGGTCAATGCCGCTCGTATCGCAACGTGGAGGACAATGGTAAAATCGTTATCCCTGGTAATCCTAACTAATATTATAAATGCGAAAGTGTATTTGTTTGTTTATTTATCCTTCCTCCACTCCCTAACCAAGCAACCAAGAAACTTGATTTGGCATAGAATTAGTTGAAAGGACGAAGAGTAACATATATTTCTTTTAATCCCAGGAAAATAAATGGTTCCCACGGGGTTTGTAAAAAAAAACCGTAATAAACGCGGAAAAAGACCGCAAGCAAAAGTAAAATCATAAATTTGGCTTGTTCCTCTTTCGCGCAGCAAAACTTTCGCATTTCTAACATTAGTGGCAGTAACCAGGCAGTATAATATTAAAATACACTTTACGTACGTACAAATTAATAAAAAAAAAATGAAGTTATCCTTCTTACAATGTGTTATTTTATTACAGTTTAAACAGTGACGCGAGGCAGGTTAGTGCTGTGATCACAAGCAGGGTATGATTGATGGTTGCGGTGACACCGCACGTCATAAGGTCGTGGGGTCAATGCCATCCGTATTGCAACGTGTAGGATAATGGTCCCTATTACAAGCATACCTAATTCACAGCTGCAACTAATGCGCTAACTAACACACTCGGTATGTGGCGTCGATTTAAATTACAGTTTATGTAGGTTCAAGGGTGTTCAAACACGAACAGTGTAATTATGGTGTTTAGAAATTTAACAAGAGTGTTTTGAATTTGAATTGTGAAGACAATACAAGTGATTTGAGACTGTATTAGGACGCGGTAAGCATGCTTTACGATTTTTGGTTCAGTTCAACATTTGATATAAGTAGAGTAAGAGAAGGTACCTAGAGGTAAATATCTGACAAAAAATACAGGACTTTACCGATACAAATTTTAGCGGCTGCTCGCGAAAAACTTATGATAAGTGAATTATTCCCATACAAACTTCCATCGGCTGTTCTAAAGAATATGTATAGCCCGACTCACAGCGTCACTTCGTCCTCGCGCTCGGCACCTTAGGTGGCGAGCCGAGGTCCCGAGCGCCTTTTAACCTATAGCCTTCTACAAAAGTTGGGTTTGTTATAAAAGTTGTTTCAACAGCGGCTAGTAGTTCCAAAGATTAGCAAGTTCATCACACCCTTCAAGCTTTATTTTTATAGAGATCTTCGAATATAAATGACGAAACTCGGATAGCAGGAAAACACTCGCAAGCGTGCAATTTAGTAAACAGTATATTTTCCGACTATAAAGATATGATAAATATATTTTATTAAATATATGTTTTAAAATTGTTTAGAATGTAAACCAAGCGCATAAGTAAAGTTGGGACCCAAGTGGTCCTCTGAATATAACTATAAAATCAAATTAAAAGTCATCAAATTCTGATCGATTACAAATCTGTATTTCCCAAGAATATTATATTGTAATAACACCGCTGCATTTCGATTGCCACATACTGACAGTTAAGTTTATGAAAATTCATGAACAAGTGATGAGGGGATCGGGTTACGACCACCCGGTATGAGAACTTCGGAGTTCCTCCGTACGTGAGGATGCCATTAAACGTACCCTTTTACGACAACGGCAACAGTACACATTCAGATTAAGAGGAGGCATTCTAAAACAATACAGAGGGCCCGGCGATAGGATTCTCTTTGATGCCATAAACGGGCCTTGTCGACACAATATAGCGACCAAATATATTAAGGGCGGACGCAAACTGTAGAACTTTGTTAAATCCATTTAAATGTATAGTATATCTATTTCATATAACGTGCACTGTATGAAATTCAGTTGGGGACGCCATAATGCGTTCCTATTTACGACAGAACACATCCACATTAAGAGGAGGTATACTAAAACTTTAAAGAGGACCTAACGATAGGATTCTCTTTGATGCCCCTGTGAATGGCCTACTTCGACACAATACAGCGATCAAATGTATTTAGGATACCCTCTATATCCTAAATATATTCGGTAGCTTCACTGTGTGTCTACATTCAATATACTTTAAGTGTATGTACCGTATACACAAACTTTTATTTGAATGATTTAAATTTGTGTTTTTATTATGCACTATGTAATAAACTGTATGTTTTTTTCCGTAAGCTAAAACGTACTCTTTGTAGCACCAAGCAAGACTAAGTAGAATAAATGTGTTATCATTATTTCTGCAAAACACAACGTCTGGGTTGCACTTCAAAAATGTCATCCCCACAGTCTGGTTAGCTAACATTCCTGAACCTCTAGGATCAATACGAGATATGTAATAGATCCTTATTCTGCGGTGTCCTGATTGAGCTGTAATAAGAGATTATTCAAGTTGCAGAATTAATTCTTCAAAAGCCGACAACGCAAAGGCGTTTCCTCTGACGGTGTCCATGTGCATGGCCGTAAACTATCCGCCTTCTAGTTTTTCCTCATTTTATACAGCGTAGTTAACTTAGTTTGAACAGAGGTATTAGGGCATCACTCATAATAAGTATCCATAATACGAAAAAATATTATATCTCATTTTATATTTAAATAAAAGACAACCTACTAATTGGCATAGCTTGAAATATATAGTCACATATATAGTCTTATGCATGTACTAACGATCTAGTGTGTGCATTCTTGATTAACATTTAGAATTGTTGTTAAGGGCCATAACGTTTTTCCTGTTGTCATATTACTATTAAAAAAAAAAGTAACCCGTAACCCCATTTGAATTTTTTGTACCAAAACACAGCTGTTGTTATAATTATTGTCACTGCGCATTATTATGATAACTTCGTACAGTATTTCTCTAAGAGTATTGACCTCAGAAAATAATTGTGGAACAAACATTTTCATTACTATCCCTTTCCTACTAGCCTTTTATAAAAAAAGAGTCCGTCGTTTTATAAGCTAACTTGTATGTTGTTTGCAGTTGTTTTCTTGTGTGACTTAAATATTTCTTGATTTAAAAAAAAAATTGGTTGCCTGTAAAGTCGGTATACGGGCGAAAGTTTTACGTGACAACGACTTTGAGTGGTAAAATAATTTTAATGTGAATATTCATTCGTATAGTAGGAAGAAGGATGAAATAATAGTAACAATTTAAAACATTTATTTATACAAAGAATTATATTTAAAACATTAATTTATACAAAGAATCTCGCACTGAATTTCATATTAACAAAATTTTATTTTTACCTTTACACATACATACGTATTTATATACAAATATACATACAATAACTTGCAATACATTTGCGTACAATGAAACAGCGTTTACTACAAAGGGACGCGTGCCTTTCACTTTTTATGTCTGTCTCTCTCTCGCTCTTAGGCGGGCTAACCATGCCCGAGTGGAAGGGACGCGTGCCTCTCACTCGCTCTCATTGTGAGCGCATAACGTGAGCGGAGCGTAACGCAGTTTTTTGAAGTGTCACCCGGCAAACCAATTTATAAGACGTTGTCACGTCAAAAGCACCCCATCTATTAATCCAAGCCAAGGGCTGCACCAAATTTAATTTAAATCCGTTAATGTCAAGCCTTTCATGAATTATTGACTAACAAACATCCACGTATCCAAACATAATTGAATTGTTTTATGAAGATAAATCAATTTGGTCCGTATCTTTCCAAGCATTCTGCGGTGGCCCTTAGCCTCACCTGCTCGCCTCGCTAGCACCTTAACGTTATTAACTTCCATAAAAGTTATGCCCCCTCGTCTATCTAATGAGAATCCATTCCGTCGAGTTATGCGCATAAACGGCTTGTTTATTGGTCAACGGTTTAGGTTGATGGCTCAAAATCGTTTTGCAGACAAAAAGCGCGATATAAAAATGCTTATACCAAGAAGAAAACAGCGGTTAGGTGGTAACGTCTGATGCATGATATTATCGCGTGTAATCTAAATTAAGCACCCGCGCAATCGTTTTATGCATAATCCTCACAAGTCATGTGAGGCTTAATATCATTCCGTGAGTACGCTGATAAAACCTCGCGTCGCTCACTCGTTATAACCAAGTCCTACAATGTATGGAAGTTTAGTGTAAGCCCGTAATAACCTGTAAGTTGGCTTATGTTGACGGATAAACGTTAGTGTATGCATGAGCGAAATATGGTAATGCGGACTAAAATAAAGCACACTAAGCCGTATTTTACTCTGTGCGCCTGCCGACGTGGAAAAGTAGAGATTATCATCATCAGCCTAAAAATATCATACCGCTGGGCAGAGCAGCCACTCTCTCATAAAAGAGCCATACGTGATCTTCGTATTATATATACAAGAATCACAGACTTTTAAGATTTTTTGTTATCTTTTATTTGAAAATAAAATTTTAAATTGTATATACCTAATCTGCTTGTCTTGTCTGTCTAATCTGGTTATAACCATTGTTGCACGTCACTAGGCAATTTGGGAATTTATAATTTCAGATCATTCTCTCGTCTAGTCTACCTTCAAAGACGTGTCGTACCGCGTCTTTTGTCGTTAACAACTGAATTTAATATAACTGCAAACACACTACCATCTTATACTGCATCATCACTTGTTATCAGGTGAGATCGTTTTCAAGGGCGATAAATCGCGAGATAAGAGTGAATCAGTGAATCACTTGCGTTCACTGAACTGAATAGACTCTTTAACTATCGTAGAATAAAATAACAACACATTGTTGGCGGTTATTTATTTTTAAATCCCATTACAGTTTGAATACAGTGATAGGCTTTAACCGCGGTTAATCACCCCTTCACGGGAAAAAGCCATAATATCCTTTAGGCTATTCACATTTTACCTTTATGGCAAGAATGAATAGAAAACGTTAAAGCAAGCGTTCCGTTTTAGACCAAATCGCCACTTTCTATCGGGTGTGATTATAAAGCGTTGGTCTAATAAAAAGAATTAGGCCGAGACCGTTTACTACGTGAGTATTCTGGTATTCGCGCAAAAAGAGCGCTGGGACTTGCTGACAATTACTTACTACACTCGCAAAATTCTGAAATTTGTTAATATGTTTATTATAATTATTTATGTATATTATTCATTAAAAATATTCATCAGGTAACCTCAAGCTACGCTTACTTTGGCTAGATGGCGATATATATAGTGTTAGTATATTTATAAAAAAAAAAAAAATCAAAATGTTTCATCATCATCATCATCATCATTATCATCATCCTTCTTTCACCAAGCAATAGATTGTACAAACATATTGTATAGTCTTGAGAGTGACTACTACTGTTATGGGCTGAGAGAAAAAACCCGTATACTTTGACTAGCAAAGATAAAGAATATCTTATATTGTATGTATTGTCCAGGAATAATGCACGCTACCCAGCCGTTGGGTCAACCATTTGACCAAGAAGACATGGATAAATAGCTGAATGGATTATGTTGTGGTATGGCATAACAGTGTCATATGCTCTTATAAAAAAACACCAGGGTTATTTTTATAACAAAAAAAAGTAAAAGTACAATTAAAGCGAAATATAGTTTATTACTTTGTTTTTCTTAGACGCGGCAATATTTGCATTTTATCATTACTAGTGATGTACGGATTTTACTTGTGTAACCAAACGTTTTTAATGTATGTGTTCTTAGTACCGTCTGAGACACTTATTGGTCGCTATGTACTAAGCACACATATTTTGCAGAATGTCTGTTCACTTCGCCGTCACAGATAAATCGCGCGTCGCCACGTGACTTAGAAGTATATAATCCACGTCGCAGACAGTGCTATTATAAAACATTAAAATATACAGCATCAAGCCTCGCAAGTAGTAGGTATCATACCATTGGTACAGCTCTACGCGAACTAAAGCGATAGGCAATTAATGCCAAATGTCACCTGCACAGTTCAGTGTTGCACCACTTAAATATCAGATTGGTTGCAACTCATTTTCCTGTTATTATACCGCGTGCAAGCGAGCTTGTAGTTAATATAATAACCGCATACAGCGACAAATGAGCACACGTCACACGGCATGCACTAGTTAAATTGGTTTTTCTAACGTTTCGTTAAAAGTAACATGACTTTGCGATTGTATAAACACATCGTGAGGTTGTGAGTTTGTGAGACATTTCGGCGTTTTGTTTAGTAATCACCACATTGCGTGACAGTGTGTTTATATACCTACTATACTTAGGGTGACTTTCGCACGTTCGAAATCGAATACTTTTTCGAATAACGAAAGACTGTAAAGCGTCAAGGTAAAATTGACCCAATGTTGATTGTTTTTAGTCTTGCATTTTATGCAAATGATATTTATTTTACAAAGTTTTTCGCTCGGACCGCTGGCTGTATACGTGTACACAACTTTTATGAGATTCCATTTTACACACCCATTAGTATTTTGATACGCGAAATGGACAATTACAGTAGTAGAGCAGATTTCATTCTCAAGGCATGAGTATACAAATATTGTTAAGAGTATACATTACACATTACATATAAAATGCAACTTCTACACAGAGCAAAATTGTTATAATGTATTTTGTTTTGCCATGCTTAGTATGAGAAAAATGAAATCAATTTTACTTAGAGGTTACTACTGTATCCTTAGTAAGAGATTAGTTCGTTCGTACCTAAGTAGAGCAAAATATAACTTATCATCATTGTTATAAAGCTAGAAACTGTCCTTAATTCTATAGCTTTTGCTTTTGACGGAACATTTATAATCAAAAATATTTAGTACAGAATTTGCGACTCTAAAACAAGTAATACTAGGTCCGTTTGACTTCGACGTTACATTGTTTCGATATTCGAAAACGACTGAAAAATTTCGCGAACGTGCAAATCTTATTCTCAGTATGCAAATGGAGTGGAACTTCCAGTGTTACTGAAGAAGGCTGCTCAGATTACGGTAATATATTAATATAGTATATATTACGAATTACAATATCCATAATCGTAGCAAAAGCGTTCGCCTACGCTACAAACTAATGATAGTTAAGTTCATTAAAACGAAAAGTTACGTTTGTATTCTTTAAAAACCTAGACGCAAAAAAGGAACTGTTAGTAATTTTTTTGCTTTGCCAAGCTGTCTGTACGTATGTGGCATCGAATGTTCCATATAACTTCATCGTTCGGCATTCCGTACCTACAAAGCATCTTGTTCGGTTATCTTTGCCCAGAGGTGGGATATAAATGGCTGCGAATCAAGGTGATAAATGTTCACTTCTGAGTGGGTGAGTTCACAAATATTTCACGTGATGACCATAACAGCTTACTCGTTTTTATTTATAGGTTGGGTAGGAAAGTATACATATTATAATGTCCTTGCAAGTTCGCTGGTCTGTGGTCACATCAGCATGCTCATGCCTTACCGGTTTACATGGTTACCGGTGATTATCACTCACATGTAATATACAATAATAAATCGTTATAGCCCGATAAACCACTTTGCAACAGCGTTATGTGTCTATGCTCTTTAATCCTCTCTCTAAGCCCAACAGTGGGACGTTAAAGGTAAGTTGTTTTCTCCAGCGAACATCGTTGAGGCAAAATTTATAGTTTCAGATACTGAAATATTTTGCAGGGATAAAAATTCCAACTGGTTATCTAGAGCATCTATCGGTCTCAAATTCCTTTTAAACTTGCAATTTTTAATCATCTGCTCTGCATGGTGGACAAAGCGAATTACCTTACTTCGGACGTTCACTAAAGAATTTCTTCATAGAAAAACTGAATACCTAACATTTTTAGCAAGACCAGTGTGAATGCCGTAGTCGAACATTTTAACCGTCGAGGCAGTTATTTTAAAATGTAATTTTTAACACGTACTTAAAATGTACAGACACCTCTCTCCACGCCAACTTTTATACAGTCACGGAGCCAACCGCGAACTACGAGCGCTCAAAGCGTTTCGTTCCACATAACCAGTACAAGTTGTAGCTACGGGTAATAGGTCAACTCGTTAGCCTGGAAAACGTAGCGTGTACTGTTATTACGACATTTTATTAAAGCAATTTCAGATGAACAATTATAATGAGCGGTAACTTAAGCGAACAAGGGAACGCAGTCGCTCTTGCAACTAATTTAGAACTTTTACTTTTTACAGGAATTCTACCAACAGAAATAAAATAGTTAGATAGATAGATAGATAAATTCTTTATTGCACACAATTTATAATATAAATTGAAAACATAAATACAAGAAGAATAACAATGCGCAAAGGCGGTCTTATCGCTTTAAGCGATCTCCTCCAGACAACCCTTAATGAAAGAAGAACAGGAGTATGGAAACGGGATAGTGCAATTTTAAAAATATATAACATAAACTACATCTACTATATATAACAATAATACATAAACAGCTAATACAAATACAAATAATACAGAAATAAATACATACACATATAAACATATATACAAATATATATATATATATATATACTATAGTTCTATATTTTATGCAAACTGAGTAAAATTCTTGCACCCGTATTCACCATAATTCCCGTGCCATGTACAGTGCCGTACGGCAGAGTGCCGTGTGCGACGGCAAATCATGATAATATAGTTGTCATTACCCTCTTTTCGCGGGTGTCGTAAGAGGCGACCGGACCTAGGGAAAATAACGGAGACAGGGCAGTAGAGTCCTTTATTCTATTACTACTATCTATTGCGATAGCCAACATTGAAAGTTCAAGTGAGATTATCACCAAGGCCTTGGAACTTGATAAACGATGGTTTTAGTATCGATTTATATCACCAACTTATAATAAAACGTCAGGTTTCAGAAAAAATTGCCGATGAAAGCTCCAAGAGCAAAAACAGATATTATTGGCCCACACCTTAGTCGTTTGTTTAAATATGTTAAAATATCATAGGTTTGTACATTTGGCACATTCAGTTTGAGTCAAAAAACTTTACGTTTGGTATCAGATTTATTGAGGTAGGTGTAGACTATGTATTAGTTCGCTGCGTCCCGGAATTTTAAGCCGCAGGGTATATCCAGTTACTAAGATAAAAGTCTCTCGTTGGTGTGGGGACCCACAAAGCTGTTTAAATGTATATTCGGCGGGCTAAAATTTTTTTTTACATATTTATATTAATTAATAACCGAATCAATTAATTTACATGCTCACTAATGTAAGAAAAGCGGAGACAGAGAATTTATCGACAGTAAGCTAAACATATTTTAGGGAACCGACTCGGGAATCGCATCAAGATTTTTGTTTTCCTAAGTCAAACATACTAACTAGACAAACAGGCAATGTCAGACAGCATTATCTATGAGTAAATTAGTAAAAGATTTGCCCCAATTACAGGGCGCGTAGGTCGAGAGCTACGACGCAAAGTGGGCGGTATAATCCGCGCTGTAAAAAGCTCCGATAGCTCGTAACGAGGCTGTATAACCGGACCCGTCCTGCGAGAGTACCAATCGTTTCTTAATAGCCGTAATAGCCGTATGTATCCCAAAGCCTTTCCCAGATTTACATACAACACTGTTCAAGTCTGCTTTAATAAGCCAACGCTACCTATAATTTCTATAAACAATTTCCGTAATAGATTGTACCAAAGAACAATTTAGGGTTTTCAGGTAACAAAAAGTGTCATCGAGAATTTATTAATATTACTGTAAACACATGTACTGTAATGTTATTTTTAGTATCAAAAATGATTTGACTTGACACGTTTTATTGAGAGCGCACTTGCTAAAAGCTATGCCGTGCTATAAACAGCGGAAGCGTAGGAAGGGCGCGGGGCAATATAATTATTCAATATTCCTATTTTTAATCCGATAACTGCCGATGACATCTACTTTAGTAACCTATTAATGTGCTATCGTTGTTCTTTTGTACTGATCCTTTGTGTTTTGTTAGATGATTATGACCCAATGAATTCCGATTAAACTAACATAGGTATGTTAAATTATTTTATTAAATTAAAGACTTATAAAGAGTATTAGTACTAAAATAATAAGGTACAAATTATATTTCACTAATAGTCATACTACGAGTTTTATCGGTAGTTTTGACATGCTAAATGGTGCATTGTGTACAGATATCAGTCTACTTTCCAAAGAGACTCGAAACAGTTATTTTAATCAATCCGCACTGGACCAGCGTGATGGACTATGGCCTAAACCTAGACTTCTAGTGGGAGGAGACCCGTGCCCTGTAGTCGGCCGCTAAAGGGTTGATACGATGATGATGAATAATATGATAATAATTATGATAACTAATTGATTTATTAAATTTATTAACAACGCGAGGTCTTAGCGACCAACCTAGTTAGTTCAGTAAATTCCAACGAACTTTAACCTGTACAGTATTGTATGTAAATCAGGAAAGTCTGCGAATGCTGTAGGCTTTTAACTATGAAGCAATGTACCTATTTGGATGTGGAACGAGTGGTTTTTAGCCAAATTACCGGTTCGAAACCAATCGATCGAGATTTCGTTTACCGAACCGATTTTTACGGAATTGGGCACAGTTGGCTTGAAATTCGGAAAAGGGCATGGAACAGTTTTGAATTCCGCGAATCGTCACATTATTCAGAGCCAATTAGGTGTGTTACTATAAATTTAACAAAATATAATCCTCGCTGATCCGCCCGGCTTTGCTCGGATGAAATTCGATATTTGGTGTATGAATATTATTTTGATATATCAATGTATGTAATACTTCAGGCAACAGCGCTTCTAATTTTATACATATCTTCTGCAAGAATGATGAATAATACCGACCAACTAAATCCCTTTCACAGGAAATTTGGTTTGATCGGTAAATTATGATTTATAATAACAATAAATTTATACTGTCTGTACTATTCCCAGACCTAATCTAATAGCAAATTTTACTCAATCCGTTCAGACATTTTTATAATGAAGAAATTAAAACAGAATAGCGTGTCAAACCTATCTCATATGTTACAAACCCAAGGAACAGAAAAAAAAGATAGCCTTTCCGCTCCCCGTCTCATGTAAAAAATCACGTCAAGCTGCCCGTCTATTGCTGCGTGAAAGACAGAAAAACATCAAACATACTTGCGTATTAACAATATTAATAGGGATAAAACGAACACACAGGATACAAAGAACGCCAGAGCGTCGATTGTTAGGATAATTGCAATTTTAAAATTTATCGCAAACATATTATTGCTCGTTATCTATCAAAATAATTACGAAGGCATTCATCATTTGGAGCGTTTCGCAAAATTTACGTAATTAATGTATTACCTAGCCGCTCTTTTGGTGTTATATATTTTCGGCGCAAAACACGAAAATGCTTTATGTTTGTTGGAGTGGTATCAATTATTAAAATGCAAGTATAACGAGTGTCCGACCACATTTTGTTCACATTCACATTATCGAAATCGGACCACAATAATTACATCGGGGCCGGGCGTCCGGCCACTCCATCCATCTGTCCGACTGACTGGCCAAATAAATATACGCCAGTGATAAACTTTTATCATCGAGGGATTCATTATTCGCCTCTTTTAAATGACCTCTTTTGAAAGTGCTAAAATAGAAGGATTCGACGGGACGTGCCAACTCTTAACATGGTCTTATAAAATAAGTTCCGATAAAATGTTGCAATGATTTCGTTATAGAAATTGCGAGCAAGCGAAATTATTTATTAAGGTGCGTCCGCGGATAAAACGCTGCGCTGCACGCTGGACGTTCTAAGATTTTAGAGAAGAATGAGAAAAAATATATTTCTAAAATAAATTTTCATTGAATTCGTTTGTTCAAGTTTTTTTTTAAGAAATTTGTACGACGAAATTTAAAAACAATTAGTGTTATTAAATTTAAAAACAATTAGTGTTATTAAATTTCGTCACATAAATTACAAACAATGATTTACTCCGTATGTATAGCCTCCTCCGCAGCCTATGCCTTTTCCACTGCTGGCTTAATTACAGGACTATCCTCAGAACACCCTCAATTATTAGATTCACCATTCTGCTCCGATTCTTTATGGTAGGCCCCCTGACGTATACGTTATTTTAATTTGCACCAAGAACTAGAATAGATTCGTGAGTGACCATTTTTTAGTAGTTTACACGCTATCAAAATATTTCATAATTTAATTATTTTATTTTAAATTACTTCAAATTATATTTTTCCTCGTTGATACATGTGTGGTGGCGCTAGACTTTACACCATAAGGGGTTAATTAGAGGCGAACCTGTTTTACTTATCGAGTACCTGCAGAGTACAAATTTAAACAACCACTTTTGAAGTCGGTCAGATAGATCTAATAAACATTTCCAAAAAATATACGAATATAATAGTAGGAAAACAATTTTAAAAAAGAAAATTTGCCTAATCTCTTTTGTGTATCGGTTTCATAGAATATTTGATTCGGAAAAACAACGAACAATGTAAAAGCGTTTGAACCTCAAACGCCGAGTAAATTTTTTTAGAATAAAAATCCTATTTGTTTTTACTGAAACGACCGTCAGCTGTCGTCTGATTACGCTGTACTTTGGTGTCACTAGCTTAGTGATGTGCAACTAACTTGTACGGACATATCGATTTGAGCTAATCGCCTTACCGCCTCCAGGTAGGAGGTAGGTAACCTCTACCTACCTGTGAGTAGATCCAATATCCTAAGCGAGCTAAACCTAGACTAGTCATTGTCAAGCTTCCCTATAAAATACTTTGTTTGTTTGTTGTTTGTACATTTATTTTTGTTTTTAAAGCATCCCGTAATATCAGTTTATTTGGCAGATGTGTGGCATTCTGTAAGGTGTTGTTCTATAGATATTTTTAGGTTCTTATTTTTTAAATCTGGTGTAGTTTTTAAAAATAGGTTTTCATATGGTGCATATCTAAAGATAACTGTTCAGTTTAGATGAATTACTTAATTTTTTAAACTTTCTTTTAAATTGAATGTCCTATTAGAATGACTTACACAGTATTTTACTGCTATATAAATACACTTTATGACAAAACTATTAATGTAAATGAGCGATACTAACATAACACTTGTTTCTACAGGCGGTTTAATAAAATCTTAGAACACAAAAGCTGCTATTGCTTCTTAACTATGATAGATGGATATATCAATACATAGTTCTTTCTACTTTGGGTTACATTATTGCAATTTTCTTAAGGATCTGCAATTTTAGATAGTTAATAATTTATAGATAGTTTAGCTTTCCTTCCAAAGAAATGGTTTAAATCGGTCCAGTACTTTCGGAGCCTATTAGGGTACAAGCAAACAAAAACATCTTTGATATATGTAATGATAAAAAATGATCGCTGAAAAATTGCGTGATTTCTATGTAGAGGGATTTAAAGGGCCGAGAGAGTTGAACTTTGTCAATATACAACGGGGGCACTGAGATCGCCGGTGTGAGACATGGCTGTTCTACCCTTACATTTAATTCGCATCGCGCGGTGCGAATTCTATCTGGCAAGCACGCAAAGTTTTGTTTATGCTAATAAGCCTGCGAGATTTTAGTGTTCTTATTGAGTGATTGTGGAATCGATGATTAAAATCGATATTCTGTGTCGCATCCCTAGAGCCGCCGTTCATTTGCTTCTACGCGGCCCCACTCAATCTCGTTTATTATGAACGTGCAGCCAGAGCCCTGTCGCTCGCGTTTAACATTGGTACATTTTGCTACGTAAAATGCTTTTAGTGTCACCGTTGCGTAAGTTCTCATAGACATTATTCGGGCCGTGTTAAAACGAAATGTAGCCTAAATGAAAAATTATTTCGCGCGAAAATAAAACGTGCATTTATTTAGCATGAACCAGAACGAATTTTTTTTATCCCACGATGTAGACAGGAATGGTAGATGCTTGTCTATCTGTCTAAGGCTTTGTATTACCTTATAAACTCTATATTGTATTACTTAAGTATCGCAAAAAGGCAGACAGACAAAAATTAAAAAAAAAATGATTTGGATTGTATTTAATTCAGACACATATGTACCGTAATAAGATGCAGTTATTTCAAGTTTTTATTTTTTAGTATGTAAGTACCTACATAAATGTATTTATTTAAAACGTATTTTTTACAGACTTCAGCGTAAAGGAAGACTTATTCTCTCGCAAAGATAGCATGCGTATACTCTTTGTGGGGTTTGCACACATCTAACTAGTTTTGCACAACCTTATCAGTCTGACAAAATAAAAAAATTCTAAGTTTATAGTCCAGCCCTTTTATTTGATACCGATATTAAGAAAGAATGACAAATACACACACGCACGCACACGCACGCAAGCACGCACGCACGCACGCACTGACGCACGCTTAAGGAATGCTGAATACGAAACGAGTTGATATGGAGTCTTACGAAAAAGAGTGTCCACTTGCGAAGATTGCTGCGAATTCCAAAAGTAGGTTCTAAACTTACCACAATGGAAAGCTAGCTAACACTATGTAAAAACAATAACCTCAAAAAGAGCATCAGTAATATCCATTTTAAGATTCAAAACATCTCCATTTCTTTTACACATAATAACCCACGTGGGGTGCAATTCGTGACATTAATGAATGGCATTGTAAAAAGGCATTCTTTCAAAGGCATCCCCTCGGTATCTAGGATGCATATTATTTCTTTTGAGTTGTCATTCACCGGTGGCGTAGAGCTGCATATATAAATAATTCGTATCGGACCCTTCTCGACCTTAACTCAACTCGTTACTTGGAGGCACAATGACTTCGCAATACATGAGTTAGCTATTTCTTTTATTGAATAGTATAGTTTTATTTGTTATACACGGTGAGTTTATTTATTGTTGTAACAACAGTTACTCGGTTAATCTATATAACAAAGAAAAAAAGTAAATTAGTAATAAGATAAAATTAGTTTGGTGCATAAGAAGCATACTATATATTGAGTGTGAGCGGCGCGCTGCGGCGGCGGTATTATTTCAATTAGTTTCGGTACTTTCATTTAGCAGGAAAAATATTCGATTACAAATTGATCAACTGCTAATTGTTATCACTGGTGTAGTCAATTTCAATTATTTTAAATATTTCTTAGAATTACTGTAGATCGGATAGATTAAGGCGGTCGATGTTGATAAAAGCACGGTGCATAAGATGGTTCACAAATATAAAGTGAACTTTCAAAGAAAAAGTAAGCTATCGTTTTCTAAATGAGATATAACTATTACAAAATCAGAGGTTAAAATGATCCGACTTCAAAAATAGCTTTATACATCCCATTGATTAATATTTTAAGACTTATTGGAAGGAATACCTGTTTATAGTTACGAGTAGATACTACATACTTAGCCCACGTATAATGCAATAAATTATCATTACAGACTTCTTGAGTAAATTACGATACTAAGGTAAACAAAAAATGTTTTGAAAGTTTGTAATAATATATTAAAGCACCAAGGCTGAAGTCAAAATTGTTTTTTAGCTACGAGTGTAGTTATTTGGTACATAACATTATTAGCACACGTTTAAAACCATTAATGTTTAAGACTTTATCAAGTAAATTACGCTGCTTGTAACGTAAAATTTATAAAGCGTAAATATCTTGATGGAATTATGAAGGAGCATAAAAACTTAATAAAATACTTGGTCGAAATTTCGCTCAAAGCAGAACGAGCGAGGGTCGTCGACTCTCGGTCCGCATCGCAGCTCTCTACTCGCCGTGGGTAGAAAGGCCCGGTCCCCTCGCTTTTGGCTACGGAGTTCGGCACATTCATTACAAAAGCGACACATCGCCGGGGCCCCGGTTTAATAATTCCTCTCATTTGATTCCCCCGAACGAGTCGCAAGACTGCACGCCCGGCTAACTGTATCAATCAACATCAAACAAACGGTCTATCTCTTTAGGGTTGAAGTATTTTAGCTTAACGACCTCATAAATAAAAGTCAAATTATATGCTAGGACTTATTCTTCGACTGAGCAATATTTTGCATAAAAATTTTCAAAAAGAAATAAAACAAGAATATAATTTAATCAAAAAGTCAGCAGGGGTAAACGCAGGTTTCATTTTATACCATCCATACTAATATTATAGGTTTGAAAGTATGTGTGTTCGGCTCAAACGCTGCACAAAACAAAATGAAATTTAGTATAAAGATAGCCAGGATTCCCGGGATGGGACATAGGCTAATTTGTATATATTTTATGAACGGTACAGCTGCATACTAGGAATTTTCGCGGGCACAAGTTAGTAAGTTAACAACAAACAAAAAATAAGTTGCATTTTTATCTCTATATCAACAGGAAAATAATTCGAAAAAAGTTCCATGGAAAACAATAATTAAATATGTAAGATTTAAGCCATCTTAGATTTACCAGCTGTTCAGGATAATTTAATAAAAACATTCCATTTGTTGGTTTTTTATTAAAGATAAAATCTGGGGTAATTTTGATAAATTACGTACTTAAATAGAAACGTGAACGTGAATGTGGAAAAAATAAATCGCTTCAAACGTTTTTGTATATTTCAAAATAGGTAACAAAATATCTAAGCCTACTCTGCTTAAAAAGGCCTTACAGTAACTGATAGGGGACGAGTCCTAAAACAACAAAGCCCCGGGGTCTACGCTATTCAGCCGACCCGCATCCAGCCAACTGCGAACTAAAGAATTATTCCCTACAAAGAACTACTCGAGAGTAATAAAGATGTTATAATACATATTCACGATGCGTACTTTCATATTAGATAATGTCGTCAAGTAAAAATCTGGTTGCATATATCTTAACAACGATGTTGTCCGTAATTTAGCCTTTATTTTTCAATGAATTTATACAATTATTAGTTTTTTTTTTAAGATACTTAAAACTTCTAAACTAAATGATAACATAACAAGTCTTAGTGAAATTTGAATTGAGGTTATCGAAATTTATATTAAATTCGTTAACTTGATTTGATATTCGAAAAAAACTCTGCCCGATTGTAAAAAACGAGACGCTACACGCGCTAAACGGCCAAGCAACAAAACATGCATGGAAGTGCGATATTCCTGTACCCATAGTATGAAATCGTGGAGACATTTTAAAGTATCGAAACACCATATTGCCAAAGTAAACTGGAATTAATTCTGCTCATTTTAGGGTCGCAATCTTATGTGTTCAAAGAGATCGATTTTACTGTGACGACTACAAATTTTATAGCAAATAACTAAATACTGCTCTTTTTTAAATTGTCTTAAAAATCATACAACTCTTTACAGCGACCTTATGGAATGCTCTAGATAAACGATTAACTAACAATTTAAGATGTCAGATTACGATACGATGGAAATCCACACATTTTTTCGACCCAGCGGTCCGGAACTTTGGCAGAAGGGAACGTTTTGTCTAAGTACTAGAACGTCTAGAACCTCCCACTGCTAGGGGAGGGGCGAAACATTTTCTCTACCATGTGACAGCCCTAGGCTAGGGTTGCAGCTGTCACTTGCAATTCTTTTTATCGCTGCATTCATGATCTAGCTATCGTCGTGACATGGCCGTCGGCTGTGTGTCTCTCAGATAAAGGAGGCGCCGTGCTTTGATCTGCGCATAATGAAATAGTACGATGCACTTCAAAAGCAGTAAGTACATTGATGGCTACATTTTGTTGATATATTAGGAGTTATGCTGTATGCATATTGCTAATTTCGCTTTGTATAATAATATATGATAAATTATTTCTATTGGCATCTTCTAAGCTTTCAACGCTTCTTTCATCACTGGTAACACGGTTGCGTGCAGTTGTTTTTCGTTTAATGGGTACACAATCGGAACTACAAAATACATATACCTGAGAGTTCTCCATAAGGTTTTCTAAGACGCGTGAAAAGTCTTCCAATATGCACTTGGATGGGCTACGGCCCAAACCCTTCTCATTTTGAGAGGAGAGCTGTGCCCAGTAGTGGGCCGGCAATATGTTCATAATGATACTGCTGGTGATGATTGTATGCACATCGCATATTTTATCTGGCAGAGCAACTGTCAGAATACGGCCTGGAGTAAAAATTTCAACCGCTTCAAACAACTTTAACGGAATTTTTAAGGTCGAGCCGAGCTTGACGTTATCAATAATACGAATATTTCGGATAAAGAATATGTTTTTATATCATACCTTCTTAAACTCAATACACCATGAAAGCCTACTTAAAGCTTCCTATTGTGTACTTTCAGCGAGGAGTCAATACGAAAAAAAGAAATAGTTGAGTAAGGTAGAAATAAAGAAAAAGATTTCCATTTTGTTAGCGTATGTCGAATTAAATTGCAAAAATATGTTCAACTATAAATAATAACACGACATCGCGCTTCGATTTCCTCCGTGCATAGGAAATTGCTTTCATTTTTAAGCGTGAAAACAATGTGGGCCGTAAATAAAATTATTCACGCCCACACAAATTGGAGTAGGTTTTGCTTTTGCAGCGCGCTAAGTGTAGGGTTGCCATGATAGTTAATATTGGAAACGTAGATTTTTATGACAAACTAGCTTTGACTGAAGCAGGTCTTTTTGCCCATCGCGTCGATTGTGGAATCATGATTTGTAGAGGGTATATTGATGAAAAAAGTAGCCTATGTCACAATGCTCTTTAAATGTTCTACGCAAGAAAAAAAAAACTATGTTGCCGTGCGAAAGAGAGATACCTAATAAAGACATCTTCGCATTTAAGTAGTATGATAGAATTATAACAGTTTTAGAATTTCTGAAGTTATACTTCTTTTGGCGCGTTAGGGAAAAATGGTGATAGTAAATTTTATATACTATATTCTATAGTTCAACAAAGTAAAAGTAAGGTATATTTGCGCGAGAACTGACAACTTCACTCACGATATGTATTTTTTTGTGATATTTAAATAAACTTTATTTATCTAGATAATGCGTTATAATAAAACTTTCAATTTATTAAATACCTTTCTTCTAAGTGTCGCTTTTATTTTTACAAACGTAGAATAAGGCCATAGATTAACATTTTTAAAAGACTTTAATTTTTTAACGCCAAAGTAGTATAACTTCTAACGCGTTTACATAAGTACACACACGGTTTTTTGTTGGTAACAGTAATGCAAGAGACTTTTCATGCCTCTTGCTTTTCGTTTTCTAATAAACAAACTCACATCGGCTGAAAAGTAGCTACCGTATCGTTGCTTTTCGTAATGCGCCAGTTGCATATCGGTTTCGTATATATTTTCCCGCCACGATAGCGTCTGATGTATCTTGCCATACTTAATGTATGAAACCGGCAGCCTGCTTAGGCGTAAGAAACACATTAGTTTATTGCTACCTTTAGAGTAAATATGTAAATTATGTTCAACCAAGTGTCATATTTTTACAACTCTTCTCAGTTATAAAATATTCTCGATATTTGAAGCGTTGTCCCAAGGACGGCCAGATAACAGAGTGATTCTTCCATTACAAGGTTTCATTATTTCGATAACAACTTTACTGCTATCTTTACTAGTGATACTATACCTTTACGGTATCTACGCGTCATCGTATAGGAACGCTAAGTCGCTTGGCAGCTGGTCTTAGTTGGCAGGGTGGTAATTAGTCACGACCAAAACCTCCCGTCATATTAGAGAAAATTATAAACTACCAAACTGTCCTATCCCCCTTCCACTTATAAGACTACAGCGCTTAGATCATGAGAATTTCCTACAAAAACCCAAAGGAATGGCAACACTAGCTGGTTGACAGTCGGTACTCGGTACAATTTAGCAAACAAGCTCATTGTCAAGTGTCGCAGCTCGGACGCCCGCTAACACGGCGCGCAGAGTGCCAGTTCACAAACATAGGGTTCACTTGTTTGTAATTGTAAGCCGCATGATGAAGACGCGACATTCATCGTTATAATTAATGTCGCTTTTGTCCGCGTTACGTTATGCACTCACTGTTTAGTTGCAAGTCGCGACTACAATACAAACAATTAGTAGGACAACGTTCAGTTAAGGGCACAATGTTTTATAAACCCAACAAAGCTTTAGGGTTTTGTTGGGTTTAAAAAGTCAAAAAGTATATATAGGTTAGGTAGTAAACAGATGATAATAAATTTTAAGGTTTTGTAACATATTTCTAAATTTTTTCGGACAAAATTTATTTTCAGTCCTTACATGTCTGCTTAAGTAAGTTCAGACACATTTGGAAATATTATCAAAATAAAACCTTTACGCATCTCAATTATTATAAATCATGAATAACTCAGATTAAATAATAGTTTAAGAGGATTTTTAAACAGGTAGGTACTCTAAGGGTAATTTTTGTACATATTACTATCGGTCGAAGGAGGACGCACCGATACAACATTTGCCTGTAATGCGTCTTCACCTACAAAAACGAGGCTCCCGATGTCTAAAGTCATCGAGACCATCGGTCCAAAAAACCTATTCCCTAGCCCAACAAACTCAAGATTAGTCAACGTCCCTCTTAGTCGAGGAGAACTTCGCAGGGTGACCCCTAAGGTTGACGTTCCCGCAATGTCACCCCCGTTGACGCCGTTAAAACCCATAAAATGATGACCCCCAAAATAGACACTTACCGCATCTTGATCGTGAGCATTTGGTGTGGACGGCTGGGCGGGCCTAGGAGGTGGAGGGTAGCCCTGTTGACAAGAAAATTATATTTTAAAATTGACAGACAAGATATAAAAACTGTTAGAAAACCTACATATTACCTAAGGAATGCATTGTTAAAACCTTTTCTTTTATTCCACTACAAGTTAACCTTTGGTGGATTACTTCAACCCCGCAGCGATTAACTTCACAAAACAGAATTGCGATTGAATCAGGGAGCTCCGTAATCTAGCGCCATTAGAAACTTTTTATTCATCTATAGTCGTAACAGTTAAAACTGAAGTAAATATTCTCAATTACTTACTATCAAAAACAGTTTAATTAGGCAATTAAAGGTAAAAAAAAACTGTTCAATAATGAAAACTGAATGGTATCGAAAATGTATTTTTATCATTAAAGGGATAAACTCTCCAATGATTCATTTAGCATCCACGGCGATCCTCAAACGAGCTTGGTCGAGTGGCGCTATTAATTGGAAGCGACGCCGGCGCCGTCTGCCACTCAAGTAATTAACTGGCATTACATTACTTCTGTAGATGGTGTAACTATTTATTTTTATAAGGCGAAATACGTGACATGAAATAGCTTACGTTCTAGATCCCTAAAGATTCTAACTATAGGATAGGATTCAACTTCTAGAACAATAATAGTGTTTCGCCTTTATTTACACACTTTAGAGTGGTGTTCTGTAGGTTTGCATAAATCTCAACATAGTTTACCTCAGAGGCGTGAAATCATAGGTACTTTCATTTTCTTTTGCTACATCGCGGTCTTTGAATATTAATAGCTAATCCTATATTGATTTTTTTTTCTACACAGAGAAAATGTTTGACGCATACCACTCCGTTTGGGAAAACGGAGTCGTTGGGTAGGTTATAAAATGCCTCGCATGCTAAACTATGGTAGGATTAAGTTTCTGGAACAATAATAGTTTTCGCTTTTTTATTATGTCAGCGCATGGGGGAGACGCGCGGTAATAGCACTTTTGCCCGTCTTCACCAACGACGGACAAGGCAATGCCTAAGTAAGTAGCGCCTAATCAAATAAGATACCTAGGCTTACATATGCCTTTCACCAATCGATTTTCTAGGCAAATCAAATAACCTAACTTGTTTATGGTCCTTGCCACGTATTTTTCATTTTTAATTAATGTTATTAAAAAAAAAAAAAAAAAAAGAATATATATTTTTTGCATCCGTCAAGTGTCAGTTTACAAGTCCCTTATATTTTACGATCCGCGGAATCAGTGTCGTAACTTTAGATGGCGCCTAACGTCGTTAGACATCTTATATTAAGAGTTCGTAAAAAGTTTTTTTCTTCGATTTTTAGGATTTGTGAAAGCAGGCATTAATCCTTTACATTTGGAATATAATACACAATAGTTAATAGTTTTTTTACCCGGCTACTGAAGGGTAATGTGTTTAACAGACTTTGTATGTATCTATAGATGTTCCAACCAAAAAACATAGATCTATTGTTGGCTACCAAACCACACTTTTGATAGATTATTCAGTTAAGCATCAGCTAGACACATTTTTAAGCTGTTTTTGAAGAAATGCTCTACCTTTATAGTCACAGCTTTGTGAACGATATCCCATGTTTTGAAAAGAGAGCAATGTTTGAAAATGTAGCACAAAGTAAAGCTCACTACAATTGCTACTTAAAACAATTACTTCATAAAGTGGAGATTGCACGTGATTATAAACGATCGTTGAGAAGTTGACCGGCTTCGCTCTCAAAGTTAGTTCCATACAACTCAAAGTTTCCTACTTTAACTCAATGGGTAAAGACGCTTAAAAGTTTGAAGCAAAAGGGAATATCATTTTCATTCCATTTTTATTACATAAAAGACGAAATTTCGTTCCTTTATTTACACACTTTAGAGTAATGTTTTCAAAATAGTTACCTCCAAGGCGTGTAATCATAAGAACTTACATTTTCTTTTGCTACATCCGCTCGCGGTCTTTGAATATTGATAGCTAATCCTATATTGTTTTTTTTTCTACACAGCGACAATGCTTGACACATACCACTCTGTTGAGGGACTCGGAGTTGTTAGGTGGGTTATAAAATGCATCGAATGCTAAACTCTTAAAATTATAATGTATTTAAAGTATAGCTTGAACTGAAGACAATCTTAGTCAGTTTCTTTCATTGGACCACTAAGCTTCCATGTAAGAAAAAATAAACTTTAACATTTGATAATATTACAACTTTTTAAAATTATTGAACACGTTTTAGAGGAAATTCTCAAACTATAAAGAATCTTAGGATTTTTTATGGAAATTAGACACTCAAGACTTGACCTTTCCATCCGGTAACCCTACTTACATTTGACTAAAATCAAAATTCATACTGCACTGGAATCAGGATAAAACTGCTTTATGACGCTTAGATGCAACGTAGCGATTGTGAGCGCTCGTCGGGATGTCGACGGCGTTCTCGCGAAGATAATTTCATGCAATTCAAAACATTCCCGCTTCAACTCAATGAACTAAGATTGTAAGAATTTCGCTCGCAAGCTAAAATATTGTTTTGCGAATGAATGAAATGCGAAATATTTTTAGCTATCTACTTTAGTGACAAAAGTGATAATAAACCGAATACGTAAATATTCTACTGAAACAAGTAAGTAGGTACGGTACATACTTCAGTTGGCCAGATAAGTTAACTAGGTAAGTAAAGTTCAAGTAAATAACGACTCTACACTTCGATTCCTCTTTCGTTAAAGGACCACGCGCATTTCACAACCTTGGTTGCAGCACGGCTAGCATGGGCAAGAGACAAGTATATCCCCGGGGTATCTTCTCCCACAGTTTTATCAACTCCCACGAGCACTGGCTCACAAGTGGAAATAATACCCAAATAATATATGTGTATTAATGAACGGGGGTGAACTCCTATTCCATGTTCCAGTAGTATTTATCACGTGGGCACGTTAATTATATCCCTTATCGGGGGATATAATCATTATCTCCCGCCCGTGCTGATTCAGTCACTTTTTTCAACTAGTTTCAGACCGTTCGTTTCATACTTAACACATAGCTTTAAAGCAATAGTTTCTGTACTGCCTCATTAGTCTAGTGGTTAACACTTCGGACTTGATTTCCTGGATTCGACTTCCAGGGTGAGCCGTTAAGCCGTCGTACTCGGTTATTATGACTAACTTGTGATAATAATCGTTAAATTCTGCCAATCTGCATTGGAGCAGCATGAAGGGAAAAAGCTCTTGATTCCTCTCCTTGTGTCCAGCATAATGATGCAGCCAGGACTTAATTGGTCGCAAAACCGCACGTCTTGCCTTACAAGCAGTCCGCGGACGCTCGTAGAAGCTCGACTCGACTTGAGCTCTAATGGAAGGTTTTGCGGCCAGGTAATTGTAAGTGCGCGATACTTATTAGATGACGATACTTATTATGGTATGGCTTATTGCTACTATGAGGTAAGGCTCTACCCGACGATTCCAGCTAAACCACGGTAAGTTCACGATGTGGTTCATATTTAATATACTCGTAAACATTTTAACTTGACAACGATATTTAATTACTTAACCCCTTTGAACCTAAACGCGATGAAGCAAGCTTAACTCAATTTATTCATTAAACTGGGTTAAGGGCTGCAGTATGAACGTTTTAACGTATAGCAAAACGTTTAACGAAGTTTAATACTTCGTTTCCAAGGCGCCTTTAGTAGCCGGAGTCTTTTTGAAGAGAACTCTCTGATTTGAACCGGTAATAAAAGTTATCTGACATTAACCTTCAAGTTCTTTTGTTTACGTGGCCGACCTTCGCTACTACCGCAAAAGACAGCGCCAATAAATTAGCTACATTAAACATTTGCTCAATGTAGAGAGTAGTAACAGTTTTTCGACCACATTGCAATATGCCTTAAAGGGGCTTCATGTTCAAACTTGACATTCCTATAGTCCTTCTGCCTCACTATCAAGACTATTTGCCTAAGGTTATTGTCGTTGTCCGTGTAGATGTCTACGTCAAGTACCGGAAAAAAGGTAGGAAAGAACCCCCTTCCTTCTTAAGACTGCATGCGTCTAACAAAGGCCGTTATGCATAAGTTGCACTGGTACAGTAGGTACTACCAGCATAATTGTTTTTGACAATTGTGGTGATTGTGGGCAGTTGTAGGCTATCCTCAATGCATTTCTCCATATAAGTGTTTTTATGTTTACATTCCTACGAGAACGTTGATGCATTAATGTAATACTTACCCAAATCGAAGCGTGGCCAGTTTTAGCTATAGCAAGTAAAGTGCAAAATTACATTAATTTATGTATACCCTTAGTATACTTACAGCTAGCAAAAACATATACTAAGTATGTTACAGATGCACATTAACAAAAAAAAAATTGATTTTTCTTATTAGTTAATTCATCTGAATATAATTTATGACGCTAAACTTATATTTAATATGTCAATTTGTTGGTGCAGAGTAATCAGATTACGAAGCAACCAGAGTTCGTGAAATGTTGGAGCATTTCGAGCATAATGCATACGTAATGAATCAAGAAAAAAAAAAAAGTGGTAATCTTCAAGATCTTTTGTTTACGTGGCCGACCTTCGCTACAATTGCAAATAACAGCCAGAGGGTTTGCCCATAATCACCACGCTGTGCAGACGGGTTGGTGATCGCAGTAGATGGTTGTAATAGCACAGAGGCCGCCGACGCCCCTCCTCCATTATATCCCCTTAATCGCATCGTACGACATCCGCGGGAAGAGTGGTAACAATTATATTCTGATCGGCCGTCACCACGTGTCACGGAAAATGCAACGTTATGTTATTCCATCAATTTTATTTCAAAGCTTTGGGGGCACCAACATACCTAATCGGAAGCTGAAATTTTATATTAAAAGATTGTGTATGACAAGCATTAATAATGAAGCAACAACACGCGGGTAGGTAGGTGCACAATTAGGTACAACAAAAGCTAAACTGTCTGGATTAGATAAAAAGACTGTACAAAGTTCTATTATCGTTTTCATATGTCATTTTCATTCTCTCATTTATTATTTTTCATTTTTTTTTTTAATCTAAACAATGCTTAAAAAATTAAAAAAAAAACACTATTAAAAATTTATAAAAAAAACATCCACCCCCCGCTTGCGGGGCTTTTGAATGCCCAAGCAACCGGCGGTCAGGGCTCCAGAGTTAGGAACCTCATCACAATACGCGCCGTTTCAAGGACTACTGCCTTCTGTATCCGACCCTTGATCGACCAACAGAGCGAAAGCTTCTTAAGATGTTGGTCGAAGCTTTTCGCGAGAAGACCATTGACTGAAACGACGATCGGGACTATAACGGTCGACTCAACATTCCACATGGCGGTTATTTCGTGAGCAAGGTCGTTATTATTATTATCGTGAATAAACAATGAATAAATAATTCCTATTCATTTTAGTGTTGGAATGGCATTCCAAAATTAAAGCATTAACATACGAGTCTCCAAGGATTGAAATCTCCATGAGAGGAGAGTTTTCATATGAAATATCTTTACAATGTCAACGTTTCACGAAGTATAATTACTAAAGCTCACCGGCAAGTTGAGAGGCTCACTCAAACTTGGTCCCGTGCAACTCTATGACTTCCATGCAGCGCTTACTTAAACGTTTAGTACAAAGGAAATATTTTCTTTAAACTGTCGTACAAATTGAATAAATAGTTTTATTTTGCACGCTAGTTAAATAGCAGCTTTAATTTGTGGGAAAAATGTTTAATGCACCGTATTTATCGCTTTAGGGTTAGTTTTTAATCTTTTCTTTAAAGCAACTGGAGTTATCGGCTATTAAAAAACTCATCTCTAGGACAATCATTAAATCCATATTAGGAATATTCGGAAAATCGTATTTGCAAAAGGTATGGTGATGGTGTCTCGTATCCTTGCTTTAATTACTTACTTTATAATGTTATATTTGTTTTAGACTAGCTGTTACCCGCGTTCTTTGTCCGCGTTAAGTAAGGTTTTTTACAAATCCCCGAGGAGTCATTGTTTTTCTTACGATAAAAAGTAGTCGATGTTACTCTACGTCCCTTCAACTAACTCTATGGTACAAACAATTTGATTGGTTTGTTAGTTAAGGCGCAAATAAATGACAGACAAACTAACATACATACTTCCACATTTATAATATAAGCATGTGGACCACCTAGGTTGTACATCGATGATGTACCGTCGGTGGTCCGCTGGTGGTGGCTGATGAAGATCTTTCTATCAAATTCTAGGACAGATCTCTTCAATAATTTGTAATCAATGAAGTACTTTAGTGATATTTCGAGATTCGAGTATTTCAGTTTCGTGATGAATAAAACATTAAAGTTTAAATCGTATTTAAATCGTTGCATCCGTTAGAGCGCTATTATGAGACAGACAAAATGACACATATACAAAACCGTCAACAAATAACACCCCTCTATTTGCGTGTGAGTTTCAAAATCGTACCTACTGAAGTACCTACACATTGTGTCTATAAATAACGTATCCACAAAACGCGCGGCGGTATAAATAAACAAACTTCCGAACACAGCGCACGTAGGGCGCGCGAGCGAGGCAAAACAAGCCCGCAATTACACACATACAGCGTCGAATGCGCAAAACACGCTAATTTCACTTTGTCCACCGCTCGCCGCCCCGATGCGAGATCTATGTGCTTAGCGAATGAAAAATTCAATTCAAAATTGTATGATTGGTCCCTTTGTTCAGTGAATACGAAACATCGTTGACAAGCCAGGTTTGTTTTGCCCGTGCACCGAATTTGTTTGTTGATCAGGATAATTATTCAGGTAGGCACAAACCCGTTGCCTTTTTACATTTGTTTCGCTCTATCGAATGCCTAATTTGTTATTTATGAAGCGCTCTCTAAATAAATTTTATGGTAAAATGTAGACTATAAGCTAACAGAGCTGGCGTTCCACAATTTCATTCTTCTGTCCAACTACGTGTACTTCAGATATAACGAACCTTTTTCATCTGCGCAATGTTTTGTTTTTTAAATGTTAAATGTGTAAAAATTATTTTTAAGTTAACCTTTGGAGGATGGATAATAAATGCACTAACTGAAAGAGGCGAGAAAACATTCAAAAAAAAAAACGAGGACGCCCGGGCACTTACACTTTTGTTGGGCCGGGCATCTTTATCGTCACAAGGTTGTGTCTTCGAGCTTTAAAAAGTACATGACTTTACAAGGCACAAGGGACGTGTAATTAAAAATATATAGGCCGATATAACTGCCTCGTTACTCTAGTACTTAGCCTGTTCAACTACGGATTACTAAGCAGTAGGTTCGATTGGTGGAAGGATAGAAAATTTGTATTGGGTTTTTCTGTAAAAATCACAGTGGTCAATCTAAAAATTTCAGGTTGCCAGATTCGAAATAGCCGCCTTTTGTTAAAAGAGGTGTACCTACTTACTCAAAGTAATGGCAACTGTGATGTGCAATCTAGGCTAAGTATTTAAAGGACGAATTATTTTAATAATTCACACGATAGAAACTGCCAAAATTTAGAAAATAAAAAAGAATACTGTAACATAACCGCGAGCGTTATCATCATCATAAACACATTACCGGCAAGTATAGGGCAAGGGTGTCCTCTTAGAATGAGAAGGGTTCCTAGTTCGTAGTCCAACACGCTGACCAAGTGCGGATTGGTGGACATCACACGCCCTTGAATTATGGAGAACTCCGAGGTATGCAACATGCATGTCTGATAGTTTCCACGATGTTTTCCTTCACGATTAAAGCATGTGATATTTAAATGCTTAAATGACTATAAAGCACAAAACATTTACTATCTTACATGTATAATATTATATAAATATAATAATAAAAACGCTTACAACGACACTCAATTAAAAAAACCCTAAAGTGCTGGCCTTTATACCAGCACGATATCGTTGCTTCTAACCATTAGCGAAAAGTCCTACGACAAAGAAGTAATTGATAGAACATAAAAAAGGTAATAAAAAGGGCCATCATACCCTTTACTTCACAAATGTGATACACATACTGCACTATCTCACGATAACTCCTCATTAATGTCATTCAAGAAATTATGACACAACATAATAGAAAGAACCGCAAAGCAAAAACGTTATTTTCGCAACAACAATAACATAATACGGCGACATCCAATTAATTGACGAAAGAGAACAGAGACATGTCAGTCGCAGGGGCTCTATATTCTTCGTATTATTTGCGAGATTCGCAGAGGGAGGGCGTCATAATTTACCCAACACGGCAATTCCCGACAGCATACCGCGTCGCCAATACCGCGCGCCGCACCGAATTTGCGCTGCACAGAAGGAAGGCTAGTTTCGCCAGGTGTGATGGGAAAACCAGGACATCAATCAACATAAAATAGAAGTTCCAAAACTTTAACCCGGCTTTGGAGAAATCTTGTTTTAAAGAACTCTAAAACTGAAATCAAGTAGGGACCTATAAATAGTTTAAAACCCAAATTTATTTAACAAAGAACTTATATTTAACAGGAAGGCGTAGTCGGTGGCCATCTTAGTGGTCAGAAGGTTGACCATCAATGCATTCAAAGACTGTTTAACACAAAGACCCTCCAGTAGGCGGTTAAAAATCAAAAGTAGCTAAGGTAATCCACCAGCATCTAGAAATATCAAAATTTCTATTGGTTATCATCGCTATTTTAAAATTTTACTATTTTAGATTATATTATTTTAAACACTACCTACCCGGGGAAATGCTAAACAAAAGTTAAAATTCTTGAGGAATTTTGAATTTGACCCAGCTGGCAACACCTTATACAACCTGATAAGATTGGTATTTATGAAATTGATATCTTAACAAGCGCTGAAAAAAGCAACGTTATTATAATATTATGAGAGTTGTTAAGTAGTCATGTAAGTATGATCATCATAAATCATCAACTAAAAGGTTACCTTTTAGTATTAATTTGGCAGTATAATTTAGTATTATACACTCATTTTGTACACCACCTAGTAAAGTTTGTCATAGCATAATTTACAAGATACTTGTAAAATGAGTACGTGAAGAAAAAAAAAATCAAATCATTGAAGATAAGATAAGAGCTTATAATCTTTCTTGTTACTTGTACCAAAAATATTAAAGTATTCTCAAAGTGGATACAGTATGACATTTGGCATTGATTAATCAAAAGTCAGAAAATTCCATGAAAATAGTAAAAAGCTGGCGACACTAGCCGTAGTCAGCGTTTCGTAGGTTTCCGACCGAGAGAACTGCCGCGCAAGTTCCGGGAATCTAGAGCATTTCGCAGTTTGTGAGACTGCCGCCGTACGATAACTTGGCCTTTATGTACAGAGAAAAACGTAACATTAAATCGCTTCTTAGTTGCGCTCGGGACAAGGTAAAGCGAATTACGTGATTAAGGGCCCGTCTTAACGTGTTTTGTGACTTTAGTTTATGAGCCGCGTTTTCACTCTCGTAGCTTTAGTTTTAAGAAATCACCACCATGTAGTTACACTACACAGGAAAAAAATATTATGTACGTAGGTACCCAAAGTGTCCGATAGGAGGTTTCATAATAAAACAAATTTTTACTATGATATTTAAATAGCTCTTCGGTTACATAGAAAAGAATATAAAACCTGTTGCTTTTAAGTCCAACAAATCTAAATAATTTGAACAAACGGCCATTTATAGGATTTTCACTCAAATGTAAAAGATTTAATGAAATCTCTGAATAAACAAGAAATTCTAAAATTACCAATTAATTAGTAAGTAATTTTAATGAATGCTATTCATATAGTAGTATAATAAATGCGAAACTGACAGGCAGTTGCCTAGTCTAATTTCATAAATGCCACCAATTAACCACCATTCAACAATTGCATATAATTATAATCTTCTTACGGATGTGAATATGTTGTTCAGTGGAAACTGCTACTCTTAAAACTTTCAATAAGACGCCTCAAAGGTTGCCCCTTAAACGAATGACGAGATTAAATAGAGTAAAAGTTATGTAATGCAAGCAGACGCTGCAGTTGACTGACATAAAGAGGCAACTCGTCGAGTAAAAAGTCCGTTTAATTTTATACAGTCATGAGAACGAATAAAGTTATTTCCCTTGGTTGTGCAATACCTATTTATTCGTTTAGCATCAATAAATGTATTATGCCACCCGAAAAAACAGGTTAAATCTGTTCAGATAAGAAAAGTCACGCAATTATTCGCACGGGGTTTGACTAATATATCTTCTTGACAATAAAATATGGCGAGTTTTTACTGGCAAAGCGTACGGCTAGCGAGCGGGTGCGACTGTCGCGAGCAAGCGGCGCGCCCACTGTGGGGGAATATTAAACGAACCCCGGTTGAACTTAATATCTCGTCACAGTCTCAGACCAATAACTTCGTAGGTATAACAATATAAGACCTCATTCCATAATTTCCACGCAAATTGATAATAATTTTTCTCCTCAGTAGAAAACAAGAAGCTTTCATGTCACATAAATGAACAAAGAAGAAACGCGCCATTACTGGGAATTTTTTCCATGAAAATAGCAATGTAATTAATATTGTTTCAGTAGTAGAGTCCAGTAAAATATAATTAGTGATTCCTCATTACCGCGCGGCATGGCCCCTCTGGACGTTCGTGCGTCTGCTGGCTTATGGTTATTAATAACGCCGACCGCCCCTCCGCCTTCCCCCCTCGGACTCCCCACGCTCGCTGCCGCTGCCGCACGTCTGACATTTTAATTCCGGACTCGGGGCTATACGTCCACAGCGAGAGTCTATAGCCTACACCATCGACAATTTTATCGACTCTATTTTCATTTAATTTCAATTCGTGATGTTATCATGCCTACACATAAGATCCATGTTATGGATAACGTTTCGATTCAAACTGAAATTCCCATTGTCAATAATATTGAAATTCCAATATGAATAAAAAAATGTATCGAAAACTTGTCCCTCGAGTAGAATAGGAGTTTTGGGAACTATAAATAGTAAACACGTATTGAAATAATATCGAGTGGAGTAGGCGAACATCACTAGCTGCAAATGCTACAATGGCGGTCGGGCGAGCGCAGGTCGAGCGCAACATGGCTGCCTGGTAGGCGGTTCGAGCGACAGAGACAAAAGATCCAACGGGTGCGGGCGTCCCGCTCGCACTCGCACGCAACGCTCGCATCGATCTCCACTCGCTCCGCTCGCCCCCAGCACCAGAAAGGCGGAACTAACAAAATTACAAAGCGCTTTCGAGCCGCTAATCATAAAATAAGATACGACGTTTCATTTCGACCGTACTACTCTCAGCGATCACGATGCTGGAATGGCCCTTGACTCACAAAATTCTACTGACAACGTACTGGAGTATTAACCTCTAAGTTTGGTAGTCGCAGATCAAAGTAGCATTTAAACATCAGGTTTGTGAATTGCGGTCCTTCTATTTTATTTTCTACTCGTTCAACTTATTGTTCTGTAAAGACAACCCGAGTGAGGAATTCCTTCCGTACAGTATAATAATTACGTCAGTGAACAAAAAACGTAACGTAGAGTTTCAGTTCTGAGCGGAATTTTTAATTATGTTTGTTACTTTGATTGAAAGCGAGAACCGATTTAGCTCCGGACTGTATAATAGGAAACTAAGCCACATTTTATCTTTGCTCGAACGGGTAACTTTTTTTATCAGAATACATTTTAGCTCACCATTCTCCGTACGTGTTTGTATTCTAACGCGGGGCTCATCGTCAAGTAAGTACAGGTTCGACTCCCGGCCAAGCCATCTTAGAAGTTTCTTTTGGACGCACAAAAATTTGTCAATACAAATTTTTATCACATCCTTTAAGCACGGTCAAGGAAAATATCGTTGTGGGAAGACCTGCATAATGTATTAGAAGGAATTCTGGGAAACCTACTAGCCAACTCGTTTTTCGATTCTCCTTTCATAATAAAGGAAACTTACTTCCTTAAGGTTGAAGTTAGGCAGTAACTTATGGTGGTGTCCCATCTTTATCATCTTTTGATATGGGTCCAATTAGAACAATATTCAAATAGCCCGTTTCAAATTAGAAATATTCAAAATGGTTTAGATTTGGCACAGATAATAATATGAGGTAAAATTGCTATAAAAAAAAAGCCGAAATTATAACATCCGTTTGGAAGTCGGTGGAAAAAATACAAACGCTTTAAATGTTATCCATATAGTTTACCGTTCTCGAGGATTCTAAGCCAAGGGAAAATATCGTCTTGAAATACTTCTAAGAAGTTTGCAACATAGTCATGAAGTTCGTTTAATTTTATTATTCTATGTTTTGCCCAAAGTCTTCACTTTCGGAAGGTCGAGTTCGAATCTTAGCACACACCTCTAACTTTTCGAAGTTATGTGCGTTTTTGTAGTAATTAAAATATCACTTGCTTCAACGGTGAAGGAAAATATCGTGAGGAAACCTGCATGCTTGAGAGTCCTACATAATGTTCTCAAAAGGTGTGTGAAGTCCACCAATCCGCACTAGGCCAGCGTGGTGGACTACGGCCTTAGCCCCTTCTAGTTGTGGGAGGAGACCTGTGCCCTGTAGTGGGCCGGTAATGGGTTGATATGATGATGATGACTTTTAATTGTTAGAGCTGGTCATGGTTCTATTGAATGTGAAAGATTCAAATTTCCAACAATTCCTTTAATAAGAAGCCAAAATGAAAGAACGACCTCTTCAAAAGAGATCACTATCGATGACCCCCATTTACATCACATGGGTCCCCCATTGGAACCAACCAGTGCTTCGGGGGTCAACTGTCTCAGCTTTGTCTTTTCCCTGAGAATGACCAGTGCCTAGTGTGAAAAAGATTTTGTTGTTATGACTTTTGTAAGGATGAATTTAACAAGGTTTTTTTTTAAATTTTATTATATTAATTTTGAAAAATTTTCAACATCTTTCATTTCTTTAGATTCACTAAAGACCAATATTTTTGTGGTAAGTACTTATTTATGCATGACAAACCTGTTTGTCAGAGACTTTTCTTCAGGCCTTCTTTACAAATACCTACTATTGTATCAGATTTAACCTATTATAATCGAAATAATCTACAGCCTATATAAGCAATCCAAAGTAAATCCAGATTAAATGAAACCCTGTAGGTTTGGGTTCAGTTTAAAACGGACTGGGAATGCTCACAGCTGACGTTTTCCACTTTCACAAGAGTGACGTTTAATATTTGCGCCCCGCGGTACGGGACGGCTTGTCTTGACACAAGAAACGGGAAGTGTTTATCAAAAGTCAATAGAATAAAAAAATAGAATGGGACCGGTGGAGGCAGAAAAAAAAGTTCTCAATTCGTTAAGGATTTCATAGCAACACCTATGAAGATAACGAACCCCCGTTTTGGTGAGACTACGCTGATTCTCACAACTTTATTTTTCACTATCTCCTACCCGCGGCATTTGGGTTGTCTTTTTCTTAATGTTATTTTTCAAACCCTCTGAAACTAATGAACTTATTTGGAGAAGGAAGTTAGTCTATATAGTTTTGTGTAAACATTGACAACGCTTGCATTTATAATATTAAGATTAAACATAAACTGCGAAATAATTAGATTTTATAGTTCATAAATAAATTTTTTGATTCAACATTCCGCTATCGCAGGTGAAACATCGGGCTCAGCTGATTTCTTATGTGTGTATAAATATCCATTTTATACAGCCGTAAGTACTGTTGATGTAAAAAGGCCTTGTTATTTTGAATTTCCATTACAAATTGTGATTTTGTATGCCTGAGTTTTCGATGTCGTGATAACAAGGCTGAGTGACGTTTTATTTTTGAATTCTGCGAGCCGAGGCTTTGTTGTCGCGATGAAGTCAACCTACTTGACTTTGACAGAAATTCTTTTACTCAGTTAATGTTAGCACGCGGCGGTAGAAGTAGGCACATTTAAACACTACGCGTAACCCCAAAAAAATCTTAAAAGTAATAGTAACCAAAGTTAAGGATGGTGTGTTAGTTTCGATCGTGCAATTCAATTGATTGTGCTTGTTACGCAAGGTTGATCGAAGCCGGTAACTGGAATGGTGTACGACTTGTGAGGTTCGAATTAAGCTTTTGATCTCCTCAACTGAAAATCTTGAATGATTTATTTTGTTTTGGCAAAGTATTATGACCAGTGTTTCGATGCCAGCGATGACTTATGGCTCTGAAAAGTGGTCGTCTTACTATATGTCTCATTGGAAGGCTCAGAGTGATTCAGCGGGCGATTGAGAGTAGCTCTGGGCACGTGATCAAATCAGGAGGAAAAACCGTAATAGGACTAGAGTTGACGAAATAGCTGAACGAGAAGTCGAAGTAGCAATGGGCAGGGCACATAGCTCAGACAACCGATAGAAATGTGTTCCTACGGTGCTGGAATGGCATGGCGCACCAGACGACGATAAATATTCCCCGTCGAATTACTAACCCAATATCACTTAATTTTTCTATTTACAAGCCCGACTTTTCTTCTTCTTTTAATCATCTAGACATACAAATGTCTAGATAATTAAAGAGGACAATGAAACCCAACCGGTAACTTAATACGTGTCTAAATCTGGCTCCGATTTTGATTTTTTTTTTTTTATTTAAAAGTGTCAAACTGCTAAAAAAATACTTGTTAAAATTGAAGTATGACAAAATGTCTAAACACTATTAATGCAGTTGTTTAATAAACAGCACAATACTTTCAAAGTAATTCATAACACACGTAAATCACTTTCATATTTTTATTTTAAAAGACTCCTAGATTTCATGTTCCTATAATATTATTGTACACGTTTGGCCACGTGGCTTTCTTAAGTAGGCGCATGCCAGAGTGGACATATGGAGCTATGTTGTATGTATACCTAATTTTGCAGATGAAGCGTATTGTGACGTAACTGATTCGCTAACGCCGGCGGATTCCGACCTGTGCGACTAAAATCTAAATGGAGATATGTTTGAAGTTTGTCTACGATTAAAACTTTACATTTATGTTAACGCCATAGTTATTTTTAGTTGATACGTAGTCAAAAAGGTAACCTATAATAAATGTAATAAATCAGTTTAATACTTATGGATTATATAAATCTATGCGGACCCCCGAGGATATATTGAAATTGTTAAAACCTTCTCCAACACAAAAAGATTATTTTATTAGGGTAGGCAGTTCTATGACGAGTTTGCACACACTGCATATGTATATAAATTATTGCGTTTTCATAACTGTACTGTAAAACTCGTATTGGATAAGCATTTTTCATTTTATATCTTTAACCAGCTTCTGTATATATACCGTGCCGTATACACCTTTAAGTCTTGCACTGAAGACTATAATGTCAAGAGGTTAATTTTCAAAGCACTTCATTCTTAATTTGATATTGTATCTGAACTCTAACAGTTTCTGTATCTGTCGTTGAGAACAAAATGTGTAAGTTGTTAGAAACTGTAAATATACAATCGGGCTGAGAGATAGATGGATCGTGCTAAAAACAATCCGCGCATTCCGATCGCTTGAGACCACCACTTTGACGATCCAAAAGTCATCGTTTATTTAGTAATCCTTAGATCTTTGTTTCTAGCATTGTTTCTAAAAGTATTCCTCTCAGTTTTATTAACTGACTAAGCCAGCAAATTCAGGCGAGCAAACATTTACGCGACTCGAAAATGGGCATTTTATTAATGGTCGACCGATTTAAATGAAAGAAAACATTCAAGCTTATCTTTATATAAAAGTGAACTGCTATCGCGGGCTGTTGGGATTAAAAATTTACTTATACCTCTTATTTAAACCTTTTGATTTGTGTTACCTATAGGTTAAATATAACTGACATTTGGTACCATCTCCGACAACCCGAAAAATCTGTGTGTATAATGTAAATATTTTGTTTTTTCATGTATTTTTAAAAAAAATATAATTAGGTTAAGTTATACGTGTCTCATAAATATATAGATATAGATAGCTCTATCAGGCGACCTATCACAGGACAAGTAAAAATTAACATTATATACTTGATTTAGTAAATTTATATTACCTTATTATAAAAAACCCCGTTCCCAAAACAAGAGTAACCCGACGACATTAACGGGTGCTGGGAAACGATAGCCACGATCGCAAGAGCAAGCTCTGAGTCCTTAATCGTGTCTCAAAATTAATTTGCATATCCGTTTGATACCAAAGTCTCGGCTTAGTAACAACTAACGCGGCCCATTCGGGCGGATGTCGTTACATTTAACGTTGAAATAAATAATAAACGAAAATTGTTAATGAAACGAAATCAAGCACATCGATGTTTCGGAAATCAATTTTCAGATTTAACGACCCGAAATATTAACTTCCCCGCAACTTCTTTTCGTCTTAAATTTTTATTTCGTTAGATGTTCCGAAATCGATTTCAACATATGATATCGATCATATTCCCGTTTTTATGACTCAGATAATAGACTACAATTGGTGGCTGCTACGCGCCTACTCGAGTCAGTATTTTACGTTATATGCTTTCCAAATAACATTACATAGCAGTATATAAAATATTCACTTCCGTCAATAAAGTTAATTTTATATAAGAATTATAATTCATCAGCACTTATACAAATATGGGAAAATACATTCATACATTCTATGTTGAGGTGCCTCATTTAAGCTGGTTGCCACCAGAAAATTTTTAGTAAAGTATTTATGAAATATGAAAGATTGTAATAATATTTGTAGGTGTGGACCGCACAAAAATGGCTGAGAGCACTTGTATTGTACACAGGTTGACTATGCCCTGCAGTTCTACAGCATACTTATACCTGAAAACAATATTTCAGTAACAAGTAGAAGCCTGTGCATATATTATGACCACACTAGATAGCGACTGCGCCCGCATTTTTTTTTTATCCTGCAAGAATCAATTTTTTCTGGGATCAAATGTGTCCTACAGTCGTCTCCAGGATGCAAATTATTTTTATGCAGAATTTCACCAAATTAAGTGAAGCGGCCAAGCTATGTATAGGTATAAAATGTTTTCTTATTTAAATCCCTCGCATTACTTTTACCATCACGTTGATGGTAAAAGTAATTCAAGAAACAAACAAACACCTTGAATATTCGTGTGGATTAAAATTTCAAATCTATTTATCTATCGTTAATATTTGAGATAATGTTTATGGATTCATTCATTCTGTAGATGAAATGTACAGATCAAAGTAATGCTTTATTGTTTTAATTTCACCTGCTTAACGTTATATAAATATCTGATAGATTTATAAAAGAAGCGTGGCGAACAGTTCGTATTGCATGTAGGAACAATACAATAAACATATACCAAAGTACCAGAACTTTGCCTGGAATGAAACTATAAATTTTGTAACCTTACATTATAGGTTTTTCCACGGCATTCACAAAGTAAAACAATACTAAATGCAAGGTGAGCAGTTATCAAATTACATCATTCGATGAAATGCAGGCGTAAAGTAGCATACATTTACATGATTATATTATTTTGCTCCATGCTGGTATTTAAGTGTATTTATGTGGTGTAACATTTGAACACTAAAAAGTACGACAAAGTAACGTATGATGGAATAAGTATACGTATGAATCGCGTAGTCAAAATAAAATTCCCAAAAAGTACCGAAAGAACTGGGAATCCAATTTGATTACTCGGAACAACATGCAGTGTGGCAGACCGGACGGCAGATCAGAATACGGATCCTCTTCCCGCGCTTGTCTTACGAGTCGACTATGGGAATATAAAGGAGAACGGCCAGCAGAGTCTCCTTCTACTACTACTACTTCTACTTTCTACTGCGATCACCAACTTGTCTGCCAAACGTTTTAAGGGCAAACCCTTCTGTTGAGAGAGGCTTTTAGTCTAGCTGTGGACTGATAGAAAGCGTATCATTTTTTTTTAAGTTTTAAAAATTGCACGCAAAGTTGCCCACATTTCATTCGCAAGCACTCTCGTAAAATGAAAAACAGTATTTTTAAAAGTAAATTATCATTCATTGTTATTTTTATATTACCGTTGCACTTTTCCGATATTTGAAAATGAGCTTACGATTTTATTATCTTCTATAATTTTTCCCTGGACTGCAATATTCTCCTCATGGTGAGCGAAACAGTCTATGATGGGTTCGGATTAACCTGTTAGAAGTAGGGGGTATGGCAGTTATATTATTAAACCAACAATCCTATCCTAATAGGTTACTAATCGATACAGTAACGTAACGCTATATCGCTTGGCGACATGTCTTCGATAGTCAGTAGCCAACGGACCAGATCTGAGGTAAATAAGAATTAAAAAATTACAATTCTCTGATGGGGATCGAACCCAGGCATCCCACGTATAAGAGCAACACACTCACCAATGGGCCAGGGGGTCGACAAATCTACGACTGCAAGTGTAGAAAACTTATAGGTACTAAGGGTAACCGACGACTAGGCATGTAAAAGAAGACAAGGAGTTTATGGTAATCAAATTAATGATTAGGCAATTTTATATAGATTTGAAATCTGTTACATCTTAAAGAATCGTTTTAACTTTTTATAAGCATTCATCAAACCAAAATCATGAAAAGATTCGAGGGACATAGAGGGATAACGTTTTTCTTTCTTTTCACTAAAAGTGGGTAATATTTCTAACATTTAGAAAAGAAATACCCAACAAAGCCTTCTAACCAAACAACAAGAAAATGCTGAAACTAAATCGAAAGGGAGAAAAGAAAAATAAAACAAGGGGGAAAAGTTTGTGAAAGCAAAAGTTATAGAGTACGATTATGAGAATATAGACGGTTTTTCAGAATTTCTAGAAACGAAATAAAAGCCGGCTTACAATAAATACAAGTGCGGGTGTATTTGAACAATACATTGTCTATTTATGTTTCATGATTCTTGTTTGAAACTGAATTAAATAACCCTATTTATGTGAAAAATATAATAAGCGAGGAAGAAAATATTTTTCCGCATAAATTTCCTCCATATCCCGGAGAGCATGTCATCCAGATCATATTGTAATCCCTGGCAATAAAAATCGTTACAGAAGTAATACTAGCATCGCCAACCCGCAATGGATCAGCGTGGCGGTTATAATAACTATATTTCCCTCGTATGGGAGAGGTTTGTGCTTAAGAAAGGTGCGGATAATCATTATCAACCCAATGCCCGACTACACGGCACTACAGGGTCTCCTCTACAAAATGCGAAGGGATAGCTAGACTATGGTACACCGCGCTGGCCAAATGCGGTTTGGTAAATTTCACAAAACTTTTGAGAACTCTAAGGCATTTAGGTTTTCTTACGATAACCTTCTTTACCGTTAAAGCAAGTGATATTTAATTGTTTTAATTCAAACCGCACATAATTTCGAATATCGGGTATATTAATCGGTATAATAATCGGGTTCGAATCCGGTTCCCGTTAAAGCAAACTGAAGTCCTAACCAATAGTAGCCTACACTAGTTTATTTCATTATTAAATTGTTTTATTGTTTGCCGAAATCGTCGAGGGCAGAGAGAGTACAATGAACAACTACTAAATTTACTAGAATACATAGAATACTGAGGTTGCGTAACTACCCCAGAAAAATGAGAGAACAGAAAAATGAAATAAAAACAAAACAAAGATAGAGAGCAAAGTTTGCGAAAGTAAAAGTTAGCCATTACGATGGTCATGAGCATAGACGGTTTATTGAAATAGTTATTGTCGGGGAGGTAATTTTTAAAAATTGCCTACATTTGGCAGCAGTTTAATGATGGCGATAACAGTAAAGTTCACGGCCGGGGCTCCGGTCGAGTTTCGAGGATTACCCCTACTATCCATACGGGGGTATGCAATTTCGTTAACGTTACAGATTTCCATATAAAATAACACGCCACGAGTCGTTATCGGCTTGAATAACGCGCATTATGTTCAAGGATGAAACTTTAGTATTATATTAAATCGGGTGTAAAAGTTTTATAGTTATGCCTTACCTAAGCGTTAATTAAATTAAAAACAAGATAAGGCACAGCGGCGTGCTCACCTGACACGTACTGAAATAGGCATCTTCTGTTTAACTAATCCATCAGCTCGGAATAGTAAATCTTTCAAGTGCCCTTTATCCTCGTCAGTTCAATTTATTAAATGTCTCGCTTTAATCTATATCTTTTTTTAAGCCCTTGGCCCAAACCGCTTAAATAACAAAAAAGGTAGGAAAAAGCCTGTAATATTTCTGAACTAACAGGTATTCAAAAGCAAACTGAGTTTTTCTAATCAGAGTATTGATTACGGAGTTTAGTGTGTTCTATTGTACTTCATCAAATTCACTGTCATCATCATCACCATCATATCAATCCATTTCCCACTAACGGGCACGGGTCTCCTCCCACAATGAGAAGGGGTTGGGGTCCTATTTCACCACGCTGGCGCAGTGCGGATTGGTGAACTCCACACACCTTTGAGAACATTATGGAGAGCTCTCAGGCATGCTGGTTTCCTCACGATGTTTTCATTCACCGTTAAAGCAAGTGATATTTACATAATTAAAGACTCACATAACTCCGAAAAGTCAGTTGAAAGGAAAACCCACCTCACTTGACTATCACCGCTAATCATATATAATAACAATGGTTTCCTTTAAAAAATGTCACTATCAAACATGAAATCATATGTATGTATGGAGCGTTTATACATACGTCATGAATAGCCTATAACAGTTCACTGCTGGACTCTCCTAACGGGAGACCACAGTCACCACGCTAGGTAGTACTGCAGTACACGGTAGTAGTAGCACGGAGGACTCTGCTGCCCGTTCTACGTTATATTCCCTTAGTCGCCTCGTACGACAGCTGAAGAAACAGACCACAGGTGACAACTATATTCTGATCTGCGGCATACGGCCTATATACAACATACATACATATTTGTTTCCAACAATCAACATATACTATCTGAGTACAGAGCGTGAAAAAACACTGTGAACCATTCTTATATTGTTCCACGTTTATTAATAATCCCTAAAAGATTTAAAGAGAACAAAATATAGACAACGGTACACAGCCAATGGTTGATTCAATTCCTAAATTCTCGGAAAGTGGCAGTATTATTGGCTCTTTTACTGTGTAAGCGGTCATTCACTCGGCTTTAGAGAAACTGTCGCAGAGGCGCTGGGTCTCGTCCGACTCGACTTAGTGAACTCGGCTAAAATTTTCGGTAACAAACATTGATACACAATAAAACCTAAGATACATCGACTTTCGAAAGATGTTCTGTAAAATTCACTTATTGATTTTCTCCAACAGTTTAGGATAGTAGTGTAAGCAATTTCATTGTTTGTAGCATATTTTTTGCCAGAAAAAATCTTTTAATTGTGTCATCCTCGTCATCATCATATCAGCCGATTGGCGTCCACTACTCGACATAGGTCTTTTCAAGGGATCCAACTTCCTGGGTCGCTTATTTCCAGCGGCTCCCACGCGCGCTGATGTCATCTGTCCACCACGTTAGGGTTCGACCGACGCTGCGGTACCGGGTCACCATTCTTGCACCTTGGGACCCCAACCTCCATCGGTTAAACAAAAATCTAAGTTGTTTATGGTTCCACAATTCAGGGTTATAGATAAGAATTATTTTGATTGAATTAGAGTGTAGCCGTATACTTTAGATACGATATTTATTGCGGTCAAAATGCTTTTTTGCTCTTTTTAGTAATATATTTTGATAATGTTATTCTTGTATTCGTTCTAAAGTAGTGAAAGTTATAATATTCCGTATCCAGTTAACACTTAGGCAAGGTACATATTATATCTTTTAAAATGTCACGTTTATCGAAAAGATCGAATACAGTTCTTAGTTGCGGTAAAGCCGAACATTTATTGGCACTATATTATTTATGAAACGTTCAAAAAAAGAACGTCGTCATTTTTAAGAGTTATATTAAGAAACTGTGCATCTTCGAGTTTTTTATATCAACCTTCGCAAAGGAGTCCGGGTATATCGCTTCGATAAACATCAAAACAATAATACGATTCCATATAGACGGCGGCGTATCCTAAGGATTGACCTTTGTGAAGGGTCTTGGCAACTATATAAAGTGAAATTATTCTACTGTGAATGCGTATTACTTTGTACTCTATATGTCTGATAAATAATGTAATAGGAAAATATATTGTACCTTTTTGAATATGGTTCAACAGGAAGATATAGGAATTTGGGTTTTTTTTCCTTCAATTTATATTAGACGAAAAATCATGTTTTATTGTAATTAAATTAATGTTCGGATGTTTTGTACAAGTTACCTGGTGCGGAGGCTGCGCGCCGGGCGGCAAGTGCGGCGGGTGCTGGGTGTCCTGTGTGGGCGAGATGCCGCCGGGCGCGCTCTGCGCCGAGCCGGGACTGGGCGCGCCCGGCGGGTGCGTCGGCGGCTGCGGGGACCCGCCTCGTTCGTACCCCTGCAAGAGGACAACACTCTTTTATTATGCTACCCAGCGTTTAGAGTGGCAAGCACGCCTTAGTTACTACAATCATGATTAACCAATTGCCGGCCAACTTCGGATCACGGGTCACGGGGCTCATCTCAGAATGACGACTGTCTAGGTCATAGTCAACGACACTGGCTAAGTGCGGATTGATAGAAGCCAATCAGCCTTAATATACACAACTATAACTGAACTGCCTTTAGTAAGCAAGTTAAACTACGGATCACGAGGATCTGGGTCTGATTGAACTAAGAATTGTTGTGTATGGGATTTTCGTGTTAAAATTTCCCAGTACCAGCCAGGAGTATGAGAATTGGTAGTGTCCATTACTAGGATCGCTTGTTAAACAGTCGCGCAAGTAGTATCACTGATGTGTTAAAATAGTTGTTAAAGCCCACCGACCAACTTACATTAAAACCCAATAAAACGCTCTCTATGATCAGGCCGGTGAGGCGCAGCGGGACTAAACTTACATCTCTTATAAAACAGGGATTTAGGGCGCTACACAAAAGCTGGTTGTCGGTCTTTGTTACTGAGATTATTATAAGCTAGCTGTTGCCCGTGGCTTGGTTAGCGTTTTTTATGTTATTTTATGGAGACCGTTAAATTTCTCGGAATAAAAAGTATGCAATATGAATCTCAAGCAAGCTATATGTGCCAAATTTCATCATCATCGATGCAGCGGTTGATCCGAAAATATGTAACGAACATATAAATAATAGGTAAAAACTGACAAAAGATGGCATTTTATATAATGTGTAGTCTATATTTATAAAACAAAGTCGTGTTAGTTACACCATTTGTAACGTGAGAACGGATGGAACGATTTTCATTATTTTTGATTTGTTTGATTTCCGTTAGTCCGGAATAGGATAATAAGTATTAAAATTCAATATTTTTTGTAAATTTAAAATCAAAACAATTATCTAGCCGTTCATTAGTAACAACTGTTGATGTGATCTATTGATAGGTACATTAATCCGGCGTAAGATGAATTTTACTTATTGTACTTTATAAAGACATTGAGATGTAAAATATATTAAGGCGAAATGAAAATCGCGGGGACAGCTAGTAATACATAAAATGGCGCATTGCCAATTTATATGAGAAATTATCACAGATAAACAATTTTTTTTTTAAACAGTAAAATCAAACATGTTTATCGTTTTAACTAAACAACTTCTAAAGTGTAAACTCCGAAAGGCGCAATAAACCTTGACCGCGAATACATAATGTTACAGTGTTTATTTCCGAATGGTGTCACGCAGCATCTCGGCTGAACGTGGGATGTAAACAGCTTGATTGATATACTACGCACGGATTTGATAAATATAGGTACATTTAGGGGCTGCGTTTTGTATTGCTCACTAGTTAGACTAAGGATCACCAGGGCCTAAGGAACGGTTCGATTCCCGGGTCGCGTTTTGTGGTAAGTTTTTGTTGCTAGAAAGTTCATTCAAGAAATTCACACTATTTACTGGCTACTAGCGGAGTTCGGAAATTAAGAAAGAAACTATTAACCGGGACCGCTATTATAATGTGATAATTTCGAAGCATCGTGATGTGTTAAATCTCTAGATTCATCTCTTTTAAGAGAAAGGTCGGGCTCCATCAGTTGGATATTGATAGGTCGATGAAGTATGAAGACGAGTAGGCTAAGAGATAGCAGTACTTTACCAAAGCCCAGCTAACGAAGATATACCTTTCTTATTAAAGAAAGTCCGTGCTGAAAAGCAAAGGGATTTTTGACTAACACTAATACATTAACACGAAAAAGCGGTGATAACCTAGTGGTTAGAGCTCCAGTTGCACCTAGTGGACCGAGTTCGATCCCTGCTAACTTTTCAGAGTTACCTGCGCGTTTTTATTTCAAGAAATTAAAAATATCTCTGGATTTAACGTTTAAGGAAGACATCGTTAATAAACCTGCCTGAAGGTTCTCCATAATTCTCTCAAAGGAAGGCGTGTGAACTTTACAAATAAGCATTTGCAGCGTGGTGGAATGCGTTCTTAAGCCCTTTTCATTTTGAAAGGAGACCCGTGCTCTGTCGTGGGTCGGTTATGGGTCGATAATCACGATAAGAAAGAACCGTAGAGATGTCTATCGTTTTAATTGCGGCCTTTTATCTCAAAAAAACACGTGGGGAGAAACAATCGGGCACGTGGCGTGAGGCCTTGACCGTGCATCCATTATGCGGAGTCGTTTACTTGCGAATAAGTGCATTACAACATCTATGCATCTAGCGTTACATAAATAGCGCCGCCCGAGCCCCATTGACTGCGAAACGATTGCGGGCGCATTGTTTTGCATCTCGCGAACGAGCCGAGATACGTACTTCATCAACATGTACCTATAGATGTAGGTACGCCTTTGACGTAGGTATGTGAGCAACTTGCAAAATTTAAAAAGTTAGTATGTATTGGTGTCGTTGGACTGAACTTCAAGCCCTTATCGGTTTTAACGCGGCATCGTATTATAACGCTTATGGCGGCACTTATTAGTTTATAACTAGCCACAGCCCACAGCCGAAGCCTCTCACCAGACCGTACCACAGAAAATTCCCAAATTCGTAAATTGTTCCTGCCGAGGATCGAATCCTCACATTTATAACACCAATGTTCCAGGGAAATTTAAAAATCTATTTTTAAGCAACTTAATTAAAAGGATTAATTAACGATAAAAAAAATTAGTTTGTCGATTGTGTGTGAACCTAATAATTATAATAATATTATTGGTGATACACAATGGGAATATAATACATGCATAAATACAATTTTTTCCACTATTGTTTTATTCTAATATACTAATCAGTACAGGTTTTAGACTTTGGCTATACAATTTATTTAAAATTTAAACGGTTCTTTAGTAAAAATTTGCTGAAATGTAGTTTTGACATCTGTTTTAATTATTAATATAATTATAATATTTAGACCGACGGATTAGACTCAGTTACACGAATATACTAAAAATTAGTTAAGTAGCTATAGTAACAGATATTGATACTGATATGACTTGCTTTGTCGTAACTAAGATTTTGCGAACAGAAAATCATGAAAAAAATTTGGCAACTGTCTCGTTTGCCTAATGGTTGACATGTTCGACGAGGTCCTGGGTCCGATACCCTGAAATCGTTAAGTGATAAAAATTATTAATTCCTACTAACCATTGATAATATCCAGAGTTACAGCACACCACGATTGATAATGTTGTCTTAGAATCACAGTTCACTAATGTAACCCGCAAACCCGCATTGGAGCAGCATGAGATTTAAAAACTCATAATTTCCACCTTCTATCTCTTATATGCGAGGACGCCGGTTGCCATCAGTGGGACGCTGATAAGTTGACGATGTTATTTTTCTGTTCTTTGCTAAACTATATACCTATATAGAAGGCAGACTATGCTAATGATTGATAATGATTGATTGAATTTTGTAAGTAAAATTTACATTAAGAGCACACTTCATTCCGGGACTTATAGCTTTTTATTTTAATTCCAAAAGTGTACACGGTTTTTTTGCAATGTTTGTAGGGTTCCTGAATGTTGTTTAATTGTTCATTCATGACTTTTGGAATCGCTGGACTCCAGCAACAAGAACGTTGTATTTGCAACGCCTTCCCTACAAAAGACCAGCAGTGGACGTCAATTGCTTGACATGATGATAAATCGCTATAATTCGATCATCACCTTCACCTAGGAATATTTTTTTTTTAAATAATATTCTGCATTCTGCCATCATCAAGTTCAAATTCGTACATTAGCAATAATCTTTTTTTTATCAATAAACTAGCTGACCCGGCGAACTTTGTTCCGCCTTAATGTCAATAAATAAGCAGATTTTTTTTTTATTGGAAAAAATACAAAAAAAATTAAATTTCTACATCAATCATTCATAATTATTTCTGTATTTTAGTACATAGGTTGCTCTTCATTTAAGTACCTTGTGATACACGACATTTTTTGTTTTATTATCAGGCGCAAAAACAAACAACGCAGATGGTCTTCCGACCCGTGAACATGCCACGTATAATTGACCATGGGAAAAACATGAATGTTCTAGATTTAAACCACAAACTTTTAAGGATTGGCCTTGTGATTTGTTGATGGTCATGGCAAATGCAAGACGTATCGGAAATTGAAGTCTTTTAAATTCAAACGGCATATCGGTTGGGATCATCGGTATCCTCGGAATGAGAACTTGCTCACCTTTGAATTTTCCTATCATTATCGTAGCGTAAATTACATTGTTCATCAATTTTCTAACCACCAAACGCGTACCGTTGCACAGTTTTGGTTGGTTTATGTTTCGAAGCATGATTACTACGGAGCCAACCTTTAGGCGTAAATTGTGCGGTGGTAAGCCAGGCACGTCCAAAGAGTTTAAAAATTCAATTGGATAGTTGGTGGCTTCATCTTCATTTGTGACGCAGTCAATAGATTTGAATGAATGCATTGTTCCAATGATCTTATTTTGAATTATGTTGTTTAGGTCATCTACATCTTTATTCTTAGCCGCTAAAATTGCTCGCTCACTCATCCATTCATAATTTTTGTAGTTAGAAATAATTTCTGGAAATACATTGTTGATAAGTTCGTCTTTTGATGAGACAAAATTACAGAAATTATTTGGAAATGATATTAATCCGCTCGATTCATCGACAGGTACTTGACCATTACCGATAGTCAGCAATTGCTCCGAGAAATCTTCAGCAGATGTATCATTAAGCAATGCAACTCTCATGTTTGTTGTCAGTTGCAGTTTCTTCACATGGCGCCATAGATTTGACGATTTGAGGCAAGCGTTTATTTCGTCGGCAGCCGTAGATCTTGGAATTACTGGCAGTATTTGGCGGAAATCACCAGAAAGTAAAATCATTGCTCCTCCAAAACATCTCGAGTCATTTCCATGTTGCCCATGAAATATATTTGTAAAAATTTATTCTGTGTATCTTCGAAAGGTAGTAATGATCCAATTCGATGATGAATCTGTCCTTGTATCTACAAAATAAAAACCAGACAGTATTAACTGGGTTATAAACACTTTTTTCGGTGGGAGAGTAGAGTTCAGAATTAGCAAATATACTACATAGGTACCAATAGATAAAGTAAGTTATTCTTTAACTACATTCTATATAAGTACAAAAATAAATACCTTAAATGTCGGATTAAATCCCCGTTCTTCGATAATATCTGCCCCAAATGACGTCATCTGGAAACAACCATTGTATTTTTGAGTATTTGCAAGAAAGTGGCGTGATTCTTGTGTTTCGCCACAAAGCAATGAATACAATGGCTCAGGTGGCGGAGTCAACAATGGCAATTTCACTTTACCATTAAGGCAGCATAATCCAGGCGTTTCTCCGGAAAACTTTAATGCACCACAATACTCGCAAACTACGTCCATTTGCCCAATGCAAACGCTAGGATGCAAGCTGTAATCATTGCTGCAATCGTATTGAAACGCTGCTCGATTCAAATCAGCACTTGATAAATATCTTGTTCTGCGTCGCAAATTATCTATTTGTTGACCTCTGTTGTTCGCTCGACGATTCTGCATTGCCAACCGAGCTGTTTCACGGGCTGCTTCACTTTGCTCTCGTGATTGAGAAGCACGAAGTCGAGCCATACTATCGCGGCGCTGTTCACGTGCAATTTCTTGTTCTTCTTCAGTCCTTTCATTTGCAGTATTTCGTATTCTTCTTGCATCACGGCTTTGTCGGGAAAGATTCGATCGTCTTGGTCGCGGCATTATTAATTAAACTTCACTTCACCTAAAAACTTAAATTTTTAACCATACCGAGTTTTATAGTTCACTTCACTGTTTATACGAATGGGCAATTGGGCAATAATGTTAATTATTTATTTAATAGAAATAGTTATATTATTGATTTCTTACAAATATCAAATAGTCATCCATACGTCATTACATAGCTGTCATTATACGTCAATTTTGTTATTCCAAGTCTGATTCTTTTTTGTTATACCACGTTTTATAGTGACTGACGTTACATGTCAAGTCACACGGGAATGATGTCGAACGGGATAAAAAGTATCCTATGTCCTTCTCCTGGCTCTAAACTACCTCCCTGCCAATTTTCAGCTAAATCGGTTCAGCCGTTCTTGAGTTATAAGTGAAGTAACTAACACGACTTTCTTTTATATATATAGATATACTTGTTAGTTTTATGCAAGACGCCAGAGGTCGCCAACGTTAAAATTACATATTTAAACGTCACTACACGTCGACTGAGAACATCTGTTTGTGTGATTTTAATTACATAGCGTGAAGACGGGGTATTGAAGTCGGTTGACGGTTCATTCATTACAAATTTATAACAGTGCGAGGCGCGTCCTCGACACAGTTCGCGGCAGACTCATTGCATTAATCGCAATGCTTTCACTCGTCTACTTTCTGCGTCACGTTTCAAGGATGTAAACACTAGCTGGCTTGATTCAATTGCGGTTTTGTAAGATAAGAGATCTTTCGCAGCGGTTTACGAAATTAATGATGACAGATTGTTGTTCGTGCCGTCATTGATATCGATTAGTAGGGTTTTGTTACGTGTTTTCGTTTTGTGGAATACTCATATCGACTCACAATAATTATAAGCCTGTCAAATTTGCCAAAGGTAACATACAAACCGTGGCGTACACAGGTTCTTCGGCCATAAAGCAGATACATGGCATAAAATGGATCTCCTCCAATAGGAGTTATATAAAATAATTTGGGTAGGCAGTACTTTTGTGAATGTATGAAGTACACGCCACTGCATACAAAGGT